>NC_141685.1:1762625157-1763225157 GCF_964263255.1 Lissotriton vulgaris | reverse complement strand
AAGCCAAACATATTTGCATAGAAACCCCATAATTGTTTGACTCTAACTAGACTTTCCAGAGTTTATGTAGTTCTATTAATAAATGTCCTGTAATTGATATATAGCAGTTAGTGTGTTCACAGTTAAAGAAAAGAAGGGAGCAGTGGCACAGTGAGATGAAGTAACCTACCCAAGTATTACAACATGTTGTCAAATGGAGCTTGGCAGACGGGTGTGATCTTCTTGATCCTCAGTTTGCAACCTAGTCACTGGTTTGCAAGCTGAAGCTTGAATTATGTAGAGTAATAGTTTGTGAAACTGAGTTTGTTTATAAGTGAATTTGCAACAGCAATTCACAATACATGCCTCAGAAACTAAAGTAAGAAAGTCCAATGGTATATCCAGAACTCTATGATAAAAGTACCTTCATATTCATAGCCCTACCATGATCCGAATGCTAACTTGAACAGAGCTCATTCAAAAATAGAGCCTCTACATATGCAGTTCCTGCTAATATTAATTGATTTGAGATCAGTAGAGCCATGTTTCAAGAGTTTAGTATAATAAGAAAGGTGTATGATCAGAGATGTGGCAATATAAAAAACCATGGTCCAATTTGAGCCCTTGAATAACCACAGAGTTTTATGTTAGCTCAAAAGTAATAATTAGATTGTTACCACCATAGCTGACCTCGTTACAGGGCACCACATGTGACAAGTGTGGAAAATAAAATATATATGTTCGAGGCATATGGGCTGCAGATGGTACATTATGAATAGATCGCCATCTGGTGTTGGGCTCGGATGATTGCACTTTGTTTTTCTCTTGGAGAGTCTTTTGTATGTTGGTGACTCCTCCCTTAGTTGGTAGTGCGCATGGGCATCGGCTCCATCCTTAGATTGTTTTTTTCCGCCATCGGGTTCGGATGAAGATCGAGACGCTCCAGATCAACTTCAGAAGAAAGTGATTTTTCGGCGCGTATTCCCTTTCCAATTCGACGGTATTGTTAGCGAACGCGTTCTTTTCCATTCCGACGCGTTACAAATTCAAAATAGAAGAGAAAAACTTGGATCTACGTCGAAGAACAGGAGACCTTTCTCGACGCAGTCAAGCCCGGAGTCCATGGAAAGGACTCCATTCAAGAAATGTCCATCGTGTGGTGCTAAGTTCCCACACAAGGACCTACACGAGGTGTGCAACCTCTGTCTATCGCCTGAACACGAATCCAGGGACTGCGAAGCCTGCGCAGCATTCTCCTCCAAGCTAACGATTAGAAATCGTCGAGCTCGAAGACACGAGGCTTCCAGAATGCAGGCGGAGGCAATCCCGGAGCTGTTCGGAGACGAACAAATCGAGGAAGAAGAGGACCAGTCGGGGTCGGAAGGGGACCAGTCGGAGGTTGAAGAACTCTTCGAGCAACAAACCGTGAGTGACGACGTCCCCTTACCGAAAAACCGACCCCGTGCGGTAACGACCCCGCCCTCGGGCCCGGTCAAACCGCTGAAAAAAGTTTCCGACGCCCCGCCTTCGGGCCCGGCAACGAAACCGAAACTGAAACCGAAACACTCGGAATCCCACCACGTCGGATCCGAGAAAAGGGCGTCATCGACTTCGACACCGAGGCTGCATACAAAGGAGAGCTCGGTATCGAAACACTCCATGTCGAAAAAGAAATATGATGTATCGCCCAAAAGACACTCGATACCCAAAAAGTCGGAATCGAGCAGACATTCGGTGTCGAAAGAAGATAGAAAACAAAAACAGCTCTCGGAACCAGGACCCTCGGTACCGATTCAAGAGCAACAAACAGATCCCAAACAAAAGATCTTGTTTATTGACCCACAGACTGGGAAAGTGGTCACGAAGAAGAGAAAGAGTGAACAGTCAGAAGATAAACCTCTTCCTTCAAAAAAGAGAACAATGGGGACGAACATAACTCCTCCTGCTTCTCCTCGTCCTAGAGACACACCCTCTTCTCCTATTCCTCACAATAGGCCACATATTCCTACACCCTCCACACCAAGACCATCTACACCTCAGTCAGATGTAGACAGTGACATAGGGGAGGGAGAACCTCAAGGGGATGACGAATCTATCCAAGAGGAGGAAGATCCATGGGAAAATTACGATGTAGGGTCAGATGAGGACAACGACCCAGAGCTATACCCCTCAAAGCCTTCACCACCTGATGATAACACAGGTTTTGTGCAGCTCATTAATAGGGCAGCAAAATATCACAAACTAGATATGCACACAGAACCTCAGATAGAGGATTTCTTGTTAGAGACTCTACCTAGTGCACAGAGAACATCAGGTACTCTTCCTATGCTAAAGGGTCTTCTCACTCATACAGAAGAGATATTCGAAAACCCAGTGAGAGCCAGGGTGTTAAACCCAAGAATCGATAAGAAATACAAAGCGGCTCCAAAGGACCCAATATTTATTAGAGGGCATGTACCTCTAGACTCGCTGGTGGTCTCAAACGCTCGTAAAAGAGCAAATTCATTATCTACAGGAGAGGCTCCTCCACCAGATAAAGAGTCAAAGTTAATAGATGCATCAGGCAAAAGGGTAGCATCACAGGCAGCGAATAGCTGGCGTATAGCTAATACACAAGCACTACTCGCACGTTACGACAGGGCACATTATGATGAGTTAGAAAAACTTCTCACACATCTTCCAAAAGAACATCAGAAGAAGGCAGACCAATTAATACAGGAAGGGAAAATAATAACAAATACTTCCATTAAGTGTGCATTAGACGCAGCAGACACTGCAGCAAGGTCTATTAACACTAGTGTCATGCTAAGAAGGCACGCGTGGCTTAGAATCTCAGGATTCAAACAAGAAGTTCAAACAGCCCTACTGAACAGACCATTTGATCAGAAGACATTGTTTGGTTCAAGTACAGACGAGACATTAGAAAAGATGAAGAAAGATACAGAAACGGCTAAGTCAATGGGAGCATTGCAACAGCCAACGCACAGAGGTTCCTTTCGTAGATCCACCTATAGAGGGGGCTCAAAAAACACAGGAACAAATCAGCAATCCACATCTTTCACACCAACATCACCCAGAGGTAATTCAAGAGGTAATTACAGAGGTAACAACAATAAGGGTAGAGGCCGCGGAAATAATAACAACCGCAACGCCTCAACACCAAAACAGTGACTTCATAGATCTCCCCCCAGACCACATAACACCGGTCGGGGGACGTCTATCACAGTTCCTACCTGTCTGGGAAAACATCACGTCAGACAAGTGGGTGAGACAAATTATCCAACATGGTTATTGCCTAGAACTCACAGCTACCCCACCAAACATCCCCCCCAAACAGCGTCCAATGAGTCAAGATCATCTGACATTGTTAAGAGAAGAAGTGCTAGCACTTCTACAAAAGCATGCAATAGAGAAGGTCCCAAAGGATCAACAAGGAACAGGAGTATACTCTCTATACTTCCTGATCCCCAAAAAGGACGGGTCCCTACGACCAATATTAGACCTCAGACCTCTCAATGCTTACATAAATTCGGAACATTTCCACATGGTCACGCTCCAACAAGTACTCCCTTTACTGAAGAAAGGGGACTTTCTTTCTACACTGGATCTAAAAGACGCTTACTTTCATATCCCAATTCACAAAGCCCACAGAAAATACCTAAGGTTTGTGTTAGAAGGACAACACTACCAGTTCAAGGTCCTTCCGTTCGGTGTCACAACAGCACCGAGAGTTTTCACAAAATTCCTAGCTGTGGTGGCAGCACACCTAAGAAGACAACAAATACATGTCTTCCCATACTTGGACGATTGGCTAATAAAGGCCAAATCAAAGGAGGAATGTCTTCACAACACACAGAAGACAATTCAACTGCTGCACCACTTAGGGTTTACGGTGAACTACAAAAAATCACACCTGCAACCAAACCAGATCCAGCAATACCTGGGGGCTACAGTAGACACAGAAAAGGCAATAGCATACCCCAACCCAATCAGAGTACAGACAATGGTCGGGTTAATACAAAGATTTCAACCACAACACTCACTACCAGCACGAGTGTTTATGCAACTATTAGGCATGATGTCCTCTTGCATACTGCTAATACCACATGCCAGACTACAAATGCGCCCACTACAAGAGTGTCTAGCGACACAGTGGAATCAGGCTCAAGGTCAGATTACAGATCTGGTGTTGGTAAACGACCGGACGTATCGCTCTCTGAAGTGGTGGAACACAGAAAACATTTCCAAGGGACGGTCGTTCCTAGAGCCAATTCCACAAGTAATAATAACAGCGGACGCATCGCTCTCCGGATGGGGAGCGCATATGGACAAATACACAGTACAGGGGAAGTGGAGTGCGCAGCAAAAGAAACTGCACATCAACTACCTGGAACTATTGGCAATATTTCTAGCACTAAAAGCTTTCCAAATGCAAATAACAAACAAGGCAGTCCTGATCAGAACAGACAACATGACTGCAATGTATTATATTCAAAAACAGGGGGGGACACACTCTCTCCAACTGTCCAAACTAGCACAGGACATATGGAGATGGGCCATTCCTCAAAAAATCTACCTGTTAGCGGAGCACCTACCAGGAATTCAAAATCAAATAGCAGACATCCTAAGCAGACAGTCAGAACAAGTTCACGAATGGGAACTGCACGACCAAATACTACAGCCATTCTTCCAAAAATGGGGGCAACCAGAGATAGATCTGTTTGCAAATCATCAGAACGCAAAATGCAAACAATTCGCATCCAGGTACCCACACCAAAGGTCCCAGGGCAATGCACTGTGGATAAATTGGTCCAACAAATTTGCTTACGCGTTCCCTCCTCTACCACTAATTCCATTACTGGTGAGGAAACTGCAGCAACACTCAATGACAATGATACTAGTGGCACCCACGTGGGCAAGACAGCCGTGGTTCACCACGCTGCTACAACTCTCACAAGTACCACATCAAAAGCTAAGGTTATTACCCATGCATCTTACACAGAACCATGGAGAAATAATGCACCCAGATCCCAAACAACTGAACCTAGCGATCTGGCTCCTGAGGTCATAGAGTTTGGGTATTTAGATTTACCACCAGAATGCATGGAAATCATTAAACAGGCAAGACGTCCTACCACGAGAGCATGCTATGCAGCAAAATGGAAGAGGTTTGCTATACACTGTAACAGTAAGCACATCAACCCTCTGGACGCATCCACTAAACAAATCATTTGCTATTTATTACACTTACAGCAATGTAATCTAGCATATACCTCTATTAGGGTTCATCTAGCAGCCATAGCGGCATACCTACAAAACAGGCAACACCTGTCACTGTTTAAAGTACCAGCAATTAAAGCTTTCATGGAAGGACTCAAAAGAGTCATTCCACCAAGAAGACCACCTTCCCCAGTCTGGAATCTCAACATAGTGCTTACCAGACTAATGGGGCCACCCTTTGAACCTATGCATAGGTGTGAAATACAATTCCTCACATGGAAGGTGGCCTTCCTCATAGCTATCACGTCACTTAGAAGAGTAAGTGAACTGCAGGCTTTTACGATTCAAGAACCATTTATGCAGCTACACCAAAATAAAGTGGTTCTTAGAACAAACCCAAAATTCTTACCAAAGGTTATCTCAGCATTCCACATCAATCAGTCAGTGGAATTACCGGTTTTCTTTCCAAAACCACAAACAGTAGCGGAAAGAGCCCTACATACACTGGATGTTAGGAGGGCCATATTGTACTATATAGAGAGAACACAAACTTTCAGAAAGACAAAACAGCTATTTGTTGCGTTTTCTCCCACACATAAAGGCAATCCCATCTCCAAAGCGGGCATTGCCAGATGGATTGTAAAATGCATTCAAATATGCTACTTAAAGGCAAAGAGAACATTAACTGTTCCTCCTAGAGCTCACTCTACACGTAAACTAGGAGCATCTATGGCATTTCTGGGAAACATTCCACTAGATGACATATGCAAAGCGGCTACCTGGGTTACACCGCACACTTTCACAAAACACTATTGTGTTGATGTGCATGCAACACAACAAGCTAGAGTGGGACAAGCAGTATTAAAAACATTGTTTCAGACAGTTGCAACAGACACGGGCGACCACCGCTAGGGAGAGAACTGCTGTATAGTCTATTCATAATGTACCATCTGCAGCCCATATGCCTCGAACGGAATATGCTACTTACCAGTATGCATCTGTTCTTGGCATAGAGGGCTGCAGAGTGGTACATGCCCTCCCAGCCTCCCCGGAAACCTGTGTCTGTTCCAACATTATCTTATTTAGATACACTTACATGGGCACTCTTATCTGTATTCTACTATACTACTCCATCTAACCCTACTATGGCAAAACAATCTAAGGATGGAGCCGATGCCCATGCGCACTACCAACTAAGGGAGGAGTCACCAACATACAAAAGACTCTCCAAGAGAAAAACAAAGTGCAATCATCCGAGCCCAACACCAGATGGCGATCTATTCATAATGTACCACTCTGCAGCCCTCTATGCCAAGAACAGATGCATACTGGTAAGTAGCATATTCCATATCTATGTATGTTTCTATATCTGTGTGTGTGTGTGTGTATATGTGTGTATAGAGATATATACACTGACTCTATTCTGCAAAAAGCTAGATTAAAATCAAGGGAAAGTTTATTTAAAACCATTCCTGTTACCGATGTAAATACACAACTTAATAACGTGACCCCTGCAGCAACACTAAAAGTAGTCAATACCAACACATGCCCACGGCTTATCACCACTTTCAGTAGTGAGGATAGAAAATTAAGAGCCATAATTAATAAAAATTGGCCAATCGTGTTGACAGACACAATTCTCAGTGGCAAACTGCCTAATACCCCGAACATTACCTTTAGACGAGCCAGGAACATGCGGTCTACCTTGGATAAGGCAGCACCGGAAACAAAACAAAAAGTGTCCTGGCTCCAACCTAATAGGGGGTTCAGGAAATGCACTACTTGTCGTGCATGCAAGTTTGGTATCAATAAAGCTACATATTCCTCTCCATTTGGTGCAAATGAAAAACCCATCCGTGGCAATTTTGATTGCAAAACGGAATTTGCAGTATATGTTCTCACATGCAATTGTGGCTTATGTGGGAAGTACAAAGCTACAGGTGCACGTGAGAATATTACAACACCTAAGGGCAATACTCCATAATGATCAGGCCTACCCGGTAGCTCGCCACTTTAAAGACGTCCATAATCAGGAATTGGACTGTCTCGGGTATTATGTGGTGGGAGCAATTCCAAAACTTAGAAGAGGAGGCAATCGGGAGCGCTTACTGAGACAATTAGAAACTAGGATGATTTTAGAGTTCGACAGTAAGTGGCCCAATGGATTAAACAATATTGAGGAAATGCATAGCTTTATATAAACTCATTCTTAATTTTCGATTAGTGTTTGCATTTTATCAGTCCCATATAGTAGGACAGTTAGTGTTTCCCCCATCCACATTTGACATATTAATAATTTCCAATATATAGGTTCCCTAATATTGAGAAATATATGCCTTATTGAATGGGTAAACGATAAATGGCAACTCTAACATAAAATACATCTCTCTTTTTTACATCTATCAGTGTATTTGTATTTATATTGCCTATTATGAATTTGAGGTCATGTTTTCACTATTTATGATCTTTTTGATACCTTTTTGATACTCCTAGTATATATGTATATAGATGTTTTTATATACTTTTGTATGTATTTATATCTATATATTCTGATATTCACTTATGCATATATACCACCAATTTGTAGCCGTATGTTCATATTGTCATGTGTAGGTTAAAAAGAAGAAAATATAAAATATATGTACGGTTTATGAAACGATGTATATAGAATCTGAAAAGATGAAGTATAATGTGTATATATATTAATATGCATTTTACACATTATTAGATTCCCCTTTCTTTTCATTTAGTTTTGTTTTTCCAGCCTTTTTATGGCTGTATCTCTTATTTATTTCCTCAAATATGATTCTTTTCTGTATTGATAAACACATTTTAGAAGATAATTTATAGGATTTTAACATATGTTGCAGGGCTCTGCAACAGATTTGTGTTAAATATATTGATACGCTTATATATCAATCGGATATCTTGCACTTTATGCCTTCTTTGCACGTTATATCTTGCACAACTTTCTTGCACTTTAAAAAATTATTGGCTGCCTTGCACTATGAATTTTATCGTGGTCATGTACACAATAGATATTATTAGTTAGTATTTAGAGCTAACAGTGGTTGCAGAAATCTGTTAGATATCTAAATTTCAATTTTGATTATGTGTTATCCTTACGTTTTGGATTTAACCATCAACATCACAGTATCAGCATAATATGTTGAACGGTAAAAATTATATGTATATATTAGAAATTTTCAGTTGTGCATATATGGATTTGTCCAGTAATATTGCACTATAAATGATTGATTTATTTATTTACCTGTATATATGAATCACATTATGCATTTATGCTGTTATAACTTCATGATAACTAACCAGTGATATATATGTTAACATGCTTTGCTGAGCATGTTTCTGTTTTCATGACCATGTGATGTGTGACGTCACTGTTTAGGGCGTGTACTTGCACAAACACACACAAAAAGCAACGAAAATTTTAAATGACTTACAGCGTGAACAAGGGCTTGTGTAGCCTGAAACGCGTAGCTGTGTCTCTGTGCTAATATATATATATATATATCTCCATCCCTTGGCCAAGAAGTTATTTTATAAAATTGTGCTACCCTGTGGCTTAAAGTGAACCTGTGTTAATTAACCTGCACCTAATGTTTTTAGGTCTCACCTACGCAGCACACAAACGCTGCCTTGGGAGTGACCTCTTGGAATCACTCCGGATTTTTGCGGAAACTCGTGCATGCACCGCACTGTTTCCAATGAGCACTCGTGCATGTACGGCGTTTACCTTGCAGGAGCGAGCAGTTGCGCCATCTGTTTGCAATTCTCGCGCACGCCTTTGGAAACCGATGACGCCGCTGCTCCCACCCACATGGTAAATGCTGTACATGGACTGAGCCTTGAAACCACGCCCGTTCCCCACCGTGGCGTTGCTGGCCCAGCTCCACTCAAACCCCCTTGAGTGGTGCCCTCAGCGTCCACAGGCATCTAGACCCCTCCACTCCCTTTGCTACTGCGGACACAGTGCCCTCCTTAAAAGACCCACTGCCACGAACACACCCCTCCCACTGCTCCCTGCCCGGGCTAGCCCCAGCGGCCCGTCTGTTTTTTCCTGTCTGCATTTCGCCTCTGATGCTGCCAGTGGTGACCCCTGTTTTCACCCCTTCATTGACTGCACTTAAATGCATTGTTCTGTGCCCAAACACTGGCCCCAGTCGCCCCTCATCTCTGCTGTGCCATCTGCATGACAAAAGACCCGTCCTGCCAGAAATTAGTGTTCCATCGATATCATAGATCGGTGGGCCGGGCGCCTGCTGCAAAGGTGCGCACCCATTGACAGCCCGATCCCAACTGTCTCATGCCCGTTAAACCAGAGATCAGTGCATAACTGCCGGTCCCACGTCCAGCGCCTGCTGCATGGATCTCTACATGGCATGCAAACTGCAGACCCCGTGCTCCAGCCAGGTGTGTTTCTGCTGTTCCAAAAAGGATAGGGTGTCTTCCCTCCTACCCACCCCGCCCGGTCACAATAGGCTGCAATCCGAATGGGACAGTAATTATTGGGTTATAGCACATGCTGCTGAACAGTGAGTAACTACCAGATAATACTTCCAGGTAAAAAGTAACTTGTAAGTGAACGAGCATGCACCTCTCTGCACAACATACATGTCACATACTACAATCCCACAGATTGTGGATTGCTGTACCAGGGGAAAGACATTCCCATGCCAGCGACTGATCAGTCGGTTAAAGCACATGCAGCAGAAGATGTCTCTCAACCCCTGTTAAAATCTCACAGGTTAACGAGCGTACTCCAGGGACTAGTGCAGTCTGCAGGTAACATCTGAGGCCTGCAGCAGTGCGGGTCATCACACCTGCTGCAGGGAAGAGTGTTGCACTTACTATGTGGTGACGGGTCCTACACTCATATGGTTAACATTCCTACTGCATTTGCAGCTGAATAACCCACAGGTGCAGGCTGCAAAGCCAGTGCAAGTGTTCAGCGGGTGAATGCGCCTGCTGAACAACAAACTTGGTCTGCAGGGCAACATGCTTCAAATTCTGAAAAAGGCTCCAATTGATTAAATACATCTTTGTTGGTCAGGCTACAACAAGGCAGGTTAGTGGATTAATGTGCCAGTTGCAGTGGTCTATTAAACAGCAGTTCTTAAATCACACAACTCCGCACATTCAACACCCCAATGCAGATGTTTACAACCATTTAAGCAAGAAACTTGTATTTACTTATCTATACACAGAGCAACTTTTATATGGCCGGGATGCCCGCCACCCCCTCCCAACACCAATTCCCCAAGGGGAGGAGACAGACACAGGTTTGAGCTTTTGGAAGGCGGGGGGAGTTACCCCCCCCCGGCCGTATTTATTAAAATATGAAACAAAATTTAAAACATTAAATTAAAACGTTTCATGAATTATGTACAATTTTACTTTCATTACATTTGGATGAAGACATGTTCTTTGGCTAACCTTAACAGATCTCTAATACAAAGGTTTCCTAGCCGAGTCTAGCATCCTGCAAATGCATACATTCTAAATTAAAATTGTACATCCTAGCATTAAGGGCCAACGGCAAGGTCTTAACCGGTGTCAGATTCCTACTACCAAACTCCCGCCCTCACGGTGTGAGTGGCACATGCGCAGAGGACTTTACCCTCGTTGCCAACTGTAACTTCCCTTGTCGTGGGGGCCCCCTTTCACTCGACGCCATCTTAAAGGTCGTCCGAGTTCCCGTGTGAGGTATCTGTAAGAAGGACAGCGTGGAACCCCCCCCTTCCCCACACTCTCTTCCGCCGGAGCGAATATCCGGCCCCCGGGAAATTCGTAGGAGGGGCATCTAGCCGCCTCCCCGTGGGATGGGCCAATGGCCGCCTCCCCCCGGGCGCTCCCATCCATTCTGGGTGGCGCCCCCCCTAGGGACCTTGAAATTACTGCTCACCGATCATGACCTTACCGCCCGACCAAAAAATAAATACGACAGTTGTTTTACCTACTAAGGAGAAAATTACGCCTAATCTGAAACAGCTTGACGATTCAACAACTTTTCATTTCTACAAAAGGGGAAAAAAGTCCTAAAGCACAAGACAATTTCATTATGTATACACTCCTTTACTTTTTCTACAAAGGAAAAAAGGCCTATACACATTTATTCAATCCACGGCATGCATAAATTCTGAAAAATGTGACTGCATCTCTTTAATACATTCGGATATCATCAACAATTACTTTATTCAAAAAGATATTGCAAGAGGGGCTGGTGGATGGGTCAAAATTGCCGCTTGTTCCGTCGAGGGCTCACGAGCAACGAGTGGTGCAGCCTTCAGAGCACTGGAACAAGAGGACGCTTCTTCGGATTCCCGCTCTATTTATCCGTCTGCGGGAGGGCGGGGACTCTCCTCAGGTACGCCCCCTGGGCGCGGTCTTCCGGGCGGGTGTCTAGCACAACCCCTTCTGGGCAGGAAGGGCGTGCTCCGGCTACGCCGCTTTGGGCATACCAGCCGAACCACGCCCCCCGCCCAAAATGGTTTCCCGGGGGGGATCGGGGCACCCATCCATACGATCGGGGGGACCGAGTGGTCTTCCCTTTCCATACTCTTTTCCCTTTTTATTAGCATTCTTGTAATCACTCTAAACTTTTTCTTGTCGGTCTGACTCCTCCCACATATTGGATTGGCCTTTGTGTGTGGCTTTCAATAATGAACGCACGAAAATGGCCAAAGGCGGGCGCATGTCCCACCTCTTTGTTTACTGGTCACTCCTACTGCGTTTTGCTGTTGGGAGCAAGTAGGGGCGAGTAGGGTGTCTGCTCCATTCCTCGCATCCCACAGCGTTTTGCCTGTGGGAGCGAGCAGTGCCTCCTTGTTAATTAGACCAATCATGTGTATCAGATGTGTGGAAAATTGCTATTTTTTGTTTTTACCTTTCCCTCTTCCCCTCAATACGCATCCTGATTGGTGCTCCCTTCGCACCTCCCCATAGCCTTGTGCCACAAAACGCTTGTATTGATCACAGGTTAGAACTGTGTGATCCTGGACAAATCGCCCAACACCCCTTTTTCCCCGTTCTCTGACAAAGGTGGGAGCGCTTAAAAGCAAGCTGTATACCCTTGTTAAGCAGCACTATATGGAACTGGACCGTTGCATTGGCAGCAGCCGCTCAGGCTCCCCTCCAACACCCCAGCAGCCTTCATCCCAGGTTTAAGTCTTCAGCACCCCTATGCCTGCACAGTCATGGATACTTTACATGCCTCTGCCTGTGCGTTCACTCCATAGGGACCCAGGCTCACTTAGCCAACATCTCAGAGCAGGGAATGGATGTACGCTGCCACCCACTCCCTCTCCCCTACTGCTCTCATACAACACATAAATACATGACTCCGGATGGCCTGTCTTTGCATTCCTATTTGCCTATTGTGCTCTTGTAAGAACATTTCATACTCCCACAATTTAAATCACCCCTTATAGTAGAGCCTTGCGGGTTTATCAGGAGGCCGGGAAAGGGTAACTTAATGCTACAATATAAGTCGGACAACTCAGTGGGTCGAGTTCCTGCAGGGCTAAGATTCAAATATAAACAGGGCCAACCTAGACTTTTTTACAATAGAAAAATCCATTGTTACCAGGATTGCAACAATAGCAAGTTGTGCGGCTCCAGGGGCTCTATTAACTCACACTTTGTTGCTGTTACAACAATGAGAAAGACTGCTGGGGTTCTCGCAGAGTGAACACCGATGTGGCCTGTAAGAAAGCCATTGTTTTGTCCCCTGCTCAACGCACAACCCCAGGTTTTAGGCCTGGATTACAATGTAGAGGTGCACAACCAGAGCCATCAATTCGAGGGACCTCAAACTCTTGGAGGTCTGAGGAAACTGCAAGACTCGAGGGGACTGGTGTTCTCTGCCCAGCAACAACCTTTACAAAAGTGAGTGGTCGCTCCCTCTCGCTCCCTGCCTCACTTCCCCTACCACCTGGAAACACTCCTGCTAATTACTGCCAGACATCGCCTGCAGTTCTAGCGCCTCGACGCCGGACTAGCGCTCATTGCCTGTGTGGTATCGTTATTTAGGGCATATTACATTTTATTTTATTTTATTATAATAGCGCTGCATTGCCTGCCCGGTGTAATTTCGTTTTACTGTACAGCATATTTTACTTACATAGCGCTGCATTCACTGGGTTTTAGCTGTCCCCTTCTGTGTGTCCGTGCCCCAGTTTCACTTTCCCTCCCTCCATTTGTTGTGCTTGTGGCCCGTGTCTCCTCCCAGCCTCCCACCTGACCCTCCCACGCTCCGCCCCCTCCACTCTCCATTTATGTCAGATGTCCCAACGCGCAGCGTCCACGCGCTTCGGACACGCCGAAGGTGCGCCAAAGGTAAGCCCGTCTACGCCCGTCCGCGCCTGGACCGCGCCCAGCGCCAGACCCCCTGCCCCTCGCGCTGCCCAACCCCCCCGCGTTACCTACGATGCCGCCACCCTCCTAGCCCTGAACCCCGGTCGCGCCCCCAACTGCGTCCAAGCTGCTCCTGGACGCACCCATGGACCGTTCTCCTGCTTCTCCTGCAAATTTAGCGGCACCAACAACATCTCCGCTACGACCACACCACAGATTCCCGACCCCAACCACCTAGATTGCATCCTTCTCAACACCCGCTCGGTCCACAGACACGCCATTGACCTTTGGAACCTACTAGACACCATCTCTCCTGACGTCGCCTTCCTAACGGAAACATGGATGAACGCTTCCTCCGCCCCGGACATCGCCATCGCTATCCCTGATGACTATAAAATCACACGCAAGGACCGCACCGACCATACAGGAGGTGGAATCGCTATCGTCCATAAGAAAACAATCCGCATCTCAACCAGCTCTGATGCCAACCTCACCAACTCCGAACACCTTCACTTCCAGATCCACATCGACCCCAAGACCACACTCAGAGGCACCCTCCTCTACAGACCACCAGGACCACGCGCAAAATTCAGTGAAGACATCACGGACTTCATCACCCCACACGCGCTCCCCTCCAAAGACTACATCCTTCTGGGAGACCTCAACTTCCACCTTGAAAAGATCATCGACCGCAACACCGCCACCCTCTTAGACAACCTCGCCAACCTCGGACTTAAACAACTGGTCACTTCCCCCACCCACATCGCAGGTCACACTCTCGACCCCATCTTCACCTCCAGCAACCATGTCTCCTTCAGCCACACTACAGATCTCCTCTGGACTGACCACAGCTGCGTTCACTTCACCTACAACAAGCCGAAACCCATCATCCACCTCCAACCAACTCTACAAAGAAACTGGAACAAAATCACCACAGAGCAGATCTCCACATCACTCCTTCAAACCTCCCCAGCCCTCTCTTCTAACGCCAACGAAGCCGCCTCCAACCTCACCCTTTGGTTATCCAACACCGCCAACACCTTAGCACCACTGAAAAAACGTCAACACAAACATGGCAACAAGAAGGCCTCATGGTTCAACGATGATCTCAAGAAATCCAAGAAACTGTGCCGCTCCCTTGAAAAGGCCTGGAAAAAAGACCCATCCACCAGCAACAAGGACGCCTTCAAAAGCGCCATCCGTACTCACCACCAACTGATCCGAAAAGCCAAGAAAACAGCATTCAAAGATCGACTTGACAACAACGCCCACAACAGCAAGGAACTTTTCAACATCGTCAAGGAATTTTCCAACCCCTCGGCCAACTCCAACGACATCACCCCCTCTCAAACCCTCTGCGATTCCCTAGCCTCTTTTTTCCACAACAAGATTGCTGACATCCACAACAGCTTTGACAACCAACCCGGAGACCAACCCACCCTACCATCAACTGACCATCTTCCCCCCGTTAACACCCTTAACGCCTGGAACCCAATCTCCACTGAGGACACCATCCGCCTGATGAATTCCATCCACTCTGGATCCCCCACAGACCCATGCCCCCACCACATCTTCAACAAAGCTGACTCCGTCATAGCTCCGCACCTCCGAGACGTCATCAACTGCTCCCTCAACTCCGCTACCTTCCCAGAAGATTGGAAACACGCTGAACTCACCGCCCTTCTGAAAAAACCAACAGCAGACCCCACCGAACTCAAAAACTACCGCCCCATCTCGCTTCTTCCATTCCCGGCCAAAGTCATCGAAAAAGCTGTCAACAACCAGCTTGCCGCCTTCCTCGAAGCCAACAAATCACTCGACCCCTCACAATCCGGCTTCCGAGCCAAACACAGCACTGAGACCGCCCTCATCGCAGCAACAGACGACATTCGAACTCTACTGGACAATGGAGACACAGTCGCCCTCATCCTCCTCGACCTCTCTGCAGCCTTCGACACAGTCTGCCACAGCACCCTTTTACAACGCCTCAGAAACATCGGAATCCAAGGAAAGGCACTGGAATGGATCACCTCGTTCCTCACCGGAAGAACCCAGAGAGTCCGCCTCCCACCATTCAAGTCCGAGGCCTCTGAAATCATCTGCGGCGTACCACAAGGATCCTCACTCAGTCCCACCCTCTTCAACGTATACATGAGCCCCCTCGCGGCCATCGCCCGACAACACAACCTCAACATCATCTCTTACGCGGATGACACTCAACTGATCCTATCTCTCACCAAGGACCCCAGCACCGCTAAAACTAACCTACACGAAGGAATGAAAGAAGTCGCCGAATGGATGAAACAAAGCCGTCTGAAACTGAACTCAGACAAAACAGAAGTCCTCATCTTAGGTAAATCCCCCTCTGCATGGGACGACTCCTGGTGGCCGGAAGCCCTCGGAAATGCACCCATCCCGACAGACCACGCACGGAACCTTGGAGTCATCCTGGATTCTTCACTCTCAATGAACAGACAAGTCAGCGCCGTATCCTCTTCCTGCTTTAACATTCTTCGCATGCTCAGAAAAACATTTCGCTGGATCCCCTCCGAAACAAGGAAAACAGTCACCCACGCTCTAGTCACGAGCCGACTGGACTACGGAAACACCCTCTACGCAGGTACCACCGCTAAACTCCAGAAGAAACTACAACGAATCCAAAACGCCTCAGCCAGGCTCATATTAGACATCCCACGCAACGAACACATCTCTGGTCACCTTAAAGACCTCCACTGGCTACCCGTCAATAAGAGGATCACTTTCCGACTGCTTACCCACGCACACAAATCACTCTACGACATCGGGCCAGATTGCCTCAACTCTCGACTGTCCTTCTACACCCCCTCCCGCCAACTTCGCTCTTCCAGCCAAGCCTTCGCCACTGTACCTCGCATCAACAAGACCACCATGGGAGGCAAATCCTTCTCATACCTGGCTGCCAAAACATGGAACTCACTCCCCGCTTACCTTCGCCTCACCCAGAATCACCTAGCGTTCAGAAAGCAGCTTAAAACGTGGATATTTGACAAATAATCCAACTCCCCTTCCTAAGCGCCTTGAAACCCTCTGGGTATGTAGTGCGCTATACAAATGTTTTGACTTGACTTGACTTGACTGTGTGTGTGAGGGTGTCTCATGCAAACAAAATAAATGCAGTGGGGCGATTCCACCAGATGTCTTGGTGCCCTACAGTTCCCCCTTTTCAGGGGTCATATGTCTGATTGTTAAAGACCAATTGTAGGTTCACAGCCCACCCTTATCATTGGTTGGCATTATTGTCATTCTCATGTGTTTTACTTTTTATTCAATGGCTTGTCCTCTTCTTGTGTTTGTCCCGCCCCTGCAGCACAGCCTTTTTACAATTATTCTGATTGGATGAAGTGCATCCCTACACTGTTCACGTTTGGGGAACTACTTCTTTCTTTTCCACCCAGCACACCATGAGAGAGCATTTGATTTTAGCTCTCTCCCCAGTGTGCTGCTTACCCCCCTCAAATACTTCCCCGCACTCTAATACTCCCCTCCTCTAGCTGCTTGTCTGTAAAAGCACCACAAAACTGGGATGATTAGCTGTCCTCTGGCTGAAGAGCTGATTTTAAGGGCTGTTTTGGTTTTATCTCTTTCATTCCACATATAGCATGAACGTGCAAGCTTGGCACACAAGGCTTTTAAGGCACCAAGGGAAGGGACTCAAGCCTTGGCATAGCCAATAGGTCTCGCTTTTGGGACTTTATACATATTTAGTTATGCAGCACAATATCCTTGGTGCAACCACATCAACTGTTGCATGGCTAAACACTTATAAGGTCCCAAAGGAGAGACCTATTGGCTATGCCATTGCTTGTTTACTGCTTGGCATGAGAAAGAATTTTTGAACATTTTGGCATCGTGACACTGCCATGCTTTCTTTAAATATGCAGCCTGTGGCATAGAGCCTTTCATAAGTCAAAGTTATAGGATATGAGAATCATAACCAACAAGTGTTGTAGGTGGGAGTGGCTCACCAATTTCCAAGATGGTGAACATCTCTGTGTTTCAGTGAACGGGCTGGTTTCTATAAAGGATAAACACCACTGTTCAGATGTGGGTCTTTGTGGCTGTTTGCTGGTCCCAAGTAATTGCTCAGTCTTCACTATTTCAACAAGCATTAGAAATGCAATAGGTCTCGCAGCATTAGAGTTAGTGCTTTTAGAATTGTTAATAGGTTTTTTGTTGTAAATCTTTTGCATTTTATTTTTTTGTAGGCAATGCAAAAGAATTACAAATCAAAAAAGCAATAAGCAAATGTAAAAGCTTTAACTAAAAATCCTGCGAGACCTATTGCACTGTGTGAGGGTGAGGGGTTGAGGGTGAGTGAGGGTGGGGGTGAGTGAGGAGTTGAGTTTGAGTGAGGTGTTGAGGGTGAGTGTGAGTGAGAGTGAGTGAGGGTGAGGGTGAGAGTGTTATTGTGAGTTAGGGTGAGGGGTTGAGGGTGGATGAGGGTGAGGGTGAGGTGTTGAGGATGAGTGAGGGTGAGTGTGGGGTCGAGGGTGAGTGAGGGTGAGTGAGGGTGAGTTATTGTGAGTGAGGATGAGTGAGGGTGAGTGAGGGTGAGTCAGAGTGAGTGAGGGTGAGGTGTTGTGGGTGAGGTGTTGAGGGTTAGGTGTTGAGGGTGAGGTGTTGAGGGTGAGGTGTTGAGGGTGAGGTGTTGAGGGTGAGGTGTTGAGGGTGAGGTGTTGAGGGTGAGGTGTTGAGGGTGAGGTGTTGAGGGTGAGGTGTTGAGGGTGAGGTGTTGAGGGTGAGGTGTTGAGGGTGAGGTGTTGAGTGTTATTGAGTGTGAGTGAGTGAGGGTGAGGTGTTGAGGGTGAGTGAGTGAGGGTGAGGTGTTGAGAGTGAGTGAGGTTGAGGTGTTGAGGGTGAGGATTTGAGGGTGAGGGTGTGAGGTGTTGAGGGTGAGGATTTGAGGGTGAGGGTGTGAGGTGTTGAGGGTGAGTGTTTGAGGGTGAGGGCGAGTGATGTTGAGGGGGTGAGGTGTTGAGGGGGTGAGGGTGAGGTCTTGAGGGTGTGTCATTGAGCGTGAGGCTGAGGTGTAGAGTGTGAGTGAGAGTAAGAGTGAGGGTGATTGAGTGTTTTAGTGTTAGTGAGGGTGAGGTATTGAGGGTGAGTGAGGGGAAGGGTGATTGTGGGATTGAGAGTTAGTGAGGGGGAGGCGTTGAGGATGAGTGAGGTGTTTAGGGTGAAGTGTTGAGGGTGTGGGTGAGGAATTGAGGGTGAGGGAGGGTGAGTATGGGTGAATGTTTGAGGGTGAGTGATTGAGGGTGAGGTGTTGAGGCTGATGTTTTGTGGGTGAGTGAGGGTGAGATGTTGATGGTGATTGAAGGTGAGGTGTTGGGTGAGGCGTTGAGGGTGAGTGAAGTTGAGGGTTGTTGAGTGAGGATGAGTGAGAGTGAGGGTGAGTGAGTAGTTGCGGGTGAGGTGTTGAGGGTGAGTGAGTGAGGGTGAGATGTTAAGGGTGAGTGAGTGTGTGGTGTTGAGGCTGAGTGAGGATGAGTGAGAGTGAGGGTGAGTGAGCATTTGAGGGTGAGGCGTTGAGTGTGAGGCGTTGCGGTTGAGTGAAGGTGAGAGTGATTGAGTGTGAGTGAGTGTCAGTGAGGGTGAGGTGTTGAGTGTGAGTGAGGATGAGTGTGAGTGATGGTGAGTGATGGTGAGTCAGGTGTTGAGGGTGAGTCAGGTGTTGAGGGTGAGTGAGGTGTTGAGGGTGAGTGAGGTGTTGAGGGTGAGTGAGGAGTTGAGGGTGATTGATGTTCAGGGTAACTGAGGGTGAGGGTGGATGAGGTGTTGAGGGTGAGGTGTTGAGTGTGAGTGAGGGGTTGAGGGTGACTGAGGGTGAGTGAGGGTGTGCAGTTGGTTGAATAAGTAAGAGAGCCTGGTAGTAATGCAGGTTATGGCTTCCGGTAAGCTGGAAGCTTTGAGTAACTCTGCGGGTCCCTCTTTGGTATTTCGCTTCCACATTGGTCCTAGGCAGGCACATGTTGGAGGGAGAGAGGTGGGAGTGGCCAGCCTTGTTGACGTTTGGTGTCCAGGTCTGCGTTCAAGTGAAGAGAGTTTATCTGCGCTCCAAATCAGCCACATTCAGCACCAAGCAACAGCGCGCGCCGCCTCCGACGACAACACTCAACACGTCTCTGAACAATAAAAGCAACAACCATCCTGTGCAGGAAGAGGTTTCCAGGGCAGACCGGCTGCGCCCGAGCACGGCCAGCGCCGACATGTTATCTACGGCTGCTCCCAATGTGGTTCCAATCAGGGCTTGAATGAATCACGCCAGTGTGGGAAACCGGACCCGGGGGCTGTTTCTTTCATTTACAGGGAGTCCGGCCCTGCTGCCGCCTGGACAAAGACACCCCGCCCACCAGACCCCCGGAGCAGGACCACTGGGCGGCAGGGAGGGAGCCAGGAGCAGCACGAGGGAGCGTCTGCAGTAAGGGAAGGAATGGGACGCCCTTTGTGTTCACTGGGGGCTGAAAAGCATTAGACAGCTCCCCCCCCCGGAACATAACCGGGGAGCGGTGTAAGCAACAATCACAGGCAAAGTGTGGTTATGGAAAAAAATGCATGTTTATTATACACAAATCCCAGGATGGGAGGGGGGGGGTGGATTTCAGTGAACACAAATACACGTGAAATTGTGCCGTCTATGGGCTCATACATAATTGAGGCTCAAGTATAAAAAGAATTCCATAGCGCGTCGCCCCTCTGTTACAGTTCTGTCTCTAGCGCCATGAGGCAACTGAGGCATCTTGCTCCGCTAGATATGACTGAACTAATTCAATAACCTTGACGAGTTCGTCTCACATGCGGCGATAGTTTTAATATAGAGGTAAAGAAGACTATTGCAGAGCATGCGATTCGATGTGTCCTCGAGGGAATGAAGCGCTAAACACTGATGCAAAGCAGACCTACGAAAATGACGGCGTGACATGCGATTCGATGTGTCCTCGAGGGAATGAAGCGCTAAACACTGATGCAAAGCAGACCTACGAAAATGACGGCGTGACTTTACGACAACTGACAGGATAAAAACAAGAAAGGGTGGAGGGGGCAGGGGAGGAGGGGTCCGGGAAGGAGGGAAGGGCCAGAGGGACTTGATGGGAGTGTGAATCACGCCAGTGTGGGAAACAGGACCCGGGGGCTGTTTCTTTAATTCACAGGGAGTCCGGCCCTGCTGCCGCCTGGACAAAGACACCCCGCCCACCAGACCCCCGGAGCAGGACCACTGGGCGGCAGGGAGGGAGCCAGGAGCAGCACGAGGGAGCGTCTGCAGTAAGGGAAGGAATGGGACGCCCTTTGTGTTCACTGGGGGCTGAAAAGCATTAGACAGCTCCCCCCCCCCGGAACATAACCGGGGAGCGGTGTAAGCAACAATCACAGGCAAAGTGTGGTTATGGAAAAAAATGCATGTTTATTATACACAAATCCCAGTATGGGAGGGGGGGGGGGGTTGATTTCAGTGAACACAAATACACGTGAAATTGTGCCGTCTATGGGCTCATACATAATTGAGGCTCAAGTATAAAAAGAATTCCATAGCGCGTCGCCCCTCTGTTACAGTTCTGTCTCTAGCGCCATGAGGCAACTGAGGCATCTTGCTCCGCTAGATATGACTGAACTAATTCAATAACCTTGACGAGTTCGTCTCACATGCGGCGATAGTTTTAATATAGAGGTAAAGAAGACTATTGCAGAGCATGCGATTCGATGTGTCCTCGAGGGAATGAAGCGCTAAACACTGATGCAAAGCAGACCTACGAAAATGACGGCGTGACTTTACGACAACTGACAGGATAAAAACAAGAAAGGGTGGAGGGGGCAGGGGAGGAGGGGTCCGGGGAGGAGGGAAGGGCCAGAGGGACTTGATGGGAGTCTCAGAAGTGGTTTGATACCTTGAATTACCAAGTTTGGTAGTCCCATTCAGAAGTTACCACAGCTGAGGTGTTCAGCGTGTAACTCTGTACTCGCTTATGGGGCTAAAAATCTCCCAGTAAAAACGACAATTGCAGACTTTTAATGCTAGAATATGTTAAACATGTTCGACTATACTAATATGCTGCACCCTGACATAAGACTCTATAGGCTTAATACATAAGACTGCTGTGGGGGTGAGTTACACACATTAGAAGGGGAGTTTGGTCTTTGCCATTGCTTAGAATAACAAGGTCGAGTTAGCAGTTTAAAACACCCCTTCCAGTATGCAGTGGCAGACTGGGAGTCACGTTTTACCTTATCCCACTCAGGGTGGTACAACAAGAGCTGCAGCCCCCGAGGGTACACTTTAACTTACAGGCCCTAGGTACTTCCTGGTACCATATAATAGGAACATACAAGGAAATTTGGCTTTTCCAATTTTGTTTAAGCCAATCAACCATACACTATTTTAAGGGTCAGACCATATGCACTAAATCTTGATTAAAGCATTTCAGGCCCAGTAGAAAAAATGGGGGAAATAGTGGGGGTGAAACCTGCAAAAGCCTGATTCCTCACAAAGCAAAACTGAAATGATGGTAATTAGGTTTTGAAAATGTTGACTGGTGGTATTTGTGTTGGACATTTGAGGTATATAAGTCAGTTATGTTGCAGTTTCTATGTAGCATACGTTCAATTACTTGGCTTCTTATGTATCTCACATAGGCTTGTAAACCACTAGTGTTGCATTGTGGTCTCTTTTGAGTGACGTTAATCGTGGCTGGGTAAATTATAGAGTTGTACAACAGTAAATTAAGGCATACAGGGGGGCGGAACTTTCTCGGGAACGCAATGGCCACCTAGACCCGGAGCTCCGCCGAATTCATGCACATATCCGATTAATTATCATGCCGCTGAGGTGCATGTGCGATAGAAAATAGCCGCAGGACTGCCGGAGATATTTTGGTGACCCTGGGGAGTGCTGGTCCCGCGGTAAAGTGCTAAATTGCAGCGGGAGGAGACGGACTAGGCCGCGAATCCCCGGCCCACTGTTGTTCAAGGGGCTGGGCGGCGTGACGCGATGTGCGGTGGCTGGGGAGGCCCTGTCCCGGTATGTGTGAGGTGGCGGAGGCTTGGCGCTGGCGTTCGCTGCTTCCGTTCGGCCAGAGACGGGAGGATATTGTGACCAAGGCGGCTGGAGAGCGGGGACGCAGCGTGAAGCCTAGGTGGTGGCCTGCACCCCGTGAAGAGATATCGTGTGTGACCCGGGAGCGGTGGTGAAGACATAGGAGCCTAAGGAGGCGAGCGCTGTCCTGGTCTGATCCTGTATTGCTCACAGTCCAGCCCCAGGCTTTGAGGAGAGATTGCTGTGTATATCTTGCATGGCCTCAACTGTTCATAGACGTGCCCTGGATATTTAAGAGACCACACTCGATAACCATTGACAAGTGCAGGGAAGGAAGTGCCGGGAGCGCTTGTGGTCAAGTGTACCCCTCCGGTCTGCTGTCGCTGGCGCACTCTGTGCCTACACTCGCAGGTTTTGAAAATGTTGACTGGTGGTATTTGTGTTGGACATTTGAGGTATATAAGTCAGTTATGTTGCAGTTTCTATGTAGCATACGTTCAATTACTTGGCTTCTTATGTATCTCACATAGGCTTGTAAACCACTAGTGTTGCATTGTGGTCTCTTTTGAGTGACGTTAATCGTGGCTGGGTAAATTATAGAGTTGTACAACAGTAAATTAAGGCATACAGGGGGGCGGAACTTTCTCGGGAACGCAATGGCCACCTAGACCCGGAGCTCCGCCGAATTCATGCACATATCCGATTAATTATCATGCCGCTGAGGTGCATGTGCGATAGAAAATAGCCGCAGGACTGCCGGAGATATTTTGGTGACCCTGGGGAGTGCTGGTCCCGCGGTAAAGTGCTAAATTGCAGCGGGAGGAGACGGACTAGGCCGCGAATCCCCGGCCCACTGTTGTTCAAGGGGCTGGGCGGCGTGACGCGATGTGCGGTGGCTGGGGAGGCCCTGTCCCGGTATGTGTGAGGTGGCGGAGGCTTGGCGCTGGCGTTCGCTGCTTCCGTTCGGCCAGAGACGGGAGGATATTGTGACCAAGGCGGCTGGAGAGCGGGGACGCAGCGTGAAGCCTAGGTGGTGGCCTGCACCCCGTGAAGAGATATCGTGTGTGACCCGGGAGCGGTGGTGAAGACATAGGAGCCTAAGGAGGCGAGCGCTGTCCTGGTCTGATCCTGTATTGCTCACAGTCCAGCCCCAGGCTTTGAGGAGAGATTGCTGTGTATATCTTGCATGGCCTCAACTGTTCATAGACGTGCCCTGGATATTTAAGAGACCACACTCGATAACCATTGACAAGTGCAGGGAAGGAAGTGCCGGGAGCGCTTGTGGTCAAGTGTACCCCTCCGGTCTGCTGTCGCTGGCGCACTCTGTGCCTACACTCGCTTGGCTGGCGGTGGACCTACCCCTAGACAGTGAGGCATTGTTGGTTCCTTATTTGACTGGCCCCTTTGAAAATCGGAGTCCTTAAGTAGTGGCAATGGAGGACGGAGCAGTGTCTGGTGATGTGAGCACCTGCGTAGTGATATGGGCTTATTGACGCGGCCTTGTTCCGTTTCTGTTGCGGGCGCATGAAGAGGTGGACCCCGCAACTAAGTGTGGCGACGGCCCTGTAGCGTGACGGAGCCAGGCTGGAGTTTCACAGACCGGCGGAGGCAGTATAGCCGGGGTGGCTGGGTCTATTAACGGTCCGTTCCTCTTTCAAAGAACTTGCTGGCTGGACACTTGCCTCAACTCTGCTGGTCTTGCGTCACGGGTCTCCAGAGACTCCATTACCCCAGACATGGGCAAGGAAGACAACTGACAGGATAAAAACAAGAAAGGGTGGAGGGGGCAGGGGAGGAGGGGTCCGGGGAGGAGGGAAGGGCCAGAGGGACTTGATGGGAGTGGTGGGGAGGAGGGGGAGGGTATAGAGAGAGAGAGGAGGAGAGACAGGACAGGGGGAAGCAGCAGAGACACGGCGGGTAAAATAAACAAACAAGCCTTAGGGAAGAGAGGGGAGGAGAAATGCGACACGGCGGGAAGGGGAGGGGGCGGAACGGGGGCGGAGAGGGGAGAGAGAGAGTAGGCAAGGGTAAACAAACACGGACGTGCACGCGCCCGTGACTTTTAAGGTCAATGCGCATGCGCATAAGCTTAATGCGCATGCGCATTGACCTTAAAAGTCACGGGCACTGCAAGGAATCGCCACGATTCCTTGCAGTGCAGATAAAGTGTGGATAACTCGCAATACTCTCGCCTTGCTCGATGCGCATGCGCATCGACAGGCGAGACCTAAAAATGTTTTGTATATAGAGCTCTGTGATCTAGTCTAAGATCCAAAGGGAACTTTTTATTCCAGCTAGAATGAGAAGTGTGTTTGGAATTCGCAGCTTCACAGCGTTGCCCTTTTTGGAGAGTATTTCCATCCATTGGATTCGTTCCCAGCTTCTTCTTAAGTTTAAGACTTCTTAAGCTATTTCTTTTCCAGCAATCCAATTGACACTATTTTACCTAACACGGGCTTGAATTACCACCATTTAGCCCAGCTAAAAAAGAGAATGGGTTATGCACTGATTCCAACTTTCTACTGTGACCTACTCAACAAGGACTCCTTGTCCTTAATCCAGGCAAGCCAGAGTTTCATCACTTTTACTCCTGTACTCCCATGCCCCTGCAGAGGAAATTCAAGTGATATGTACCTTTAAGGAACTTACGTTCGCCCACTGGAATTTTTTTATGCATTCCTGAATTTCGGAAACTAAGAAAAGAGGATACCTTTCAAAATAGGAAGGTGCCTAAAACCTGGTTATTCCCATACAATTAATGGCGAAGACCCACTGACTGACTTGTAGTTTTCTATGGAAGGCGCCAGGATACCTTTGATGTGATAGTCCCGCTTTATAAATATTATTTAATAACAATACTTCTTAGCCAGTGCAGTCATGATGTGTTCCACCGGCTTTGAGTAGTATCTGCAATAACGACGTTCCCAGTGGCAAGGCTCTTAGGGTTTTCCTGGATTATCTTGTCTTCTTTCAATCTCAAATGCCCATGGTGTTTCATTCAATCTATTTTCTGTAAGCAAAGTAAAGCAGCTTATTCCCTTTGTAGAATTCTGTGTAATTGCTATTACTTTCGCATATTTATTTATTTGATGGGGTCACAATTTTTCTAGCTTTGGCAGACTGGTGTCTCCTCCGAGGTGTATTTCTTTAGCCCTGTGCGAGACGCTGCAGGTCTCCGAGGGGTATCCTAGACTGTTGGGGACCCCTGGCCTCAGACCGAGCCACATTGGAGGGTGCAGTAGGTGGTCAAGAATATTACAAACAGCAATGCTCTTTTTCATATGTTCAGCTTTGTGGGGTTTGTGTATATGTGCATGCTCCTATTTATTTTGTTTGATATTAATTGTCTTGGGGGGTTCTTTTCCAAATTGCCGATTTTGAGCAGGAGGTACCAGGGGCTGGGGGAGGAAAACAACTAAAGACTGAAAGATTATATGGTGAGTGAAATGATCGAGAAAGGGGTGAATGGACATCAGTTTTGGTTGCACGAGTTAGTATATGAGGGGACTCCTGTCCTACCTTTGGTCGTGCACTGAAATGCTCATTAGAGACTGACCACAATCATAAAGTCAGACTGCTAAACAAATATCTGAAGGGAGGGTAAAATAGGACATCAGAACAGGCAGTGATATAAAGTAAAAACATGAGCAAAAACACGAGCAAGGCACCTAGGCAATCGAGCATACAGGAATGAAAGTTACATATAACAACTGGACCTAGAGAAAAGAAAAACAAATGGCACAAAAACGTGGCTATTGGATAGTAAAAATGTAGCCAGTTAAAACAAGGTTGCCCAGGTCCAGGGCAGTAAAAGCATTATCCCAGCTATCCTGTTCCAGTTGGCCCCAGATTTTTATAAGATTGGATCTTAGATTTTAAACAATAGATCAGTCTGGTATGAGATGTCACCAGCATCACTTCTGTTATCTAGTTATTGAGAGTGGGCACTGAGTCAGTTCTCCCCTTTCTGAAGATGTAGAATTTGCCTACCTTGAGAGCTGTGACACCCCATCCTCTTCAGTAAGGGGTCATGCTTGGATCCCACCCAGTATGGTTTCAGAGCCCAACATACTAATGAACTGGCCTTGATCATTGCTACTGAGGAAATTAGACTGGTAGTTGACAAGGGAGGACCAGCAGCCTAGATTTGTCAGCTGCCTTTGACACAGTAGACCACAGCACCTTACTATGTCGGCTTCAAGAGGCAGGGGTAGGAGGCCCAGCTCTGACACTCCTTCAGTCTTTCTTGCTTGATCGGGAACAATTTGTTGAAGTAGGAGATTTTAAATCAAAATGTTTTAGGCTCCCATGTGGGGTGCCCCAGGGCTCATCCTTAAGCCCCATCCTTTTCAACATTTATATCGCTCCCCTGGCTCGTATGATCAAGATTCATGGTTTTGAACTGATATCAGAGGCAGACGACACACAGATTATTATATCCATCTCTGGCAAAATTCATGATTCGGCTCTGAACTTTAAGGAGTGCATGAGATGTGTCAGCGAATGAATGGCTGAAAACTGCCATAAGTTGAATTCAAATAAAACAGAGGTTCTACTTTTTGGTAAAGACATAATATTTTGGTCCTCCGAATGGTGGCCATCTGAATTAGGGACTGTTCCCATCCCAGTCACCAAGGCCAAAAACCTTGGAGTTATTATGGAGTCCACTCTATCTTTTTCCCAGCCTGTAAAAATGCTTACTGCATACATTCATTATACTATGAAAATTCTGAGAAAAGTGCTCACATTTATACTGACAAATCTGCAGTAAACGGTGGATGTCAGCGTTGGTGTTATCGAAACTCGATTACTGCAACGGGCTACTGGTTGGAGTCAACAAATCGGTAGTGGCAAAGCTACAGGTGTTGCAGAACTCCGCTGTGAGATTGCTCTTTGGACTGGCCACATACTCGTCGGCTAAACATGCTCTCAACACTCTGCATTGGCTACCAATGGAGAAGCACATCCAGTTTAAAGCCTCGTGTATTGCCTTTAAGGCATTACAAAATTTAGGCCCTAGTTAGGTGATGAAGCGCTTCAAATGGCACATTCCATCACGTACACTTTGTTCTTCCTCACTGAAGTTGGTGACAGAGCCTACCTTCCGTCTCCAGAGATGGGGTGGTGAAAGCTTCATTAGTATTAATCCAAGAAGGTGGAATGAGCTACCATTTTATCTGAAGAATGCTTCTGATCTATTGTCCTTTAGGAAGGGACTTAAGACATGGCCCTTTACTCTGTAAATCTGCCCAAGGACTGGAAATCTAACATCTCAGTGTACTCTTTGTGCCCATTCTGCATGCACCTAGACGCAATTGGGTAGTAGTGCGCTAAATAAATAAATGCTTGGGATGTCTGAGTGTTGATAGAGTATGGCTTGCTAAGAAGACGCGGGCATGTCCTAGCCACAAGATTACTTGATATGCGATTATGCATGATCCCAGTAATGGTTTAAGCTCAAACAAGACCAGAGGAAGTCAACTATAGCAGAGTCCCGCTGCTTACATCTCCAGCAGTGGGAGTTTGGACTTGGACCAGCTAAGCACCATTGTGGGAGTTCAATTCCTTCTGTACAGGATATTTAAATAAATATAATTCAGATTTGGCATTCCCATGAAAAGGAATTAGTTTGACCACTTTTCCTCGGTTTGTGTTCGTTGGGCATTTCTCCCAACAGTGGCGCAAGGACTGCCTGATAGATTTATTGAATACTCCATCCAAAAAGTAGGCCATAAGGGCGTGGGACAGAGGCGTGGCTTGGGCGCCGATGGCGATGGTCGCCTGAGAGCTCGGCTCCGGGACTGTGCCCGGGATTATCCTGTTAATCGGAGGCCGCGGGGCACCCTAGCCCCCGCAAATCGTTGTTCGGCCCGACTGGACCCTACTGAGGCACCTGGCGCAACCTGGACGGGTGGTGATCCGCCCGAAACTCGAAGTTTGTGGTCCCGAGGAGAGCGACCCAATATGGCGCCCGGACCCCTTTGTCCCCTCGGACGGGACCATTAGACTGGAGGAACGTCGCTGGTTACAGCGTGCCCTCCGCTCTTTTGTCTTCCTGGAAAGTGAGGAACTGGACTTTGCCCTGATGAGACTCTGGCATTGGTGATTGCGCCTGGATGGTCGGATGCCCCTACCATAGTGAACCCCGGCACACGGACGCCTGGAGGTCCCGACGGTGGTGCCGACCCCCGACGCTGCACTTGGCTGCATCCCCCGATCGACCCGATCCCATGGGAAGCACAACCCCCTGGCGCCACAAAGTCTCTGGTGTGGGTGGCCCTCGCTCCGGGTCCTCGTCAACCGGACGGGCCTGCCCGGCCTGGCGCCGAGTGTCTCCGCCTCCTCCTCAGTGCTCTCCGACGACACGGTGGTGGCGCGAGCCGAAACTGTGGAGGTCCACCTGGCCCTGGAGAAGAGGATCACCAGCCCTCACCCTGAGGGCCAGCAATCGGGAGAGTTATAGCCGACGCCCGCACTCGGTGGCGCCTTTACCTGAGTCCACACTGCGCGCTTCCCGCGACATGGGGAAGCCGAGAGGGGCCAAGGGGACCACCCCGGCCGTCTCTGACTCGGAGACCCCGGACAAGGAGGGCCATGGAGACCCGGGTAGTGCTGGTGGCGCGCCGTTGCAGCAGCAGTTTGACCGCGTCCTGGAGGCGATTGCGACCACACGCTCGGCCCTTCAGCAGGACATTGCCCAGGTGGCGACGAGCCTGGGCCTCCTTAGGGCGGACCACGGCAAGCTGTCGGACAGGGTCAAAGAAGTGGAAGGCTCGGTGAAAACCTTGGAGCCGGCGCAGCGATCCTTGGCCGCGACAATGAAAGATGCCCTATCCCGGATTTCTGCCCTGGAGCAGCGAGCGGAGGATGCGGAAGGCCGTAACAGGCGCAACAACATCCGAGTGGTAGGCCTCCCGGAGAAGATCGAAGATGGCGACATGGTGGCCTACTTGGAAGCCTGGCTTCGAGACACGGTGGCCCCGGAGGGCTTATCCTCTTTCTACACCCTTGAACGAGCTCATAGAGTCCCAGCAAGGCCACCGCAACAGGGCCGTGCGCCGCGTCCGGTGGTGGCGCGCCTCCTGCATTTTCGCGACAGGGACCTCATCCTCAATGCCGCTAGACATAATGGCCCCTTCAAGGTGGAGAACAGCCAGGTGAACATCTTCCCGGACTACACCTATGAAACCCAACGCAGGCGGTTTTCATTCTTGGCGGTCAAGCGCGAGCTCCGAAGCGAGGGCATCCAATACTCGCTCCTATTTCCTGCAAAGCTCCGCATCATTGTCGATGACAAGACTCAATTTTTTGATACCCCGGAGGATGTCTGTAACTGGCTCGAACTCTATAGAGCTGGGAAAGCTGGTTTCGCCTCCGCATCACAGCCAACGGCGTAGCCGGGACAGCGACGGCGATCTAAGAGGATACAGAGTCGCCGGGGCCGGTCGGGCGGCCCTTCAACTGCGGAGACATCGACGGAGCGGAAAGGAGTACTAGAGGTGTTGTCTGCACTATCTGGTTCACGAGATGATACCATTGCAGAAGAAGAGAACCCTGGTGACGAGGGGGCATCGACGGACTCGGAGGACTCGGTGACAGATAGCATCAGCACACCGGTGATCACGCCGAAATCGGTTGAGGACCTTCTGGATGGACAGGGTTGACGGGGTGAGCTGCATCCCTTTGGGTGGGGGCCCGTAGCGGGGGTGGCGGGAGCCGATGGTTCAGCATGATCTCCGGAGAGGCGGGGGGTGGGGTGCCTTGCTTTTGCCCCGAGGGTTTCCGAGACTGTTTTGGGCTTGCTTTAGTCCTGGTAGCCAGAGCATCGAGGGCCCACTGCCACCACCCAGCCCGCACCTGGCCCTTAAGGCCTTCCTACGGTGGCGACCGTAGGATTAGTTGGGGACGAAGGGTTTTCTGAGGGCATGGTTTGGATGGGAACTAGATGGAGCTATTTGGGTCCTGTTCTGGGGAGGGTGGGCAGGGGTTTGGTTAGCATAAGAGTTGAGTTTTGGTTGAGAGAAATGGCCGCCATCAGTGCTGGGTTGATTGTTGTTCGCTCTTTGTTGGGACCCAGATGGGGAGACTTTGCACAAACAGTATGGGACAATGGCTGACGTTGCTAATGTGAAGTGTATTACTTGGAACGTGCGGGGGCTTCATACCATGTCTAGGCGGCACAAAGTCCATGCTTATTTAGTGCGTAGGGGAATACAAATGGCGCTGCTGCAGGAGACCCATCTGAACAAGGCGGAAGGGGCGGCGCTACAGCGTAGGTGGAGGGGGCAGGTCTTCTACACGTCGTACTCTGCGTATGCCAGGGGGGCGCTAATTTGGATTAGAGCTGGGGTTCCCTTCCAGGTCGCAAACTCAGTGGTAGATCCAGAGGGGCGCTACGTGGCCATCTCGGGCACTCTGGGGGGGGAGGGACCTGAATGTTTGCTGTGTATACGCACCTAACATGGACCAGATTGCCTTCCTTTCTAGGTTATCGGGCTCGTTGGCCCACTTTTTCACGGGGCCCCTCCTGCTCGGTGGGGATTTCAATTCGGTAGTGGATGTGGAGACCGATCGCTCGCATCCGCCCCTCCCTGACTCTCCGGTCCGCCGTGTGGCTAAAGATCGTAGGGACTGGCAGATACGTTGGGGTCTGACGGATATTTGGAGAGCGCAACACCCCGACGCTAGAGACTACTCCTACTTCTCGGGCCTACACGAGTTGCACGTTAGGCTGGACGGGTTTCTTGGCTCGACTGAACTGGTTTCAGCGGCGATCCGTTCCGAATACTTGACTAGGACCATCTCTGCTGGCTATTTTTAAAACTTCCCGTTTTTTCTCCATTTTTGTTTATTTTAGTGCCTTCTCCCCTGCTTTTAAACGCGCTTTCTGGCCCCTACCTTGCACCTTAATTCAGGAATCACCACCGCTGTTTGGCGGGTCCGGGTTTCCGGGAGGCGGTGGGTTTGAGCGCCATTTTGCGTTGGGAGGAAGCGCGAGCGCCATCTTTGAGCGTCCAGGTCACCTGGGACGCCGAGACGACGCTATTTAATGCTCGCTGGTAGCGCGCAGCGGTAACGCGCAGCGGAGCGCCTTCCCTGCGCCTGAGTCGTGCCAGAGTCCTGCCCGTCTGCGCTCGTCCGCGTCTCGGAGGCGGACGAGGCTGGACTCTGGCTGTCGGCGCTTGTTGCTTGCTTGCCTACAGGTTGCCTCCTTGTAGCTTGGGGATGTTGGTGTACAGTGCTGCCACCTTGTATGCCTTGCGCCCCTCTTGCTCGGCCTGTCCGGTTCTTTTCCCTGGCGGCCGCCGCTTAGGCAAAGGTTGCCCCGTGTGCAACTGGCACTCCACAGGACCATCTACCTGTGCTCATCCTACCCCTCCCCAACATTGCCACTGCGCGCTGCTTAACACCAGGTCCCTTCCTCGTCACACCTTAGATATTTGGGATCATCTCACGCAGTCCAAGATCTCTTGCTTATTTTTAACTGAGACTTGGTTGGAGTGGGTTCGGAACCTGACATTGCCTGTGCCGTTCCGCCGAACTACACCATCTTAAGGAGGGATAGAACGGAGGGAAGAGGTGGCGGGGTGGCTCTGATAGTGGACAAGGCTTTCGTTTGTTCCTCCTTTGCGGTGGACAACATTGCCGGTTGTGAAGCCTTAGGCTTTACGCTCCACTTATCGGCGTCCCAGACCTGTACTGGCATTCTCCTCTACAGACCTCCTGGTCCTATTGGGTCCTTTTTTGAGGATCTGCAGTCGGCCCTTTCTGTACCATGCATGCGCTCTGCGCATTGCATGCTACTAGGCGATCTAAACCTTCATATGGATTGTCTTACTGACGCTGATGCCGACAAACTTCGTGATATCACGGCGATGTTAGGGCTAGCCCCTTTTATTCACAGCCCCACTCATGTGAAAGGCCACACGTTGGATGTTATATTTTCCTCTATGCCTATTGAGGCGTCCCCTCCACTCCCGGTCCTTTGGTCAGATCATTATTTGCTAAACTTTGCCTTAATTCTTGATTCTAAAGCTAGCCAAAGGGCTCTTAAGGTAGGGTCCCGGCAGTCCAGAGCTTTCCATCTTGTGACAGCTGAAATGCTCTCCGATGCTCTTGGCCAATACCCGTGTCAACTGACCGGGGTTCTGGAAGCCGATTTAATCCTGGTCCAGAATTGGATGCAGGCAAGATTCGAGGAGCTGGCCCCTTTGAGGGCTGATAAAACAGCCCCTGATCTTAACTCTGCCCCTTGGTTTTCCTCCACTCTACGCATAATGCGTCAAGAATGTAAGAAGCTGGAAAGGCGCTGGCGGCGCAATTATGAGCCGGTGGAGAAAACGAAATACAGAGACGCGATAAAGGCGTACTACAAACAGATTGCCTCAGCAAAAAAGAGTTATCTTGAACAGAGAATCGACAAAGCTGATAATATCAGCCGAGAACTCTTTAGAATTGTGAAGGAGTTTGTGAACCCAGTTGTAGCCACCCCTGTTCATTCACATACGGAGGAATGGATTAAACAGTTGGCCGACTTTTTTGTGACCAAAATCCTAAAGATTCAGGCCACCTTTCCATCTGTGGACTCCCGTATGGCTGACGCCTTTTTAGACCCCTGTCGGGATGACTCTGGGCCCACATTATCTGTTTTTCCTCAGCTGTCCTGCGAAACTTCGCTGGAGTTGCTATCCCGGCTGAAATCTGGCTCGCCACTGGACGCCTGTCCGGCGAAATGCCTGGGCAGGGTGGGCTCAGCGTTGAACAGCTTGCTGAACCCCCTGCTGAATCTCTCATTGAGCTCGGGGGTTGTCCCACGACAGTGGAAACATGCACTCATCCTGCCGTTGATCAAGAAGCCTCTGTTAGACCCCCTGCAATGGGCTAACTATCGTCCGATCTCCCTCCTCCCTGCTTTGGCGAAGGTGTTGGAAAAACATGTTCAGCTTACTCTTTCCACCTTTATTGAAAACAACAATCTGCTGCATGACTCCCAGTCCGGCTTTCGTGCAAATTATAGCACGGAGACCGCTCTGGTAGAAGTCACGGACACCATCAGGGAGACACTCGATCAGGGGGGACGGGCGATGTTGGTCATGTTGGACCTTTCGGCGGCGTTCGACACCGTCCCACACGCAGGCCTTCTCTCAAGACTCAGGGAGATTGGTCTGCGAGGGACGGTGCTGGACTGGTTTCAATCCTTTCTCGCCGACAGGTGATCTGGGCTCCGCCGTTCTCGGCCGAAATGCCTGCGCTGGAGGTGGGGGTGCCTCAAGGATCTATCTTGAGCCCCACCATTTTCAACATATACATGGCCCCTCTAGCGGAGGTAGCGGAGGCGTTCGGGGCCCGGGTCATCTCATACGCTGATGACACCCAGCTTTTGTTCACTTGCAGGAAGGGAGAGGTCTTCAACGGCGGCAGAATTAAGGACTGTCTGAGTGCAGTCTTTGCGTGGTTTCAGCGGCACAGCCTGAAATGCAACTCAGACAAGTCTGAGCTGCTCTTCTTTGGCTGTGCCCCAGACCCGGACTGGAAGTCGTGGTGGCCCCAGGATATGTTCCCCCCTGAGACACCATCAGCTCAGGTAAAAAATCTCGGAGTGGTGTTCGACGATGATCTGTCTTTTCGTCCCCACATCCTGGGACTTGCAGGGAAATGCTTCAGCATCCTCAAGATGCTTAGAAAATTTCTGCCCCTGCTTTCATTGCAGTACCGCAGGAATATAGTTCAGGCGTTGGTGGGATCACGCCTGGACTATGCAAATGCGCTCTTCGCGGGCCTACCTAAATATTTGTTATCTAGGTTGCAGGTCATACAGAATTCGGCGGCCAGAGCCATCTATGGCCTGCCGAGGAGAGCAAGAGCCTCAGCGCTCCTAGCCAGGCTTCACTGGCTACCAATCGCGGAGAGAATTAAATTTAAACTCCTCACATTGGCGTTTAAAGCTCTCCATGCGACCGGCCCTTTCTACCTGAGGAAGCGCACTGCCTTCTATGTGCCACGGAGGTCTCTGCGGTCGGCGGACCTAGCCAAAATGGAGGTGCCTGTGGTCAAACGTGTGCGGATGGGAGGTCGCTCCTTCCAACACGTAACAGCTTGCCTGTGGAATGCACTCCCTCTTTCCCTCCGGAAAGCAAATAATCTCTTGGCCTTCAGGAAGGAGCTGAAGACTCTGCTCTTCACCTAGTAACCCGCGTTTCTGCAGTTTGCTTACCTTTTGGTTTTTCTGTTTCTAGGGGCCTCTTTGCTAAAGCGCCGGGACACCCTTTGGGGTAGCCGTGCGCTCTAAAAGTGTGGCTAACATTAACATTAACCCCCTCCTGCTGGCCCTTCGCTGGTTTCCGGGGGCGCCGGCGGTGCCCACCTGGAAGTTACGTCCTGAGATCCTCGAGGACACTGTATTCAAAGCGGATTTAGGAGATAAGATCGAGGAGTATTTCGCGTCCAACAGAGGCACTGCGAGCTCGAGGGCGCTGGAATGGGACGCTTTTAAGGTGGTGGTGAGGGGTTATTGCATCACCAAGAAGGTAGGTATGAGGCGGGTTATCCTCGATGACTTAGACGTGGCTGATCGGAGGCTTCGTGAGTTGGAACTCCGCCGCCCCGGGCACCCTGAACTTCAGGGACGCACGGCAGAGGCGAAGGAGGCGGTGGCGGCAGAGGTCGAGCGGCTGCGCTGTTTCGACTACAAGGCCTATACGGTTCGGTCCCTCGCAGAAGGGGATAGATCGAGCGCATTGCTGGCATGGCTGGCTAACCCTACGCGCCAGACCTCACTGACGACGTCCATGCGCATGGCGGACGGGACCATGGTGCACACTCAACCGGAGATTCTAGGCTGCTACCGGCACTACTACGATCAGCTATATCGCAGTCGTGCTGCCAAAGACCCTGACCTTCTCGAGGACTATCTGAGGCCCCTGGAGCTCCCAGCGGTGGAGCCTGACGTGGCGAATGCCCTGGGGTCCGATATTGAACTGGGGGAGATCCGCAGCGCCATTAAAAAGATGGCGCGGAATAAGACCCCGGGTCTAGACGGTCTTCCTGTGGAATTTTACGCGGCCTATGCCGACCTCCTAGCTCCGAGACTGGTGATCGTATATAGAGAGGCGAAGAGGCTTGGCCGACTCCCCGGCTCGATGCGCGAGGCCCTGGTGGTTCCCCTCCTCAAGCCGGGACGGGACTCGGCCGATCCGGCGTCCTACCGTCCCTTATCGATGCTGACGGTCGATTATAAGATTCTGAGCAGCATCTTGGCCTCGAGACTGCTGGGCCACATGAGCTCCCTGGTACATGAAGACCAGGCTGGGTTCATCCCCAAGCGCAACACGACAATGAACATCCGTAGGTTGTTCCGCTTGCTGGGTGAACCGCTTGTGGATGCTCCGTGCCCGGTGGTCCTATCGGTAGATTTAGAGAAGGCATTTGATAGCCTGGAATGGGACTACCTGCACACTGTGTTGCGGCGGTTCGGCCTCGGCGAGGGTTTCATCAGATGGACCGCGGTCTTGTATACCTCCGTATCGGCCAGGGTTCGGGCGGGTCCGTTAATTTCCTCACAGTACCCGGTGGAAAGAGGCACGAGACAGGGCTGCTCGTTGTCCCCACGTCTCTTCGCGCTGGCGGTGGAGCCTCTCGCACTGCTACTCCGATCGGGGGCTCATTACAATGGCTTCTGGACACCCTCGGGCCCGCACCACATTTCGTTATATGCCGACGACCTGTTGCTCTTCCTTGAGGACCCAGTTGTAGCCCTACATGGAGCTGCGACGGCGCTCACGGCGTTTGGGGAGGTCTCGGGCCTCCGGGTGAATTGGGCTAAGACATGCCTTTTCCCGGTTCGCAGGGACACCCCTAGCCCAGTCCTCAATAGAGAGATTAGATGGGAACCTGACTGCTTCAGGTACCTGGGAGTGTATATCTACCATGAACCATCTGACCTCCTGGACGGAAACATTACCAGATGCAGTCGAGCGCTACGGGGTAATATGGACTTCTGGGCTACGCTACCGCTTTCGATGGCGGGGCGGGTCGCTCTCCTCAAAATGGTGGCTCTTCCCCGGTTGCTGTATTATTTCCGGGCGCTACCGGTTTGGATCCCGCCGGCCACATTTAGGCTCCTACGGTCAATGATAGTCGGATTCCTCTGGGGCTCGGGCCGCCGAAGAGTGGCCCTTAACACCCTGATGAGGCCGAAAGCCGAGGGTGGGCTCGCGGTGCCGGACTTTGAGAAATACTACCTGGCGGCGCAGCTCCAGACCCTCACCCAGGAGATTGCCAGGGAATTCCGGGGCCCGATGGACAGGAGAGGTATGGGGATGGCCAGGCATGTTCTATCCTTCATAGCTCTACGCCAACGTTTGGCCTTGCAAGACCTGACGCTGGAGGAGAAGACCATTCGCCTGTGTTGGAACCGAGCCCACGCCCGGGGCCAATTGCGAATACCGTATGCGCCTGAAATACCTTTAGGGATGTTGACGGCCTTGCCCCATGGCGGTGATTGGTCACGGTTGGCGGACTGGGAGGGCGCGGGGCTGCAGTTGGTGGGGGATCTTTATGAGGCTGGGGTGCTCTTGCCCTTTCAGGAGCTCATTGACCGCTTCGAGATTCCCCGCGGAGACTTCCCATTGCACTCGGCCCTGGTCCGAGCGATCCAGGCGCACTGGAAAGGCGGACAGGAGGAACCTCCTACGTCTCCGGTGTGCCAATACGTCATGATGTCTGCGGGCACGGTGAAGGCGGTCACTTGCCTCTACGGTAGACTGATCAATGAAGGGCTGACCCCCCTTGCGACCTTGAAAGCCCGTTGGGAGGCAGACATAGGCAAGGAGATCCCGGAAACGACCTGGTCTCAACTCGTGCGGCGAGCTTGGAAGGGGACGCGCCACGCCCGTTTTCAGTTGGTCCACTATTATGTACTTCATCGGGCATACCTGACCCCGGCGAAAATCCAACAGTACTTCGCCACGGGCTCGGCAACCTGCCCCAGATGCCCGGCGCCGGAGGCAGACCTCCTCCATATTTTGTGGGCCTGCCCGGGTTTGTCCTCCTACTGGGTGGAAGTGGGGAAGACCCTGACGGAGGTGACGGGGAGACCCCTATCGGTCGAGGCGGCGGTGGGACTCTTGCATTGGTTTCCACATACCCCCAAAAACAAAATTTCCAGTAAATTTATTGATTTGGGGCTTCTCTTGGCTAAACGAGAGGTGACCAGGAACTGGAAGGCACGAGCTGGTCCGACTGGGAGCAGGTGGCACAGCGAACTCTTGAAGTGGGCGGCGGGAGAAAGCACGCTGAGATACCAACTAGCTGGGAGACAGCATAACGAAAAGGCACAGGAGGCAGCGCTAGAATGGGAGACACTAGTGCAGGCCCTCAGGGACTATTGCGCCCCCAGCGACTCTGATAGCGAGAGCGCGGCGCGCCCCGAGTCCCGATAGACGATTGCGATTTCTGTTTCTGATACTCTCCTCTTGGGTCCTCTCATGAATCCTACTGCGGATGCTACCATACACTGATGGCGGGGTTGGGTTGGGGAGGGATTACTTTGGAATTTAGTGTTTTGTGGGAGGGATTTTCTTTTGGGTTTTATGGGCTTGTTTAGAAAAGCAGATGACGGACAGTGGATCATCCGGACCAGCTTTGCTTTCCTGCTGAGCCCCCACTGGATTTTGTCGCCTGACCTTTGGGCTGTGGGCTGAATGATTGTATATGAAAACATGCTGCGGGGGGTAGGTGGGATGCAGCTCATTGATTCTATTGGCTTTATGATGCTGGTCGTATATGTAACATATTGCTGATTCCTGCAATAAAAATATATTTAAAAAAATAAAAATAAAAATAAGGGCGTGGGACATGTGGCTTTTGAGACAATGTCAACACGTGGTATTTCCATTTTGTGGTGCCTCAAAGATCAAATGGCAATCTATTAATGAACCTTGTATGAAGATGATGCTTGGGTCAGACAATGCAGTCCAGTGGAATGAGTTACCCTTTATTAGAAAGCCTGGTTTATGCCATATTGCATGTTTGCACTGAGTGGTGGGCTAAGACAGGGTGTAAATTGAGTTGGTAGAGTCCAGAGAGGCACACCTGGTGGTGTAAAGGAGCCTTATGCTACCATTGCGCTCCAAAATATTTCTTTCAAGTAGAAGTCTCATAGGCTTATCTATGGCTTCACAGTGGTGATAAGTAAGCATTGAGAGCTGGTGGGGCTGCTAGTCCAATACCATGTTCAGGAGTCGTATGTCACCAGATAGTTGAATCATACATTGTCTGGGCTCTGAAGTGAGTCTTTCTAATGTCCAGTGCAAAATATTTGATCAGCTTGGTGAGTTGTGAAAGAAGAAATCTATGGATCCTTAAAAGTACCATACCATAGATATATTTTAATCTGGGCTGGTAACCATCTTTAAAGTCTGTTCCACCGGAAGAGGTGACATTTCAATCATCAGAGGAAGGCACCTGGCATAGAGTCCTTCAGTGGTGACCTAGTTTACTGCATAATATTGTAAGGATCCCTGTTGATCATTTTGCCAAGGGATTTAATGTCCTTCAAGATCCTTATGAGTAGTGGGTCCTCTAGTATGTTTTTTGTGACAAAGGATGGCCACAAAGAAAGCTTATTTTTACGCTCTTATCCCCTTTGATCTTGTAGCCTGAGCTTGTAGAGATCAGCTGTATGTAGCACATCGAATGAATGTTGTCCACGAATAGCATGATCTTTTGTTTTCCAGCTTTAGTAGGAATTTCATATACGTCTTGTGATTTGGTAGATCGTGACAGCCTAAGGCAATAGAAACAACCAAGGGCTTTGTCAGATGCTGCGTCCTGGATTACTTTGAATATCTCTTTCGCTATTAAATCGCCCTCTCAAGTCAGGTGTTGATTTTTCCTTGGGGCAGCAATATCATTAAAGATGCCAGTTTCCCCAGCAGTTGGACCTTCATGGTCATTCATGAATCCTTTACAGATGCAGTCCTTATTAATTCATATGATTGAGAGTGGCCTTTGTCAATGGAATTATGCTGCAAGTATAGTCTTATTGCCTTTTCGCTGTGCTTTTGTTCCTCAATGTGAGTACGTGTGACCTTTTGAAGCGTACAGTGAGTTATTTAGAAATATTGTTTTTGAGTGACCTTTTATCTCCTTCAATAAAAGGCTAGAGTCCCAAACTTTTCCGCTTTCTTAATGCAGTCTCTTCATGGCCTCTGATGTGATTTACCAGCTGCCCAAACAGTCTGATCAGAGGTCACTAATGGCAGATGAAAACCACCTTCTAAGGAGTTACTGTCACTCATGTTTTTTCTAATTTTGCACCCTTTCCCTTTGCAGCCAGTTTGCATTATAGCTGTCTAATTTAAGTTTACTGAAAGACTCTTATCTGGTTTCATGGACTCTGGTTAACATCATGAGGTATGTTTACTTATTCTTTGCTGTTTCACTCCAAACAAATAACTACCAGGAGCCTGCAGTAGATCACCTGATCTCGATCAGGTGCTCTCTACAACACTATCTCTATTAGCAATCTATGATCAGCACCTAGGGTCACAGGGCTGAAAGAACCTAGTACCATTTTGTGAAACCCTTTTTAGGTCTCGCCTGTCAACGCGCATGCGCATTGAGCTTGCGAGACTATGGGGGCTTAAACAGACTTTAACCAACTTGCGATTCCATGGCGATTCCTTGCAGTGCCCGTCAAATTGAAGCTCAATGCGCAAGCGCATTGACATTAAAAGCGCGTGCACATGAAAGCGACAAGGCTCCCTCCCACGGCTATCCCCACCCCCAGCCGCCAGCACCTCCCCTCTCTCTCCCCGCACACAGCCAGGCTCGCATTTCTCCTCCCCCTCCTCAGCCGCCAGCACCTCCGATCTCTCTCCCAGCACACAGCCAGGCTCGCATGTCTCCTCCCCCTCCCCAGCCGCCAGCACCTCCCCTCTCTCTCCCTGCAGTTTCACGGCCGTACTCACACCGTCACCCTCACTCACCCTCACACACCATCACACACCCTCACACCCCCTGACCCTACATCCACTCACACTCACACCGTCCAACTCCACCCTACAACACCACCCGCCAATATGACTGCGCATCTATGTTAATGCAAGCAAAGCTTTTGCTGTGCAAATTGATGTGTACCTTACAAAAAAAAAGAAAACTTTTTACATGGATAATATAAAAAAAAGTTTATGATGTGTTTGTTTTTGGATTCAGCGCTAACAACATCATCAATCAACATTACATAGGTCTCTATTAGCTTCTGAAACAACGCTTCACTACGTTAATACATTTGAAGTGTCCAATATTCACAGAGAAAAAAAACACTTATAGGCATCATCACAATAACTCACACTCACACCCACACCCACCCTCACCCTCACTCATCCTCACCCTCCCTCACACACCATCAATCACCAACACACCCTCACCCACAACCTCAACACCCTCACCCTCACACACCCTCAATCACCCTCACCAACTCACCATCACACACCATCACTCAACATCACCCCATCACCCCCTCACCCTCACACCCCCTCACCCTCACCCACAGTCACACACTCAACCTTCAAACTCGCACACCCTCACTCACCTTAACACCCACACCCACCCTCACCCTCACTCATCCTCACCCTCCCTCACACACCATCAATCACCAACACACCCTCACCCACAACCTCAACACCCTCACCCTCACACACCCTCAATCACCCTCACCAACTCACCATCACACACCATCACTCAACATCACCCCATCACCCCCTCACCCTCACACCCCCTCACCCTCACCCACAGTCACACACTCAACCTTCAAACTCGCACACCCTCACTCACCTTCACAACATCACAACACTCACCCTCAAACTCTCACCTTCACTCACCCACACCTATCATCACACACTCTCACATCCCATTAACCTCACCCCCTCATCTTCCCACACACTCACCCCATCACCCTCACACCCACACTCATACTCACACCGTCACCCTCACTCACCCTCACACACCATCACACACCCTCACACCCCCTGAACCTCACATCCACTCAACCTCACACTGTCCAAGTACACCCTCACAACCCTCACACCCTCACTCATACTCACACCGTCATCCTCACTCCCCCTCACACACCATCACACACCCTCACACCACCTGACCCTCTCATCCACTCACACTCACACCGTCCAAGTCCACCCTCCAACTACACCCTATAACTACAATACCACCCTACAACTCCACCCTCCAACTCCACACATAAATAGCGTTAGGCAACATTTATTTTAATACGTAAAAATCGGATTACACACTTGTAGCTATTCATAAATTTAAACTTAATGCAACGCAAGGACAGTGCAGCAATTAATACACAAAAATGAAGAAAGGGATTGTAAAAAAAACTTCTTTCACAAAGATCATAAATGCACACAAAATAGGCAAACATCTGATTACACAGCAAATAATACAACAATTTAAAAGTGGACAAAGCGAGCTAAAGGAAACAAATTCACAACATAAAGCACTTACTAAAGTAAGGGAAAATAAACCATTAAACAATTCCAGAAAAAAATCAAAAACACAAACAAAGTGCGTAATCACAAAAGCACGAGACTTCACAGCCTAATTGCAATTCCTCCAAAAATACAACAAAGTATTTCACTCAAAGTAACAAAAGAAATCTAAACAATGCATTTAAGTATTCAAAAAAATAAAGAAAATAAACAGCAGCGCTAACAGCATCAATCAACATTAAATAGGTATCTTAGCTTCTGAAACAACGCTTCACAACATTAATACATTTGAAGTGTACAATATTCACGGAGAAAAAATGAACACTTATAGGCATCATCACAACAACTCACTCAAACCCTCACCCACCCTCACCCTCAGCCTCACACACCCTCACTCATCCTCACCCTCCCTCACACCATCACTCACCAACACACCCTCACCCTCAACACCCTCACCCTCACACACCCTCACTCACCCTCACCCCCTCACCCTCACACACCATCACTCAACATCACCCACCTCACCCTCACATCGTACCACCCACCCCACCCGCATCACTTACGACGCCACCACCCTCTTAGCCCTAAACCCCGGCCGTCTCCCCAACTGCGTCCAAGCCGCTCCTGGACACATCCATGGACCCTTCTCATGCAACTCCTGCAAGTTTGACAGCACCAAGAAAAACTCATCATCCTCGGACACAAAACAGTTCTCTAACACAAACCACCTACAATGCATCCTGCTCAACACCCGCTCGGTCCACAGGCACGCCATCGACCTCTGGAACTTACTTGACACCATTTCTCCCGACGTCGCCTTCCTAACTGAAACATGGATGAACGCCTCCTCAGCCCCAGACATCACCATTGCCATCCCGGAAGGATACAAGATCATTCGTAAGGACCGCACCAACCAAACAGGAGGAGGCATCGCTATCGTCCATAAGAAATCCATCCGCATCTCAACCAGCTCAGACGTCAATCTCGCTAACGCTGAACACCTTCACTTCCAGATCCACATCGACCCCAAGACCACACTCAGAGGCACCCTCCTCTACAGGCCACCAGGACCCCGTGCACAATTCAGTGAAGACATCACAGACTTTATCACCCCACACGCCCTCCCCTCCGAGGATTACATTCTTTTGGGAGACCTCAACTTTCACCTGGAAAAGAACAACGACCGCAACGCCACCACCCTTCTGGACAATCTCGCCAACTTCGGACTCAAACAACTTGTCACTACCCCCACCCACACCGCAGGTCACACACTCGACCCTATCTTCACCTCCAGCAAACATGTCTCCTTCAGCCACACCACAGCTCTCCTTTGGACGGACCACAGCTGCGTTCACTTTACCTACAATAAGGCCCAAACCCACAACCATCCTCAACCCACGCTGCGAAGAAACTGGAACAAAATCAACATCGACCAGATCTCCTCATCGCTTCTTCAAAACCACCCTGCCCACTCCTCAAACCCCGACCAAGCAGCCATTAACCTCACCCAATGGCTATCCAACAGCGCCGACATCCTGGCACCGTTGAAAAAACGCCAAGTCAAACTAGGCAGCAAAAAGGCCGCCTGGTTCAACAATGATCTTAAGAAATCTAAGAAACTCTGTCGCTCCCTTGAGAGGGCCTGGAAAAAAGACCCAAACTCCAGCACCAAGGACGGCTTCAAAAACGCCACCCGTATACATCACCAACTGATCCGGACTGCCAAGAAAACCGCTTTCAAGGACCGACTAGATAACAACGCCCACAACAGCAAGGAATTATTCAACATCGTCAAGGAATTTACCAACCCATCAGCCAACTCCAACGACATCACCTCCTCTCAAGCCCTCTGCGACTCCCTAGCTTCATTCTTCCACAACAAGATCGCAGACATCCACAACAGCTTCGACAACCGACCCGAAGTCCAACCCACCCAACCCTCTGCAGGACCTCCAACCCCCTTGAACATCCTCAATGACTGGAACCCAATCTCCACCGAGGACACCATCCGTCTGATGAACTCTATCCACTCAGGATCCCCCACAGACCCATGCCCTCACCACATCTTCAACAAAGCAGACTCCATCATAGCACCGCACGTCCGAGACGTCATCAACTGCTCCCTCAACTTCGCCACCTTCCCGGAAAGCTGGAAACACGCCGAACTCAGCGCCCTGCTGAAAAAACCCACAGCTGACCCCACCGAACTCAAAAACTACCGCCCCATCTCGCTCCTTCCATTCCCGGCCAAAGTTATCGAGAAAGCTGTCAACAACCAGCTCGCCGCCTTCCTCGAAACCAACAAATCCCTTGACTCCTCACAGTCTGGCTTCCGAGCCAAACACAGCACTGAAACTGCACTCATCGCAGCAACAGTCGGCATTCGAACTCTACTGGACAACGGAGACACAGTCGCCCTCATCCTCCTCGACCTCTCCTCAGCCTTCGACACAGTTTGTCATAGCACCTTAATACAACGCCTCAGAAACATCGGAATCCAAGGAAAAGCACTGGAATGGATCACCTCGTTCCTTGCCGGAAGAACCCAGAGAGTCCGCCTTCCACAATTCAAATCAGAAGCCACCGAAGTCATCTGCGGCGTGCCACAGGGATCTTCACTCAGCCCCACCCTCTTCAACGTATACATGAGCCCCCTCGCGGCCATCGCACGCCAACACAACCTCAACATCATCTCCTACGCTGATGACACTCAACTGATACTATCACTCACCAAAGATCCTAACACTGCCAAAACCAACCTACATGAAGGAATGAAAGAAGTAGCCGAGTGGATGAAGCACAGCCGTCTAAAACTGAACTCAGACAAAACAGAAGTCCTTATCCTAGGTACCTCCCACTCCGCCTGGGACGACTCTTGGTGGCCAGAGGCCCTTGGAAAAGCACCCATCCCGACGGACCACGCACGGAACTTAGGTGTCATCCTGGACTCCACACTCTCTATGAACAGACAAGTCAACGCCGTCTCATCATCTTGCTTCAATATTCTACGCATGCTCAAAAAAACATTTCGCTGGATCCCCACCGAAACTAGAAAAACGGTCACCCACGCACTAGTCACGAGCCGCCTGGACTACGGAAACATCCTATACGCCGGTACCACCGCAAAACTCCTGAAAAAACTCCAACGCATCCAGAATGCTTCAGCCAGACTCATACTAGACATCCCGCGTAAAGACCACATCTCTGGCCACCTGAAAAACATCCACTGGCTCCCCGTTAACAAGAGGATTACTTTCCGCCTCCTAACCCACACACACAAAGCACTTTACGAACTCGGACCCGAATGCCTCAACTCACGACTTTCCTTCTACACACCCTCCCGCCAGCTACGATCCTCCAACCAAGCCCTTGCAACATCAACAAAACCACCATGGGAGGCAGATCCTTCTCCTACCTGGCAGCTAAAACATGGAACTCACTTCCCACTCACCTTCGCCTCACTCAGAACCACCTAACATTCAGAAAGCAACTTAAAACCTGGATATTCGACAAGTAATTCCCCATCCTTCTTCAAGCGCCTTGAGACCCTCTGGGTATGTAGCGCGCTATATACATCACTTGACTTGACTTGACCCCCTCACACACCCTCACACACCCTCACCCACAGTCGCACACTCAACCTTCAAACTCGCACACCCTCACTCACCTTCACACACTCGCACCCTCACAACACTCACCCTCACTCACCCTCAAACTCTCACCCTCACTAACCCACACCTATCATCACACACACTCACACCCCATTACCCTTACTCCCTCAATCAACATCAAACAACCTCACTCACCCTCACACACCCTCACCAACACACACCGTCACACACACTCAGCCTCACAAACACTCACTCAACTTCACCATCACACACACTCACACCCCCTCACACTCACACTCCCTCACTCTCACAACGCTCACGCTCACATCCCTCACCCTCACATCCCTCACCCTCACATCCCTCACCCTCACATCCCTCACCCTCACACCCCTCACCCTCACACCACTTAAGCCACAGATGGGTGTGCGATGGGAGGACGTTCAGCTTGCAGGGCTGTGCTTCTATCCCCTGCTGCACTCTCCTGCTCTCTAGAAATGTGGCATAACAACAAAAGCTGCCATCAAAGTCACGTCAATACAAATCATGTGGCATTCCAAATGCTATAGGTGTCACATTCACAAAAATTAAAACTATTGGCATTGTAAATGACAAATCTATCAATGTAGCTATTTGGAAAAAATACACACAAAAAAAAAAAATCATTTACAAGACCTATAGCTCCTACTTTTCTAATGCGAGACCTATTGCATTTCCAATGCTTGTTTTAATTATGCATACCTTCTTATAGGACAGTCTCTAACCTTACCATAGCTAGTTCATTACTTCTTGAGATATTTGCCAAGTATATGTGCATATTTTGACCCTACATCCTTGTAGTAATCATGGATCCAGAACCTACAAAGAGAATACATTTGAAAAATAAATAAATGTGATGGAACAAAGGAGCTTTTCTTCCCCTTTTTTCCCAAAAGCAAACCAGATCTAAAGATTCTGCAGAGGATCTGAAGGTACTGGTGATTTAACTTGGTAGCTTATAGTAGCCCTTACAAAATCCGCACAACCTAGGTGAAATTATTGAATCCCCTAATATGTTAGTTTGCAGCTTTTATTATAAGTAACTGTAATTTCAAAGTGAAATTATAGCATAAATGCAGAGCTGAAAGTCTTGTGTTTTGGTGGATGGGATGAACACCGGCAGTAGAAGCTTTGGGGAATCATGTTGTGTGGATCTCACTAGTTTAGGGATTGTTGATTGGTGATGTGGATTGTATTTGTAAGTGATGTAGCAAAAAGGCCCTTTCATGCACCTATCTTCACCCTTTCTGTTTTTTGGGTTGCGTAAACTTAAATATAGATACACAGATAAAATAACTTTTTTCTATTAATTTGTCGTTTTTATGTAGGACAACGTACCATTAGTTTTTCCATACCTGGTTATTCTGGTTGTATTTGCACGCAAGGGGTTTGTGTGCTGGCTTGCTTGCTTGTTTGTTTGTGGTAAATTAAGATATTACATTTCCTCATTTGCATGTGCCTGCCCATCTGCTGAATCATGTCTACATAATATGCAACATTTTTCTTTCCAGTGATTTAAGTACAATTTCAATACAAGAACTTCACATAATGAACTCGTAAAATGAAGCCCAACTTTGACCATCCACGTCTTCTTCCCGAACGGTTGACAGCCCATCTGCTCTGCAGCAGCTTATGGTAAGTTTCTAACAGCCACAAAGACCAGCTGCTCTAATTTTTCTTCTTCCCACTTCTGACATTACTCAAAGCTTGCTTACTACGTAACTGCATTAAGAGCTAAAAATCTTTATCATCCTTTAAAATTGCACTAAGTTAATTTCCTTCAAGCCACTTTGTTCCTTTATCAATTGTTGCCCAGACATTGGCTGCTAAAATGTTACTCTTATTCCCAAACTCCTTCATGAATTAAACCTGGGATTGCTATTATTGCAGAAGCATTGCTTAAGTAGTACTGTGGGCCCCTACTAGTGGAGATAATCCCATCTAGTTATCTATTTATCCTGATGAATTAGTGACCAAGGTGACCATAGCCAGCAAATTATTGATATCCATATATTATGTCTAAAATCCAAATTCTTCCAGACAATGCCTGGTGAAATCTGTACTGTTAATTACACGAAACTAATATGGAAACCTGAAAACAAGGATGAGATCACGGCTAGGGCAAAAAAGCTGGCGACAGAATTCACGGTCGAAAAAAGCTTAAATCCAATTGAACGATGGAAAAACTTTACACACAAAGTAGTCACTGATAATATAACATCCACTATCGCCCATGGAAGGAAAAGTCTATATTGCAAAAAAGGGGAAGGTGCAGTAAATATTATCTTTCTACCATATGCTTTAAGGAAACCTAGAAGTCAACGAAACAGGCTGAAAAGACACCTAATGAGGTCTCCGTTTAGCAAAGATATAGCAACCTCATTGACGAATAACAATCGTAAACTAAGGAAAGTGATATGGAATAAAAAGAATAAAGCAAGACAAGACCTATGGTCAACAATATTTCATGCAAGTTCAATTGCAAATTCAAGGGAGTTCTGGAGACTTATTATTGGCTTATCTAGACCAAAGAATCTGGGAATTGGTTCAAGTTTATCTGAAGAAAAATGGGTAATACAAACTCATCTCAACCCAAACCAACTGTCTCTGACACAACCTAATGTCGAAAGTTCTGTAACAAAGATTTGCATAGAAGGAGAGACAGATGTGACTATAACTACCAGCCAAGTGGCAAGACTGAAAAAAAACAAATAGATGGTGCCCCTGGGCCGAATGGCATTCCCTTTGCTTTATTTAAAGAATCGCCCGACTTCTGGTCAGATCATCTTAGATGTTTTCAATGATGTGGTTGAGAGAGGAGGAATACCGAATTTGTAATAAGGGCTTGCTTATAATTCCAATATTTAAAAAAGGCAACTGGCAACAGCCAGAAAATTACCGTCTAATTACCTTGCAGGACTCGGATGCAAAGTTGTTTGCCAGTATTCTTTTAATGAACTTAACAGAGTGGGCAAAAGAAGTGCAGGTAATACCCCCAAACCAAACCGGCTTTGTCAAAGGCCTTGGTACAACAACAAATCTTTTAATTTTAGCAATATTAATTGAAAAGGCAATACGAGCAAAATTACCCTTATATTTGTTTTGTAGATTTTAAATCTTTTGACTGTGTTGATCATGAGCTGCTTTGGGCCAAGCTTGCAAAACAAGGAATTCCAGTCAAGCTGTTAAAAATGATTAAACTCTTGCATTCTGATACTTGAGTTAGAGTGAGGATGGGTAATGGCTCAACAGTAACTAAAATAATTCGAACATCGAATGGGCTCAAACAGGGCTGTGTGTTAGCTCCCCTACTTTTTAGTTTACTTTTATCCGATCTCACTTCTGACCTAAACGACATCAATGCTCACCCACCAAGGTTGGCTCAAACTCCGATATCAAACTTGCTATATGCGGACGATTTTGTTCTAATGAGCTATACAAAGGTGGGAATGCATCGACTGATCGATGGGATATCTAAATACTCCAAGGAAAACGGTATGCAAATAAATGATGCCAAGACTAAAATGATGGTAATCACCAAAAATGTATGATTAAAGCATGCGCATACTTGGTTTTTGGAAGGCAAAAAATTGGAACAAGTAAATGATTATAAGTACTTGGGAGTAACTTACAGCGATAATGACAAGTTCATATATCACAAACGTGAAATTACAAGCAAAGCGAACTCCATTACCGCTGCATTTAGATAAATCCATTGGAGATTTGTCTTACCGCCCTTTTTATTAAAATCAATAGCACCTAAACTACTGCCTTCTCTAACATATGAGAGTGAGGTGCTCAACGGGAGTGACGCAGAGATTATAAACACCTCGGTAGCAAAAACCTATCGTGATTTATTTTCACTCCCTAAGAATGCCTCACAAGCCAAATTGTGGTTGGAATTTGGTCTGAACGACCAATCTTGTGCAAGAAAAGGAAATATAATGAAAGTCTGGAATAGAATAAAAAATGATTATGACAATGAAATGTCTCGTCTTCTTTGGCAAGAAGTAAACAACAACCGTTCCTTAACTATTGCCTCCTATTTAAATCTGGCAATTAAGGACTATGGTTTAGCTCCTATTTGGAACAATACGGTCAAGCAGGAGAGTTTCAAGAAGACCGTAAACAAAATGACTATCTCTTTGATAAAGGACAAAGATAATTTCATTAAAAGACAGCATGCGTGGTCAATAGTAAATGGTTTTAAAACCTTAGCTGGTTCGAACGTTCAGCACCCAGTGCTGAACGTTCGAATAACGAACGCTTGCTTGTCGGCCAACGGTCGTGCGCAGCACTGGGGAGGTAGCGCTCGTGACGACCGTTAGCCGACGGCAGCGCTTAAGGGGTTAAGAAAAAGAAGATCCAAACCTATTTGGAAACCTCATGGACGGAAAAAAAAAAAATCTTAATGAATGCTAGGTTCGGTATCTTTCCAGGCTCATGTCATTTGGCACCATGGAAAAGAACTGATGAAATCGGGACGTGTACGCTTTGTAAATCTGGTCAAGAAAACATCATACACCTAATGTGCCTCTGCCCGAACCTGGAATCGGAAAGAAAAGGTGTACTTAAGAAACTATTTAATGAACGAGATGTAAAGACTTGTAGGCAGGCTCTTATGGCAACCTTAGATCCAGAAGACTTAGCAATTAATTCAGCATTCATGAAATTTCTCATATTGGCCAAATAAAAGTTGGACTCTTGTGTTTGAATAGTCTATAATTACTGTCTAGATGATTAATGGAATAATTTTAAGGATCAGATTACTTTTTAATTGTTTTATGAGAAGTATTTGAATATATGCACTGTATTAGCATTTTAGATTTGTATAAGTCTTATCCGTTTTGTAAGATTTTAATTAATCAAACAAATAAAAACAAACTGAAACTGATGAATTAGGTTATAAAAAGAAAAAGTGGTTTTGCTATTTCTATAATATAATTTTTTCACTACGTCATGGCTGTTGATTGACCTTCCGCAGCTTGCCTAGAAATCATGAACTGTGAAAATATCAAGCTCAGCGACCTTGTCTTGTAGTCTTATCTAAGCCTATGATGCAACTAAGACTCCTGCAGATTTATTTGATTCTTATTTTCTATCTGATATTTTCGCATGCCCAATAGTTTAATTGATATTTTTGTTCTGACGGATATTTACAGTGTGTGGGTTGATTGCCATTTACTCCCCTTAAACAGCTGTGCTTTGAAGAAACATGGCTTAAAATGTTAACAAAGCCAAACAATAGAGCTATTTGGCTTTGTCAGTGTCTTTTAGGCCATGTTGCTTGCACAGCAGCATTTTTAGCCAGCTGTGAGGGTATATTAACATCACGCAAACACAATGCACCTAGGGAAGCATTCTGCCCCTTGCATGAACTTTATGGCCCAACAACCCTCACCTTCTCAGGTCAGCAGGTACACATTATCACCCTAATGTCTCACATCAGATTGGCAAACGTTGCATAGTGACTTTCCCATTCAAGTTTCTAGACAAGTCCATTTGCTTCTCGCTAGGGGCACAATACTGTAAGAACTGAGACAAATGATGGTTCAGTCCATCTCCTTTATAGGGCTTTCCCTTATGCTTTCTAATAAGGCTAGCGCCCTCCTGCAGGACTGTTCTACATGTCATTCTAATCCAAACCCTAGCCCATGACCTATTCCACAGTATCACAGCTGGTACATTAGTTGGAAGTGATGTGCTTAAGTCAAAACAGTTTCAAATCTAGGCAGACTACAGGTGAATACTATTTGGATAGTTTGATTTTAATTAGGCTGAATTATTTTTCATTTTGCATGCACATTGAATCCTCATCAGATAGAGTGGTACTCTGCATACTTTATTTACATTACATTACTTTTCAGAATCATTAACTCTTATTCAAGAAATTAAAGTTCTCTGTGGTTTCTTTTCTTCGTAATAGGCAGACATGCTGAAGGCAAGCCATGGCAACCATTGAAGACCTTGCCCAGCAAATAATTGAACAGCAAATGGGAGAGGTGTGTATTCCTGGTCTGTAGTTGTGTTGGTGTGCTTATTTCTTAATTTTGCATAGCTGGCCTAATAATTATGATCGCAGGATAAGAACAAAACTATAGCCATAGAAACACCCCCACACATTTATGATGAGATATTTAATTGGAAATACACGGGCATGTTGAATTGTACAACATTTATTGTTTGTGATGGATTTCAGTAGATCTTAAGACCTACATACTAGGATCTGAAATGGTTTATATTATATACTGATCTTACCTCTGCATTATGTGTGAGTAAATAGTGTGTAATCTATATAGGAGTCAAACTTAACTGGGAGTGGGATTATTTGTTTGTTTATAACGTTGGTGGGTTCTCTTGGGTGCTGGGCTACCTTGGACCATTGAAACTGCATATACATTATAAAAGTTGAGTAAAATGAGCCGTAAATGTACTACATTTCTGTTGAGCTGGTAAGATCTATAAATGGGGTGCAGGATTGATGGAGAGGAGAGTTATGGCATTCAATGTTATTGTTTATTTTTGGTATTGTTTTGTATAGTTTGTATTATGCATGCTCCCAAAATAAAATATCTGCAAAACAAATGCAGAACATTAAGTAAAAATTAGATTTTTTTGGGACACCGGCAAGTGACCTGTTTGTAATTGCTTATTGGGGTCTACGTTCTTCTGAAGTGAGCACAATTTAGCAATATTATTAACATACCACTAATTCCTGGACCTCTATTTAATAACAACAAAGAACATTCTGAGAAATTCCCCCACTTAAATGGCAAGGTAAAAAAAAATCAAGCTCCCTCTTGCCCGCTTAAAAAACACTTCATGTTAAATAGGTAATTTTTCTTGGAAATCCACAAAGGCCCGAACGTCTTTTCAAGAAATCGCTAAAAAGGATCTGATAAATACTATTATTAATCTCAGAACTGCCACACAATTTTGCAGATTATTTTCTGGCTACTCTTCTTACAGTTATCAATATCTATTTCGCCTTGCCTGACAAAATTCATTAACACTACTGTAGTAGAAAAATTGTCCCTGATTATCTCAAAGTAGGGCCAGTAATCGGGATCTTTGTCTAATTTTCTCTTTGTAACCAAATTCCTTCAAGTGTATGGTGGCAGTGTTAAAACAATGTATACCTAAAAAAAAAACTTTTGACTACCATTACAAACAGTGGGTCCTGCTTTAAACCTACTAGATAATGCAGAATATTTCCTTCTCATGGATCTTGAACTGTTAGTAATGAATAATCTGTTCCGTTCCTCTCTCCTTTTAATCTTGGAAGAACTGATGGGAGTGAATGGTATAGGTCATAGATGGTTCTCCTTTTTTGATGGAGAATTAGTCTCATTAAAGAACAAACATTGGCAAAGCCATTAGCCCTAGACGTTAGGACCAGTTGGGTTTGCCAATTGTTTTTCGCTATGCTGTACAGTATCCCCAATCCTATCAGCTTAGCTAAAGGTAAAAAAGAAAGGTACTGTGACGCAGCCATGTCATTTTGTAAGCAAGTGCTCTAAGCATGGCGTGTATCTACAAAATGACACAAACACTTAAAAAAAAAATGTGCAGAGCTAGATAAGCATGGAAAAAGTAGCACAAAAGAGATTTGTTTGGTGTAGTGGGAGCAACACGCAGGGGGTGCATCACAAAATATGGTGGTGGGGAAACTGCACAATAGGGAGCAGGCACAGGAAGCAACATGGTGCAGGTAGGTGAGAAGCACATGGGTGAAAAAGCAATGTGGACTATGGTGGGGACAAATAATGATTAAGGTTCGCGACACCAGCAGTCCATTGAAGGGTCGAAGGGGTTGGCGATGATCCGGGATGGTTGAAAAGGAGGGATTACATTTGAGTTATTTCTTGCAATTGATAACATATCTCAGAATAAGAAAGTATTGAAACTAAAATATCCTAGAGAATACTTCAAGTCAGTGGTTCAATGACTCCTCCTATTTAGGTTTGAATATGGCAGTGATATACTCATTGGCATCCTCCGATCCTCCTTGCCTTTCTAAAAGAAGCTCCACATGTTGCTGCTCGACTGCTTGTAAGAATTAGACTGTCTGTGCACCTCACCCCAGTCACCTTGACATTACCCCTGTCCAAGCCAGAAGTTCATTAAATTGGCATGTATTCATTAAGTACACTAATACACAACCTTTGGAATACCAACTACCTATCTTGATCTCTGAATGGCTCTTGCTCCATTTGTCGTGAACTCTTCAATTTTCAGTAACTCATATAACGTTTTTTTTAATGTTATTTTGCGTTAGTGTCCAACGCCATTCAATCCCATGCTAATAAATGTTGTTACTCTTAACTGCTGACATAGTAAAACCAGAATTTATTTACATCTGAACTAAATTGTAAAACTGTGCATGTCTCTTGAATTCTTGTTCCTATGTTAAGCACTCTTTTATCCATTTGAGTCTGGTTTGTGCTATATAAAACTGTAAATAAATTAAAAACAAATATACATTTGCTAGTAAATATTGTAATGTTTGTTCTCTAGACTATGAATATTGGTGACTTAGTTGCTTTAAGAGTTGAAAGAATAGGAGTAACTTTTTGGCATACATATGCATATGTAGTTACAGGTTTAAGCATTTACTACAATGTGTTTTACCGTTTATTCCAAAGCTTTTAAAGAACTTACGTAATATACACATTTTCTAGTTTTTAAAAAGATATACCGTGCCTAAGTGCAAGTGTTAAAAAACTGGAGAACAAATAAAACCGACAAAACGAACAAACACCCCCCATCTTCTTCCTCCAAGTTCTCCTTTCTTTCTGGAGCTCAGAACATGGATTTAATTGTAAATTTTCAGTTGGTGCTATTTCTTTTAGCAATTGTACTGTATAAAATCACAAAACCGGCATATAATTAGAACCTTTGTCTTAAGAGGAGAGGAGATTCACACTTGATTACACATAAGCCCGAATGTTAAAAAGGTGCAGATCACTCAGATATGAACATCTATAGCAGGTTAATAGCCATTTGTATTTCTTTGGCAAATATTCACTTAATAAGCACCTACTGTATTGTAACGTACAAACAAGAAATGAGCAGCAGAAAACCAGGTTTTTTAAAGATTAATTTTCCATTTATCAAGTAACTCCTACAGTATTTCCGCCAAAGGTAAGTGCAACTAAGGGGTCACAAGGACGAAGCAAGGTGGATTTTCAGGTCTGGCAGTTCCAGTAACAATTATGTATCGGAATAAAGGATCTTTCTCGCCATTTAGGTCCATAAGCTACACTACCCCACTTCAGCTAGGTCACTATAGACTAGGAGCTAATGCACTGTCGGTGTAGTGAGACCAATACTACTATCACATTAGGTGCCCTTGTGTATCAGTTATTCTCTTAAAGTCAGATCCATACCCTGCACACCAGAAATGAGATCTCTATATCAAGAAAATATTAATTTGGCACTCGTCCATTGTCTGTATATTAGAGAGAGACTAGTGTAGCCATTACTAAAGCTATTGTCTCCCAGGCCAGGCCAGTCTGTCATAGGGGATTATTGGACAATCTCTGTTTCTAGATGGTGCTTCCCATATGATTCTATAATATAAATTAAATATTGTGCATGAAAATAAAACGTAATCCATTTTACAGTTGGATTCTCTGCATCTCTAGCATGGGGGCTCTTGTAAAAGTGGCCAATTTTAAACCATGCTTCTCTAAGAAGAGGGACAATTTCTCTTTTGTGTGGACATGGTGCAAAGTCAATAGCCTCTTTTGCTGTAGCATGTCTTCTAAAAGGTTAGAGAAAAGTTGGGGGATAACAGTTGTGTAATCCCAAAACTGACCCTTATGTGGGGGCAGTCTAGGTAAATAGCTTAGTATTGAGGAAGTGGCTAGGTCTAAGGGGCCAATCCGAATCTACTTTTCAGGCAATGGGGCAATTGGTTCTATTTTCAGAGTTGGGTTTGTTCTAAATTAATGTAACCTGCTGGGGAAGAAAGATTTCAGATGTGCGTGGGAGGTCATCTCCCTTCAGTATAAAACTCTCCCTTCAGTCAGAACCACATTACTCTGCATGGTAGGAACTTGACTATGTAGCCGCCAGTCTATCTTTAGCATTTTGTGAAAGATTCTCCATGTTAAACTTGTTAAAAGTATGATGGAGCTATTTGATTTTGATGTTGGTACTTTAGTAGCATATAAGACGAAGGTATCTATGTGTAGTCTTGGCCCTCCAAATTCCTTTTTGGATATTTATTTGTTGCCTTTCGGTTTCAGTTTCTGGCTACCCTGAAAAAAGATCTGATACTTCTGTCAGTACTACAGAAACTTGGCAATGGGATAACCAGTGGAAGCATACCAAGGACATAGGTAAAGTGAGGGGCAGCCACAATTTTAACATATGTACAATTGTAGTTTTGACCAACTGGCATAATCATTCGCAGTTTTTTGAATCGGGGGAATCAGATTGTCTCACGCTATCAATTTTAGATTTAAGAGGATGGGCAAATATTTAAGTTTGTCTTGTTTTGATTCAATATTAAAGCGTTCAATGGGTCGGGCTTCATTGCTTCCTCGATTTCTTGTATCCAGAGAAGAATGAAAAGTTGCCAGTTGTGGAGCTCATCAAGGGAAGAGACGAATGTGGGTCTGTGAGAGTGAGTAAAATATTGTCAGCAGATAGCAAATTTTTTAAACCCCCTGTCTTAGACCTTAATTCTTTCATTGTGGTGGATGCCAGAAGTTTGGGGGAGGGGGTTAGGGCTGGTAGGAACAGCCATGAGGACAATATGCACCCTAAACTCAGGTCTGTGTATCTTAAATGTGTTACAAAACGTTTCGACAGTTTACCAATATTATTTTCCTTTGTTCAATAAAGTAGTTCCCCAGATCTGCCTTCTCACGAATTCCAAACAGATCACTTCATTCAGTCTAATCAAATCCTTCTCCTCATCTATTAATAAAGCATAAGTCTCTTCATGCAAGTCTCATGTAGCCAGAGCAAGATTGTGATGTGCGCGTGGAAATGGGGCCCACTTGTTTCCGGAGACATCCATGGCGTCACTCATCTGTTAGCCACATTTTTATCGCATTTTTAATGTCTGTATTGACCAAAGAGATGGGATAATACATGGCACAGTGTGGTGGGTCTTTTTTCATGTGAGTAGAACTGAGATCAGAGCTATGTTAGACATTAGAGATCTCATTGCATAACCTCTTCTTTTTACATTTCGTAGAGCAATACTACAAGTCAGACTTTCTTATAGAGGTCAAAATGGCAGTGACTCCTTTCTCTTTTGGTATTTCTCCGTTCAGTATACTGCATTCTATAGGCAATATGAAAGGTATTCGTAGGTTGGTAAGGAAGCCTTCTTCGTGAGTTGTATTTCTTGTGTGTGAACTGTATGTGTGTGAACTTTATGAAGTGAGGCTGGGGCATTTGTGATGACTCAAGGAAATGTACATAGTCTACCCATATCGTTGTAGATGGGGGGGGGGGGGGGTGGATCACTGTGGCTTCTTCTCTTTGCCTGATCTAGAATGCAAGCAGGTTACCGACTCTTCATGTTCATAATGGCAGTAACTGAGGTGAGAGTGCATATACTGCCTTCGAAATATAAAGGGAGTTGAATGTAAGCCTTTCTCTTCTCTAGAAGTTTACAGTGTAAGACATATTTTTAATTGTGGCTCTGCTAGAGTGTTCCAGTTTCCTAAGGTTTCACTTGTTTTCTTCTTGAGCATGGGTGTATTCTGCATTGGATGACCCAATAAATGTCGCCATTACAAATGCCTATAGTGTCTGTGCAAAAATCCCTGAACCCTTGTTGATAGTAGGAGACATTCATACACCATAGCTTGTTCATTGCAACATGGAGGTCCTATTGTAAAGATGCCATTATTGGGCCATGGCTCTAAATAGCCCTTTAAATGAAGCTGTGGTTTGTTTACAAGGAAGTATGGAATACAAAGTCTAGTATGTTCAACACAAGTTTTTAGAGTCTGCTGAAAAAGTTTCCAACAGGGCACAAATTCTACAAATTAGATAATAAATATTTTAAGCAGCCTTAAGTTACTAGACCGAATCGGGTCAGCAAGTCAATTTCTACATAATGTACAAGACTGTGTGCACCAAGTACTAACCTATGCACATATGCTTGTTTTACTTAAGTAGATTGGTTATTTGTAAAGTTTTCATCACAGAATTGTGGCTGCAGTTAGTCTAATCTTTAGCACCTCCAAATCCATGTTTATTTTATGTGAACAGTCTCTCTTAGAACAGTGTACACTCTATGCAAAATGTGCACATAGTAGATACTTTTTAATACTCTGTGATGCATTTCTCATGATTTTTGCTGTCTGCAAATAGTGTGGTAAAGAGTAAAGTCTCTCCATAGAGTAAACAGTACCCACTATTCTACTCCTACAAACTTCATTTCTCAGTGTAGGTTCTGTGACTGTGAGTGATTTGATCCAGGTAAAGACTGCTCGTAGTAGGACATTAGTGTAAGGGCTTGAGTATCTGGAGGAACTTTGATTTGCCCAGTTGTATACAGATTGAGAACAGTGTGCAGCACAGGATACCCTTTTATCTGTGGTTCATAGTCCACATGATGTTGGCTACACATGAAGTGTATGCTATACTGATACAAGCTTGCTTCACCTATTGGGGGGCGGGGGGAGTTGTGTGTATTATAGCAGTAATATTATTATTATGTTATGGTGACTTGTAGAGCGCACTGCTGCCCCAGCAAAGGGGCGTCCCGGCGCTGATAACAGAAAACCGCACAGCTGGTAGCAGAGCAAGACAGCTTATAACAGAGGGAAGAGGAATGTTTTCACAGCTTTACGGAAAGGCAGGTCAGATTTTATACTGGGAATAGAAAAGAGAAGCACATTCCAGAGCTTCGAGACCAACACACAGAAGGAGCACCCTCCAGCACGAGCCCTCCTCACACTGGGGACAGCCACAAGATTCTGTCCCATGGAACGAAGTTGGCAGGAGGGAGTATAGAAGGTATGAAGGTTGTTCAGGATACGTGGAGATTAAACAGTAAGAATTTTAAAAGTAATGCAGAAGGCCTTGAACTCTAAACACTTGGCCTTGGGCAGCCAATGGAGGCGGCGGATGGCATTAGAAGTAGAACACCTCCTCGGCAGGCCAAAGAGAGCTCGAACCGCTGCATTCTGAACCCTTTGTAGTCTGACAATCTCAGACTGATTAACCCCCAGATAAAGAAAAGTGGCATAGTCCAGTCTTGACAAGATCAAGGCCTGGACAATGACCTGCCTTAATGGGCAGATACAAAAAAGCAGAGTTCTGAGCCCCCTTAGTAATCCAAAACAAGTCCCAGCCACCTTCTTGGTTTGGGTTCGAAAGCAAAGGAGAGTGTCTATGCAGACCCCTAGGTTTGCTTTTTTGTGTTTGTTTTCTTTAAAATTATTTTTATTGGTATTTTTACAGTATAATAAACAGAGCAAAAACAGCATTACTCGGACATTAGTGCGGGCATATACACATTCTCTATTTGCAAGAATTCAACATCAGCACCTCTCAATGCGATCTTGTTAGAATGGTAAAGTTATAGCAACTGACAACACCTGGACTCTAGTCATGCTCCCTGTGGTGCATTGTCATATCTTGTTTCAACACCGCTAACACACAAACTATGAGGAAGTGTGAGGGAAACAGCGGCCCAAAACTGCCCAGGGGGTCGACTATGTTTTGGGGACTTCCTCGGCGGGAGTACTCCCTGTCTGGGAATCTGTGTCAGAACTATCAGGGGCCTCTGGCGTGCTTCTCTTCGTCTTTTTGGGTCTGTTGTGTGGGGTAACACCTCACTGTAATTTTCTGTTTGTGTACAGCAGAACAGCATATCTCTAGACCAATGCGCCAATGTGGGGGTCGGGCCGCACAGCCAGCAGACAGCAATACATCTTTTAGTAAGGAGAAAAGCCATGTCCACCAGACGCCTGTGTGACTTAAGAAGTGGCTTGGAATAGCCCAGCATAGCTAGAAGCGGAGCCGGCGTTAGCGCCATGCCCGTTACGCGATTCACCTCGTGAAAGACCACCTCCCAGAAGTGAGCGATCCCGAGGCAGGACCACGAAACGTGTAAAAAAAATCGGCAACCTGCGTGCTGCATCGGTCGCATCGTGAGTTCTCGCGTAGGCCATATCGGTATAGTCGTTCCGGCGTATAATACACCCTGTTTATTAATTTGAAGTGGACTACCCAATGACTTCCGTTAAGGGATATTCTCTTGGTGCTCAGGCAGCAATACCACAATTTATCATCCGGCAGCTCCGTTTGCAGGTCTTGTAACCAAGCCAATCTCTGTTTGGTATATGCGCCGTCCCTAGTGGGCAATGCCGTGTGATATAGCCTAGACACCAGTTTGGTCGCAGACTGTGCCTTGATAACAAAAGTCAAGGCAACAACCTCTGGAGGTTCTGCCATGTCCTCCCCAAGGAGTTCCAATAAAGCCTGCCTCGTTCTATGCAGCTGAAACTTCGCTAAAGCTGAAGGTGACTCCACCCCTCTACAATGTACCCCAAGGTGCGGGCGACTCTATCCGCAAAGAGGTCTCCCATATTATGTACATTCAGTGTCCGCAGCGCTGCGATAGCTCCTATGTCCCTGCATGGCGCCAGCCAGTGGCACCAGTCGAGGCGAGCCAATGGGAAATACAATAAATTGGCAGCGAACGCGTCAAGCATACAGTGCCACACGTGCGTGACCGCGGTTAGGGAATCTAATATACCAGGGCGTCTGTCGCGCGGTGAAAACAGAAGGGCTGTTCAGCCACAATGTTTTCAATCCATATGTGTGGGAGGTCGGGGGGGGGGGCGGCGTGTATCCAATGATATGCATGGGAGCCCTGTGCAACCCTATATTATAGCTCGAGATTAGGAGCGCTTAGGCCGCCCATCACGTACGAGAGCGTCAATATTGACCAGGTCACACGTGGCTGCTTGCCCCCCCATGCCAAACGGACCATCGGCAACTGCAAACGTTGGAAGAAATGCTTGGATAAGACCATAGGGATATTCGTAAATAGGAAGAGAAAACTGTGTAATACAATCATTTTCATCAAAAACACCCTGCCCATCAGTGACAGCGGGCGGCGAATCCAGCTGTCACGTCATCTTCTAAGTTGGAGATGGCAACACCATAATTCTCTCTCAAGACTATCTCCGAGTCGGTATGGAGACGGATGCCCAAATATCGCACCGGGTCTGTGGTCCAATGTAGCGGGTATTCCGGTTCGAAACGAACCGTTCTAGGCGTCTGGGGGAACATGGTGGATTTGCTCCAGTTGACTTGAATACGTGAGAGGGAGCCCAACAGTACCACCTCGCGTAGAACGGGTGAAAGGTTGGTCTCAGGGTCCCTAACATATAGAAGGGTGCCATCAGCATACGTAGACACAATAAGTCGATAGTTCGGGAATCGTATGCCCCGCTGTCCGTGATATTCCCGCAGCGCGCAAGCTAGTGGTTCAGCAGTCAGGGCATAGAGGATTAGGGACAGGGGGCATCCTTGTCTTGTGCCCCTGCAGATTCTTATGGGATCGTTGACCAGTGTCCCAATCCGGATACGGGCCGATGGCTCATTGTACAATGTCGCCAGTAATTGGAGGAACACTGCTCCAACCCCCATTCGGCTCAGGACTTGCCTCATGAAGGGCCATTCGACAGAGTCTAAGGCCTTTTCCATGTCCAAAAGGACTGTGATGGCATAGACCTCAGGGCGTGTGTGCTGAATAGCCGAGAACACTGTTCTCAAGTTGTAGGTCAAGTTCCGGCGAGGCACGAAGCCGGCCTGTTCCGGGGCTAAGACTATTGGCAAGTATCTTTGCAAAGATCTTCGTATCAACATTCAAGAGGGATAATGGCCTGTACGATGCACAATCATTCGGGGGTTTTCGCGGCTTAAGTATGGCAACCAGGATCGCCTCCCGCATAGTCTGGGGCATGGTTCCAGAGACACACATGTCCTCAAATAATGTAAGCAAGTGTGGGAGTAGGAGGTCCTGAAACGCTTTGTAGAAGGCGACGGTGAGACCATCACTTCCAGAGCCACTCCCTGCTCTCATCTCCGAGAGAGGCAAAAATGATCTCGCCTCGGTCAATCGGCCGCATTAAAAACTTGCGGTATAGGTTTGACAACCATGGTAGCTCTATATGGGACAGTAGTCAAGAATACGTTCCTCTGGGGCAGATCCACGCGAGGAGTAGAGACCTGCATAATAGTCTCTGAACCTCTTCACCAGCTGCGTCTCCGTGAGCGGAGAGCCATCTTGCGCTGATTCCATAGGTGGTATAGCAGTTCTGTGCCTGCGATGTTTTATGCTCTGTGCAAGGACCCTCCCCGGTCTCTCCCCCTCACCATACGTTCTGGCAGTGGCATATTTACCGAGGTGTTTTAGCTCCGCATCCGCCTCTCGTGATAATCACGGAGCGTCCGCATCAGTTCATCATTGGGAGCAGGACCCCGGTCCGTCTCGCGTGCAGATTCTAGTTCCTTTACCTTACATTCTAGTGTCGCCAGTCTACCCCGTATTGATTTGAGGACCCCCGAGAGTTTTGAGTTAGTAATCCCCCTATTGTACGCCTTGAATGATTCCCAGATAATCTGAAAGGAGTCCACTGACCCCACATTAGCCTCAAAGAACGTCTTGATGGACTTGGCCAATTCCTCCCTAAATACACTGTCGAAAAGGGAGTATGGTGGAAAGCGCCACGAGAACGGGGGAAACGAGCGATATTAGCAATGGGGAGTGATTGGAGTAGGTGCGTGGTAGAATCGTGCATGAGCAGATCTGTTGAAGTTAGTGTCGGGAGGCAAACCAATAATCTATTCTGGTATTGATTTTGTTCTGTGCAGAGTATTGCGTGAAGACCCTCTGCTGTGGATTCATGTGTTGCCAGACGTCGACCATGCCATTCCTCAATGGTGCTGACTCCACGACCCTTGCCGATGCCAAGGGACGTCTCTCTGGGCCGTCCGACCTACCTATCGAGGGGTGTCTAGTAAAATTAAAGTCTCCACCCCACAGTATGTGTTCCTGGGCATATGGCTGCATGGCCGCCGCCAGGTTCGTGTAAAAGTCTGGGTGGTCATAGTTAGGGCCATAAACATTTAGGATAAAAAGTTCCAGTCTCTTGCCGTAGAACTTTGAGAGGGCAAATCTACCCTCCAGGTAAGTTACCATGGTCGCCAATGTTATTAATGATCTCAGGTTAACACATGTCATAACCCCTCTAGCATGTGAAGTAAGGCCCGAAGAGTGAATGTTGCCCGCTAGGCCTTTGGAGCGTAACATGGGGCTGTCCGGGTGTCTCCTGCAAGAGGGCAATGTCTACTTTGTGTCTGTAGAGATAGCCTAAGACCTTTCGGACCTTACATTGGTCATTGAGACTGCGCACATTCTAGGTGAGCAAAACCAGTGAGTCAGGAGTGCGATCAGAATCAGTTACAGGCGTTTCAGTAGCGAAAATACATAACAGAGAATCAAGCAGAAGCTGTGTAGTCTGGCCGCACCATTTCAAAGCTGTGTAATGAAACCCATCATAACTAACACGACCTACAAGACCCCCCCCCCCCCCCCCCCCAACCAGAACCCCCCTCTCCTGTGCTAGAATAGAAGCATGATAGGCCAAATGATACAGTCGAGACCTTGCAATAAAATAAACTGCAAATACGCAGATAGCAACTCTGCAAAACCAACCCCTCCCCATACCCACCCACGTCTGCCCGTCCCCAACTTGGCTGCGACCCCAACCCTCCCTTCCTGCAAAAATAAAAAGGTATTAATGACCCAGGGAGGACATACACCACTATCCGCCAGGCAGGGATACACTCAGCAGCCTTGAAGTGTATTAAAGCTAAACTGGACCTAGCCCTCTGTGTCTTAGTCGTGGGTTGCATCTAACTATCAAGATTACTGTCAACAGAGCCCACATCTATCTTACTATGCCCAATCAGGCAACCATCATCAATACGCATACCTCAGGAAAGGCCCAGACAGCAGACAACATAACAAGTGTCCTAGGGAGAACCCATCCATATGAAACAGCCGGCCAGCCCTCATTCCTTGTGTGGCTTAGGTAGTGCAATCTGTTAGCTGTCCAGGGGGCCTCTGAGGTCTGGCATAGGTACTCAATAATTCACTCTCCGAAAACCCTCCCCAGACCAACCGGGAAGCAGACCCACACCCCCCACCCACAACCAATAGCTTTCAACAGTCAAAGTTAGAAGAAGCGTGTAGTCCTGCTCGTCCAGTGACCCTTCCGCCGCTTCATTCAAGAGGTGTCTTTCCGGGGTGGTACGCTGCTCCTTCGGCCAGTCCTTCGGCGCTTTCTGTAGGGCCTTAGGGTCGGTGAAGATTAACGAACGCCCCTACCGGTTAACTCTTAACTTGGCCGGGTACAGCATGGCATAATCCGCTCAAAGATTGCGCAACTGCCTTTTCATGGGAGCAAATAGACGTCTTGCCTCTTGGACTCGTGCAGTGAAGTCTGGGAACAGCGAGATTGTCAACCCCTCTAATCTCAGCGGCTGCTTCTCACGGGCCACATCTCGATCCCTGTAATTTAATAATTTTGCTATTATCGGTCTGGGGTTGCTCCCGGTTTCGGTCTCTGGCTGAGGGAGCGGTGGGCCCTCTCCACAACAAACATTTCGGAAAAGGAGGTTTCGCGCAGGAGTGTTTTTAATAGTTTCTCAGTAAAGAGTTCCATATTCCAAGTGGGAGTATTTTCCGGAAATCCCGTGATACGTAGGTTACAGCGCCTAGAGCGCGCCTCCAGGTCCTCTGTCTTGTCTTGCAGTATCTGGAGTACCTTGCCCAGCTGTTTATGCTCTGCGTCCAGGGTAGTCTGAGCCTCTTCCGCCTCCGTTAGCTGTGGCTCTGACTTATCCAATCATTCAGCGTGCTTATCTATTCTTTCGGCCATGCGGTCCATTCTGTATGTGACACCGTCCATCTTGGCGCCTAAAGAAGATATGCCACCTTGCAGGTTCTTTTCCATGTTTACCAAAAGGGCGCGGATATCGAGATCTGGGTCGTCCGCTGCTTGCTCACGCGCGATTTACAAAAAGGGGGTGGTGATGAACAGAGTGTCTGAGTTAAACAGACCACTCTTACCCAGTCCAAAGATCAGGGCTTGATCCATCACCGTTATTTATCTCACTGCCCCACCCCAGCTCAGAACCTGGCTATATGCAAATCAGTCTGTCCCTGGCCCAGTGCATCATGGGAACAGGGCAGACTAAACTACCAAGCCAATTCTTCACCAGAAAGGAGACAAGCTACCGGGGACCGGTTTCTGGCATTTCAGCCTTCTTCGGCCCGGCTTGCTTGAATCCTGATGGAGCAGTGAGAAAGGGACTCATGTCTGAGCATACCCTGCCACACCTATAGTGGCCAAAAACGATTTACAAAAAGGGGGTGGTGATGAACAGAGTGTCTGAGTTAAACAGACCACTCTTACCCAGTCCAAAGATCAGGGCTTGATCCATCACCGTTATTTATCTCACTGCCCCACCCCAGCTCAGAACCTGGCTATATGCAAATCAGTCTGTCCCTGGCCCAGTGCATCATGGGAACAGGGCAGACTAAACTACCAAGCCAATTCTTCACCAGAAAGGAGACAAGCTACCGGGGACCGGTTTCTGGCATTTCAGCCTTCTTCGGCCCGGCTTGCTTGAATCCTGATGGAGCAGTGAGAAAGGGACTCATGTCTGAGCATACCCTGCCACACCTATAGTGGCCAAAAACGATTTACAAAAAGGGGGTGGTGATGAACAGAGTGTCTGAGTTAAACAGACCACTCTTACCCAGTCCAAAGATCAGGGCTTGATCCATCACCGTTATTTATCTCACTGCCCCACCCCAGCTCAGAACCTGGCTATATGCAAATCAGTCTGTCCCTGGCCCAGTGCATCATGGGAACAGGGCAGACTAAACTACCAAGCCAATTCTTCACCAGAAAGGAGACAAGCTACCGGGGACCGGTTTCTGGCATTTCAGCCTTCTTCGGCCCGGCTTGCTTGAATCCTGATGGAGCAGTGAGAAAGGGACTCATGTCTGAGCATACCCTGCCACACCTATAGTGGCCAAAAACGATTTACAAAAAGGGGGTGGTGATGAACAGAGTGTCTGAGTTAAACAGACCACTCTTACCCAGTCCAAAGATCAGGGCTTGATCCATCACCGTTATTTATCTCACTGCCCCACCCCAGCTCAGAACCTGGCTATATGCAAATCAGTCTGTCCCTGGCCCAGTGCATCATGGGAACAGGGCAGACTAAACTACCAAGCCAATTCTTCACCAGAAAGGAGACAAGCTACCGGGGACCGGTTTCTGGCATTTCAGCCTTCTTCGGCCCGGCTTGCTTGAATCCTGATGGAGCAGTGAGAAAGGGACTCATGTCTGAGCATACCCTGCCACACCTATAGTGGCCAAAAACGATTTACAAAAAGGGGGTGGTGATGAACAGAGTGTCTGAGTTAAACAGACCACTCTTACCCAGTCCAAAGATCAGGGCTTGATCCATCACCGTTATTTATCTCACTGCCCCACCCCAGCTCAGAACCTGGCTATATGCAAATCAGTCTGTCCCTGGCCCAGTGCATCATGGGAACAGGGCAGACTAAACTACCAAGCCAATTCTTCACCAGAAAGGAGACAAGCTACCGGGGACCGGTTTCTGGCATTTCAGCCTTCTTCGGCCCGGCTTGCTTGAATCCTGATGGAGCAGTGAGAAAGGGACTCATGTCTGAGCATACCCTGCCACACCTATAGTGGCCAAAAACGATTTACAAAAAGGGGGTGGTGATGAACAGAGTGTCTGAGTTAAACAGACCACTCTTACCCAGTCCAAAGATCAGGGCTTGATCCATCACCGTTATTTATCTCACTGCCCCACCCCAGCTCAGAACCTGGCTATATGCAAATCAGTCTGTCCCTGGCCCAGTGCATCATGGGAACAGGGCAGACTAAACTACCAAGCCAATTCTTCACCAGAAAGGAGACAAGCTACCGGGGACTGTATGTTTCTGTAAAGTTAAAATATGTCTTACATATTGAAGAATGAGTGGATGTATAAGTGTCTGGATGAAGGATTTAGTAGGTGCATGACTGACTGTATGAGAGAATGATGTGTCTCACTGAGTGTATGGGTTAGTGATTAAAGTGTCTTAATTTGGCAATCATTATTTATGTTGTTCTGTAAACTGCTGCATGTTTAAATCAGTAGCTATATCAGTAACTATATGGGTTATTGAATGGTTGCCCAAGTATTTGTATGGGAGACTGAGTATGTGTGTGGGTGGCTGGGAGGTGTATAACTCTGTGCATAGATGTGTGAGCAGTTGATTCCCTAGGTGTATGGGTTCAAAAGTGCATGTAGAAACAGCTGTATGGACAGTTGACTGTGTGCATGAGTATATTGGTGAGTGAATGGATATCTCAGTGCTACATGTCAAAGTAAGTACATATGTAAAACACACTCCATGTGAGAGTTGACATATATAAATAACTGAACATAAGAGCCAGTGAATGTGTGAGTGGCTGTATGAATCATTGTGAACTTGTATCCAGGATTGTATAAGAGAGTAAATATGTGTTACTATATGTTTGAATAAGTAAGGTGTGTATAACTGTATAGTTGAGGAAATGGAGATGTGATTGATTCTTTGCATGACTGACTAGGTGTGTGAGTAACTCCATGGATGTGTGACAGTCTGTGAGTGCCTGTTTACACTGAGTGTATCTAAGGTTATATTAGACTCTGAGGATGTATTATCACATAAATGATATCATCAGTGATGTAATCAGTAATGTCAAATGAGATGTCAGTGATGTCATCAGTGATGTCATTTGAGATTTCATCAGTGATGTCATCAGTGATGTCATTTGAGATGTCATCAGTGATGTCATCAGTGATGTCACTGACCATGTCATGAATGATGTAATATGTGACATCATTAGCAGTGGATTGCGGGTCCGCGATATATAGTTAGTGCAACTAACTATATATGGAATTTCAATGGTTTTGTGCAAATAAAATAAGGTTTTTTAAATGCTAATCCCTAACTATATATGGTCTATAACCTATGGTTTTTTCAGTGAATTTTCAAGGTTTTGTAAATGCAAATTCCTAACTATATATGGTCTATAACCTATGGTTTTTTCTGTGAATTTCATTGTTTTTTTAAAAGCTAATATCTATAGCTGTAAAATATATTCTTTATTAAGTGACGTATCACGTAGCCCGTGAGACGCCTCATGATGCATCGCATAACCGTGACGTATCGTCTCTGCAGCGCAAACCAAACCCAAAACGTAAGCGCGCCAGAACACGCTTAAAGATATATATATATTTTTTTAACCTTAATTAGACAAAATCCACACGTGCACATATCACAAACGTTCAAAAAACACAATATGTCGGACTCCCGTTACGCTGCCGGTTAGCTGCCCGGTTAACGTACCAGAAAGCACCTTTACCGCGAAAAATCGCAATTTTTTTTTCTTTTGCCCCGCAGGGAACTTTAATAGCCCCCTCATCAATCCTAGGGGTTCAGGAGGGGTCTGCCTTACCCCTTTCATTCATTTACACCTTTTTTTTTCCACCTCTTGTCCTTCGATCCTACCGAGAGACAAGATGGCGGCCGCTCTGGACTGTTTACAATGTTGACAGCCAATCAGCTACTCCTCAGGATTTTCTTTTTTTTTTTTTGGGCCCCGCGTAGTTTTATAATATCCCCCTCATCAATCCTATGGGGTCAGAAGGGGTCTACCTTGCCCTCTTTCCTTCATTTCCCCCTTTGTTTTGGTCTCCTCTTGTCTCTTGATCCTACCGAGAGACAAGATGGCGGCCGCTCCGGACTGTTTACAATGTTGACAGCCAATCAGCTACTCCTCAGACTCCCGTTACACTGCCGGTTAGCTTCCCGGTTAGCTTCCCGGTTAGCTGCCCGGTTAGCTGCCCGGTTCGCTTACCAAGACTCGTCTCTACGGCGAAAAAATCGGATTTTTTTTTTTTTTTTTGGGGCCCCGTGTGGCTCTATAATATCCCCCTCATCAATCCTAGGGGGTCAGAAGGGGTCTACCTTGCCCCCTTTCCTTCATTTCCCCCTTTGTTTTGGCCTCCTCTTGTCTCTCGATCCTACCGAGAGACAAGATGGCGGCCGCTCCGGACTGTTTAGAATGTTGACAGACACCGGAGGGCCAATCAGCTTCGCATCGCAAAGTTCCGATACGCGAAAAGTTCGCTAACCGGATCGCTGCCCGGAGCGCTGTTACAGATATATATCTTGATTTAAACGTTAATTTCTCAAAATCCACTGAAGCACATATATTGAGACCTAGCAAAGGCACATCGGGCTAACAGTCCCTACAATTTTGCCAAGTTTCGTGGAAATCCATTCAGTCGTTCGGGCTAAAAGTGAGTCCAACCGCCCTATGGAAATTAACATGGGAAAAACGCGTTTTGGGACCCCCCTTTTTTCTCGGCCCCCCCTTGACGAACCCCCCCCAAATTTCCAGGAGCTGCTCAGAAACAAAATGTGCCATTTTCCTGAAAATTTCAGCCGATTCCGTCCACAAACACCAAAGTTATTAGACATAGAATTTTCAGAAATCCCATAGGGAAAAAATCCTAACTATATATACCTACTGGCGACCGCCAGTAGGTAATATATAGATATGTATGCCGGGTCTGGTAGCTCAGTGGACGAAGGGACCTGTGTTCAACCTCATGGTCACAGTTTTTTTTGTTGCTCTAGCCCCGCCCCCTCCCCCACTGACCCCGCCCCCGCCAGTGCGGCCCTCGGACACAAACCACACTGTAAATTTGGCCGCGAGAGAAAGTTTGTGAGTACCCATGATGACTTACACTCTACCCCACCCCACTCCAGTCGTAAACTCTTCCCTGTACGCCACTCCATTGTACGCTACTACACTATACGCTATTACACTTTACGACACTCCAGTCTACATTATTCCACTTTATGCCACTCCTCTGTATGTTACTCCACGCCACTCCAGTGTACTCTCCTCCACACTGTAGATCTCCACTCTACAAAACTCTACTCCCACTCTTTCCCTGTACATTCAATGTCCAAATTTTCACTCAACTCTATCCCAATACACTTTATTGTACAGCACTTTACTCCACTCAGACCGTTTCTAACACTGTATGACACAGCACTTCACTTACTGTACAATGTATAACAGATTCCTCGACCATTCGCCACTTTGATGTGTGCCATCCCACTCCACGATAATCCACTGTGCCCTACTCCATTGTACCGTTGCTCCTCTGTACACCACTCCACTCTATGCATTTCTACTCTATGCCACTCCGCTCTTTTACACTCCACTATACAGTATTCCACCAACTGCTACTACACTTTATGGCAGAGGTCTTCAAACTTTTGTAGGTTGAGCCGCCCCAGTTGAATTTTTTTAGATGTTGGGCCCCCCCCACCACCTGACAGATATTTCTGGAATCTGGTACACTACATAATCTTTGATGGGGCACCACATGCCCATACTTGTGTACAGGGGCGCAACTAGACCCGAACTTTGGGGGGCTAACACTCCCATCCAGGGCTGGCCCTAGCACTGGACGCACATAGTGCAACGGTCTGTTTTGGCCCCCATTTCCTCCCTGAATTTCCTCACTACCACTCACCAACAATGCACCCCATCTCTCTATAGCACCTTTCTGGCAAACATTTCATTTTTTTATAGCGCTACTTATAGTTTACCCACACTCAGTTCTTTGATCTGCATGGTACACATTCTTTATAGCAGGCACATTAACCCTCTGCACTTCTTGGGTGGTAGGAGTGCCCATGTGAGTGCACGGTGAGTTATGCAACAGTGTGAGAGAAGGGTAAGAGGAGTGACTGCAGGGTGAGTGAGGTGACCATATGAATTTAGTTGCGGATGTCAGTGCAGAGTGGGACAAATTAATGTATGGTTAGTGATGGTCTTATTTGAGTGAGTATGCACATTGAGCAGAAAGGGAGACATGTGAGTGAAGTATTTCATGAGTGCAGGGTGAGTAGTGTGCTTGTGTGACTGCAGGGTGTGGTACAGGGTGAACAGCACAAGTGCATTGTGAGTGCAAAGTGAACACTGTGAGTTCAGGGTGAGCGGGTGATCAGTGTGAGTGCGGGGTCATCGTTGTGAGTGCGGGGTGATCGTTGTGAGTGCGGGGTGATCGTTGTGAGTGCAGGGTGAGAGGTTGAATGGTGTGAGTGCATGGTGATCAGTGTGAGTGCAGGGTGAGCATGAAAGTGAAGGGCGAAAATGAGAGCGAGTTGTCTGAATGCAGGGTGCGAGGATGCTGCAAAATGATGCAGTGATTGAGGTAAAACGCTGCCTTACAAAATATACTTTTTAGTAATCAGTAATCAAGCTGTATGTAATGCAGATACTGTTGTGTCTCCATTATTCGAAATCTCAGCTTTTGCAGTGCCAGTGATCAAGAGCAAGGTTATGCTCGAAACGCGTATGGCTGTATCAGGAGAGCGAGCGGCATCCTGTGATTTCTGCTGTCAGGGGCTTCCTGTGCGTTACCCCTTCGTATGCAGCACCTTCAATGGGGCAACCTGTGTGTGGAGATATAGATTATATATATATATATATATATATATATATATATATATATCAGTGCCTTCCTCTAATCGTGTTGGAGTTGGATTGGTAAACAATATATATATATATATATATATATATATATATATATAATCTCGTACTTTGACAAATCTTCATGACATTTTCAAAACTAGTTTGCCACTCATTGCAGCTGCTGTCTGGAAACTTTCTGGGTGATTCGTCAAGCAGGGGCTGGAAAAAGGTGAGGTCCCAAAACGCGTTTTTACCATACAGTTTCCCATTGGAATTATAGACATGACTACAGCCTGAACCAATGAACGAATTACGCCAAATGTGGTTGAAAGCTAGATCTTGGTCCAGAATATGTGCTTTTTGTAATTTGGTATAAATCTGTTCAGTAGTTTTGGAGTTCTTAAAGAAAAAAGATGTATGTGTATGTAGAGACGCAGATGCGGACCGTGGTGTGTCAAACAGCAATGCCATGATTGTCTGGCAGCAACCTGAGTGAAATGCTGCGACTGCCATTTTGTGCATCGGGACACGGGGAGCGGGGCAATAAAGTCTAAAAAGGATATAACTGGCCAGGATAGAGATCTCCTGACCTAATTGGACTGAGGGAAGGGGGGGGGGGGGGTCAATGAGGGTGTCAGAGGGAACCCTGACTCATACCTCCACTAACAGACCCACTGACACTCACACATCTACCAACACACTCATCCCCTTACATACCCATACAGCCTCTCTCACATACCCATACAGCCTCTCTCACACACCCATTGAGCCTCCCACACTCCCATACAGCCTCCCACACACCCATACAGCCACTCACACACTTTGTGTTTATGGTTTGTAGATGATAACTGCACCTAAAACCAGTTGCAGTCTTTTAAGTTGTTAAGGTTGCTTTGCGTTTCTGAAATGAACATGTGGTTTTTATATATTCCTTCCATGTTGAAGTGTAAGTTGTTATGGTATATAGAGCCCATGTTGTGGTCTCGCAGAAATGCTGGAACTGCTTTATTGACATGTTTTCTGGTTATCTGTGGACAAAATTTGGTAGACCTCTGCCACTTTTGTCTTTGTCAAATGTTGGAGAACACCAAGGCAGTATGTGGGAAAAGTGCCATTAATTTACCAAAGGTACCCTTCATTTGGATTTCCAGTCCTGCCCCGGTAATTGTGCCTAGGTCATTGCCTCCACAGTGCACAATTATGAAGTCTGGATGTTGGCAATTCGCAATGCTTTCAACCAAAGGCAACAATTGATGCTACTTTAACCCTCTCTAGCCAACCCAAGTAATTCCAAAATTAGATAAACCTAGGTCCCTGTTAATGCACTCTTTCTAGCACTTTCCCTGGCCAAAAAGCACAAAACTGTAGCCCACAATCCAGACTCTGACCATTGTGCAGACAAGCAGGAGTAACATCCAGGAAAAGGCTGCAGCAGAATGAGGCAGTTTTGAAGATTAAAGGCGGCTACCATGGAGAACAGCAAGTAAACTATAAAAGACAGATTGGATGGTGGAGATGTGCGGAAACATAAAATCAGGTAGTGACTTTAAGAAAAAAGTGACTAACTGTGATTGGCTTTGGAAAATTAAAAGAACGTTATGTTTGGGATATGCTTGGAATTGCTAACTGTCAACCATACATGCTACAGTTATTGTTAAGCTAGTATGCTGTTTAGAGGAAGTCTTGTTAACTTTTGACCTACTGGTGGGCGGAGACTTTTGGAAACATGGTTACTATGGAAAGAGGTAAAAGTGTGTGGGTAAGAGAACGAAAGAGACTGCAATGTAAAACCAAAGAGCAATTATTGTACAAAATTTGCTCAGTATTGGCATATTTTACAAAATAAAATATAAAGGAAAAGCGTTAACAGCAGATTGTTGAATGCTTTTAACCCCTTAGATACTCATGATGGAATGGTTCCGCCATGAGCATCAGTGCTCCTGTGCTCATGACTGAACCATTCTGTCATGAGGAAAGGGGGCACGAAATCCCTCTACTGCAGACAGCAGACAGATTTATTTTTCTCCCCTCAAAAGCCTCAGAACTTCCCCAGCTCCCGAGGCCCCATCCCTGGATTCTGTGAACTGACGATCAGCGTGCACATCGCGCTGAAGTCATTTCACAGAAAGGCTCATTTCAGTTTCACTTTCTACGTGCTCAGGGGGCTATCTCAGCTCCCTGAGCACATAGAAAGGCAGGGGAGGTATCATTTGAAAGGGGAGATTCTCCCCTTTCCAATGGTACCCCTAGGAATCACCGCAGGTGGGTGATCCCTAAGCAGGGATCCACCCACTAAGACACCAGGTGAGGGGGAGCAGCCCCTTGGGCAAGGGATTTTGCTCCCCCCCCTATCGAATTGGCAATATTTAGTCTTTCTGCAATGCCCCCCCCTTCCCGGGGCGCCAGTACGCCCACTTGATGCTGGGGATTTGTATGTTGCCATAATTATGTAGGGTGTAGGGTGGGGCTGCCCAAAACAGCCTTTCTTGGGCGCAGTAGCACCCCCGCCCCCCTGCAGAAAGCCCACTTGACGCCAGGGATTTGTTTTGTTGGCATATTTTTTTCGGGTGGCAGCTGTCCAAAACGGGCAAGCCAATGCCCCCACCCACGACACAATTACAGCCTCTTTCCCCCCCGGGGGGGAAGATGTGGACAATAGCCCCCAATCTGCCCTCCCGGGGGCAGACAGCCTATTAGACGCCATACATTTTTTTGGGGGGGGAGAATTTAATTAGGGCGGGGGCTGCCCAAAACTGGCATGTAAATACCCCCACCACAATTACAGCCTTTCTGCCACCTCTGGGGGGAAGATGGGGGCAGAAGCAGGGATTTTCTTTAGCACAATTGTTTGTAGGGTGAGGGGTGTGAGAAGGTAGCCTGGCATATGATGTCCACTAGTTCTAGTGGGCACCTTGCACCAGTCTAATCGACCCTTATTGATGGTGGTTGTAAAGTCAACCTAGACGGTTTCTCTTCATAGCGGGGGGGGACACACTGTTATTGTGTAACCATGCGCTCTGCAAATCGTTTTATTATTATTATTATTAGTCAATTATGGTCTAGATCTTGCTCTGCAATGGTTGAACCTGGCCTCCACCTACAAGGTGGCCCAGGTACACAACCTGACTCTGCCCCATCTGGCACTTGGTAGCCTTGATAGTTAAACCTGCCTTTTTCAGGGCCTCCAAAACATCCAAAAACGGGCATGCCAATGGCCCCGCCACAATTACAGCCTTTCTGCCCTCCCTAGGGGGAAGATGGGGCAGTAGCCCCCAATCTTTGCCCCCGGGCAGGGAGGCAGAAAGCCCACTAGAAACCAGAGATTTTTTTTTATTCGTGAATTTGTTGGGGCTGGCCAAAATGGGCATGACAATACCCCCACACACCCACCAGAGATATTCCAGTCTTTCTGCACCCCGGGGGAGCAGATCGGGGCAGTGGCCTGTGATCTGGGGGAGGAGGGGGGGGGCAGAAAGCCCACTAGGCGCCAGTGATTACTCTGGCTTTTTTTATGCGTGGGGATGGGGCTGCCCAGAATGGCCATACCAAGGCCCCCACCCCATATAAAATAGCCACAGTCTTTCTGCTCCCTTTGGGAGCATATCGGGGCCAACCGCCTTCCCCCAAACCCCCACCCCCAACACCATCAATTCCCTCCCCAGGGCGGCAGAAGCCCACTAGGCACAGGGTTTTTTATATCAATGTGCCTACCTGTGGATTTTGGGCACTAGCACAGCTGGCACGTATGGTAACCTAGCAAACCTGTACATCTTTGGAAACTAGACACCAAGGGGAATCCAGGATGGGGTGACTTAGCTGGCTCTCCCCAGGTTCTGTTACCCAAAATCCCTTGCAAACCTCAAACTTTGTAAAAAAAAAAAATAAAAAAAAAAAAAAGAAAACATTTCCTCACATTTATCTGATGGAAAGTTCTGGAATCTGCATGGATCCACAAAATTCCACCCACCCTGCATTCTCCAAAGTCTTCATAGAAAAATGGTACCCAACTTGTGTGGGTAGGCCTAGTTCCCGCGATAGGAATTGGCCCAAAACGCACTGTGGACAAACCACATTTTCACCGTGAAAACTGACCCTTTTTAGGTCTCGCCTGTCGATGCGCATGCGCATCGAGCAAGGCGAGAGTATTGCGAGTTATCCACTCTTTATCTACACTGCATGGAATCGTGGCGATTCCTTGCAGTGCCCGTGACTTTTAAGGTCAATGCGCATGCGCATTAAGCTTATGCGCATGCGCATTGACCTTAAAAGTCACGGGCGCGTGCACGTCCGTCGTGTTTTACCCGCTCCGCCCCCTCCCGCCGTGTCGCATTTCTCCTCCCCCCTCCCCTCGCGCCGTGTCGCATTTCTCCTCCCCCCTCCCCTCTCTTCCCTCCGTCTTGCTTGTTCTTATTGCCAATTTCATCGGCTCCGTTGCTCACGGAGATGCCCTTCAAGACTGAGTCTCCTTTCTGCTGTAACCAATTTACGGAATCCCCAATTAGTTTTCCAACACCCGCACTACTCGCCACATTAGTCTGATTTCCCCATTTTCAGAAATGTATTAGGCTGGCAACTTAATCACTGGCCCAGATACCATGCCTACGACACTGCTAGTTGCAATCTAAAGTCGTGACCGTTCCCCTCTTCCAACCAACTCCATTCTCCTGCAGCGTTGCAGTCCATTCGACTATATGCTACTCAGTGAAGACTCAGAGCTACTTTACTTTTCACTGAACAACCGCAGCTCGCGCATATTTTCAATGTGGGGCCTCCTCCCACCACCCTCACCCTCCGGCGGCCTATAATTTTCCTATTAGTGACTCGCTGACCCACTCACTGGCCCTGCCAGTTTTCCAATTTGCTTCCCTGACACATTATGTCCTTTTCGAGCTTCGGTCCACGGGTGTCACACTCACACATGTCCGCACTTGACTCTCACGGGGTTCTCGAAGACCTCCAGGCACACTGGGCACGTGAACCGGGAAAGTGGGTCGACAGGTAACGAGCCAAATGCACCTTCCTGCTGCTGTCTGCCTAACTCCATCGCCATCATCATACACTTCCGCAAAAACCGCTGACGTCTACGGTGACAACCCGAAGTCCCGCCCACTTTCCACGCCTAAAACCCAATCGCTGCACTGCGCATCCTGTGCTGCGTGACGTCACAACCAGGAACTTAGAGTGGGTACTGGCGGGGTGGGCCTGGCATAAAAAGCATACAGGTTGAGCTCACCCCTTCAGTTTACCGACTGTTGCCACGCTGATGATAATGGCCACATGATGACGCTCACGTAACCATCTGGACCAAACAAAAACCAACGCGGAAAAGGGAGTCTCTCAATGACAGTCCACAGCCGTTCATTTGTTCCGGCAGCTTTCTTCTCAGGAGTCGTCTTGTAAAAATGCTCCAGGTGAATAGATTGTTGGAAGGATCGTTAAACGGAATGTCCTCTATTTGTGTGTGAGGAATGAATGATTTACTGTTACCACTCACCCTCAATCCCTCACCCACACTCACCCACACTCACCCTCACCCACCCTCACCCACCCTCACCCACCCTCACCCACCCTCACTCACCCTCACTCACCCTCACTCACCCTCACTCACCCTCACTCACCCTCACTCACCCTCACTCACCCTCACTCACCCTCACTCACCCTCACTCACCCTCAACCCCTCACCCTCACCCACCCTCAACCCCCACTCACCCTCAACCCCTCACTCACCCTCACTCACCCTCAACCCCTCACTCACCCTCACTCACCCTCAACCCCTCACTCACCCTCACTCACCCTCAACCCCTCACTCACCCTCACTCACCCTCACTCACCCTCACTCACCCTCACTCACCCTCACTCACCCTCACCCTCACCCTCAACCCCTCACTCACCCTCACTCACCCTCACCCTCACTCACCCTCACTCACCCTCAACCCCTCACCCTCACCCACCCTCAACCCCTCACCCACCCTCAACCCCTCACCCTCACTCACCCTCAACCCCTCACTCACCCTCACTCACCCTCAACCCCTCACCCTCACTCACCCTCAACCCCTCACTCACCCTCACTCACCCTCAACCCCTCACTCACCCTCACTCACCCTCAACCCCTCACCCACCCTCAACCCCTCACCCTCACTCACCCTCAACCCCTCACTCACCCTCACTCACCCTCAACCCCTCACTCACCCTCACTCACCCTCAACCCCTCACTCACCCTCACTCACCCTCAACCCCTCACTCACCCTCACTCACCCTCACTCACCCTCACTCACCCTCACTCACCCTCACTCACCCTCACTCACCCTCACTCACCCTCACTCACCCTCACTCACCCTCACTCACCCTCACTCACTCACCCTCAACCCCTCACCCTCACCCACCCTCAACCCCTCACCCACCCTCAACCCCTCACCCTCACTCACCCTCAACCCCTCACTCACCCTCACTCACCCTCAACCCCTCACTCACCCTCAACCCCTCACTCACCCTCACTCACCCTCAACCCCTCACTCACCCTCACTCACCCTCAACCCCTCACTCACCCTCACTCACCCTCAACCCCTCACTCACCCTCAACCCCTCACTCACCCTCACTCACCCTCAACCCCTCACTCACCCTCACTCACCCTCACCCTCACTCACCCTCACCCTCACTCACCCTCACCCTCACTCACCCTCAACCCCTCACCCTCAACCCCTCACTCACCCTCACTCACCCTCAACCCCTCACTCACCCTCACCCACCCTCAACCCCTCACCCACCCTCAACCCCTCACCCTCACTCACCCTCACTCACCCTCACTCACCCTCACTCACCCTCAACCCCTCACTCACCCTCACCCACCCTCAACCCCTCACCCACCCTCAACCCCTCACCCTCACTCACCCTCAACCCCTCACTCACCCTCACTCACCCTCAACCCCTCACTCACCCTCACTCACCCTCACTCACCCTCACTCACCCTCACTCACCCTCACTCACCCTCACTCACCCTCACTCACCCTCACTCACCCTCACTCACCCTCACTCACCCTCACTCACCCTCACTCACCCTCACTCACCCTCAACCCCTCACCCTCACTCACCCTCAACCCCTCACTCACCCTCAACCCCTCACTCACCCTCAACCCCTCACTCACCCTCACTCACCCTCACTCACCCTCACTCACCCTCACTCACCCTCACTCACCCTCACTCACCCTCACTCACCCTCACTCACCCTCACTCACCCTCACTCACCCTCACTCACCCTCACCCTCACTCACCCTCACCCTCAACCCCTCACTCACCCTCACCCTCACTCACCCTCACCCTCAACCCCTCACTCACCCTCACTCACCCCCTCACTCACCCTCAACCCCTCACTCACCCTCACTCACCCCCTCACTCACCCTCAACCCCTCACCCTCACTCACCCTCAACCCCTCACCCTCACCCACCCTCAACCCCTCACCCCCTCACCCACCCTCAACCCCTCACCCTCACTCACCCTCAACTCCTCACTCACCCTCAACCCCTCACTCACCCTCAACCCCTCACTCACCCTCAACTCCTCACTCACCCTCACTCACCCTCACCCTCAACCCCTCAGCCTCACCCTCTCTCACCCTCAACCCCTCACCCTCACTCACCCTCAACCTCATGCTAAAGATTTACAAAAAAAACCATAAACAATTCTAAAAGCACTAACTCTAATGCTGCGAGACCTATTGCATTTCTATTGCTTGTTTTTTCAAAGTGGCTATCTGTAGATTTTGAACACTAGCTCTGCCGCCACCTAGGGAAACCTAGCAAACCTATACATTTCCAGGGAATCCAGGATGGGGTGACTTGTCTGGCTCTCACCAGGTTCTGTTACCCAGAATCCCTTGTAAACCTCATATATATTTATATAAAAAAAATCTCACATTTCAGTGGTGGAAAGTTATGGAATCTGCGTGGATCCACAAAATTACACCCACCCCGCATTCCCTAATGCTATACTGAAAATATGGTTTTTATTAATCCAGCATGAATGAATGAATGTTTGAAATTTGATGTGGGTGCTTGCTCATAGTATGCCATTAAATAGTATGTAATTTTAACCCACTGACATTGTCATGCAGGCTCTTATGCCAGACAGTGACTGACACTCAGTCACACACTCATAAAACCAGTCAAACACCCATTTATTCACCTGTACAGCCATTCCCACACCTATACAGGCACTGTCATGCCATTAACACACCTATACAGCCATTAATGTACCCAACACTTAACACCTTCGACGCTCATGACGAGCTCAGCTCATCATGAGGTACACCTCTCGTACACTCATGCCGAGCTGAGCTCGTCATGAACAATGGGAATCTCAAGAAATCAGCACAGGAGGGGAAAAGCCTTAGCAGCCATAGTGTTAAGACATTCAGTTACCGCTTGCACACACATGTACCCAATTATTTACCCAGCCAATCACTAATTTCTTCATCTATACATCCACTCACATAGTAATTCACACCCTCTCTCAAACCAACTCGCATACTGATACAGCCATTCAAGTACCCAGCATTCCGACAGTCAGTTACACACGCACTTGCACATCCATACACTCTGTTATACACCAAGTCACATACCCATACAGCCACTCGCACACCCAGTCTGACAGTGACAGTCAATTACACATCCACTTACACACCCTCACGGTGCAGAGCAAGAATATTGACGGCAAAATATCGACATACATCAATATCGAGGTAAGAATATTGTTGTTTTTAAATATCGATTTAAGTAATATCTATGTAAAAAAAATATGGATTTGATGTGTAAAAATATCGAGTGTTAAATATCGATGGTAAAAATATAGATGTAAAAATATCGATGTAAGTAATATCTATGTTATGTTTACGATATAACTTTTTATTTAGTTGTTTAATAGTTATTTTGTTGTTTTTAAATTTTTTAATGTTTGTATGGAAAGAATAAATGTGAACTATTTTTTTTCTAATTTTCATATTAATTTTAGGAGCGGGATGTTGGGTTTATAGGGGCTACTGGTGGGTAGTAATTTAAAAATGTTATTTTAAATTTATTACATTAGTATATATTTTAGGAGTGGGATGGTGGGTTTATAGGGGATAAGGGTGGATAGTAATTTAAAAATGATGGATCACAATTTTAATAATATTTTAAATTTAGTAATTTTAATTTAAAATTAGAAATTTATAATTTAAAATTAGAAATCATAAATTTTGGGAACTTATGTTAAATTATAAATACATTATCAAATCTATAAACTGTTTAAAAAGTTTAAATATGTATATTTTTAAATAAAATATTGAATGTTCTCGGAATTAATTCATTTTATAGTTGAATGTTACAAATATAATTATAAAATATATGAAAATAATATATTTGTAGCAAAAATATATTAATTTTCACGAGAATTTGATAAAAATGTAAATGTAGAGAAATATATATTATAATTAAATTATATTTGGAAGTGTTTTGTAATTGTATATTTTTAATATTTATCTAATAATGAAATATGTTAATATAAAACATTATTTATTAATCTTTCACAATTGTAAAAATACTAAGAATTTTTCAATTTTAGATCATTTAAGTTTTTTTATTTGTAAATGTAGAAATAGAATTTCTAGTAATTTCTAGACTTTGTTTCGGTACCGGAGAGAGAGCAGCGTTATTCCAGCTGACTGGGACACCACCGGGAGACGATTGCCGCCAAGATGGTTTCTCGCAGCAGCAAGTGGGCAGACTCATACGGCCGACAACTGTTGGGGCATTACTAAGTGCACGGACCGGTCACTGCACCTTGAGTCCACGTTTTGGGAACAGCCTACAAGCCCTGTCTGTGAGACCTGTACGGACTACTGATCAGTGTGGGGACTCCATTTACCAGCATTCATAGCCATCACTGCAGCAGAGGTATGAAGAACGGAGCCTCTGATTGGACAAACTTGACTCCAATGGGAGTTAAATGAGCAGTACATACCCCACACAGAACCATCGTTTCTAAGAACGCAATGCTGGCAATGAGGAAGGCAAACGCCGAAACGCGTCTGCCAGGTGTTTTTATTGAACTGTGATGTCCGGATGGTGGCAAATTAAACTCCCCTGGTGTGGTTCCAATGCATGTGTCGGACCCGTTCTTTAGGAAGAGACGGGCTGGTGGTGGATATATATATATATATATATATATATATATATATATATATATATTTCTTCCCACGTTTGCTCCGTTAGGGTTGCGGATGTAGGTGTGAATAAACACCCTTGGAGATTCCTTCTGGCGTTGTGTGGCGTTTTCCTGAGAGCGTGAACATTGCTGTTTGTTGGAATATATATATATATATATATATATATATATATATATATAGTTTTAACGATATATATTTATTCATACTGTGAACAAAAGGGTGGATATTAAATATTTATAGTTCGTATTTATTTGGCGTTAAAAGAGTAAATTATTATGGTTTACTATCTAGCACTTTCCCTGAGTTTAATTGGAGTTGGCATAGGAAATTATTATTGTTTAACATCCAGCAATTACCCTGAGTTTCATTGGATTTGGAGTTAGAATAGTAAATTATTATGGTTTACCATCCAGCACTTTCCTAGAGTTTAATCGGATTTGGAGTTAGAATAGTAAATTATTATGGTTTACCATACAGCTCTTTCCTGTATGTTTTTGGAGTTGCAGTTAGAATAGTAAATTATGACGTTTCATTTATTTTTAAAAGTTATTACAACATTGCATCTTGTTATGTTTTTTCACATTTTATTAGCAGATTGTAACATTTATTTAGATATGTTCTACAAAATATATTTTATTACATTGATGTTGAAATGTATTTGACAGTTATTGAGCATTTTACATTTTTTTAATATACATATATAATGGTAAAGTAAAACAGTATAATTTTGACATTAATATACAGTATCTTTTGTATGTAATATTTTGAAATTTAAAAATTTAAATATTTGTCAACTTTTCTTACATTTCTATATCCTGATTTATAAAAGTTCAGGAGTAGGAATATATATATACACTGTACATCTTATGTTTCATTATATAGCATATTAAATATTCTTTTAATAAAATAAGTTAGTATGTTAAATAATTGACAACTTTTTTCCATTGATATTTTGAAAAGTATATATATATATATATATATTTTTTAACATTTGTATAATATTTGGAAATGGAAGTGTATGTAATAAACATATTTTAATATACATTAATTATTATATTATAATAAAATAATTAAACTCTTTAAAAAAGATATATATATATTTACTAGCAACCCGCCCCAGCGTTGCCTGGGGCAGAAGGAGGCTGGGGCCAGAATTTCAGGCTTGCGTGCACTCCCGCCCCCGCCCGCCACGACATTGTCTATGTCCCGGACAATGTCGTGGCGGGCGGGGACCGGGGCGGGAGTGCAAGCAAGCCTGAAACGCTGCCCCCAGAGCCTGAGCCTTACCTCAGCTGCATTTGTTCAGGGTCAACCTCCCGCACCGGCTCCCTCCCGCCCCGACATTTCCCGTGTCCCAGAGCCTTACCTGAGCCGCCGCTCCTCCCCGTGCTCCTCACTTCACCGCCGCTCCTCCTCGTCATAACGCACCTGAGCTGCCGCTCCTCCCCGCGCTCCTCACTTCACCGCCGCTCCTTCTCGTCATCACGTACGTTGCGGCCAGCGCTAAGTCGCGGCCAGCGCAGCGTCGTGGCCAGCGCTCTACTTTCAGGGCACTACTTTTTTTTTTAAGTTATATTTTTAAATTTAAGTTTTATATTTATTTTCTATAGCCTATGTCCATCTGCACACCCTGAGGATTACAACAATGTATTGGGTGTGTGGATTGGCGCTGTGGTTCCCGAGTTTACTTTTCCAAAAGGTTTGTGTTCTCTCTTTATGATAGTAGTATAGATATATATATATATGACCTTTTTAAAAAAATGTAAAGCATTTTTTATTATTCTCCATTCATTCCTTTGGGGGGGTTAGTCCCATTTTTGTTTTAATTATGCCACCAATTTATTTTCCTTTATTCACTTTTTGACCTATCTACTTTGTTTGGCTCATTTATGAAGACGGAACCTCGCGGTTGGGAGCTGCTTAGTCTCCGTTCCTGTAAGTTTACTTTTATTTACTTTTAAGTGAGTTTTAAGGTAGTGTTTTTACGAAAGTTATGTGTTGTTTAAGTAGGTTGGTGATTTTTTGTTTTATTTACTATCAAATGTTATTAGAATGAAATGTAATTTTACTTATTATTTTATTATGTGCGTTTATATTTATCATATGTTATTTCGATTTGTAGGTTTATATTTTTGTTATGGGTGCATGTGTGCTTTTATTTACAGATACGGGCTTTGGTGACCAGATGGAGTTGTCCACGTGGTTTATTTTTTTTAATGAAGGAATTTGTTGTTTCTTGTTTTAAAATAAGCTGATATACATTTCCTTTTTTTGATCAGGTTTTTGGAGCCTTTTTTACAGCTAAATATTTTCGGGTTTATGGTTTTTTCATCGAGAGGATTGCTGCGCTTGATTTTTTTTATCTACAGTTGCATTTTTCCATTTTTGGGGTGTTTTATTACTACTTGGATTACTTTTGCCTTGGATTGCTTTTTATTTCATCTATTTCGAGGATATTCTACAGCTACACAATTTTAAGTTGTTTTTAATATTATTGAGGGTGGGCAATGTTTATTTGTGATTTTAAGTTTTTTTGTTTATTTTTTGTCATATGATATTAAGTTATATAGAAAGTTTTGTGACCTAAGGTAATTAATATAAAAATATAAATGCTTTGGCCCCCATTAGCATGACGGGCGGACTTTGTCCGCCCGCCATCCCATCGGAAAAAGGGACCGCCCGCCATAAGGGCGGGGGTCCCGATGGTGGCATTAGGATGCGCCCGCCACAGTGGCGGGCGCATCCTGTATTTTTACCATTGCGGCAGTCGGTGCTGAAAGCGCCGCCCGCCGCAATGGTAAAAATGCACGTCGTGCATTTCAAGGCACAACATGACAGGCACCACTTTGAAATGAGGCGGGGGGTACCAGAGGTACCCCCCATGTGCACCTCCCACCCCCTGGAGTCCCTGGGGGCCCACAACGGGCCCCTGCAGGGATACTCTGCATGCATGCCGCCACGGAAAGGCATTCACATTGGCCCATCATAATATGGCTGATGGTGTCTCAAAGACACCGCCACCATATTATACCTTTTCCGTCCCGGTCGCCTTGCGACCTGGGCGGAAAAGCGGTGGACGGTCTTACCGTCCGCCGCGGTCCCCCCCGCCATCCTAATATGGCGGGGGGTTTTTCAGAGCAAGGATGGCAGGCGGATCGCCCCCAGGCCGGTGCTGGCTACTGCCAGCCTGGCGGGGGCGATCCGCCCGCCATCCTAATGGGCCCCTTTGTGTTTGATATGTTTTTAATGTTTGCTATTTTTTTTTTCACATTCAAGAATAGATTTTGCTATCATTTCTATGTATTGTAGACCTTGGATATCTGGATACATTCTCGTTTTTTTGTTGGAGGTATTCGTACATACTACTAGTTTGCTTAATCCGTTTTGGTCCTCTTATGTACAGAGATTGTCCACTCTGAACTTTATTCTTTTTTTATTGATTTAAAAGTTTGTGGAGTGTTTGTTGCCCTCTTCCTATTGTGGCCTGACGTACCGTAAACTTCTCAATAATATGCCTGACTCTATGGGTAAATTGCAGGAAAAATGGAAGGATGAGTTGAGATAGCTTGATGACGAAGAGTGGAGGGAGGCCTTGGCATCACCTCGGGGGCTGGCTACTATACCAGTTTGGCACTAGTTAAGATGGGTCTCTTATCCTCTCCGGATTGTCCCCAGGGCTGCGGACAGCCAGGAACTTTCTTACACCAATGGTGGGAATGCCCCAACCTTCAGAGATACTAGGTGACAGTGGCTTCAGCCATGTCCCAAAAATATCATAAAATAATTGATGTATCCCCTCGTCTTTGTATTTTGAATGTTTGGGAAGCCACAGACCTAAACAGGTTTGCTGGGTCACACTGGGATGTATGATCGCCAAATGCAATAGTGCTAGAACCTGGAAGGGTGGGGTTGCACTCAGACACCTTGATTGGGCTTCGGACATGGACTTGTGCATGCAAGCGGAGAGGGCAGTGTACGAAAGCTGGGGTTGCCCAGGTAAAAGGACAAATGTATGGGGCCCCTGGAACAAAAGTAGAGGTTTTATCCGCACCCCATGCAATGATGCGTTTGATGCTGTTGACAACGTAACACCATGAGCTGGCTGTCGCAAGGATTGGTGATATAATTGCATTTTCCTTTGACCCCATGTATTCTTTTGTTTCATTTATATGTCCTGTTGTCCTCAGGAATTGTATTTTGTTTTGAAACTGCACCAGTATTGTTTTATATTTGATTTATGTTTATTCTTGATAAACAGAGATATTAAAAAAAAAGTATAACGTAAGATCATGTTCTCAAGGTTTGCATGTTTGTGGATTTTACGGAGTCTTATTTAACTGATAGAAAACTAGGAATATGTGCTCTCCTTATTTCTTGGGTATTCTGGAATCAAACCATAGGAGTGAAGGTTTTTTTTTAACTAATTAACGTCACAGACATGAAATGTTTATTTGATCTAGAAGTAAAGTTAATGTGTTGGTTTGCCATGATACATTAGATGATGTGATGGTAGTTGATATATGTTCAAATTCCATTCTGACATCTGTTTTTAGGTCTCACGTAGCGAATGCAGCGCAGCTGCTTCGCTTGGTGAGACTATTGTCGTCGCTTTCCTTAGCGAAGGGAGACAAACCATGTGCGTGCCTGGACAGGCGATGGGGGCGCGCAGGGCGTCTCCTCTCTGGTGTCTCCTTAGTAGTGATAGGAGCCTTTACACGCTCTCACCACGCGCTTGATTTATTAGCGTCTGCAAGCATTTTATCCAAACATATTTTAGCGCTGCTGTCTGGGCACGTGCTGCAGGGACTTCCGTGCTTTGGCATACCTCTTTTCATTGGCTTTCTTCGCAGGGCTGTGTCTTCTTTACACAGGCTCTTCTAACAATGCTGTGACTGTATAAACGCTTTTCTGACAGGGCTTGCATCACCTTACACATGCTCTCTTGAAAGGGCTGCACTTTTATGCACATACTGTTTCTTGTGTTTAGCAGTTGGAGCCTTAGAGCAATGAAGCACTTTAGGAAGACAAAGTTCACTGTAAAAAAAGCTATATATTTCACCCCCACAGAAGTTGTGTGTGTTTAAGTGCTTGTATATGTCCTCTTTGGCCTGCAGCAACAGGGGGCACTTTTACAACTTCTTCGGCCTGAGAAGGTATGCGTAAATCATTCAGAGAAGCCCCCTCCAGCCCACGCCATACTGAAGACATTACAGTACCAGGCTCCGTGGTCGCGTCATTGGCCCAAACACCCCCCGAATTAGCACGTTTGAAGGTCCCATGCCCCACAGTATATACTTCCGGCTGCCGACTTCCCTTTGGCAAAAGCAAATAGTCTACCGCATAAATGTCACAAACCCCACTGACTGAGCATCTGGCAGAGTAATATGAAAGTGTGATAAACAGGAGCAAGGCTGTATATCATACAGATCGTACCGAACATATATTTGCAAGGATAAACTGGCACATGCATGTGTTTTACACAGATACTTCAATACTTCCCAGTCCCAAGTGACAAACACAACTGCATATGAATGAATGAATATGAGATTTATAATGCGCACACTTAGCCCGAAAGGGCATCAAGGCGCAAGGAACAGTCTTAGAGCCGGATGTATGACAGCTAGTAGGCCTGAGAGAAAAGCCATGTCTTTAGAAGTCTACGAAAGACCACCAAAGAAGGCTGACTAGAAAGTTCAGGAGGGAGGGAATTCCATAGTTTAGGAGCCAGAGTGGAAAAGGCTCTTCCACCCCATCTCGCCTTTGCAAATCTGGGGACTGAAAGCAGATTTTTGGAGGCTGAGCGGAGGGTTCTTCTAGGGGTGTTGGCACAGAGGAGAGACCTAACGCCTTCTGGGCCTAGCCCAAAAACAGCCTTATGTGCCATGCTGCGGAGCTTGAAGGAGATCCTGCAATGTATAGGGAGCCAGTGAAGGTCCTTCCTGGCCTGAGTTACAGAAGCCAACCTAGGAAGGTTCAAGACCATCCTGGCAGCGGCATTCTGCACCATCTGCAAGCGATGGACAGAGCTCTTATTAATGCCGCTGTAGAGGGCATACAGTAATCAAGACTGCTAAATCAATGCAACACAGGAGATTCTCAAAGGATGAGGAAATAACCCATCAGTCACCATTCGGATCCGCCCTTCATCATTTGGGATTTTATCCGAACCACCCGTCTGAGAAAATCAGTGTCACTCACAGAGGTCAACGCGGTGGTTAGGGGGTTCCTCAGAGGGTGTGAACACTAACAGTGTGGTTTACCACTCGGTGATAATGAGTGGACAAATACATGGGACTGGGGTGTGCAGTGCAGAGAAAAGTGGGTGGAAAAAAAGAAACCAAGAAAAAAGAGTGTATTAAAATTGGTTTAGAATAGGCACAAGATGATATTTATTCTGTGCGTGCCTTCAGCACCAAGATTAAAATAATGTGCGACCTAAAGCAGTCTGATTATGTAGACTGCCTGAGGTTGGGATGGTCAACATGTTTCTGCAATATATGGACTGCTACGTCCTTGCATTCATCAGGACCAAAAACTGAACAATTTGAGCTACTGCACAATGTGAAAATAATAATGGGTGAAGTGAATAAAGGTGACACAAGGAAGTGTAAAACAAGTGCTTACAGTCACCTGAATATTCCGCGTGCCCTTACAATCAGTTTCGATCACTGTGGAAAGAAAAAAGGGGATAAGGGGTATGGGTATAGCTATCAATAACTCATGGGCTTCAAAGTAAGTCCATAGTCTATGGATCAAGCTAAAAGTCACACTACAGAAGTTGATCAAAGCGCTCTTAATCATAGAGCCAGTTGTTATACTTTTGGGAAGAGATTTCATATGCCCAAAAAATCGTGTGGTCCTTACCTTGATCTGTAAGGCAGACCGGCCTCACCCCACCTGGCAGCGGCTCAGGGGAAGATGAAGCACCGCTCTAAAAAACATGCAAGCCACATGTCAATTACAGTATGCACAAGAAAAACAGAACACACCTCCGTGCCAATAGCTGGTTTACAAATGGGACTTGCGTCTCTCGTTACTAGGGCTCGCATCTCTCGTTATTAGTGCTCTTCCAATAAGTTACCAGGAAAGAACTCTCTCGCAAACACGAAACTCGTGCCACAGAGGGACAACTTGGTGGAAAACGGAGGGGCTACAAGGCTCAAAGGTGAAAGGGGCTCGCCTTACCTTTCCGTCGGTACTCCGGGGCCGGCGTCCTGGCCGACTGGGGAGGTACCGAACGGGAGGCGCGAGGCTAGTTATAACACGCGCTGCCATAGGTCGCGTAATCGCGTGCTCCGCGTGGCCGCGCAACGCGATTGGTATTAGCATGAGTGCCAAAAGCGCGCTCATTGGCTCACCCGTCTTAGGCCGGTGAATGGGTGTAGACCGACCACGAGGATGGGAAGTAAACAATAACAGAAGCCAAAGGCATAACGAGCGAGGCAGCGGAGTAGCTGCTGGGCAGATAACAGAATGTCATAGACCGGACAAAGTCTCTAGAGGATGTAATGCAACTTGGATGTCAGCATTATGGGTAGTATTAAGAATCAGACGGCGGCAGAAAGATGCGCTCTGCTGCTCAATAGAAGTATTAGAGAGTCTGATTGGAGTGATTTAGATAGTTGAAAACAACCACGAAAGTATAAGAGAGAGTGCATCACATACATGTGAAGAGTGGGCCACTGAGATGTGGTTTGTGGGGCCAATGTATTTACAGCAAAAAGTATTCAGCTGCTCATATTGTTATATCAATAACAATAGATCCAAGGGTTACACGTAGGCGTGTCGCCTGCAGTATGAACAAACAAGAAGGAGAAGTTTGAGGGCCACTAGTATAGCTGAAGGAGAGTATACAAGTATGTGTTTTACTGACAGTGTTGTTATCTCAGTGGTGATCAATCCGCTGTAAAAAACAAGATGAAAGAGAGGCTATAGTGTGGACCAAGGAATATCATCATTCAAACCCTCTTTATGTGTCTTGAGTTTCAGTACCCATTTCTGCTCTTTTTTCATTAGGTACTTAGCCACATCCGATGTGTGGGTTGGAATAAATGGTTGTTCCAATATGGTCCACTGGAATTCCGTGGCTAGATGTTTTGCCTCAAAGAAATGTGCAGTCAATTTAGTCGCTTGTCTAGCACAGCGGATGGTACTCTTGTGTTCCGATATCCGTATTCGGACCTTCCGTGTGGTCATGCCCACGTACTTCAGGCCGCACGGGCAGGTGATAAGATAGATCACGTGATCGCTGTTGCATGTGGTGAATTTTAACTGCTTCCAGGGTCTTGAAGTGCCAATATCAATCTGTAATGATTTAGTAGTCTGGGCACACACCTGGCAATAGCCACATGGCTAAGTACCTAATGAAAAAAGAGCAGAAATGGGTACTGAAACTCAAGACACATAAAGAGGGTTTGAATGATGATATTCCTTGGTCCACACTATAGCCTCTCTTTCATCTTGTTTTTTACAGCGGATTGATCACCACTGAGATAACAACACTGTCAGTAAAACACATACTTGTATCCTCTCCTTCAGCTATACTAGTGGCCCTCAAACTTCTCCTTGTTTGTTCATACTGCAGGCGACACGCCTACGTGTAACCCTTGGATCTATTGTTATTGATATAACAATATGAGCAGCTGAATACTTTTTGCTGTAAATACATTGGCCCCACGAACCACATCTCAGTGGCCCACTCTTCACATGTATGTGATGCACTCTCTCTTATACTTTCGTGGTTGTCTTCAACTTTCTAAATCACTCCAATCAGACTCTCTAATACTTCTATTGAGCAGCAGAGCGCATCTTTCTGCCGCCGTCTGATGCTTAATACTACCCATAATGCTGACATCCAAGTTGCATTACATCCTCTAGAGACTTTGTCCGGTCTATGACATTCTGTTATCTGCCCAGCAGCTACTCCGCTGCCTCGCTCGTTATGCCTTCGGCTTCTGTTATTGTTTACTTCCCATCCTCGTGGTCTGTCTACACCCATTCACCGGCCTAAGACGGGTGAGCCAATGAGCGCGCTTTTGGAACTTTTGCTAATACCAATCGCGTTGCGCGGCCACGCGGAGCACGTGATTACGCGACCTATGGCAGCGCGTGTTATAACTAGCCTTGCGCCTCCCGTTCGGTACCTCCCCAGTCGGCCAGGACGCCGGCCCGGAGTACCGACGGAAAGGTAAGGCGAGCCCCTTTCACCTTTGAGCCTTGTAGCCCCTCCGTTTTCCACCAAGTTGTCCCTCTGTGGCACGAGTTTCGTGTTTGCGAGAGAGTTCTTTCCTGGTAACTTATTGGAAGAGCACTAATAACGAGAGATGCGAGCCCTAGTAACGAGAGACGCAAGTCCCATTTGTAAACCAGCTATTGGCACGGAGGTGTGTTCTGTTTTTCTTGTGCATACTGTAATTGACATGTGGCTTGCATGTTTTTTAGAGCGGTGCTTCATCTTCCCCTGAGCCGCTGCCAGGTGGGGTGAGGCCGGTCTGCCTTATAGATCAAGGTAAGGACCACACGATTTTTTGGGCATATGAAATCTCTTCCCAAAAGTATAACAACTGGCTCTATGATTAAGAGCGCTTTGATCAACTTTTGTAGTGTGACTTTTAGCTTGATCCATAGACTATGGACTTACTTTGAAGCCCATGAGTTATTGATAGCTATACCCATACCCCTTATCCCCTTTTTTCTTTCCACAGTGATCGATACTGATTGTAAGGGCACGCGGAATATTCAGGTGACTGTAAGCACTTGTTTTACACTTCCTTGTGTCACCTTTATTCACTTCACCCATTATTATTTTCACATTGTGCAGTAGCTCAAATTGTTCAGTTTTTGGTCCTGATGAATGCAAGGACGTAGCAGTCCATATATTGCAGAAACATGTTGACCATCCCAACCTCTGGCAGTCTACATAATCAGACTGCTTTAGGTCGCACATTATTTTAATCTTGGTGCTGAAGGCACGCACAGAATAAATATCATCTTGTGCCTATTCTAAACCAATTTTAATACACTCTTTTTTCTTGGTTTCTTTTTTTCCACCCACTTTTCTCTGCACTGCACACCCCAGTCCCATGTATTTGTCCACTCATTATCACCGAGTGGTAAACCACACTGTTAGTGTTCACACCCTCTGAGGAACCCCCTAACCACCGCGTTGACCTCTGTGAGTGACACTGATTTTCTCAGACGGGTGGTTCGGATAAAATCCCAAATGTTGAAGGGCGGATCCGAATGGTGACTGATGGGTTATTTCCTCATCCTTTGAGAATCTCCTGTGTTGCATTGATTTAGCGGTGCGGGTGATTTGGGTTACTTCTTTATACTCCTGGGCGTTTTCTTTTGAGACCCTCTGGTATCTAGTGTTATTTACAAGTTCTCTGGGGATTGAATCCAGATTGTGGTCTATAAACCTCCCCTAGGTCCTCCTCCATCGTAGTGTATTTATTACAGTAATCAAGCCTGGAGGAGACCAAGGCAACTGTTGCCTGTTTCCGAGCTGCATGGGAAAGATACGGGCGATCTTTCTAAGAGTCCTAATGATGGCGCAGCAGGTGGACACCGTTCAGTTGACCTGGGTGTCAAATGATAGTGCCGAGTCAATCAATACTCCAAGATTCCTGGCGGAGTGTGTAGGGTGGGGGCAATCCCCCAAGGACGATGGCCACCAGTCCTCCGACCATAATTCCTGATTTCCACCAAAAATCAGAACCTCTGTCTTTTCCCCATGTAACTTTAAGAAATTCCGTACCATCCATTGTGATACTGCCTCCATGCATGCTCTGAATTTGAGGGCTGAGTCATTTGCCGACTGGGTGATGAAAACCATAATCTGGGTATCGTCGGCATAAGATAGTACTTCAAATCCAAAAGATCTCACCACTTTAGTAAGAGGGGTGACATAGATGTTGAATAAAAGTGGACGTAATGACGAGCCCTGTGGTACCCCACATTGCACCGTTTGGGAGGGAGAAAGAAAGTTGCCCATCTTGACTCTCTGCTCTCTTTGATATAGGAAAAAGGACAGTAAAATGAGAGCAGTGCCATCCACCCCAATCCCCTTAAGCCTGGAAACCAGGATTGACGGGGACAGGGTGTCGAAGGCTGCTGTGAGATCTAGCAGCACCAAAAGAGTAGTGTGTCCCCTATCGACCTCGGAGCGTATGTTGTTAATCACGACCGTGAGGGCAGATTCTGTATTATGTGCGGCCCGAAACCCGTGTTGGGAGATGTCCAACAGAGTAGAGCTCTCCAGAAAGGTGGACAAATGGAGATTGAGATGGGCCTCCAGTATCTTAGCAATGAGATGGGACGATAGTTTTTCATAACTCCTGGATCTAAAGAGGGCTTCTTGAGCAGAGGTTTAACAACTGCTGTTTTCCACAATAGTGGAATGGTCCCCTCAGTAATAGCCCCATTCATAACCTTCAATAGCGATGGAAGAACCACCTCTCTACAAGACTTTAGGATTTTTAAAGGACAGGGATCCAGGGGTGAGCAAGACTTGATTTTGTCGAGGGCGATTTAATTCTTCCAAGGTCAGATGGGGGAAACCAGTGAGACACGGTTTGGAATTGTCATCAATAGCCTCCTCCTGAGAGGGTGAGAACAAAGGAGCAGGAGGAGCCAAGTTAGTGTCCAGCTCCAGATTGAGAGGTCCCAAAGAGCAGTGAATATCGGCAATTTTAGAGTGAAAAAAACTTGCGATATTATCACAGAGCTCCTGTGTCTCAACTGTGGGGACAGATCACAAAATGCCCTAGTGTGATTAGTTACGGGGATTGATATTACACAACTCAGAACAGCGGCCTGGTGCGATTATCACGTACAGATCATACAACGCTTGCAGAATAAACAGTGCCCCAGCTGCATATTACATCCATCAAACAGTGCTATGTATTGGTAAGCAAACAGGCGAATGGCCCTATATATCAGACAGATCACAAACAGGGGCATATCTGAATAAAACACAAGGAGCATCTGTGGTTTTTAGGTTTGCTGGATGACTCCATGCCAGGGGGCAATACGTGTTGAATGCTGCACCTTCCTTATGTCAATCATTACTTTCCACTGCATTGGTCAACTTTGTTTAATTGTGCGGAAACAAACCGGCAGTCCCCATAATGCACCCATCTGCTAAATTAATGGTCCAAACAGGAAACAAGCAGTCCCAGAGACATGGAATTCCCCAGTAACACCGCTGGTACATTCCATAGGAACACCATCTATTGCCCTACACCGGTAGGGTGGCAGGTATACTGAGCAGGGACACCTACCGCCCCCTCTCAATTGACCCATTCCTTCCACTTCCGAGGCTCCATCAGCTTGCTGGGTCTGCCGACTGAACTTTCCCAAGAATTCATGGAAAATTAACTTTATGCACTGAAAAAATATACCGACTGCACTCACCGCTTGCAGCCTGAGGCAGACAGAAACCCCTTGGACTGGACTGGCCATGGCGGCTATCGGGCATTTTCCTGGTGTGCCTGAAGGGTGGAGGCCGGTTTCGGAACGGTGGGAGCTGTTTTTGGTACAGGGGGCCGGTTATGCAGCATCACAGCAATATCGGCTCACTGTACCAAAAGCAGCAGCAGTATTTCCCACCAGGATGCCCCTGCGGCCGGTCTGAATTATTTGCTAGGGCCGGTTTGTGTTCCCAGTCCGGCCCTGCCCTTGGCAAGCTGTCTGCTCAAACTGCCTACTTAGTGGGGGCGGGGGAGTTGCTTATCAGCACTGTGTCCCTCCCACCCGGTCTACTTTCAACTAATGCGACATAGGAGGCTTCAGGGAGGTAAGGAACCTTCCTCACGCATGCCTCATATGTGAGCTGTGTACACACGTGCACACTGCGGGCCAGTAAGATCCAGTGACCAGTGGAGGAGAGTTAAAGACAGAACATCATTATTGAACACGTGCTGCCGGCTCCTGGCTAAACATCTTATTTGCCATCACCAACCTGAGTGAGGCGTTTACTAAAAGGATTTCATCCACCCATTCATAACCTAAATAAAGCCTCTGCTGTGTTTGCCTCTGGGAAACATTTATTTAATTCTTTAGATATTCATCACCAGTGTCGCTTCAATTCAGGTGACAAGAAGGGGAAAGGATATGGCACAACGCCCAGAGCTGCCGGCTTTGGAGCTGGGGAATCGGGTTTAAGTCCCGACGTCTGCTTGACATCCTGGGATTCTGGGCAAATCATGTAACCTCCCTGTGCCTACCAAAAATTAACATGTCCTTGTGTAATGTAACTGTTGCCCTTATAAAGCGCTCTAATACCTTGGGTCAAGTTCACGGTGGAGGTGGAAATTGTATGGCTGAAGGCTGCACAGCCTCCCACATCCTTTTGTACAGGATCAAAAAGTAGCCAATAACTACCTTTCAACCTGACAAGCAATCTGTACTCAGGGAACGCTTTTTTAGGTGAAGCCTGAGCAGTGCATGGGCTTCTGTGCGAGGCATGCTGTATTAGAGTATGGACTTAAAGCTCTGCCCATTCTCAGCCCATATTTTCCATTGGCTTGTGTCAATGTCCTTTGTAAATGCTGGCTTCTGATTCGTTAATAGGCTTGTTAGTCCCTCCTTAGTACCTCTTTGTCTTCATTTGTAACCGCCCATGAGGACTGGCCCTTTTACTTCTGTTGTTATATCTTATTTAGTTTGTAAGCACTATTTTCTTAAATGGGTTTCTCCGACTGCAGGCACAACCTGCTTTCCTACAACATTCAGGGTGCCATGCATGCTTTCACTTTCCAATTAGCCCGAGACAACAGCGGCCTCTTCTTTGAAGTGAAATAGGTCTCACATTTACAAGCGTTTGAGCTATTGGCCTTTCAAAGACAATGCCTTTTATTTATTTATGTGTTAATTATCAAAACAGATACATAAAAAGTATTGTCATTTACAATGCCAATAGTTTAAACTCTTGCAAATGCGAGACCTATTGCATTGCAAATGCTTTTTATGGAAGCCGGAACTAGGACACCCTGCACAATTCTACTCTGTGTACAGCTTCTCTTGTTCAGTGCTTTCATGTTGCAATAACTAGGCTACCCGAAAAGCGTTTGCTGCTCTTTGGAACTAAGCCAGTGCTATTCTGGTTACCTAAAAAAATGGTGTACTGAATAATAAAAATAAATGTTTTCTATTGCTCTTCAATAGATTTCGCGTTCCCAGGGAGCAGTTACACACACAGCCCTAATGGATGGTTCCACACAAAGAATACAGATTCTCCCATCAGATTCAAGCCTTAATTTACCATCTCGGATACAGGTAAGCTTGTGCTGTAAAAAGAGTACCTCCGATTCTGTTTACTCCTAATGTAAACCCTTTCAACTGACACCCACGAGTGAGGTTTTGTTTCATCCTCATATGCCATTTAATAACCATGTTTTTGTGATCCGTTTCACGTAGAAAAACACCATGTATTCCTTTGCCTTTATACGTCAATAGAGTGACCTGCTCTCTTTAAAAAAAAAAAATATTAATAACCACCAGGAACTCTTCTGCACCTGGTCTGCGAATGCCACTTGCCGTTTTATCTGAAAGGCAAAAATATAAAGTAAAGCAAAATCTCATTTGATCTCATGTGGTCTGGAGCAATTAAGCCAAACAGACATTTTTTAATTTCTTTTCGTGTAGAAGTCGTCCACACTGTCGCTGTATTCAAAAGATGTGAATGTTTTAGCAACGTAATGCTGTTAAGTTTTTGGAATACATTTTTTAATTATTGAAATCTGTGAAAAGTAGCGAGATAGCGAGTAATTACTTTGTTGAAATGAATTGTAAAAGAATGTTTGTTGCAGAACTTGAACTTCTAGATGCCATTTCCAGTGAACCCTCCTCCAGAACCTCTTTCTCTATGAAGCAGTGACAGCTCCTAAATTTTGACAATTGTGTGGATGAAAGTCCACTAAGTAAGCAAGTCTGACCCATCCCCAAATATTTTATGAAACCTTAGGCCAAATAAAACATTTTACAGTACAATGGTTGGTTAAGAGTGGGTGGTCAGGCATGAAGGAGGCAGTTGTTGTTGTGTGTCTGCTTGCATCAGACTTCTCCCCACCGGCTCGCCAGCCTTTAATTTCATCATTGTTCGTTCATTTGAGATCACAAAGGATCCATCAAACCGCTGTAAAACAGGTAATACTTTTCCATCATAAATGATCACAACAGTAGAAAAAAAAAGTTATAAAACTGTAAAATAGAGTTTTTAGAAAAGCATAGGCATCATCTTGGTACAGGTTATACTAAAAATTAGATGAAGGACTTAGCAAGCACAAAATCCAGTTCACAAAAAAATCAAATTGCCAACCTTTCATGCCGAAAAATGTGCGAGCTAAGTACTGATTAAAGGGGGTTCTAAAGTGCTCTAACTATCATAACCACTGAAATGTGGACCGTCTGTCATTGGAGAATACCTACAAGCTCTCTTCCTAAATGTTCCCTTCGAAACCATATGAGCCATGCTGTATAAATATATTTCCATACTGCAATAACATTTGCTTCTTTAGTGTCTGTGCGCTGTGAGAAGTTGGCCTGGCATATGCTGTCCACTATTCTAGTGGGCACCTTGCACCAGTCCAAATGTCCCTCATTGATGGTAGGTTAACCACATGGCTGCTAGGCGTTTTCCCGTCCCGCGCTGAAGCTCCAAAATAACCATTATTCATGACGAGCTGGCCTTGTCATCCGCGCACGGCAGGTAAGCGCCATGACAAGCCCAGCTCGTCATTAGCTTCGAAGGGGTTAAAGACCACCTTAATAGAAAGCTATCCTAGTAGTAGCTGTGGAGAGCAGCCTTCAGGCTAAGTCTTGGAGGAATGTAAAGCAGCTTGTTTTACCAGTCTTTAATCTTGTGAGTGACCAAATGAAACGAGAACCACACCAGGTGTGTGTGTATGTGTATGTGTATGTATGTATGTATACATATATATATATATATATATATATATATATATATATCTCTTTATGAGGCTAGAGGCAAAAGTACATTTCAGTCAATCAATCAATCACAGCATTTGTAAAGCGAGCTACTCACCCGGGAGGGTCTCAAGGCGCTGGGGGAGAGGGGTATGTTACTGCTCGAACAGCCAGGTCTTGAGCTGCTTCCTGAAGGTGAGATGGTTTTGGGTTCGCCGAAGGTGGGTGGGGAGGGAGTTCCAAGTCTTGGCTGCCAGGTAGGAGAAGGATCTTCAGTAAACTTAATTAGCACGCAGTAAATTAGCACCATATGCGTTGACCAAACCAAATATTAAGAAAGTGGTATAAGAACCATGACTGACATAGAAACAAGGCCTAGATCCTGTAGAACCGCTGGGGCCACCAGGAACCATCCAAGGTAGTGACACAGAGGACCCACGGGGGAAGCGTGCAGTGTCTGAACACAGCCTTGAATCACCATTAACTTCTATTGGGAAATTCGCGGTTGGAATTTTAAGGATAAAAAAACTTAGAAGAGGACTTGGAGAAAGCCCCTTTAGAACTAGGAGGTTCTAGAGTCAACACCCACGTGAATACCAGAGCACTCTAAATACCTCACCCAGGGAAGCCGGGTGCATAGGTGTCTTTTGATGTCTGGTTTCGTCGTTGATTTCAATGGCGATCTGCTGCAAAAGTGCTGCTGGTGACTAAGTGGAAAGTGTCTGGAGTGATCCAAGCCTGGATCGAAGATGAGAAGAACCTGAAAGCAGAGCAGACAGAGTCTAGGTCACTAGCCAGTGACCAGGGGCATGATAGTTGAATACCCACAGATGTCGGGTACTTGCAAGTGAAGAAGGTGAAGCTTGACTCTTCAGCCATGAGGACCAGGAGGTGTTGATGATGACCAGGTGCTGGATTTGAGGTGTCCCACGAAGGATGTCGAGTGCTGCGGTGTCGGTTTCCGGATTGGACCCAACAATCCTTAGCAACAGCAACCCACGCAGAAAGCAGAGATTGGCTTTGGTGCAGACCAACAAGGTCTGAGGGACCCACACTTTGGTGGGAAGTCAGGGCACATCTGGAGCAACCAGGGAAGGCCACGGAAAACTAGAGTTACCTTCGAGGGGACCTACCAGTCGACGGACCAGGGATCGCGAAGGAGCCTCGAGCTAAAATGCAAGGAGCAGACCCACGGAACACTCGTGGAGTGTAGGCCCCAATCTTTGGTGCAGATGGTGCTTAGGGCTTGGACTACAAGTAGCCCATTGCACAACTTCGGGAAGGCTCGGGAAGTCGATGCACTAGCAAATGTGCACAGTGTCCAGGAGTTCCAGTCCCACGTCACTTGTGAGGGCTTTCGGGTCTCAGCTTTGCTGGGATCTCGTGTCTGCCTCTGAGAAGTCTGGAAGTCCGGGTCCTGTATCGCAAATGCAGACCGGCAAGATGCTTCTTTGGTGCCTGTTTGAACAGGGGAATCACTCCTTGACCCCAAAGGAGATTTTTCCGGCTTCTAGTCGTGTAGAATGTCGAAGTTTCAGGATATATGTATCAGAGTTTCGTCCAGGTGTAATCTTAAGTCCTGTTGCCAGGGGTCCCTTACTTATACTGAAGAAAGGGGTTGGACATACTCTGTGGACCCATCCATGGGAGGATCTAGGAAGAGGGGTGGGTACACCCCTTTCCCTTTGTCCAGTTTCGTGCCAGAGCAGGGGCTGGTAGCTCCTGCAACCGGTTTGAACTGGGGTATGAACAGGGACACGTATTGTGCCCCCAGCACTGTCTGAAAAGCATTCACCCACCCAGCCTCAATACACTAAAGCCTGTCTGGGAGGTTGTAACACCTCCATGTGACAGGAAACCTATTGTCCAGGCCTCTCCTGCCGGAGTTCCATCCAGCAGCAGGAGGTCAGACCGTGCCTGTGGCTGCAGCATCTATTTTGTGATGCTAGGGTTCTTTTAAACTATTATCGGTTAGGTCAGTGTGTACATGTCTCTCCCTATAGAAGGGTGGAATTCTACCCCTGCCGACAGGACTGGCGGTGGGGGGGGGGGGGGGGGGGGGGGGGTAAGGATTCCAGTGTGTGAGGGGTGCGGGTCTCAGCTTTGCTGGGATCTCGTGTCGGCCTCTGAGAAGTCCGGAAGTTTGTGTCCTGTGTCGCAAATACTTCGGAGTCCGGCGGGAGCTTCGGAAATGCAGACTGGCAAGATGCTTAGTTGGTGCCTGTTTGAACTGGGGAGTCACTCCTTGACCACAAGGGAGATTCTTCCGTCCTCTAGTCTTGAGTAGAGCTTTGAAGTTCCGGGATTCCATATCAGAGATTCGTCCAGGTGTAATCTAAAGGCCTGTTGCCAGGGTTCCCTTACCTATACTGAGAAAAGGGCTTGGACATACTCTGGGGACCCACATATGGGAGGGTTTGGAAAGAGGGGTGGCTACACGCATTTTATTTTTCCAGTTTCGTGCCAGTGCAGGGGCTGGTACCCCTGCAGTCGGTTTGGACTGGACTATGCACAGGGACACCAATTGTGCCCCCAGTGCAGACATCAAAGCACTCTGAAAGTGCACCCACCCAGCTCCAATACACTAAAGCCTGTCTGGGAGGTGGTTACACCTCCCTGTGACAGGATACCTATTGTCCAGGCCTCCCGTGCTGGAGTTTCGGTCAGAGCAGGAGGCCATACTCGTGTCTGTAGCATCCATTTTGTGATGCTGGGGCTCGTTTAAACTATTACTGGGGGCAGACCAGTGTGTACATGTTGTCTCCCTTTAGAAGGGTGGCATTCTATTCCCGCCGCCAGGACTGGCGGGGGTAGGATTCCAAAGTATTCAATACCAAACATGACCTGTTTCCATGCAGCCATTCCAAAGTTAGCATTTACTGCTAGGTTATAATGCACTTAAGAGTATATGGTCTGGCTGCATCATAGAACAGCCTCCGAGAATAGGCTCCGAAAGCTGCAGAGGGGCTCTGCTCATGGATGGGCACCCTCTCACACAAAACCAAGCACTCTGCCTTCAGGATTGATACGGCCTGACATAGGAGTGACTGATAGGCTTATATGTGTCAGGGATTAAAGTTAGATATAGGTAACCTATATCTTAGTAAGAGGCCCATGCACCACCTTACCCAGGCTGCAGTAGCAGTCCTTTGGTGCCATTTTGGAAGGCTTCCCAGGTGGCATAATACATGCTTCAGCCCCTGGTAGGCCTCTGGGGTACCTATGCCCTTAGTACCTAAGGTGCCATATACAAGGGACTCACAAGGGTAACCCAGTAACCAATCTGGAGTGTACCTAATGTACATGCAATCAATTTAGAGAGGAAGCAGCTAGGCTGGGGTCCTGGTTGGCAGGGCCCCAGCCAAACTAAAGTCGAGAAACCGTGAAACACCAGCAAAAAGTGGGGGTAACCATAGTAAGCAGATCCTACTCTCCTACATGCGCAAAACTCTGCGGTGGAATACTGCCTAAAGCCTAGGAGCTTGCATATTGGCTTGAGCCATTTCCCCCATAGGATTACATGAGGTGCATCTTTCAATATAGGCTTTTTCAGCCGCCATGTTTGCTGTGAAGGAGCTGGGTAAAACTGGGATGCTCTGCTGGAGATTTAGGTGATTCTTAATTAAGTTATTTTCGGCTTTGACAAGAAGTTCAGTTTCTCGCATGCCCCCATGGCTCAGACCCGTACGTGGCTGCGCCTTTAACTTTTATATTATAGATCTCCAATGTGGGTATCAAAGGACTGGCCTGAGTCTTCTTCCACAGCTTGTCCATAGCTCAAGCCTCCTGTTGAAATTTCAGGGTACTCCTGGTAATCTGTGACAACCAACTAAGATTATTTGTTAGGCAGGCTCCCAGATTGACAAATTCCTGGACTTGCTCAAGTGCAGCTTCTTTAACCATGATATTCAACCTCCCTTTTCTGTATGAGTTAAAGCAAATAAATTGTCTTGATAACATTCAATTACAGACCCCTGTCACTGGAGAAACGCAAAACATTGTCCCTTATGGCTTGCATACCCGATGGAGTTTTTGATATTAAAAGGGTGTCGTTTGCAAATAACAGGTTGGAAATCTTATGGGAACCCAGTTTAGGGGCATAGTTCGTCGGGTAGTCCAGTGCATTCACGAAGTCCTTGACATTAGGGATGAACAGGGTCTGCGCCAAAACGCAACCCTGCCTCACACCGGACTCTATCACAAAGGGGTCAGTTAGCGCTCCTTTACTTCTGAATATAACACGCACAAAATTTGCAGCATGCAGTTTCATTAAAATTACTAGGAGATTCTCTGGGAAACCCATCTGCTTTAATACCTCCCACAGTTTCACCTAGGGGTAGAGTCAAATGCTGACCTATTGTCAATAAACACCTCATACAAGTGGCCTGCAATACCGTTTTCCAGTAAAGAAAGCAAAAGCGTAAGATTTTTTCTATTTGTGCCTACATTTCTGAATCCCGCCTGGTAATCTGAAAGTATACCATTTGCCCGCACCCACTTTAGCAGTTCCCCAAGTACAAAACGAGAGAAGACTTTTTGTGAGGTACCTATAAGGCCAATTGGTATATAATTACTGAAGTCCTCTTGTGTGCCCTTTGTGAAAATAGGAACTATTTTGGCATTCTGCCATGATCTAGCTATAGACCCCCCTCCCACAATAGACTTCAGGAGTGCGTAAAAAATAAGGCCCCCTGACAGAGGGCTCTAATAAGTATAAGTCACCTGACACCGAATCACACCCTGGGGCTTTGCTTGGGCAGATATCCTAGATTGCCTCTAAGATGTCATTAAGAGTGAAATTTAACTGGTCTGCAGTGTTTCTTTCGGGAACAGTCATCTCAAATAGTGTTTGCGGGAAAAGCATCCTCGGTGCATAAATGTTTGTGAAGTGTTGGACCCAAACCTATGGCTGCAAATGAAAATCGGTGGGGTTGCGTTGAATCCGCAACCATGGGCCATTATCCCCCAAAAGAGCTTATTGTCTCCTTCCGCTACTGCCATGACCAATGTCTACCAGGCCTCCAGTACCTATGATCTTCGTGCTGCAGACAAAATATCCTTATAGCCCTTCTTAGTGGCATAGATTTCCGCTGTACTACCAGTCTTTAATGCCCTATTCAGGTTAAGGCTAGCTACCCTACACTGGCTATTAGCCCGACGCCTAGAGGTTGCGTCTTACTTGCCATGCCTACCTCTTTAGTTAAAAGTACAAAACCGATCCTGGATGTTATTTACAAATAGTGCAAGGCAATTGAGGGAGGTGTTATTTTGGATATTCCTAAGGGTATTGGTAACCAGCTCAAAGATTTTTACTGAGGTATTATTGTCTGAACCACATAGAACCATTTAAGAGCACTTCTATTATTAGAGATGCCAAGTTTACCTGCCAATTTCAAGGTGGGGTGGGAATGGTTTTGGGATCCCATACTAATGGTTTTGGACGCAGCACATTATCGCTTTCATGTCTCGACGACCACCATGTCAATCAAGGCAACCCAATATTTAGTCAATACAACTTTTCAGATTGTCTTTTAAAGGTCTGGGCTCCCCTTCTGTATGATCTGGTCCTGCCATTGCAGCCTCTTAGCTCCAGCCGAAGAGAAATCCCCAACAACTGGCTGGCCACCACTTGAGCCCCTTTTAACTGGGGGGAGAACAAGATATGGGATTACATGACGGGGGGCATAGGCATCAACACCAGCACTCACTGTCAGTCTCTCCCTGCATGATTCTGGGTTCTTGGGGCAATGGCCTTGTCCAACTCTACCCTTTGGGGACACTTCCCTAACTCCAGAAACGCACATCTTCAGTTGGGTCAGTTCCCCAAGCCTGGAGATGGGGAGAGGGCCTGGGTTGTGCGGTTCTATTTGGATCTGCAAAGCGTGGGCAGCATACGATGTAAAGCGCCCCCCCCCCTTCCCCCTCCCCCCCCCCTCCTATGTGGCATAGGATGCGTCTGGCTCCTTCATTTCCTCACAAATTGTTTTGGGTAGTTACTTTTCTCTTCTAAAGATTTAATAACTACACTCTGCTCACAAACTTGACTCCTCCGCCATCTCCATCAATTTTGCAACATCTGAGGTCATGTTATCCTGCGGAACACCATCAGTTGGTGACACACCCTCCCCCTGCAAGCTAAGAGCAGGAAATATGTTTCTGAAAATAATATGGGAGTTAACTAAAGTCACAGCTTCCTCTTCAGTGTCCTGCTCAGCAGTACTGCAAGACATGATTGAGCTCAGGTGAGATCATATAGAGGGTGGGTTCAAAAACTTTTTTAGAGTAAACCTGTTTGGGGCCCTTTTCTTCATGTTGTTTCCTCTTGGCTGTGCTAGATTGGGGGTTTCTGCTCAGTGGGTAATGTGGAATCATCCGATTTTAAAAAATTCCTCAACTTCAACAAGCAGGCCAACAATTCTGTTTATTACACAGTTCGCTCCAGCTGAGCTAGGGCCTTTTTTGCAGTTTGTAACCGGTGTATTGCCTCTGCTGCCTTCCTTTTCCCTATCACAACATGCAACCCACGCTAAGGCTAGTCCACTTGCCAAATATGCATGCCTTTCTTTTAATTTACGAAAGAAAAATGCTTCTATCATGGATCAGGATTTGCATACAGTACCTTGTCCAGGTGTTAGAGGGGGGCCCAGTCCAGCCCAGCCTCCTCTGGGCTCCAGGCACAGGACAGACCTGCCCTTGGCCTGGGCGCGTCCCTTGGAGCAAGATTGCAGTTGCTTTTAGCGCTTCTGGAAGAGGCCCTGCCCCCTCTCCACTGGTGTGCAAGCGTGCTTCCTGACGCGTGGGCTGGTGGGGGCAGTGAGTCCATTGGTCCTGTCTGGGGCCACAGAGGTAAGTGACCCCAAGTTTGTTTGCCAAAGATGCCCTCATTTCACAGATGCCAGAATGCAGCACCAGGGTGTAAGAGGAAAGAGCTCATGCTGGCTTGGCAACTGCAGCATCATTGGTCCCAAGGTGGACAGTGCTCCAACTTAAGCTAAAGACTTGCCTTTTACGTTGTTGTCCATCAAACCACATTTAGCTGTCTGTAAACTAAAGCTTCTTGTGGACCATACAGAAATGTACAATGGTCTTTAAGTCTTTGCTTACCATTGGTTGGCTTTCTTATGTTCCTCTGAGTTTTACTTCTGTGTCTCCCTTCTTGTTATTTTGTACAAGAGATCTTGCCCTCTGAAATGTAACCCTGAGAGCTGAAAGGTAAATCACCCCTTGTGGTCCCATGTGGTCATTTCTGCAGAACAGTCTCTTACATATAGCGCTACAGTTTTCACAAAACTACCTGCAGTGTGAATGTTAGCTTTGATTTGTATTATACCCAAGCCTCCTAATGAAGCGCACACCCCAAAATATATTGGGGAAATGGGGTTAACCGTATCATTGTCTTTCATCCTACCATGAAAATAAACTGATATGCACCAAATAAAGAGGAATGTTCGACCTATGATCTAGGAGTATATATTTCTTGACAAATTTGACATCATAACTCCATGTTTAATGGATTAAAACACAATTGATATAAAGTGCTGTATACCAGGAGACACAAGTTGTTTTGATTTGTGCTTCACTTGTAGCTGATGAGATCCATGGTTGAAAGGATCCTGTTCTAATTGCACATTTATACCACAAGCTGTCTAAACTTTGACTGCCCTAATTAAGAGTGTGCTGATATTAAAGGAACTTCCCTGTCCCCCGCAGTTCTCGTAGTGTGTGACTCCTGTATGGCGCAGTATAATTTTAGTCAGAACAGTGCCAAAGACAATACAGTGAACAAGAAACTCCACCTAGGTTGTCGGCTGTGCTCACTGATCAAACAGGAATACGCAAGGCCGTAACGGCAAGGGGGTAGAACTAAACACAAGCACGATAGATAAGGAGCTACCAACGAAGAGTGCTTAATAGGAAAGTAAGGAAATCACAGGACCCATTTGGCAGAGAGCAAGTAACAAACATGCAAGGTAATTAGAAGCAAGACAGCAGGAATAGAAATACAGCAAACTAGGAACTGGAACCAAGAAAATGGGAAGTGAGGCAGATACTGGAAAATGATATACAGAAGGGGAGGCTACAGGGGTATACTAGAATAGTGCATGTTCAGTAATCAAGAAAGCAAAGTAGCATTGAAGTCAGTGCTGGAGCAGGAACAAGAATTAAGCTAAGGCTCAGGAGTCAAGGTAGCACTGCTGGCAGTGCTAGTTCAGGAACATGGAATTACTAAAGCTCAGGAGTCAAGGTAGCACTGCAAGCAGTGCTAATTCAGGAACAAGGATAGTTATAGTTCAGGAATAAAGAAATAACTAAAGTTCAGGAAACACTGGAAACGAGGATATCAAAAGCTCAGGAAACAAGTGTCGGTCTCACCGGTACACAGCTACAATGACCAGCTTTGGCCTGAAGGGAGCTGGGGCTTATAGAGCTCACAGTAATCATATGCATCGGGTGTGAGCAGGCTAGTAGCAGCCAGCCACAGGTGAGCTGAATTCCTACAGCCATCCTTGGCCTGCAGGAGTGGAGACGAAGCAATGAGCAGGAAATTCTAGGTAAGTGTCCTGCAGGAGCAGGCTGGCTTTCATAAAACCCGGCATGGATTGGGAATGGATGTCAATTCCCAAATAGTGTCCAAATCCCTGGAAGTCAGGATATGCATGCAGGGGGGTGTCTGTAAGCATATTAGAACACTGGAAAGTCCCACAATTTGCCCCCCTGGTGGGAGGCACGAGCGCACAGGGAGTGAATTGGAACAGTCAGTAATTGTTTACTCCTATGATGGGAACCCTACTCTAAGTGTACCCTAGAGTGTGTGTAGGTGTAGAGCCAAGAATCAAAATTTGCCTAGCATTGTAACGGTAAGTTTCAATTCTATTAAGGACAGGGAGGCGAGGATTATGCTTTATCCCTTCTTCGCTGTTTATTAAAAAAAACTCACAGCAGCCAAAAAGCATTAACGTAAGCCCTACACCTCAGAACAAAGGGTATGGGCTAAAACAAAACTGAAAAATTACCTTAGAATTACAAGTCCCATGGTAAACATTAGAGCAGTCCATAACATAGTCCTTCTTTAGTGTCCACTGCAGTTAGGTAGGACATCCCTCTCATGACCACTCCCTCTTTAAGGGAGTGGTCATGAGAGGGATGTCCTACCTAACTGCTGCTGTGAGTTTGGCTGCTGTGAGTTTTTTGTAATAAACAGCGAAGAAGGGAAAAAGCATAATCTGAAGCCTCCGGTCTTGACATAGAATCCCCCCAAGGGACGATCCAACCCCATTACCTGATGGGAGAGAATGAAGGACCCCGTCTTGGTTACGAACTGGACACCCCTCATGAGATGTCCGACCACTTAGTGGTGAAGTCCCAGCATTGAGGGCCCCTCTGTGTCAGCTTAAGTGCCTCCTCTAACAATCAATCTGGATGCTCCTCTTTTTTAAGCTGCCTTGCGATGTGCATATAGATTAGTGATGTTCTAGATATGCAGATAGCTCTGTCGCCCCATGGATGAAGATAGAGATGACATTTGTACATAGTGTGAAAAGAGACCGTGTACATGATGTTCAGGGCATTATAATAATGTGTGAAGCTAGATGTGTAAATACGTTTAGTTTCAGGGAAACTAATTTAATAGTGTTGTGCAAGCAAATATGTGCCAAAATTCACAGCTGAAATGTTATTGTGAGGACAATGTAAGATATTAGCTGCTTCGCTACATGATCCTAACCCGGGAATGTAACCGTACCCAGAGCATTACTATTCTCATAAAGAACAAATGTAGAATAGTTATAAAGATTGTGATGCAAATACCGTCATTTGTGTTTGAAAATGGTTGATTGCTTTGAACAGAGTCATGGATATAAGAATCATTTTAACACATTGGCTGCTGTGACTTTTCCCCTCCTGTGCTGAACTTGTTTGAATACTAAAGTTTCATGACGAGCTCAGCTCGTCACAAGCACAGCTCAACCGTGCCTCATGACGAGCTGAGCTTGTCATGATCATCGAAAGGGTTAAACAAAGTTACTCATCTGGAGGTTTTCCAGCACTTGTTGGAGGCGCTTTACCCAGAGATTTTTCCAGTGTTGCCGACTGTGGATGGCATCACGGCATCCTGGTAGTTATGGTTCAGTGGTTTTCAAATTGTGACTTTTCATTCACTTATGATTATGTTTAGAAGTGAATTATAGCATTTACTGCTGACCAAATAACTTGACAGTTATTTATATCTTTGGGATGCTTAGAATACTGCTTGATCAATTTAGGAGGATGTATTCTTTCACTAAGCATGATGTAATCTATTAGCTCCGTAAAACTTCTTTTGAAACAGATCATTAGTATGCAGTGGATAAACAGTGAGGGAGCTGGAAATGGAAATAGTCAGAAGAAATGCATTGCCACTTTAAGTTGATGCATTGCTGTGAGAATTTGGGATTTTGAGAGCTAGGCGTTTTAATTTTGAGTATATGGATTTGTACAATAACACTTTTTTCCCATTGTCCTCTTCTTAGCAGTTGCAGTGGATGTCTTTTAGATCATTGTGCAGTTGTGTTTTGGAAGTTTATGTATGTTTAATTGAAATGTGAGCATATTTGGTAGTATGAAGATCTAAGATTAAAAATATATTGTCAGATTGTTACAGATCAACAGACGGGCCAGAAGATACAGATTGTGACATCTCTTGATCAGGGTGCAGCAGGGAAACAATATATATTGACCAACTCTGATGGCTCCTCCTCTAGCAAAGTGATCATCGCCAGACAAGACTCCAGTCAAGGCAAAGTGTACTTATCTCCAGATAGCAGCGGTATCAACCAACTTTTTTTTGCAGGAGCTGATGGTAACACACAACACTTTCAAGTAAGTTAGGAGAAATGCATTATTATAAATCGTTTCTATTCATGTGATACTTTTCCTTGGTTGGCTTGCAGATTTGTTGTTACTTGCCTCTTGCAATGTACATTGATATGTACAGTGACCCATGGTGTAAGATAGCAGTGAAGCAAAAAAGAATTGAAACACTGTGCACTATTGGACCTCTATTTTAGTTGGCGCTTCCATGTAATTTGAAACTCCACATAGTTCTTACTGCTGAGAAAAATATGTGCATTTTTGTATAATAATTTGTCTCAAGTTTGTATCGTCAAGCTATTGCTCATCATGGACTGAAAAATCCTTCTACTCCTGCCAATGTTCTATTAGTGCTGCAAGGTTCCACGTCCAACTGCTTTCACCAATCTTCACCCTATATATGCCTTCTGCATCTTTCCTTGTCTACCATCACCATGCCTAATGGTCCTTAAGTTTATTTCTCCACTCTCCAGTGATCCATAGCTTTGTAGGTAGGCTTGTGCTGTACACATCTTTTTGTTAGATTTGATTTTTTTCAAACAAAAAACCCCACTACCAATATGTGCAACAGTTGTATAACTAAGAGAAAGCGGAGAAGTTAGGCTAGCGTGCAAATAACCTTTCCATCCTTCCCAGAGCAATATACTGGTTTGTTTCCAGGGAGAGATTTTAGTGGTGTAGGGATTTAATGTCATAGTAAGTTAGAGGAATAGAGATTGGACTCCTGTTCAACAGATAATTGCCCCCACCTCCCTGTCATCTCTCACTTGAGAACAAGGAAAAAAAATTCTGTTGGATTGGTGGGTGATAATTTGTATTGCTTTGGTGCTTCGAATGAGACCATGACCCGAAGGCTGTCTCAAATGCCACCGAATGCATCCAAAGACCTTGAGGGAGCGATCGGTCAGGCTCAAATTCTGTTGGATTGGTGGGTGATAATTTGTATTGCTTTGGTGCTTCGAATGAGACCATGACCCGAAGGCTGTCTCAAATGCCCCCGAATGCATCCAAAGACCTTGAGGGAGCGATCGGTCAGGCTCCTGGCGGCACAATGTGGGATGGCGCGACAATCGAGGAACAAGTTGAGAAGGTCACAGGAGCGGTTGAGGAACTTGAGGTCGTTGTCACATTCCATGTTGTCAAGCCATTCAGATAAATCTCGGTCCCACTAAAAGAGGTTGTTGAAGCGTGCTTCGACCTCACCTCGTCTTTTGGCCAATGAGATGGGGAGCAACACCACTTGCGGCCTGTCTGCGGTTGAGCCTGGTCCAGCTACGCGCTTCCCCGAGTTTCTGGGAGCTGGTTTGACCCCAGCCCAACTATGCAAATGTTATGAGGCTATGCACCCCATATTTGGGCGGTCCATTCCCTCTGGTGTGCCTTTGGGACCCGTGGTTTCAGAAGGGGGCCCAGCTGGATCCAACCTGTTGCTCAGCACCGGTGCCAGTCATTCTCCACAGATGAATTCAGACGAGGACAGGCCGTACCATCCCGATCGGCCCTTGCGCCGGTCCCGAGGCCCACACTCCGGGCGTTCACGGGCTACGCCATCCCCATCCCCATTCTCATTTCCGTCTCAAACATGTAGCTAGAAGGGTTTGACCCGATGTCTGCACCTTCTGAAGCCATGCCGTACAGCTGGCGCCTAAGCCCTATCCTTATGGGCTAGGACTCTGGAGGAATGGGAGGGATCGCCGGACCCTCTAGAATATCAGCCTTATGATAAAACAAACATGGACTGGTGTGAGGATCTGGGTCAAAGCCAGTGTTCTGGACTAACCTAAAGCTTTTCAACTTATAACATTTTATTTTATTCATAGTAGGGGTAGGTTGATAATATTTACACTTTGAATCTAGCTACTATGCCCTATTGTAGGAATATTTCTGTGTCCTATATTCATTGTTCATAGGTTACCTATTTTAATGGAGTTATTGATGAATTTGTGATGATTTTAGGCTATTGATTTTAGGCTATTTATAATATGTTGTTTTTATACCAACGGTCTAATAACGTTGCTTTTTGACTTGACTCGACAGTGGACTGGGCACTTCTCCAGACATTGGCATGCTTTCTTCCTCTACTGTGGCTATGGAGGAGGTGCGGAGGGTGACTGAGGTCCTTGACCTCCGTCTACCCTCAGTGGCGGTCAAGGCAAACTTCTTGTCCGAGGTGCTGCAGCCAGTATTTCCCTCCCAGAACTACTCCTCCAGGTTAATGAAGTCCTTGCAGATGTTCTACTTGGGACTGGGACCAAATCCAGAACAAGGGCTCCTGTGAATAGGACGATTGCCCACCACCACCACCACCGTCTCACTCCAGGACGGGGACCCAAACATCCTCACCCAATACCCTACCTCAGAGAGCTTGATGGTCCAAGCCGCTACATCCCATGTAAATCCTGGTGAATTCCCTACTACACCCCCAGATTCTGGATGCTTTGGGGAAGATGTTTTCTTCAGCCAGATTTGCACTCTGGTCTGTGAACCCCGCATACCTTTTGGGGCTCTATTTCCGCACAATGTGGCATATGGTTGCGCAGCTGCTACCATCGTTTTGGAGGAGCCCTGGGCTGTACTTTCTAAGGCTGTCGCCGATGGGAGAGATTCAGCAAAGTTCAACATACGGTGTGGACTGGACACACTAGGCAGAGCCATTTTGTAGACTGTTGCCTTACGGCGCTACACCTGGATGAGAATGACTGTTTTTCCAGGGGGATGTTCAATATTCTCTTATGGACATGCCCTTTGATGGCTCCTGTCTTTTCGTAGACAAGGCAGATTCTGCGTTGGAGTGCTTCAAGGACCGTAGGGCTACGGCTAGGTCTTTGGGGCTTTCCATGGCATCCGGCACTCACAATCCGCCTTTTGTGGCTACGAAGGTGCTTTGACTGATTAGACTGATTAGTAAGAGCAAACTCGTACAGCCGATGCAAACAGCATATACAACAAGTGATAGAGACACTAGTTCAGCTGGGTTTCCCCATACACTGGGAAAAATAATCAATAGAACCGGAACGCATGAAGGTGTTCATGGGCGCAGAGATAAATGCTGTGTTAGGGAAAGCATTCCCCAGTGAGAAAAGGAGATCAGCTCTATTAAAGGAGAATCATCTATACCAGAAAGGGCATCACCTGACCGTGAGGACAGTGGGGAAATTACTAGGAATGATGGCCTCATGCATTCTTTTAGTTCCCAGTATTTGTCTGCACATGAGACCATTTCAAGAATGGCTTCAGACACAATGGTCACAATCTACACGGAGCTCGGAGGATCTAGTGGCTGTCACAGAGTTCACCAGGAGATGGCATGGTGGAACAAAGCAAACATAGCACAGGGGAGACTTTTCACACCTCAAACTCCAACAGTGGCCATAACAACAGATGCGTCCCTAGTAGGATAGGGAGCACACAAGGACAATCTCAAAGTAAGGGGATTGTGGGCACCACAGCATGCGGTGAAACGCATCAATATCTTGGAACTAAAATCTGTGTTCTTAGCGTTAAAAGCCTTTCAGAAAGAGCTATATGGGAAAAGGGTGTTGATACAAACACTACAACTATGTTTAACATAAACAAAAAAGGAGGGACTCAGTCTGTAACACTCTCCACTCTAGCAGTTTTTGAGATGGGCAATTCCAAAACAAATAGACATTTTAGCAATACCCTACCAGGGATGGACAATCTAGAAGATGACCGACTGAGTAGACAAACAACATCATCCCACGAGTGGGAACTGCACCAAACCGAAGTGCAAACAATTTTTTTTTAAATGAGGAACACCACAAATAGACCTATTTGCAACACCCCACAATGCCAAAACCTTGCATCCAGGCGACCTTGCAACCAGTCCCTAGGGAATGCACTATGGATAGACTGGTCAGGGATATTTGAGTACGCTTTCACCCAATACCATTACTGAACAAAGTGATCAGCAAATGCAGAATCAGCAAATTGATTCTCATAGCACGACAATGGGCCAGACAAACATGGTTCTCAGAACTAATGGAAATCTCGCAGGGAACAATGCACAAACTTCCAAAAAGAAAAGATTTGCTAAAAATGCGGAACCAGAGAGCTTAGGCCTGGCCTGTTGGTTCCTGAGGACTTAGGATTCGCACATCTCAAACTACCGGAAAGCACAATGGCTGTTCTAAGAGAAGCTAGGAAACCAACAACAATAAAATGTTATACAGCAAAATGGAAAAGGTACACCCATTGGTATCTTCAAAGGCGACTTTCAAGAAAGATTACAAAAGAAAGAACAGCGTTTAAAATACCTCACACATTTACTAGAAAGTCAATTTGTTTTACATCACTGAAAATACATTTAGCAGCAATTGTGGCGTATACAAGAGGGGAAACAGGGAAGAGCTTTCTTCACCTCATATGTGGTCAAAAGGTTCCTAGAAGGTACGAAGAGGATTGCACCACCAAAAATAGTACCAGCACCAACTTGGAATCTGAACATAGTTTTAGCACAAATGATGAGCACGCTTTTCGAACCACTACACAAAGCAACGCTACAAATACTTACAATAAAGACAGCATTTTTTGTGGCAATAATATCCTTACGTAGGGTTAGTGAATTACAAGCACTAACACTACAGGAACCTGTATTCCAAATACATAGTAACAGGATTGTCATGAGGACAGATCCGCAATTCATGCCAAAGGTGGTGTTAAGATTTCACATAAATCAGAGTATACAAATACCAAGTTACTTTCAAAACCCTAAGAACAAAGCAGAAAGCGATTTGCACACACTTGACTCAAGAAGAGCAGTCATGTATTACGTGTAAAAAAAACTAAAGAATACAGAAAAACAAAACAGTTATTTGTATCCTTTGCAAAAAGTTTTCTTGGAAGACCAGTAACCAAGAGCACAATGGCAAGATAGATAGCAATAGCCATACAATTGTGCCACAAACAAGCAAGACAAACTTTACAAGGAGCGCCACAGGCGCATTAAAAAAAGAAGAAAGGAGCAACTAATCTATTTCTTGCTAAAACTCCAATCAAAGACATTTTCATGGCTGCTGTGAGAAGTTGGCCTGGCATTTGCTGTCCACAATTCTAGTGGGCACCTTGCACCAGTCCAAACGGCCCTTATTGATTGTAGGTTAAAGACAACATTTATAGAAAGCTATCCTAGTGGTAGATGTGGAGAGCAGCCTTCAGGCTAAGTCTTGGAGGAATGTAAAGCACCTTGTTTTACCAGTCTATAATCTCGTGAATTATAAAATGAAAGGAGAACCACACCAGGTATATATATAAAATATATGTATTTATTCTAAACCCCTCCCACCAGTCTCTTTATGAGGCTAGAGGCAAAAGTACATTCAGTAAACTTAATAACACACAGTAAATTAGCACACTATACGTTGAGCCCTAGGGGCGTACCAAACCATATATTAAACAAGTGGTATAGGGCCTAGAGCCTTTAGAACCGCTGGGGCCACTAGGAACCACCCAAGGTAGTGACACAGGGGACCCACGGGGGATGCTTGCAGTGTCTAAACACAGCCGCAAATCACCATTAACTTCTATGGGGAAAGTCACAATTGGAATTCGAAGGATAAAGGACACTTAGAAGAGGACTTGGAGCAAATCCCTTTAGAACTAGGAGGTTCTAGAGTCAACACCCACGTGAGCACCGGAGTACTCTAATTTTGCAGTGTGAATCTTTCTGGATTCACTATGCAGTGCATTATTCCGCGGTCTTGTGGTTGGGTCTGGAATGGTAGTCTTCTTCTTTTTTTTTTTTTTTTTTTTTTTGTAGCCCAGGTGTGCGTCGACGTCCCACCTTTTGGTGTATTTCCGGTGACGTCGGCATGCTTCCTGCGGAAGCACCCACTCTTGGGCGCCATCTTCAGATTCTTTTTTCCGCGGTTGGGTCTGGATCGTTCCCGAAAGGGCTCCAGACATTTTTGGAGAAAGAAGGAGGAAAAATACACTTTTTGGACGAAAACATATTTGAAAGACTACAGGAGACTACATCATCAAAGAAGACGACGAAGGAAAAGAAGAAATTCAAGAACTTCGACGTCCATCGGAGAATGCACAATCAGGGGGCCCCTTGAATGCGGGAGATGGACAACACTCCTTTCAAATTCTGCCGTAACTGCCACCACAAGTACGCGCAGAAGGACCAGCACCTGGTTTGCAACCTTTGCCTGCCGGTCGACCACGAGAGCAAGGACTGCAACGCCTGCTCCGCCTTCACGCCGAAGACTCTTCGAGTTCGAGCGAGACAGAGGATAGCCAACGCCAGCATGCAGGGCAGGGGCCAGCCACCGTCCCTTCGAGACCTGGGGCTCTCATCAGACAAAGAGGTCTACGTCGCCGGCGAAGACGACGGCTACACGGTCGTGGAGACCGATAACACGAAGACTCCTAAGAAGGTAGGAGACTCTACCGCCCCTAAGACCCCGAGAGACCCTGACTCTCGAAAAAACGAGGGGAAACCCTTGAAAGCGCCGACGCCGAAAGCTTCGGCATCCGCGGCTACACCCAGGCCCAGCGGATCCTCTGAGAAGGATTCCCCAGCGCCGAGAGCTGGAGAACAGCAAAAGACGTTGAAAAACGTCCCAGAGAAGTAACGTTCGACGCCGAGGGAAAAAGACCCAAAGAACACTTCAGCGCCGACAAAGGACCCGAAAGTCAGCTCAGCACCTAAACCTTCGACGCCGAAGGTCGGCTCGAGCCGACCTATCCGCCGAAAAGACCGGCCGAACCATTCGACACAGACCACGCTGCTGAAATGGAAAAAAAGAAGACGACTCGAGGCCGAGATGGAGAACATCCTGCAGCGGAAGAAAGAATTCTACGCCAGGATGAAAGACTACTTGATCTGGAAGAAACCCAAGCCACAGGTTGTCGAGATAACAGAGGAGGTGGACTACGACGTTGAAGGACAGTCGGGGAGCGCTGATGGGTTTGACGAACCAAACGAAGAAGAGGCCTCCTACTACGATTATGAAGGGGACGACGACGGCAGGACGCTCCTTGGGTCTGCATCCTCGGTGACTCAAGAAATAGATTGGCAAGACGTCGACACCGAGAGCCCGGAAAAGGGTGTCGACACATATCCCTCGAGGCCTTTGCCGCCTGAATACATTGGGGTTTACAACATGGTCATCAGGAATGCAGCTGCAATTTTCAAAGTAAAACTCGATGAAGAGAAGCAGAAGGCAGATTTCCTTCTAGAGACACTGCTCCCCACACAGACCAGGAGCCAGTACCATCCCATGCTAGAAAGAGTCATGGCACAGGGGAAAGAGGCTTTCAAGGAGCCTGCAACCTGCAAAGCCGTCACACCCAGGACGGAGATGAAGTATAAGCACTCCTCCAAGGACCCACCCTATATTCAGGGCGCGGTCTCAGCAGACTCCATCATCGCAGCCACGGCAAGGAAGAGGGCCAATGTGCCTACTACTTCTGGGCCACCCCCAGACAAGGAAAGCAGAAGTATGGATCTGGTGGGGAGGAAAATTGAACGGAATGCCGCAATGCACTGGAGCATGGCAAATTCCATGCACTGCTCAACAGGCACCAGTACCAGATCCTGGAAGTACTGGGACAGCTAATAAAAAACATGCCCCAGTAATTCAAGCAAAGAGCTGAATACCTTGTCGAGGAGGGGAAGAATGTGGCAAACTCTTGCCTCAAAACCGCCCTGGACGGAGCAGACACCTCCAGCAGACTCATGATGATGGGCTTCACTGAAAGAAGGCAAGCCTGGCTCAGGATTTCAGGCTTCAAGCCGGAAGTGCAACACAGCATCCTGAACACCCCGTTCAAGGGAGAGACCTTGTTCGGGGCTCCAGTGGATGAGAATCTCAGCCAACTGAAGAAGGATAACGAGACTTCAATATCCATGGGGGCTTTGCAGTTCAGAGGTACGAAGAGAGGCACCCCGTCACGGAGACCTAACGGAAGAGGAGGAAACCAGCCAGGAACATCGCACCAGGCGTTCCAACAAGCCCACCAGGCCGATACCCAGACTCAGCAGGGGCAATAAAAGCAGTCCTGGCAGTACCAGCCAAGGGGCCAGACCTTTCGCGGGAGAGGAAATGGACGTGGGCAGAATAAGAGAGGGGGTCAACAACCCCCCTCCAAGTGACTTAAGCTAGCTCCATGTGCCCACCCAAGCAAAGACTCCCAGGGTCACTCACTTGTCTGTGTAGAAGTGTACTGCTAGCTGCACTGGGGACGGAGCCAAGGTCCATTTGAAGCTGGGAGCTGCTCGTTTTCCCTGACTGCCGCCTCCCCAAGGACTCGCTGGTGTGAGCGAGCTCTGCAATCGGCAGAGCCAGCCCAGCGCTCCCAGCTGGAGTCCTAGGGTTAGAGGCTTGGGCTGAAGGCTAAAACCACGATCTGCAAGCCGGGGGACTGCGAGGACCAGCAATCTTTAGGTTGCTCAGCTGGTTCCTCTTCCCCCGGCGGACACGCCCACGGACACGCCCACCCTCGAGCCAATTCTTAACCTTTCATGACACCCGCTTCGCGGGTGCCACTCACTTGTCTGTGTAGAAGTGTACTGCTAGCTGCGCTGGGGACGGAGCCAAGGTCCATTTGAAGCTGGGAGCTGCTCGTTTTCCCTGACTGCCGCCTCCCCAAGGACTCGCTGGTGTGAGCGAGCTCTGCAATCGGCAGAGCCAGCCCAGCGCTCCCAGCTGGAGTCCTAGGGTTAGAGGCTTGGGCTGAAGGCTAAAACCACGATCTGCAAGCCGGGGGACTGCGAGGACCAGCAATCTTTAGGTTGCTCAGCTGGTTCCTCTTCCCCCGGCGGACACGCCCACCGACACGCCCACCGCCGGCAAGCACATAATCACCATCATTTCACCCGCGACGCGGGACAAGACCGGGCAAAGAGCGGGCCGTTTTGTGGCCGTTCGGGGGCCGAAGGAGGCCGGGCTGGGCAACCCCTTTTTTGCCCCAGGTATTAGATCTACTCATCGGTCCTCGACTACTTCATCGGAGCCAGTAAGCCCTGTTTTGTATCTTTTTATTTGGGGTTTACCAGTCTTTGCCCTAATTGGGGTCACTTATCATGCCTCCCGCTAAACCTGTAAAACCTTCGAAAAACTCTGTACAAACTCTCACAGCCATTGATCGCATGCTGCAGAGGACCATAGGAGCTGTGACAACAGTCATAAAACAAACTGAAAAACGTTTATCCCTACCTGCTGGAACATTACCCCCTCTGTCCAGTACTATTTTACCTGATATTACTAATATCTCCCAGGATTCGTACCTTTTGCCATCCTTTGTTTCTCTTCCCTGTGCTCCACATACCCTATTGGACCCACTCACTCAAGACCAACAAAAGGAGACCAGTCCTCTGGATCTTCCCTCCCTTCACTCTACGGCCCTATCTTTTCCTTTGATCGATGATATTCTGGAATCTGTAGACTATGTAAATAAAATTATTTCCCCGCAAAATTCCTCAGTTACGAAAGCAATATTGGGGGATATCAGCATCCCCCTCCAGTTACGTGATCAAACCACTTCATCTTCCCCCATTATAGACTTAGTAGGGAGTGAGACTCAATCTAAGGAGCGCGGCCCCCAAAATCTATCATTGCAAAAGCAGAAAAACAATTCCACTACTACAGCTGTAAATACTAAGAACCCTCCCAACTCCAGAAAGAGGAAAAGGGACATAGAAACACATCAAGGTAGAAGGGCCAAAGCTAGTAAGAAAATGGTCCCTACAAGTAAACCCAATAAGAATGCAGTAGAAAAGCCCAACACCAATAAAATAAATATCATTAACGATCCATCAACACAAACCGCCTCAATTAAAGAGCTGGTAGAGAAGTTCGAACACTTGGTCACTTCCTTAATTTTACCCCTAGTTCATCGCCTAAAAATTATCACAGAAAAATTGGGTGAATTAGAAGTCACCACACAAACTAATGTGGAACTGACCAGACAACTTGTGAATCAGAGAGACAAGACCGCAGGAGTTAGGAAACCTAATACGACTTCAGCCCCCACCGAGAAATCTGCTAGACCTGTAGACAAGTCAGGGACAAATCAACAAAACTCCAACCCCTTAATTCAAAAACCTAGGTCGACCCAATTGCAATCAGGTCAGCCTCAAACCAACAACAGTAACTTAATTAAATCATCCGAAGGTTCGAATAATATAGGGGGAAAAACCAAAAGAGCAGACCCCGCAACAAAAAATCTTAATAAAAATGCTACAGATGCTCCAGTCCCTAGAAATAACTCCAATGCGGCAGAATTTATAAACACTGGGTCACCTCAAACACACAAAGGAACTAGACCAAAACGAGAGATACAAATTACTCTTCCACCGGAATCGGCCCCATTTGTGGCCATCCTGACCGGGGTCCCTGAGCTTCTACCGAATCAGTTCGAGGACTATGGGAGCCTCAAAAATAAAATAATATACTGGCTTAAAAAAAATCGTCCTTTGCCACCAAATATAAACGGGGATATTCTCCATGTCAGAAGGGCCAAATGGCTGGGTCTTAGACCAAAAGACATCAGTGGGGATGTCATAATCATCAATTTTAGAGACTACAGAGTGATGAAATATCTAAGAGAGTGGTATCAGGAGAGAGATAACCTGGGCATCCAACTTCAGGAATTAACATACTTCTTCCCTAGGTCTTTGGTAGCCATTAGGCCTCAGCAGGAATCTACTCAGTGGAGCTATCAGAGGCACCAGAGACCTCAATATGAGGATTACTATTATTCATTATCCCTATCAAATAGATATCAGGCATTGATGGGACTAGATCTCTTAGACTGATGCACCCAGGGATCTTCCTCCCCCATATCTAGTCCGCAATTACAATCACTCATTGTAGATCCCCAAATATCAAGTCAATCATCATCATTATTGGTGGCAAACTTAATCCCTGAACCGGGCACCCAGGATAGGGGTATAGACCCACCCCAAACCTCTCATAATATCTCGTCCCATTTGGAATGCACAGAAAGCCAGATGTCTGTAGTCTCATGGAACGTGGCAGGTTTAGCAGGAAAGATTGATGACATACAATGGCAGGCGATCACAACAGTTCATCCTGTGATCGCGATTCAAGAAACATGGGCTACCGAGGCATTCCATATTCTGGGCTATAAAACTTTCTTTACCCCAGCTATAGCCAGCAGGAGAGGTAGGCCAAAGGGAGGTCTAACTATATATACATCTATAACCTCGGGCCCAGTGATTCAAAAAACACTTTTGGACAATAACTATTTTCAAATACTTCTTTCCATATGGGGTTCTCAGAAAAATCTATTAATCATAAATTTTTACAATAATATCCCACCTCTGGAAGCGGAAAACGTGCTTAAGAAACTGGATTCCACCCTTAATGGTATTGAAGAGTCATCAAAAGAGGATATGACAATTATATGGGTGGGGGACTTTAACTGCTCCTTATGTCCCTTGAGCACATAGGGGGTGTGCGGTTGGGAGGGCGACGAAGAGGCGATGATTTATCATCACTTCTGTCATACAAAATTTGGAGATCAGATGAATAGGATCATGGGGCACTACTCCTTGGCTTTTACAAATGAGCTCTGTACTCCACCTAAACCGTTTACACCTACCTTTAATGGAAGAGGAGCCAACTCAATAATCGATTTTGCCCTATTTTCAGCACGGTATTCAGCTCAGGTAATTGATTGGCGTACTCTCGATTCACCTATGAGCGACCATTTTCCTATCCTTTCTATTTATAATTTCAAACTTAGCAACCAACCTCATCCTCTTGGCAGCTGTTATGACGTTACCCCGATCTTAGGTCAAAAAAATGGGTTTACAATCAAATGGGAAAAGGTAATCCCAGAAACATTTAATAAAAACCTGATAAGCTCCTCCCTGGAAGATTTTAATATCTGTTTATCCCTAGACGAGGACCCACTAACTGTCCTTAGATCCTTTGGTAACATCTCAGGTAAAATTAAGGATATCCTTGTAAGAACCCAATCCAACAAACAAAAAGGTCCTTTCGGGTGGTTTGATAAGAAATGCAGAAGTGCCCTTACTGCATTAAAAAATATCCTGCACTGTAGCTCATCTACGAGAGTAGAGATCAGAGCTGCGAGACGGAACTATTGCCTTGCCTTAAGCTTTAGGAAAAAAGAACTGAAATTAAAAGCGTGGGCTAACCTGCATGAAGCATGTAACAAAAGGGACAACGTTGCCTTTTGGAAGGCCGTGAGCGCTCCATTCTACCAGGAGCGAGCGGGCCCCTCAATAGACAACGCAATCTCTGCACAGGAATGGGTCCAACACTTCCAGAAACTCTATAGCTGTTCAGTCCCTACTGGTGAGGATCACACGACTACAAGATCTACAAATGTAATAGAGGGTTCTAGCTATCCAATAGATATTTCCTTTACCCTAGAAGAAGTTCAAAGAGCTTTAAAAGAAAGTCCAGCGGCAAAAGTGCCAGGACCAGACAAGGTCCCATTAGATGTTTTTAAAAATCTCCCTGACCTCTGGGCCCCAATTTTAACAAACTTCCTCAACTCCTCTAATAAAGTCGGATTCATCAAAACCTGGCAAGAGGCTATCCTGGTCCCTATACACAAAAAAGGGGATAGAAATGATCCTGCCTGCTACAGGCCCATCTCGCTCTTAGATGGCCTAATGAAAACAGCAGGCAGAATCATCCTTACCAGGATGCAGGAGTGGCTCGAAGAAAAAGATATCCTATCTACAATGCAGTACGGCTTTACTAGAGGAAAGGGAACAATTGAACAAGGTTTAAATCTTGCCCTTATTATGTCAAAATATGTTCATGCCAAAAAGGTTAATTTGTACATAACATATGTAGATCTCAGTTCTGCTTTCGATTGTGTGAGGCATGACACCCTGTGGCAGATCTTAGAAGATATCGGTCTAGATAGCAGGATCATAATCTTTATCAAAGAACTCTACTCGGGGGCTGGTGCACGGGTGAGGTTCGGCAAGGGAGGCGAATGTTCTGATTTCTTCCCTATCCGTAGAGGAGTAAGGCATGGGTGCATTCTTGCACCCCTGCTTTTTAATCTGTACATAAATGATGTGGGAACCTTGCTAACAGAAAAGTATAATCACTATCCAGTGATTAAAGGAAAACCCATACCCGTACTCCTCTACGCCGACGATGCGGCTATCTTGTCACAGACTAAGAGAGGCCTACAAAACGCAGTAAATACATTCTCTGAGTACATGAATAAGAGGGGTTTATCTATAAATGTGTCCAAGACTTTCACCATGTCCTGTGGCCCAAGGAAAATCAGAGCTCCATGTAATATAAATTTGGACAATAAGTGTGTTGAATTAGCAGATATTTTCTGTTACCTTGGGGTTCATATGGACAGACAAGGTAATTGGAAACCAGCAGTGAAAGCAAGAGCGTTAGCATTCACCAAAGCAACGGGAGCTCTCCTCAACTTTGCGAAGAAGATTGGATCAAGGCCACCAAGGGAACTTTTACAAATTTATAAATCTAAATATCTTTCCATTGGCACCTATGGGGCTGGGTTATGGGGGATACAGTCCGTGGAAATCATCCAACGAATAGAGAACAAATTCTTAAGGTATGTCTTGGCAGTGCCGCCCAGCACATCAATATATGTCCTGCATGCAGAATTGGCCATACAACATATCTCTGATACCATTAAGATGGCACCAATTTTATTGTGGCATAACATCTGGACCAACCCTGCCACAAATCTCAACAGAGCGGTAGCAGAGGACTGCCTGCAGTGCAGCGGGGTAAAAAACATCATGTGGCTTAATTATGTTAAGAGTCTGTGCTTTGAGATCGGTTGTCCAGAATATTTCTCTAACCCAGCCACCATGGACTCTATCTCCAGATCCGTGCTAAAGAAAATACTGACTGAACATTGTGAATCAAACAGATGGAAAACCCAAAGGGTCAAGATGTCAGTCAGAAATCACGATGAAGTGACACTACATAGAAACATCCAGTTGTATCTTATTGTTGACCAACCCTTTTTTTATCGTAGAATATTAACATCTTTCCGATTCGAAACATTTTTCAGACTTATTACTCTCCCAAGGTGTAACGACTGGTCCAAAGATAAACTAATTTGCCCCTGTGATAAGTTGTCAGTTCAATCTAATATTCACTGCACTTTATATTGCACTTTATACGCACTTCCAAGGCGACAAATATTACGGCCCCTTTTGTTAAAGTGGGGCATAAGAAAATCGAGAGAAGCCTATAATAAATTGCGATCCTTGGAAGATCACTATACAATTAATACTGTAATGATGTATTTAAGAGCAATATTGAAATTCAGACGGGACATTACGCTAGAATAAGTAACGTTATATTGATGATATAACGGTTCTGTCCGAGGTTACGCTCTATTTATTATTGAATACATAATTCCCACATGTCAATTTTATCGTATACATGGATTTTTAATACTGTTTTTGTAACAAGAATTAGTTTTTCTGCTTTGTTGATTGTATGTATGCTTTTATGAATTGTTTTTAACATTTCGAATAAAGCTTTTGAACTGAACTGAACTGACTCCCAGGGTGGAGCACAAAGACAACAGACAGGAGTTACGCGAAGTAAACACCTGCGAGCATGTAAGACCAGTGGGAGGAAGACTAAAACACTTCTTCCAGAGTGGCAGAGAATAACCTCAGACAAATGGGTACTCCACATCATACAGTTCGGGTACTGCATACAGTTGGAAGGGAAACCTACGAACAGAAGGCCAAAAAGAAGTGCGCTAGCATGGAAAGAGCTAGAGCTCCTCCAAGAGGAAGCAAAAGAGCTCCTGCAAAAGCAGGCCATAGAACCAGTACCTTACAGGGAAAGGAACAAGGGCGTGTACTTCACATACTTCCTGGTACCAAAGGTAGACGAAAAGATGAGACCCATCCTGGACCTAAGGTTTTTAAACAAATTCATAAGAACGCAAAAATTCAAAATGACCTCCCCTCCAAGAGGTACTTCCTCTATTGCAAGGCGGGGACTTCATGGTCACCATAGACCTCAAGGATGCCTACCTGCACATCCCAATGAACAGAGGGCACAAACATCTGCTCAGATTTGTCATCGACAAAGACCACTACCAGTTCACAACCCTGGCGTTCGGCCTCAAATCGGCACCAAGGCTCTTCACAAAGTGCCTTGCTACAGTCGCAGCACACCTACGAAGGCAAGGAATACACGTATACCCATACCTGGACGACTGGCTAATTAAAGCAAGCTCAGCCAGATTGTGCAAGCAGCACACACAGTGACAAGCACGCTGATGAACCTGGGATTCTCCATCAACTGGGGGAAATCCTCAATGGAACCAGAACAAATAAAGATCTTCCTGGGAGCACAGATCGACACCTTACAAAGCAAGGTGTTCCCCAGCGAGAAGAGAGCGATAGCGCTGGTGAAGGAGACGCAGCTCTACCAGAAGGGGCCAGCTCGGACAGTGAAGACGGCGAGCAAAATCATGGGCATGATGGCATCATGCATACACCTAGTGCCAAATGAACGGCTACACATGAGACCTTTACAGGAATGGCTACATGAACAATGGTCACAAGCTACCGGACGTTGGGAGGATCTAATGGTTGTAACACACTCATTGCAGAAAGAAATGACATGGTGGAACATGGGGAATATAACAAGGGGGAAGAGATGACATGGTGGAACATGGGGAATATAACAAGGGGGAAGCCTCTGATGCCACCAACGCCAACAGTGACCATCACCACAGACTCATCCCAGAAAGGTTGGGGAGCTCACATGGAGAAGCTCAGAGTGAGGGGTCTGTGGGCACCAGCAGATGGGGTCAGACACATCAATTACCTGGAGTTGAAGACAGTTTTCCTCGCTATAAAGGCCTTCCAGACAAAACTGTACAACCAGGGAGTGTTGATCCAGACAGACAACACAACAGCGATGTTCTACATCAACAAGCAGGGTGGGACGCAATCAGCCCCGCATTCGAAGCTAGCGTGGGAGATATGGAGATGGGCCATCCCACTCAAGATAGACCTGCTAGCCATACATCTACCAGGGAAGGACAATGTAGAAGCAGATTGGTTTAGCAGACAGACATCGGCATCCCACGAGTGGGAGCTCAATGCACAAGAAACGAGGAGCCTGTTCGGCTGGTTGGGGACACCGTCGGTGGACCTATTTGAAACGCGCCAAAATGCAAAATGCCGAAACTTCGCATCCAGGCAGCGCTGGGAGGGGTCCCTGGGGAATGCCCTATGGATAGACTAGTCCAGGACATTTGCTTACGCATTTCCCCTGTTGAACTTGGCCCTTCTGGCAGGTTGACCCCTAAACATTTAGCTTTTTGAATGTGAATTGGTGGTAGTGATTTTTGGTTTCTGCGCACTTTCACTGTGTCCCAGTGGAAAGTGCGTGCGCACTCTGAGTGCGTGTAGTGACATTGGCCTGCCCTCCCATAGGAATGCATGGGGAATGTCTGTGTCCCTGGTAGTTCCTGATGCATGAGGTGTGCAGGCTCGAGTTTTTTATGTGCGGACTCATGTGATTAAATGCTGCGCAATGATGTATGCGGCATGATTGCGTCTAGTGAGGAAGTGCCACTCCTAGACATTGGTGTGCGTGTGCAAGTATGGGTGCTGGCGTGTGATTGGCTGGAGCTGGGTGGTGAGCCTGGCTCCAGGAGTCTGGATGGGTCTGCCCCGGTGGTGAGGGGAGAGATTAGCATGCTCATGAGAGGGAGGGGTGCACCTGGGACCTGAATAGGTCTGGGCTTTCCCCACACAATGCTGGCTTCGCCCCCTGTGGTGCGACTGATGACCCTAGCCTCCCCAGTGAATAGGAAAGGTGGCTGAGCACATCAAGAGTGCTCCAAAGCCAGCTGCGACTGGTTTCTCCCCCACCCTGCACCCAAGACAAAGGTTTTATCAGTATAAAAAGGGGCTGTGTCCCCATGAATGTTGTTCTCTTCCTGGATCCCATTCCTGAGGGGGGCTGCTGCTGGGCTCCAGGAGGACCACCACGTGGGATTGCCTCCCTGCCTAGGAGGACCCTGTGAGCTGGCTCTGGGCCAAGCCTTGCCCCCCCCCCCCCCCCCACCTCCTAAAGGACTTTCCCCTGGACCTTTTACATTAGGCGCCTGGTGAGCGCTTTGCTTCCTTCAGGGGAGCTCTGGATTTGCCCCTAAGCACTCAGAGCATTTTATTTCCACTTTTGAGGCTGCCCACGCCGCCTGTTGCCGGGGTCCTTCTTTTAATGGGAATCCCTGGCGAGTGCCCACCCCGCCAGGAACCTTGTCGATATTTCCCTTTATGGCCCAAGCGAGTGCCCATCTCGCTTTATATTTAAACTAAAGAGGGAGCCTACCCCTCGTTTACCCAAGAAAGTTACAGCCACCGGCCCGGGGATCCTCTGTGAGGCGCTGTCCCGCCTGCACACCCCAGGGCTGCGCTGCCATTGGCTGCAGCCGCGACCCGGAAGTGCTTCCCCCAGAAACTGGAAGCAGGAAGCGACGGGAGCCGACCCCACGCTCCTGCGTGTGCCTGGATAAGCTGTGCTGGGCCTCGCCGGTCCCCCGTGTGGAGAGGGAAACAGTCAGTGTTCCCTGCCGCCGTCAGCGAACTCCCGAAGGGTTGAGGGGCCGCCCTAGAGAGGGGTCGCCGCCGCCAGAGACCGGTGAGTGGAGCTGGGGTTCCTGTCCAAGGAGGGGGGCGTCGGGGCTCAATGCTGGTGCTCGCCCCCTCCCAGTCGTACTCTTCTCACTTTTGGAGGCACCCTTGCTCGTTAAAGGCCCGTGGGGGCCCAGGCACATACCTAGAGCGGTCCGAAGGCATTGGGCTGCTCCAATGACTGGGCAAGTTGTTTACCGAGCCCAAGAGGCTCCGGGGCACCACGGTAGTTTCGAGCCCCCCGAGCGGGGCTCCTACGTTGCGGGGGCAATTGGTTTAGAGCCCACGAGGCTCTTGGGGACCTTTATTGAGCTCAAGTGCCCAGAGGAGCGACTCCAACGACTGCCGCATTTTGTGTTCGTGCCTGAAGGGCTCTGGGGGCATTTCACAATTCAGAGTCCCCCGAGAGGGACTCCCACGGTTGCGGGCAATACTAAGGGTAGAGCGCCCCCAGTTGGTAGCGAGCTGCTCCCCCAGCTGGCAGTGTTGTTATTCAGAGCCCACGAGGCTCCCATCCCACAGTGTTGTTCCCCGAGCCCAGCGAGGCTCACGGGGACACAAGTATTTTTGGGTGGCCAGAGCTTGCGAGGCTCCACCGTGTTGGCCCCACCAGTTCTCCAGCTGCACAGCACTTAGTGGGCAGCTGCTAAGTTTAGGCCCCTGACATTTGGGACAGTCACTGGTTGTGGCCTAATACGATTTCTGCGCAATTGTGTTCTGTGCTACACTGCTGAATGTATGTTTATGCATCATGTGTTTTCCTTCCCTACACCTCTGAATGTTGTGATGCATCATGTGTAATATGTTCTTGCTTATACCCCTAAATGTATAGTGATACTTAGGTGGTTGTTCTTCCTAGTACAGGTGTTGCTAGTGAGGTCCTGGTTCCCTGCGTAATATTCTCCTACGGTGGTTAGGGTTGCGTAGGTGGTACTTACCTGTTACCAGTAGTTACTAGTTGTGTGCTCTATTTGTATATTTTGTTTATGTATTTATTTTGTATAGCTCATATGTCACCGTTCGGTCTCAGAGCGCTTGCTGAATCTAAAAGTTTGAGAGACTGGGCGCAGTGGACAGATTTAAAATAGCCAGGTTTTAAGATTCTTACGGAATGTTTTGTGGTTAGGGTCAGTTCTCATGGATAATGGTACATTTGTGCTACATTTGCTATTTGATGCTACAAGTGTTCTGTGGTAAATAAAATTACAGGGACTATTTTTCTATACATTAAATGACAATAAGAATAGCTCAATAAATGAGAGGCAGAGTCCGTGGTATCTGAGTCATACGGGCTTTAATTAAGTGGCTCGAGTCACTGGACATCGGGTTCCATCACCACTAGGGTTCAGGGAGGGATATTCAACATTTTATTAACATCACACATTATATATAGTAAAACTGAACAGTTGCATTGAATACAGTAGGCTTAACAAGTGAAAAGAGAAAGATAAGAACATATGGGCGTAAAAGAAGGCGTGTAATAGGGCGTACACGGAGGTGTGTGCTGGAGGCGTCACAGAAGTGTCATAGGTGGGTGGATGCATAGAGAAAATCTGCAGGGTCAGCAGAAACCTTTACCACATATGCGCGCGCAACTGAGCATGACGTGGTATTGACGTATAACTGGGGAGAGCTGGGGGACTTGACTTTAGCACTAGTAGAGGAGTCTGGTGTCTGGGATGTCAGAACAACCTGCACCTATAGCATATCTGATATCTTGTGTTTGGAGGATGTGTTGTCTGAAGAAAAAGGTCTCTCGGGCAGAGGCCATACATCACTGAATGCTAGTGGGTGCATACGTGTCTTCGTGCAATGCGCGGGGCCATGGGCCTACTATGGCAACGGGTGCAGTAAATTACTTGCAAGGAGACAGGAAGGCCGGGCCCTTTGCTCTGCAGCCGGGAATATGTTTACCTATTTCACTAGACTGGAATGTGTTTTTGCGGAGGCTGAGCAGATAACTGTAGGCAAAATACCGTCTTGGCAGGCAGGCCAGGCTGAGCCGGGCACCGCTCGGCTGGGCAGGAAGTAAGGTAGAGGTCAGGGATGCAAACCTAAACTGCAGCTTTCTGAGACAGAAGAGGTTCGGAGCCTGAATTCAGGGCCTGGCTCGACTGGGCCACAAAAACGTGTGCTTCTCGATGTTAAAACGTATACCATGTAAATGCATTGGCAACGTAGGCTTTAAGGCTGAATTATCGTTTCGTTCATGGAGGGTCTGGTAGATGACATGTTGACGTTGGACGCAAATGCAATTGCGTCTTCATTTCGGCCATAGAGGGAAAATGCATGGATGTCATGCACATACATTGAACGTTGGGGTACACGATAGGGGACATACTTGGCCATATAAAATTCAATTTTCCTCAGTTCTATGTGCTAATTACTATTCCTACAAGTGCTAATTCTACCAAGTACTAAGTCTAAAAGTGCATATTCCTGACAGTGGTCCAGGTAACCCTGTCTTGTACATATCCCCTGTAAATTCTGCCCGTGCCTGTTGGCACATTGTAAAGTGTGTGTTTTTATCTAATGTATTTGGTATAATACAAAGGCTATTTTTATACATAACCTTGTGTGGAGTTTCCTTTGTGGTGGGCCTTGGGTGTTGTTGCTGGGTGCATGCGCAAACACTTAACTTACATAGCCTCCGAGTTTAGCCTTACTGCTCGCGTCACGTTACCAAGGGGATGAGCAGGGGTTATCTGAAAGAAACACGTTAGTGTTAGATTCCTTACTTTAGAATATCCCCAGGCGTCAGTCTGGATCCGGAAACTTTTGCGTAGCAGTACCCCTGCGCGTCGGTAGGCGTCGTCTGCAGGCGTCCCCTGCGGCTCCGCGTCCGTCGTCGGCGTCGTGCGCCGTGATGACGTCGCTGGAGTATATAGACGCCACCTCCGCGCGCTGACGTCAGTTCTTCTTTTCTCTGCGCCAGTAAGCGCAGATCCGAAGAGCAGTACTCCGGTCTTTGACCAAGTTTTGTTAACTTTCTATATCTTTTTGGTGCCTGGTAGGATGCCCGGTTTCAAGAATTGTGACGGTTGTGACCGCACGATGTCGGTCACGGACCATCACCGACTCTGCCTCCGGTGCCTGGGCCCTGACCACGACATGGACGCCTCGTCGATTGCCGGGCTCTGACTAATAAGGCTAGACGGGAGCGGTCCCGCAAGCTACTCGAGCTCCGGGTGTCGGCCCCGCGTCGGGAGCGGTCCCGGTCCGTCCGGAGGTCCAGGGAGCGTTCGAGGGAGCGGTCGCGGAGCCGTGCCGGGCGCTCCGGAAGTCGTCGCCATTCGTCGGGCTCTTCCGGTAAGAAACACAAGAAGTCGGGGCGTCGTCATCGTACCCCCGACTCCCCCCGACGCTCGCACGACGCGGCCGGGGGTTCGGGTGACCCCAACCCCGCGGCTCCGCGAGAGTCGCCGGCGCGGCCTGCTCCATACCCTCCGGTCCCTGGGCAAGGTGCGACGCCTGAGGAGATTGAGGCGTTCCTCATGGCCATGAGGGCGCTCACTTCTCCGACAGGGCCTACGGCGCCTTCGGGCCCAGTGCTACCGTCTGGGGGCCCTGGCGGTTCGGGTGTCCCTGACTCGACGCCATCGTGTGCTCCGGCCCCGGTGCCGCCGACGGCTCCGACCCCGGCGCCGCAAGGGCCTTCGGGGTCGACGCCGGCTGGTCTGCCGGCGCCGATTCCATCGGGGTTGCCCCCGATGCCGTCCACGCGCGGCGCCGGTTCCCCAGTGCCGGCTCCGGGCGGCGCCGTCCCCATACCCTCCCCGAATCCAGACGCGGAGTCGGACCGACGACTCTCGACGCCGGGCTCGACGCCGATGGGGCCTGTGAACCCCGAGGAGCCGGTCTACATTGTTGACTTCGAATATGGAGAGGATGTGGAGTACGGAGAGGGTTGGGAGGGGTCTGAGGACCCTCTGTCACGTGAGTGTCAGTACGACGTGGACTGGACAGGTGATTTGGGTGATGCCAGTGGTCTGGACGACTCTCCTAACCCTGGCTTTGTCTCTCCTCCTTCCGTGGCATCGGAGGAGGGAGCTGCTTATTCAGTGGTGTTGATGAGGGCTGCCAAGGCCTTACACCTTGAGCACCCCGTCGCGGCCGTGAGGCCTAACATCCTCACTGAGGTCTTCAAACCGCAGTCATGCCCACAGGAGCCACTGCTGCCGTTTAACGAAGCCTTGTCAGGCGTTCTTTTGGGCACGTGGTCCAGGCCCTCTTCAGGTTCGCCTGTTGATAGGAACGTGGCCAGACGCCACCGTCCGTGCCCGGACGACCCCAAGTTCCTGTCCACCCATCCCACCCCTGAGAGTCTGGTGATCCAGGCCTCGACTTCCCAGACCGCATTCCCGTCGGCCCCGCCCGACCGGGAATCTAAGAGGTATGACCAGTATGGCAAGAAGGTCTTCTCGTCCCTGAGTTTGGGACTGCGGTCTTGCAACACCGCTTGCCTCTTGGGCCGCTACACCCACTCTGTGCGGGATACGGTCGCGGAACTGCTGCCAGAATGCCCCATGGAGGTGCGGGCGAAGCTCGGCAAGGCTGTGGCTGAGGGCCGAGATGCAGCAAAATATTCCATACGGTGTGGTCTTGATACGACCGACTCGCTGGGCAGAGCGATGTCCCCGACGGTGGCGATTCGTCGCCACGCCTGGCTGAGATCCACCAACTTTTCGGCAGATGTCCAGAATGCCTTGATGGACATGCCGTTCGATGGCTGTCGCCTGCTTGGTGACAAGGCGGACCACGCGCTGGAACGCTTCAAGGACTCCAGGGTCACGGCCAAGTCCTTGGGTCTCTCGACCCAGCGCCAGCAAACGGGTTCGTTTCGCTCCTTTCGTGGCCACGGAAGGGGCGTCCCCACACGTGCTGCCAGCCACGCGCCGCAACAATCTTTTCAACGCGGTGGCGGCCGTGGAACCCGCCGTGGAGGCGGTCTGGGTCAACGGCGGGGTCAGGCCACACCTCCCCCCGCAGCATCTGCCTCCAAATCCTCCGAGTCCGTGCTTTCAGGCCCATGTGACACCAGTGGGTGGCAGGGTTCGCCATCACCACGCCCGCTGGTGCACAATCACATCGGACAGGTGGGTGCTGCAACTCGTCCGAAGGGGCTACTCCCTCCCCTTCGAGACCAATCCTCCAGCCATGCCACCGCAGAACCACCGTGTGTCGGGGGACCACTTGACACTTCTGCAGGAGGAAGTTACGGCCCTCTTGGCCAAGGGGGCCATCGAGCGCGTTCCTGGACCAGAAGTAGGGCGTGGTTGCTATTCCCACTACTTTCTGGTGCCCAAGAAGGACAAAGGGGGCCTACGTTCTATCTTGGATCTACGGAACATCAACGGCTTCCTCCGGAAGGAAAAGTTCAAGATGTTGACATTGGCTCAGGTCTTGGCTGCTCTAGACCCGCAAGACTGGATGGTAGCGTTGGACTTGCAGGATGCGTATTTTCACATCCCCGTCCTGCCGGCCCACCGGCGTTACCTGCGGTTCACGGTAGGCCAGGAGCACTTTCAGTTTATCGTGCTCCCCTTCGGTCTTACCAGCGCCTCAAGGGTGTTCACAAAGGTGTTGGCGGTGGTCGCAGCCCATCGGCGCAGGTTAGGGGTTTCAGTCTTCCCCTACCTAGACGACTGATTGTTGAAGGCGGGCTCGCCCCAGACAGTCGTCCACCACCTTCAGATGACGGCAGACCTCTTGCACGACCTGGGGTTCTCCATCAATGTGCCGAAATCACACCTGTGTCCCTCTCAAAAGCTCCTTTTCATCGGAGCAGTTCTGGACTCGGCGCAGTTTCGGGTTTATCCTCCGGAACGGCGGGTCCGGGATATACAGGCTTTGATTCCCATCTTTCAGCCGCTATCCCGGGTTTCGGTCAGGTTGACTCTGCGGCTGCTGGGGCTGATGGCTTCCTGCATCCTTCTGGTGCATCACGCCCGGTGGCGGATGCGGGCTCTGCAGTGGGACCTGAAGTTTCAGTGGGCCCAGCATCAGGGCAACTTGTCCGACCACGTCTTGATCTCGGAGGGCACTGCGAGACAACTGCAGTGGTGGCTTACGGATCGCGATTGGGTCAGAGGCAGATCCCTCTCCCTTCCCCAACCGGAGCACGTTGTCGTGACGGACGCGTCCCTCCAGGGCTGGGGAGGCCACTTGGGAGAGGCAGAGATCAGAGGCATCTGGTCTCCGGCGGAGTCCCGGCTCCATATCAACTTGTTGGAGCTACGGGCGATTCGTCTAGCACTGAAGGCATTCCTCCCCTTTGTCAACGGGAGTGTAGTGCAGGTGTTCACGGACAACACCACCGCCATGTGGTACTGCAACAAACAGGGCGGGTGGGGTCGTGGACCCTTTGCCAGGAGGCTCTGCGCCTCTGGCAGTGGCTGGAACGTCAGGGCGTGACTTTGACGATTCAACACCTGGCAGGTTCTCTGAAGGCCAGGGCGGACGAACTCAGCCGTCGGTGCTCGATGGATCACGAATGGCGTCTGAACTCGGACGTGGCGCAAGGCCTCTTTCTGCAATGGGGAGAGCCTTGGTTAGATCTATTCGCCACAGAAGAGAACGCGCAATGTCATCAGCTCTGCGCGTTGGAGTTTCTAAGACGGCACTCGCACGGCGACGCCTTTCGGCGCGGGTGGAGTTGCGGTCTGTTATAAGCCTTTCCGCCTATACCACTTCTGCCCAGAGTGCTGAAGAAGATCAGGCGCGACCGGGCCCAAGTTATCCTTGTGGCTCCGGACTGGGCTCGAAGGTACTGGTATCCCGAGCTACTCAGCATGTCGGTCGGTCTCCCGATCCGCCTGCCCCTTCAGGAGGACCTTCTGTCGCAGCAGCAGGGGGCGGTCCTCCACCCGAACCTGTCCAGTCTCCACCTCCATGCTTGGAGATTGAGCGGCGACAGTTGAGGCCATTTGACTTGCCTCCTGAAGTCTGTGATGTAATTCTGGCAGCCAGGCGTCCCTCCACAAAGTCGGTATACGCCTGTCGGTGGAACAGATTTGTGGCATGGTGCACAGCAAAGGCTGTGGATCCTCTTTCTGCCCCTCTTTCCGAGGTTCTTCTTTTTCTTCTCTCTCTTGCCCAGCAGGGCTCTGCTCTGGGCACTATCAAGGGCTACCTTTCGGCCCTTTCAGCCTTTCTAAGGCTTCCTGATCAGCCTTCTTTGTTCAAGTCCCCAATTGTAACGAGATTCTTGAAGGGCATCACACACATGTATCCACCTGTTCCGTTTGTGATGCCTCAGTGGGACTTGAACCTGGTTCTAACATTCTTGATGTGTGCTCCCTTTGAGCCCCTTCATTCTTGTCCTCTCCGTCTCCTGACCTTGAAGACGGCCTTCCTGGTTGCCATCACCTCTGCCAGGAGAGTGAGTGAGCTCCAGGCTCTTTCTGTCAAACCTCCTTTCCTGTCCATTCATCCTGACAAGGTGGTTCTAAGGACTAGACCTTCTTTCCTGCCCAAAGTAGTTTCTGCTTTTCACATCGGGCAGTCCATCACCCTCCCCTCCTTCTTCCCGCCTCCGCATCCTTCGAAGGATGAAGAGCGGCTCCATCGTCTGGACCCAAAACGTGCGCTTTCATTTTATATGGATCGCACACGCCAGTTCCGGGTGGATGACCAACTGTTTGTTGGCTACGTGGGTGCGAAGAAGGGACGGGCGGTACATAAACGGACCATCTCTCGGTGGGTCGTTCTGTGCATCAAAGCGTGCTATTCTTTGGCTCGGAAGGAGCCTCCTGTTGGGCTGAGGGCCCATTCCACTCAGGCCACGGCAGCTACTACTGCCCTGGGCCGGGGAGTCCCCTTGCAGGACATTTGCCAGGCGGCTACGTGGGCCTCGCTGCACACCTTTGCGAGGCACTACTGCCTGGACAGTCAAGTCCGGAGGGATGGCTTCTTTGGCCGTCCTGTCCTCCAGGACTTTCTGGTGTAGGAATGTATTGGTCGCAGACCCACCACCGGGGTTGGTATTGCTGGGGTATCTATTCTAAGGTAAGGAATCTAACACTAACGTGTTTCTTTCAGATGAACAAGTTACTTACCTTCGGTAACGATATATCTGTAAGAAACATTAGTTAGTGTTAGATTCCTTACCGAACCCACCCATCCTCCCCGTTCTGCGAACTGATACCTAGGGTTAAGGACATCCCTTTCAGGGCCCTAGTTTCAAATGGCACCAGTGTTGGTTCTCACATGGCTCTGCGTGTTCTGGCGCGGAAAAGCTGTGTACAAAGAACTGACGTCAGCGCGCGGAGGCGGCGTCTATATACTCCAGCGACGTCATCACGGCGCACGACGCCGACGACGGACGCGGAGCCGCAGGGGACGCCTGCAGACGACGCCTACCGACGCGCAGGGGTACTGCTACGCAAAAGTTTCCGGATCCAGACTGACGCCTGGGGATATTCTAAGGTAAGGAATCTAACACTAACTAATGTTTCTTACAGATATATCGTTACTGAAGGTAAGTAACTTGTTCATCATGGCGTGTAACTCTCTTGCCCTGACTTAGAGTGGTGGTCTCTGACTGACTTTGGCGCAAGCCTTGGCCAGCCAGAGATCCCATTTCTAACATTGGTGGCAGGCGTATAAGGATTTGTGTTCGTGCTGTACCGCAGTGGCAACTGGCCACACTACAAAACTCTGCATTTTAGATGATCACATTTTGGGGATTATTGTTTTTGTAGTTCCAATATTTCTTCTCCTAAGAGTGTCACTTTCAAATAGTGTCCAGCACATTTGTTCCCCTCCTCGCTCCCAGAGTTTGGTACCTTTGTCACGTGTGGTCAGGTTGAGAAATCAGGGGTGTTAGAAACTGCCTTACCAGTCCGAGGGGGGAGGGGTTGTGTGTGGATGAATGTTGTGTGGCACTAGACAAGTGAGTGTGAGTTCTCTGGGATAGGGAGCTTGCTGAATCCTTTTGTAAATTGTGTACTCCTGTTTTAAGCTCATACCCCTAGGCTCTCTGTGTTAAACTTTTCTCAAGAACGTCCGCCAAAATGGAGCCTGCTTTTGATTTCAATGATCTAGGTACATACAGTACGTGGAAGCTGGTAAGGTTCTGTGAAGAGAGAGACCTAGGGAGGGGTGAGTCAAATGGTTACGTACTTATGGACCTCCTGGTCCAATGGCAAACGGATCAATGGGATCTTGAGTGCAGTGAGGAAAGGGCCTGGGCCTCACACCATGAGGGTGGTGGGTCTGTGGGGAGCCCTGAAGATTCAGAAGAGGAGGGAGAAGATGAGTACATGGGCGCCAGTAGAGAGCGAGGACCCCATAGATAGGGAGTCCCTTACTGGGTCGAGTGTCAGATGCAGCACCTTAGCCCTTTCCCTGTCCCCAGATGAGTGGTTGGATAGGAGGGAAGAGAGGGAGCACCAGCTGGCTTTGGAGAAACTCCGGTTAGAGCATACCAAGGAGATAGCGCAGCTGGGTGTGCAGAGGCTGAGAGGACCTTGGCCAGGGAGAAGATAGCCCTAGAAGGTAGACTATCCCCTGCGCGCAGTTTTAATTTTCTGGACTCCCCAGGGCGGGTTGAGTCCAGTGGTGGCAGCTATATAGAGCCCAGTGCAAGAAGTCCCACCCCCAGTTCCCACAGTCTGGTACCTGTTTCCCCAGAGGAGGAATATATGTTGAAATTCAGGGACAGTAGGAAGAAGCCGTCTCACCGGCTTTGGGGAAATTTTGTGGATGATTGTAGTAATGCACTGATGGATTGGTTAGAGGTTAACCCACAACAGGATTGGGGTGGAGTGATCAATATGGTTCTCAAAGAGCAGATGCTCTGTACTTGTCGTTCAGAGTTGCGCCAACACCTGTTGGGGTTTGAATGCTTTTGTCCTTATGAGCTGGTAGAGGAAGCAGACCGCTGGGAAAGTGCTAGAGGTTCTCTAGAGTCATTGGTGAGTGACTCCAAAAGTAGTGGTTCAGGTATCCTCCAGCCCAGCGTGGTGGAGGAGGCTCAGTGTAGCCCAGCTAGGTCCAAGGATAGCAAGGAGGGTGTAGGGGCTCACTGCCTGGCTCAGTGGAGCAGGAGTGAGTGGAGACCGAGAATCCCCATGTGCCTGAAGCCCTGCCTCAGAACTTGGATGGTTTCTTGAGGGAACACCAAGTTGGGGACCTAGGCTGTCCTGTTAGTCCATTTGAGGAGGATCTTCTAGTGTGTAGAGAACCTGGAGCGTCTGTAAGTAGAGCTCCAGTGGTTCTAGTGTCCAGCAGTGCTACTCCAGTTGGGAGTGCACAGGAGTCCGAAGTGAGGTGTGGTTGGGGTATGAGTTCCCTAGTGGAAGAACCAGTGGGTCAGGGACTACCCAGTTGGGTTAAGTTCCCATGTAGTGAGCATGGTGACACCACTTCTGTTCTGGGGGATCTCCGCGCACTGTCAGGTGGACAGGGGACGGGAGATCTGCGCCACGCAGACAGTCACTCGACATATGAGTCATGTGTCAGCCTCCGGGGGATGGTGTGTGAATCCCCAGAAGTCCGGGAGTGCCAGCAGTTAATCCTCCAAAGGTTTTAGACCAGAGGTTGGAAGGTCAGGTTCAGGGTCAGCCTGACCTGCAGGGTGGGACTACTGTAAACAGTGTCCTGACCGGTTCTTCTTCCAGAGGTGCCGCCCCGGTTGGGAGGGAGCAGGACTCTGGAAGGGGATGCAGAGGGTGGGAGAGCCCACCTCTGACCCCGGTGCAACCTGAGGGGTTAAACCCTAGGTTGGGAGAATGGCGTTCTGAGGGTACCCCTCACAGGAGGAGGAGGAACCCTAGATTAAGAGGTAGGGGGCGGATAGCATTCCCTGAGACTTCTGGTCTGCCTGAGGGTGTAGACCCTAGGCTGGAGAACCAGTGGCATTCTAGCCCTGTCCCGCAGACAGGAAGAGTGGAGAATGGCTACTATGTGCCAGGGGTTACTACCCCCTGCTCTGTGAATAGGCAGGGACCAGTGGCACCTGGGTGGCCTAGGGCATGGTCCTGGCCGCGGACAGCTTGCGAGTTCCAGTGGGGTAGCCCAGTTGGTCCAGACAGTGCTGTTAGAAGGAACCCCATGGGTTCACCATGGCGTAGAACAGGAGGGTGTCCCTGCAGTTGCGGGCCAGCGTCCGTGTTCTATCGCCCCAAGCTGGGAAGCCCATCACAGTGGTGATTGGTCTGCCCTGCGTTTTGGCACTCATTGGATATCTTTCCCTCGTCTATCCATGTATGGCCATTGATCATGGTTGTATATATTGGAAATGAGTGGTTAAATGCATTTAACTCGCTAATCTGCTGCGTCAGAGCCAAGTGGCACATGTGAATATATCTCTATCTCTCATGTTCATCTACTGCCAGTTAGTTTTTCTTTGAAAGACTTGAATGTCTTAATTTTCTAACTATCATAGAGATGTATGTGGCTTCTGTATTTCGCTTCCTTCCAGCTATGAATGGCGCCATCTTTGAGTGTCGCGTAAACTCTGTGTTATGCCACAGTGAACAGTTGGTCTTCATTCATATATATTAAGCCCCACAGAGCTCTGCCCAATAGTGCATTTTGCATATTTAGTCGATGTTTTTTAGGTCCTGCGTAGCGTTTAAGAGCAGCGCTCTACTAGACTCTTGTGATGAAGGAGATTTCACAGGGGTGCTTTAAGCCCTCCGCCTCATTTCCATTGGCTGGCGCCACCGTTTATGCTAAACTGTGGCATGCCATTGGAAATTAGAGTTTTTTGTGGACGCCCTTTGGTCTCTGAGGTGGATTCGATGGCCTGCTTTGCTGCTGTGGCAAAGCAGTTCCTTATCTTTTTGGGGCCATGTTTTAGAAACCCATGGCTCCATAAAGACAAGAGATCCTCATGCTCCGGCTGCAGCGCGGTCCTCCTTTCACTTTCGGGACCCCGCTTGTTTTCTAAAGCAGTGAAACATTTATTACTAACTTTTCATGGGAAGTTAGAAAGTCGTATTAGCTCCACGGTTTGGAATTATGAAGAGTTTAAAAACTGCCTTGATGAATAAGAGCAAACCCAACACACTACGAATGCACTCCACAGGCTGACTCGGAACAAAAAAATATCTTCATTGTTCCTAGGTGAAAAGGTTCTGTCAGGGAGACAGTAGACCGCAGTCTCATAGCTTATTCAGTGCCTTAACCGTGCCAGCGCAAGTACCTCATCTGTTCCGCTCTCTGTGCCTCGTAGCACTTAGTGCCGCATTGAAAGGCATGAATGGGGAACTGCTGCCTTTATTAAGCTTACCTTTTTGTTGCCCAAGGTGAAATCATTAAAATACTTCTATCTTAAGAACCCAGTTTCCGTTTTTTATCCTCTCAGTGAGCTAAATAACCAAAGAGCACATGCAGGCAAAGTTTACTTCTTATGAGGCTGCAGTCTGAGGCTTTTCTTGCCAAGAGTAGGGCTCCATTGCCATGGATACAGCTGTATGTGAGGAACAATGCAGATGCCGGGACTGAGCGAACCGGCTATTTTAGCTTGGCTATCGAGATTATAGCAGTTTGCTACACTGGAAGACCGAGCAAACGCATGTGAAAACCTTGAAGGAAAACTCAGAAAAAGATATGTTTTTCAGCCGAGAATTTTGTGATAAAAAAGCCAAAGTCACTTTCTTGGCTTCTTCATTCACCTGTTAAAGTAAACAAATAAGATTTCTTTATGTGAACAACAAATGTCTAATAATCGGCATGAAGCACAAATTTCATTACCGACAGTAATACATTGCAATACTTCAGCAATGTCCTTGTGAAGAAATAAATGTTTTCTTCTCTGTGATCAGAAAGCCAGATGCTTCTGTATTCTACTGAGGAAATCATATCTGTCGTTGTTTTCGGATGCCTTTTGTCTGAGCATTGCTGCATACAGGGCTCCCAAGTGCTCAGCCTGCTCATGTGTGAGATTTCCATGTTTCTTTTGTGTTTCTGTGTGACATGTTCAGGTCTTGCGTGTGGCACCTTGAGGGTCACGTCATTAAGAACTTCATTATTGACTAGCACAGCATAGCTCTCAAGTGTGAGTAGATTATCCAGTACACACCTGATTTTATAACAGAAGAAACAGGACTACAAGTCCGGGAAGTCCGAGAATGCAAAAAATGTGTTGGGGAGATAGGAAAACTGTCTCTAAAACAGATAAACATCTCTAACAGTGTTGAGTGTTTACCCCTTAGTATAGCCAATTCACCAGCATTGCTACAAACTGTACCAGAAATATACCAAGCATTAAATGGTGCCTGAGAGGGAGGCATGCAGTTAGTAGGTCGCTCCAGAGTGCTCAGACGTCCTGTTTTCATACTTAATGATACTATTGTCACCGGGGGATTTCTTTGCATCCTTCTACTTTTAGTCCTTCATTTATAATGGAATGTAAGGCGTTACTTGTACATGGAACTGGAAACCTTGAGAGTTCTGTAGTTATTGATGTGGAACTATGAGCAGTAATTGATCATGGTGCAGCATTTGCCAGCACCAGAACTCCCCTTCCAGTAATACAGCCACCCGCCAGGACTCCTCCCTTCAAGCTGATGCTACAACCTATCCTCAGTCTGCCCGCCATTGATGCCCCAGATTTGATTGTCCTCCTTCACGCCAGCATTTGAGGCTACATAGGGGTACATTGAGGTACTGAAATCTGTCAACTTTTTCGATGGGGTGAAGGAGGGGAAAGCTGAACCTGCCTGCACCCTTATCCAAATGACACTTTGCCATGTTGCCATTGTATTGCTCACTGGTTCCAAGTTTCACAGGGCATGTACGAGTAGCTCATGCAGGCTTGATTTTTGCTTTGCATTCTGGGACATTTTGATTTTTTAATGTTTTTAAGGTACATAGAAGTCAAGAATACAAGCAAAAACCATGACTGGACGAACTACTCACTCCCACACACTGGGGAAAATTAAGAAGTTAGATTGACCCACTGCCAAAACACAAGCCTTGCAGGGTACTGTCTACCAAAAAAAATAATCAATGCTTCCTTGTGTAACGTAACTGGTGCTCATGTAAAGTGCTCCAATACCTTTGGGTTGAGTTTGCACTATATAAATCTGGAAAAAAAGCTATTGGCATTGTAAATGACCATGCTTTTTATTTATGTTTTGGTTTTTGAAACCTAAATACAACACCAATAGCTTAACCCTTTCCTTGCGGCCACGATTCCCCTGGTGTGCTGTAAACAACACGAACAGGGGCGGGCCGTGACGAACCCCAGCCGTCATCAGCACACGAGCACTGTAGTGCATGACGGCTGGGGTTCGTCATCAGCATGGAAGGGGTTAAACGTGCGTAAATGCGAGACCTATTGCATTGCAAATGCTTGTTTCAGTTTCTCTCAACAACCATTCATAAACTATCCCAAGTTGTTTGCACTGATAATCTTTTTATATTAACCACCTATATCACTGTAGGCAGACTCTTCTTATCCATGGTTTCATCCCTCCCCAAATGAATCTGTCACATGATGTCTGGGTGGATTCCAAACCCAGTTTTGGGATAACTACTGGCAGGGTCTGAAATGGACACAATAGCCTCAGAAGAATATTCACATTCAAGTCAGCGATTCTGCCAAGCCACAAGATAAATGATCAATTGTGAGCTTTGTATAACCCTCCTAGTGTGGGGGTAATATATGTCACTGAATATCTTATTTTATGTTCCTCTTAATGAAATGGGGATACTGTCTCCACAAGCTTTCCTTATCTCCCATCAGTAATCCCACCCGCAGTTTCTTGTATTTCTACAGATTCACCCTGTACCCAAATATTTTCTCATATAAAACTAGAATCTCCAGCAGCTTAGATTGCCTCTACTAGGTGTGTGTGTGAGAAATCCTAGCTCTTCAGCAGTTGAGTAATTTTTCTGTTGAGCCATGTCAGAAGGCATCCCCTAGATCTCCTCAACATCTCTTTTCTTAATGTCTAGGAGCTGTGCTACCAGAGTGTCAAGCCTGGAGATCTTTGTACTGTCTGACATTTCAACTAGCCGGAGAACCCAATGAATGTTATTGAACGCTTGCCTGTGCTTCATAAACACAAAATGTGCCAGGTGTTTCCTGTAGGGCATATTATCTTCTATTCACCAAAATCTTTGTATATTATTTGGAGATCAGCATTAAGCAAATAAATTGGTGTATATGACTAAATGATCTGCTGGCTGCCCCTGTTTGTGCCTCTCAGAGAGGGCCCGACTCCCTCTTTTGCAAGAAGAAATTACGCAGCCTTGTCAGTAAGGTTCCAAATTTCTAGTACAATGTTACTGTCAGTCCATCTGGGCTGGTGGTCCTATTTCCTGGTAGGTGCTTGATCATTTTCAGCAGCTCCTCCTCTGCCTATTAAAATGCTCAACAAAGGTGTCCATCATTTAAGTATCCACCGCTTCACCTCCATATTAAGTCCAGAAGAACATCTGAAAGATATCCTGTGGTCGCTCTACTGAAGTGGAATGAGCATCTCCGGCCTGAGGAATGTTAGACTTCGTTTATGAGCTTTTAGCTTGGCTTCTGACTGTCTTTACTTGAAAAAGTTATTTCATATGCAGTAAGACTCTTTCTGACTTTCAGCTATGATGCAAGTTGAGCTGTCTTCTCAGGGATAAAACCCCTGTCAACAATTGGAAGTCCTAGAATACTGTTCTGAAAGATAACATTTGCTGTCCTCATGTGTGGGCAATAGAGCACAACTCAACCCAGAACAAAGTGCAAACCTCTCTCGACGGATATCAAATGCCTCAAAACTCCCACCACCCTAGAAAAATGTATACTAAGAAACGAATCGGTGTACTACTTGGTACTTGAACTAATACGTAGATTTATTTATTTTTATGGAAAAAAATCACTTTGGATGACCTGACAAAGAGGAATACTCTTAATAAACAGTAGAGGGTTAAGTGAAGTGAGTGTGTGGCATGAAAAAATGGTAAGTGTCACCACCAGACCCCAGGGCACATGGACAACTGGTTGTACCTGGTGGCTCTATATTAGGGAATTTGTGTGAGCACAATGAGGGTAATTTGTAAGTTCTTGGAACAGTAATAGTGAACCATTACTTTTTGTTAGGCACACCGAGCCTAATGAGCAAGTTCTTTGCCCTGTAGTCTATGGGGACATGGAGAATGACTGCTAGAGGTGTGAACCCCCACCCTGCACCTAGAGACTGCTCTGCATGGCTATAATTCATGCACTATGGTGTTTAAGGGTAGTCCGCAAGATCGGGCCAAAGAGCAAGCGCAGCGTGCATTGAGGTTCGTCAAATTAGCAAAATCCAGGCAAAATAAATACCGGAAAAAAATGGTTTGCAGAGGTTAAGGTTTTCTACTAAAATAGTGTACTGGACAAAATAGTTGTGTGTGTGTGAGGTTATGAGCAGTGCACTTGTTGATATTATGATTGCATAACTGACAAAATGTTTTATTTGGAACCTGTATTCATTGGTTTTGTACCTCTGTTGACCATAAATCCAAATTAAAATGAGGCAAGATTTCTCAGTTATTCTGAATCTGTAGTACAACAGTGTATATCACCAACATTATCAGAAACTACATTGCATATGTTCTGGAGGTTTGAACAGAATTTGGGAAGACCTTCTAGACCAATGTCATTTCATGATTGAAAGACTAATTGTAGGTCATTTAGTTGTATCAGGCTTTCTCTAAAGACATTTGAGCTTTTTGTTTGTTTATAGAGTATGTATGAAGATGTTCAGTCTCTATTTGCATGTAAGAATTTTGCTTTGTCCATTTTCTCATTGATGTTTCAGTACTGGTTTGACTGTGTTCTCTTAATGCATCAAAACGTAATGTTGATTGATTAATATTCCACTTGTTTTTTCTTTACAGATTTTAACAGACAACACATGCTTGGACCAAAACTTTAACAGGACGGTGGAACTCTGTGTAGTATGTGGAGATAAGGCTTCAGGTGAATTAATGTAATGTTAAAAATGCATGCCTTTTGTTTACTTAAAACACCATGAACTTATTTGGATTAGAAAGTGAATTTGCCTCATTTCGGATGTTTGTCTCTTGAAGACCATTTGCATACAATTGGGATTTTGTTGCGGAATCAGAGATTCAGGATTTCATCCTTGGAAGAGCTACTTCTTTATCACGTCTTCTAATAGTTTTACTTTTTGGTGCTTTCAACAGTCTTTTATTCCGCTTCATTTAGACCTTCAGATCACTTTGCAAAACCTTGATTCCCATTATTTCGTTTTTAGGTTTGCCTAGAGACAGAGTTAGTCTCCTTGACTTTGTTACACTTAATAAACCTTACTTCATGGGCCTTGGCCCATCACTCAATATACCTTATGGACAAGCCACATCTTATATAGGTTTGCTGCAAGGCTGCTCTGGCCCGAGAATCAATTTGACAGCCCTGAGTTGTTTAGTCTGAGCACATGGGACACACAATCCCTCACAAAACGTTCTACTGCCTTGTCCATTATCACCTTCTAATTTATGACACCCTTTCCCATGAGCCCCCTAAGAGCTAGCTAAAGCACTCTACCCTTTCCAGTGGGTGACATAAGTAAATCATGTCCAAGCATTGTCCCTTCTACTACAGTTAGTTTGTAGTCATACTGTAATATGACCATCTTTATCCTTCAACTGCTCAGGTTTAGCCTATCTTTCCCAACGACACACCATCACCTGTGACAAGAAAGTGTGTTCCCTTACATATTTCAGCAGTTCTTCTCGCTTTAACACACCATCCAAAAGTGCCCTAACGTATTTAACCAAAATCTGATCACCTTTGTTAGCCCTTCAGCATCCTTCATGTACGATTCTTCATCCAATAGCAAACAAAACAAGAAATCTTGGCTCAATTTCCGTGCACTGGACTCTAACGAATAACAAAAGTCTGCAATCTGTACAACAATTGGCAAATCTGGGGTGTTGCTTGAGGTGTGTGTGTTCTGACTGAACAATTCAATCAGTGCTTTGTGTTTAATTCTCAGCATGAATTCAGAACCCTACCCACAATAAAAATGTGTCATACAACCTACCTCTCCTTAGATATCAACAATTTATTTATTTTGGAATTTTATAAAGCGCTTGGTTACGCTCTCCGGCGTGTCCCCGCGCTGAGAGTGAGCGTGTGGGAGAGTTGGAAGGTTAGGGCAGTGCTAGGCGAAAACGGTAGATTTTGAGGGCTCTGCAAAATTTGGCCTCAGAAGGTTCGAGGCGTAGTTCAGTAGGGAGCATGTTCCAATTCTTGGCTGCGAGGAGTCTGAACGATCTGCCCCCCATATGGGCTTTACGGATTTTGGGGACAGCAGCCAGACCAGTGCCAGAGGATCTAAGCATCCGCTCTGGTCTATAAGGGGTGATGAGACAGTTGAGGGGGCGGGTGCTCTACCTCCAAAGATGCGATGACATATGCATAAAGTTTTGAAGGTAATCCTTTCACGGATCGGAAGCCAGTGAAGAGACCTCAGGGCGGCTTTAGAGGGCGTTCTCCTAGGAAGCCTCAGCACCAACCGGGCTGTGGCGTTTTGCAATACTTGGAGACGGTTGAGACTTCTGGCCGTGATGCCCAGATGTAAGAGATTGGCATAGTCGAGTCTCGATGTAACCAAGGCATGCACAAGAGTCTGTCTGGCACCAACAGGGAGCAGGTCAAGGACCTTATGTAAGGTCTTGAGTATCCCGAAGCACATTCCAACTACCCGATTAATCTGGGGAGCAAATGACAAATCGGAGTCGAATAGTACCCCGAGATTTTTGGCCTGTTGACACGGCACAGGAGTAGGGCCCAAACAGTCGGGCCACCATGCCGAGGACCACACAGACGGCCCCCCCCCCCCCCCCCCCCCCCTACCACGAGCACTTCAGTCTTGGAACCATTCAACTTCAGGCAGTTGTTAGACATCCAGGAGGCAAGCTCCTGCATGCAAGCACTGAAATTGAATGGCGCAATTCCGGGTGCCCGTGACAGAGAGATGACCAGCTGTGTGTCGTCGGCGTAAGATACTAGTTGGATGTCATACCTTTCCACAATAGTGGCTACAGGGGAGGCGTAAAGGTTAAACAGGGTGGGGCTTAGGGCAGAGCCCTGGGGAACCCCTTGATCGAGATTGAACACCCGAGAGTAGTGTTCTCCCTGTCTAACCTGAAAGCCCCTCTCCGTCAAGAAGGACTGTATCCATCTGAGTGCCACCACATTTACTCCGCCATTGTTGAGACACTGTAGCAAGATGGAATGTGCTACAGTGTCAAAGGTGGCACTCAGGTAGAGTAAGATGAGAGCCATAGTATGTCCCTCATCTACCCCTTGCCTGATGGTCTCGGTGGCCATGAGCAACGCACACTCCGTGGAGTGGCGTGAACGAAAACCAAACTGAGTGGGATGAAGAAGATTGGATTCATCCACGAAAGTCATAAGTTGGAGATTGACCACCTTTTCTGCCACTTTGGCCATGTAAGGGAGAAGGGAGATAGGTCTCAGGTTGTCCATCCTGTCCCAGCTGAGGTTCGTTTTTTTTAAGCGGGAGCACAATCGCTTGCTTCCACCTTTTAGGTACAATGGCGGTCCTGAAAGAGAGATCTAGAACATCTGATGTAAGGTTCGAGGATTTCAATACTCCCTCCAAGAAGTTTCGGTGAGGCCGGATCACAGGGGGACCCTGATTTGATAGAGCGACAGATCCGCTGAAGCTCATTAGAGGGTGGAATGATGAAATTGCCTAACCTATTTACGCCTTTGTCTAACTGTAAGTTTTCACTGAACTCTGTTGCCTTTTCCTTTCCCCCTGTGAAAGCGGAATAGATAGTGGCCACTTTGTCAGAGAAGTAGGTGGCAATGCGATTACAGGACTCAACTGAGACCAAGGAAGGGTCAGCAGATGAGCTACATATAGAAATTTCTTTATAGATTTTAAATAGCTCCTTGGTGGAGTTGTGAGCTTCACCAATCCTACCTGAGAAGTAATTAGTTTTGGCGCGCCTGATTAGGTTATGATATTCCCTGCGTCTGCCTATATATCTCAGTTTGGCTTGATCAAGATAAGCCACTCTCCATTGCCTTTCTAGTTTCTTACATTCAGCTTTAACTAGGAGAAGTTCTTCGCTAAATCAAGGGGCCGATTTATGAGGTCTACTACATGTTTTTTTTTGGCAGAGAAGTGCTATGTCATCCAGGGCATTAGTAATGCGCTCATCCAGTCTATCGGATGCTGTAACAGCATCATCCCCGCCTGGTCTGCCACCTTTGGTGAGGGCAGAGTCGAACTTGGCTTTAGAGAACGCAGTCCATTTGCGACTCAGATATTTAGCATTGGAAAACTTTTGGGCATTACTCGCAGGGATAGTTATTGTAGAAGGTACTACAAAGTGATCGGACCAAGGGACAGGAACTGGAGGCTGGACTTCTACACCATCCCAGTTGGCAAAGATAGGATCCAACAAATGGCCCTTTAGATGGCCCTTCCATTATGCTTTGCATGCATGCGTTTGAATTCCTATCAACAGTTGAAAAAAAGATCAGGTCACAGCAGTAAGAGTAATGTGGGTTTTATGGAGCTACTCATAATAGTGTACACCAACAATCCCCATCTGGCAACAATTAACAAACAGAACATGTGCAATATTCCGACCCCAGGATTCCACCATTAACATCTATTCCTAGCACACCATATATAACATAACATAGCACAACACCATTGTGATTTAAGATGAACCCAGCTATTTTTGACAGGCTTTTTTTCTCACGACCAGCCACAGACAACATTTAAATAAAAGTTTGACTTGTAATGGTGAATACTACATTGACTGTTGCTTCTGCTTCTGTTTTGTGGTAACAGTTCTGTAAAGAGCTTGGACAGAAGGTAGAAGGAGCATGGGGTGCTCAATGAAGGCCATCCCGTTCTGGCATACTGTGCTGAAATACTTTATTAAGATATGGAAAGTGAATTGCAACATGTTGTATATAGTAGCAGTCCGTATTACAAAGGTGGCACCACACAAGTGTTCTTAGCAGTTGATGCCACAAGGCACCTGGGAAGGGGAGAACAGCCTGAACTCTTGAGTTAAATCACATTAGTTCTGTCTCTACTCTCCTGTAGAGCCCCCTTAGTTCAGATTCCTGCAGTCATGATTTTCAGTGCCACTGACGGGCTTATACTGCGTTTTTGGTAATGGTCATCATAACCTGTTGGGAGAGGAAAATAAATCGGAGCCGTGTCCAAATTGGAGAAAAGTTGCCTACTGGTAAGGACTCTTCCCCCAGTATCAATTGACCAAATGCCTGATACACACGTGGATGCCAACATCTGTCTCGTACACACACACATCCACGCTCACTGCACATAAATGAATTAGTCACATCTGGACTACCCAGCAGCAGGAGCATCCGTAGATAGATCGTTCCACTTTAATAATAATAATTTGACATTTATAAAGCGCCTGGTTACACCAGCTTGTGTGTCCCAGCGCTATGGCTGCTAACAGACAAAAACCATGGTTAACAGCAAACAAATAGGATCAAGTGAACCAGGAATAATGGCTAAGACATAGCCAAGCTTATAGTTGAAACAGCCAAGTGTAGTTTTTTTCGCAAGAGGTTCTCTGACTGTTTCGCACGGAGCCAAAAGAAGAGTATTCCAATTTTTAGCTGCCAGGAAGCTTAAAGATCGTGCGCCCATCCAGGCTTTTCTAATCTTGGGAACTCTATCAGGTGAGTCCTGGTGGATCTGAGATGTCTGCCTGGGCTATAAGGAGTGAGGAGGTCCCGCAGGACGACCGTTCCTTTATTCTGTAGGGTATGGTGGCAGACACAGTGCCTTAAAAAGAATCCTCTTAGCTATGGGCAGCCAGTGTAAGGACTCAAGTGCTTTCTTGGAGGAAGCCGTCCTGGATAGGTTCAGAACTAGGCGTGCTGCTGCGTTCTGTATGCACTGCAGCCTATGTAGACATTTACTTGTTGCGCCTAGGTAAAGCACATTCCCATAATTTAGTTGAGACGTCACGAGGGCATGAACCAGAGTTTTCCTAGCGGAGTGAGGCAAAATGTCCAAGGTTTTCCTCAGCATTTTCAGGGTTCCGAAACATTTGCCTGCAACTTTCCTGGTCTGAGTTTCGAAGGAGAATGTAGAGTCCAGCCACTCATTTCTATTTTTGGGACGGGACCTAGAGTTGTTGACCACCAGGCTCAAGACCAGATTGATGGGGATTTCCTTACTACCAATATCGGTTTTGTTGCCATTCAGTTTCAGGCAATTGCTTGTCATCCAGGATGCCTGGTCTTTTAGGCAGTCTGCAAAATTGTTAGCTGCCTTCGCTGAGTTAGGAGAGCGGGTGACTACTAGTTGCATATCATCTGCATACAATACGATGGAGACCCCATGGATCTCCACAATCTTCGCTAAGGGGGAGAGGTTAAGATTGAAGAGGGGGGGTCATAAAATTGATCTCTGGGCACCCCTTGAGATAGAGCAATGTTGTTGTAGGTGTGTGGAGGATGAGTAACCCAGAAACTGTGGCCCTGTAGGTAGGTCATCTACTTCAGTGTAGTACCACCCAGAGCTCCTAGTTTGAGACTGTGTAGGAGGATCTTGAGGAACACCGTGTCAAACACTGCACTAAGGTCTAATAAGACCGATGCAGCCGTCAGGCCTTCATCCACCCTCATACGTACTGTCTATGTGGCAAATAGTAAGGCAGACTCATTCGAATTGAATGTTCTAAATCCCGATTGTGACAGGTGGAAAACGTTGTGTTGTTTGATGTGCGACACCAGTTGTGTGTTAGCCCTCTTTTCTGCTATTTTTGAAAAATACAGGAGCAATGAGACAGGTCTCGGGTTTTGCAGCGTGAATCTTTCTGGATGCACTATGCTGTTCATATTCCGCGGTCTTGTGGTTGGGTCCGGATTTTTTTTTTTTGTAGCCCAGGTGGGCATCGGCGTCGCACCTCCTCGGGTGCATTTCCGGTGACGTCGGCATGCTTCCTGCGGAAGCTCCCACTCTTGGGCGCCATCTTCAGATTCTTTTTTCCGCGGTCGGGTCTGGATCGTTCCCGTTGGGCTCCAGACATTTTTGGAGAAAGTACAAGGAAAAGACTGAAATTGGAGAAGGAATTCACCAGAAGACTACGAAAGACTTCGCCGACCACTGACCAGCGAAGAAGAAGGAGAAAGCATCGAGAACTTCGACGATCGTCGACGTCCACGCGGCCAGGGAGGCCCTGAACACTCGATGATGGACAACACGCCGTTCAAGTTCTGCGGTAACTGCCACCACAAGTACGCGCAGAAGGACTAACACCCGGTTTGCAACCTTTGCCTACCGGTGAACCACGGAACCGAGGACTGCAACGCCTGCTCCGCCTTCGCCCCGAAGACGTGTCGTGTGAGGGCGAGCCAGAGGGTAGCGCACACCACCCTGCAAGGAAAAGCCACGACGCAATCGCCGTACGAGCTGGGGATGTCTTCAGAGGAAGAGGACAACGCTGCCGCCGAAGACGACAGCTACACGGTCGTAGAGACCGATTACACAAAGACTTCTGATAAGGTAGGAGACTCTCCCCAAGATCCCGAGAGACTCTGAGTCTCAAACACGAGGGCAAGGCCCCGAAAGCGCTGACGCAGAAACACCTGGCGTCCGCGACTACTCACAGGCCCAGCGGATCCTCTGACAAGGAGTCCCCGGCGCCGAGAGCTGTTGCAGCAGAAGTCGTCGAAAATCGCCCCCAAAAGGGACCGATCGACGCCGAGGGAGAAAGACTCTAAGGCCCCGACGCCGTCCAAGGACCCGAAACCCAGTTCGATGTCAAAGTCTCGGCGCCGAGCCAAGCGCCGAAGAGAGCGGCCGAACCACCCGGTGCGGATCACGCGGCCGAGATGGAGAAGAAAAGAAGGCGCCTCGAAGCCGAAATGGAAAACATCTTGCAACGAAAGAAAGATTTCGACGCCAAGATGAAAACCTTCACGATTCCCCACAAGACCAAGCCACCCGTGGTGGAGCTGGTCGAGGAGGAAGACGAAAACGTCGAGGAACATGACCCGGGCGTCGAAATGGTTGACGACCAGGAAGATGACGAGAACCCCTACGAGAGTTACAGCTATGGGGAAGAAGAGGACAGCAGGATGGACGCCGAGTCGGCCACCTCTGACCCGCAGGAGGAGGATTACCTGGATGTCGACACAGAAAGCCCGGAGGAGGCTGTCGACACATATCCCTCGAGGCCATCGCCGCCGGACGACATCGGGGCCTACAACTCGGTGATAAGGTCTGCGGCAGCAGCTTTTAAACTCAAGCTCGACGAAGAGAAGCAGAAAGCAGACTTTCTTCTCGAGACATTACTCCCCACGCAAACAAGGAGCCAGTATCTGCCAATGCTCGAAAGCGTCTTGGCTCAGGGGATGGAAGCGTTCAGGGAGCCCGCAACATGCAAGGCAGTCACTCCCAGAACGGAGAAGAAGTACAAGCATTCCTCAAAGGACCCAGCCTACATTCAGGGCACAGTCTCAGCGGACTCCATCATCATGGCCACAGCAAGGAAGAGGGCTAACGTGCCCACTACTTCTGGACCACCACCTGATAAGGTGAGCAAAAGGATGGACCTAGTGGGCAGAAGGATCGAACGGAATGCCGCGATCCAATGGCGCATGGCTAATTCCAATGCCCTCATAAACAGGCACATGTACCAGATCATGGAGGAGCTGGGACGGCTGGTGAAAGACCTGCCCCAGGAGGCCAGGCAGAAGGCCAAGAAACTGGTGGAAGACGGGAAGAATGCGGCAAATTCTTGCCTCAAGACGGCCCTGGATGGAGCAGACACCTCCAGCAGGCTCATGATGATGGGTGTCACTGAAAGAAGACACGCCTGGCTCAGGGTTTCGGGCTTCAAACCAGAGGTGCAACACTGCATCTTGAACACACCGTTCAACGGCGAGACGCTGTTCGGTACAACAGTCGATGAAAAACTCAGTCAACTAAAGAAGGACAATGAAACTGCAAGATCCATGGGAGCATTGCAGTTCAGAGGCAACAAAAGGGGCATCCAGTCACGGAGGCCCGGCGGAAGGGGTGGAAACCAGCCAGGTACATCACACCAGGCTTTCCAACATACGCACCAGGCAGACTCGCAGGCGCAGCCGAGTCAGCAGAAGCAGTCCTGGCAGTACCAGTCAAGAGGCCAGTCCTTTCGGGGGAGAGGAAATGGACGAGGACAGCACAAAAGAGGGGGCCAGCAGCCCGCCTCTAAATGACTTCAAAAAGATCCGTGTGCCCGCCCACAGGAAAGACCCCAGGGGGCAGCACGTACACCGGGGTCAAGACAAACTGGATACCTACCACCACATAACACCCGTGGGTGGAAGATTAAGATTCTACCTCCAGGAATGGAGAGAAATCACATCAGTCAAGTGGATCCTCAACATCATCCAATTCGGATACTGCATAGAGTTGGAAGGGAGGCTAACAAGCAGGAAATCAAAGAGAAAGCCACTAGCAAACAAACAGCTAGAGCGGCTTCAGGAAGAAGCAAAAGAACTCCTACAAAAGCAGGCCATAGAACGGGTTCCCTTCAAGGAAAGAAACAAGGGAATATACTCGACGTACTTCCTCGTACCAAAGGTAGATGAGACAATGAGACCCATTTTGGACCTGAGGTTCCTGAACAAATTCATAAGAACACAAAAATTCAAAATGACCTCCCTGCAAGAGGTGCTACCGCAATTGCAGATCGGAGACTTCATGGTCACGATAGACCTCAAGGACCCCTACCTGCACATCCCAATGAACGTAAAGCACCAGCGTATGCTCAGGTTCACGATCGGAGAAAGCCACTACCAGTTCACAACACTAGCCTTCGGGCTAAAATCAGCACCGGGGGTCTTCACAAAGTGCCTCGCGGCAGTCGCAGCGCACCTACGAAGGCAGGGAATACACGTATACCTTTACCTGGACGACTGGCTGGTGAAAGCAGACTCGTACCAGAAATGCAAGCAACACGCACATACAGTGACGAGCACGCTCATAAACCTGGGGTTCTCCATCCATTGGAAGAAATCGTCAATGGATCCGGAACGAGTGAAGATCTTCCTGGGGGCACAGATCAACACCTTACAGGGCAAGGTGTTCCCCAGCGAGAAGAGAGCAAGGGCACTGGTGAGGGAAACTCTCCTCTACCGGAGGGGACAAGCTCGGACAGTGAGGACTGCGAGCAAGATCTTGGGGATGATGGCATCCTGCATCCACCTGGTACCGAATGTACGACTTCACATGAGACCCATCCAAGAATGGCTCCAGGAACAATGGTCACAGGCTTCAGGCAGTTGGGAGGATCTAGTGGTTGTGACGCACGCAGTGCAGAAGGAGATGACATGGTGGACCATGGAGAACATAACAAGGGGAAAGCCTCTAACGCCCCCAACGCCAACAGTGACCATCACCACAGACGCATCCCTGAAGGGATGGGGCGCTCACATGGAGGAACTCAAAGTGAGGGGACTGTGGACACCAACAGATGCGACAAAGCACATCAATTACCTAGAATTGAAGACAATCTTCCTTGCACTGAAAGCCTTCCAAACAAGACTGTACAAGCACAAGGTGTTACTACAGACAGACAACACCACAGCGATGTTCTACATCAACAAGCAGGGTGGAACACAGTCAACCACGCTTTCAACACTGGCGCAGGAGATATGGAGATGGGCCATCCCCCTCAGAATAGACCTGCTAGCCATACACCTACCAGGGAAGGAGAACATTCAAGCAGACTGGCTCAGCAGACAGACATCAACATCCCACGAGTGGGAGCTCAATGCTCAGGAGACGAGGTGGTTGTTCAACAGGTGGGGAACGCCATCAGTGGCCCTGTTTGCAAGACGCTAGAATGCAAAATGCCAAAACTTCGCATCCAGACAACCCAAAGAGGGGTCCCTTGGGAATGCCCTATGGATAGATTGGTCCGGGACATTTGCTTACGCTTTTCCCCCCGATACCACTGATGCACAGAGTACTGAGCAAGTGCAGAGCGAGCAACATGACCCTGATACTGGTCGCGCCACAGTGGGCCAGGCAGACCTGGTACTCGCAGATCATGGAGATGACACAGAGTGCACCCCACAGATTCGGCAGGAGAAAAGACCTGCTCTCCATGCACAACGGAGAGGTACTGCACCCAGAGCCGGAGAGCCTGAGCCTAGTGGCATGGCTCCTGAGGACATAGAGTTCGCGCATTTGAGACTGCCAGAAAGCACCCTCAGGGTCCTTCGAGAGGCGCGAAGGCCCAGCACACGGAAGTGCTATGTTGCAAAGTGGAAAAGATTCACGATGTGGTGCAGGAAAGAAAGGCTTCACAATAAAATGAAGAAGGACTCCACAGTGCTAAAATACCTGACGCACTTACTGGAAAAGAACCTCAGCTCGTCCTCCTTGCGAGTTCACTTGGCAGCGATAGTCGCCTACACAAGGGGTGAGATGGGCAGGAGTTTCTTCACATCACAGGTTGTGAAGAGGTTCCTGGAAGGAGCGAAGAGGATCGCACCACCCAAGCGTGTGCCGCCACCGGCATGGAACTTGAACATAGTCCTAACGGAACTCATGAAGGAGCCCTTTGAACCACTTCACAAGGCCTCACTAAAGATGCTAACTATGAAAATAGCCTTCCTGGTTGCAATAACGTCCTTACGCAGAGTAAGCGAGCTTCAAGCACTAACGCTACAGGAACCCTACATACAAATACACAATGATAGGGTTGTGATGAGGACCGACCCACACTTCATGCCAAAGGTGGTGTCCAAATTCCACATGAACCAGTCCATACAGATACCGAGTTTTTTCCAAAAACCAAGCACTAGCGCAGAGCGAGCTCTGCACACCCTAGACGCCAGAAGGGCGGTCATGCACTACATTGAGAGGACAAAGGGACACAGGAAAACGAAACAGTTCTTTGTGTCATTCGCCAACCGTTTCATGGGCAAGGCAGTAACCAAAAACACTATTGCACGATGGATCGCACAAACAATTCAACTCTGCCACAAAAGGGCAGGGCAAGAACTAGCAGAGGGGGCACGTGCCCACTCCACTAGGAATTAGGGTGCTACAATAGCCTTCCTGGCTAACACACCCATACGAGACATATGCCTGGCGGCAACATGGGCTTCGGTGCACACGTTCACGAAGCACTACTGCGTGGATATTCAGATGAACAAGGAAGCACAAGTCGGACAAAAGGTGCTCCAGCACATATTCAATAACAAACGCTCATCTTCCACCCAGCCGCCACAGAAATGAGAAACCGCTACAAAATCTATGCACAGCATAGTGAATCCAGAAAGATTCACGCTGCAAAACGAATAGTTTCTTACCTGTCGGTGTAGTTTTGCAGCTTGAAGATCTTTCTGGATTCACTAGCGAACCCACCCACCTCCGCCAGAAAGATGAGGCTGGAGAGGGAAGAGGTGGTCAAAAAAAAAAAAGTAGAAATGATTTTAAGTACAAAGCGGTTAAAATATTTCACCTAAATAGAACATTGCCATCACTTCGGAGACGAAAGAAACACGGAAAAAAGAATCCGAAGATGGCGCCCAAGAGTGGGAGCTTCCGCAGGAAGCATGCCGACGTCACCAGAAATGCACCCGAGGAGGTGCGACGCCGACGCCCACCTGGGCTACAAAAAAAAACAAAGAAACAAAGAAAAGACTACGAATCTGGACCCAACCACAAGACCGCGGAATATGCACAGCATAGTGAATCCAGAAAGATCTTCAAGCTGCAAAACTACACCGACCGGTAAACTATTCGTTCTCCCGCAGGTGTAGAGGTGTGGTGCAGCGGCCAGGGCAGCTGACTTCGGAGCACAGGGTTCACAGTTCGATCCCCGGCTCCAGCGGCAGCTCAGCTTAGCACCATGTGACTCTGGGCAATAACTCACTTAATTTCCACGACGGCCCCCAGCACCTTGAGACCCGTAAGGGTGAGTAGTTTGCGCTTTACAAATACGGATTACATTTTTTTTATTTTTTAGGTTCATGTCTGCTGAGGGATTTTTTTTTCAGGGGAGAATAGCTTGCTCCCACATGTTTGGTACCTTCCCGGTTTGAAAGGAGGTTTCTAAAAGCTGCTGCACGCAGGGAATTATGCTCTCTAACCCCATGCTGATGACTTTAGGCGTGGTTGGGTCTGACGGGGAGCCTGATTTACTGCTTAAAGCTATCTTTCTCAGATCTTCTAGGGAGGGGAGGGAAAATTCTGTCAGACAGTTCTCCCTCCACTCCCTCCACTCCGGGCTCAGTGTGGCTAGGCACTCAGTGCCATTGCGAGCCTCTGCCTGGAAGGCGTCATAGATTATTTTTTTTTAAATAATTTTTATTGAAACAAAAGCAGCAGCAAGGACATGGCATTAGCAGCTTGTATACAGGTGGTTAATAGATAACAACAATATACACTCATTGTCAGTCCAACAGAGATACAGGACACATTCCACTAATGACAAAATAAACTACTGGTGGGCGCTCACTCGTTCTCGGGTCAGGAAACGTCAGCCATACCCATCTATCTCTAATCACCCTCCACTTGCGTCATTATCTCATCTACCTCCCCTCCTAATCTCCGGAGTCTTTCTCTCCTTAGTTCTATTGTCTGCGAGACACATATCTCCCCTCTATATTTGTTCCAGCGCCCCCACTTGGGGTCCCATTTACGTGGGCACCCCCTTCCTTTATAGACTTTTTTGTGGCAATCATGGCCTGGTCCATATCTATAGCCCAATCCCTTAGTAGCGGTACGGTGTCCACACCCAATTTCTGAGCAATGTTTTGTTTCGCTATACTCCACGCCATCGTGGCCCATGACTGTTCCAGCTTGTGTGTGGTCTGTTGCTTCCCAAATATTGAGGAGACACAGTAAAGGGGTTGGGAGGATAGATTTGTCACAGGTCCTAGTCAGCTGTCTGGTGACCTCCGTCCAGTATTATTGTATGTGTGAGCATTCCCATATAATATGCAGGAACGTCCCTTTCTGGTTACAATGTCGGAGGCAGCGGTCATCAGATCGTCTGCCTAGTCTGTGTAGTAGTATAGTATCAAAAAATACTCGGTGAAGAATTTTAAGCTGCACCAGGCGAAGCTGCATCGGGATGGCCACATCCCGGGGCGATGACGGCGCCTCCAGCCAGTCTTCGTCGGGTAGTTCCCCCAGCTCAGCCTGCCAGGACGTCCACAGTTTGACCATGGGATTGGCTCGGTTATTAATCCATGTTTTGTATGTGAGGGAGAAGGCCTTCCGGGGAATAGGATCCAACAAGAGCCTGTCCTCCAGGGGAGAGTAGTCTGGGAGGGGAGTATCTTTAGGAAGGGCTGAGTCAATGGCGTGACAGATCTGAAGGTAGCAATCTCTCTGTCTCCGCTAACTGGCATTTAGTTTGAAGGTCAGAGAACGTTGCCTTCTTGCCCTTAACCCATAAGTCGCCCACCGTGGAGATCCCTATCATATCCCACTTTTCAAAGCCAGCACAGGTGCTGAGTCGACCCAGAATACCTGGTTCCCATAGGGGCGGGTGGCCTTTGTAAGGCGGCCCTGCCATCCCATACGCCTCTGCGCGCCATTCCAGACCTCTACCGTACGCGCCCTAGGACCAGTCAGACACAATTTCCTGGGGTTCGTGTACAGTGCTCTATTGAAGCCCCCTTTCCCCAATGGCCAGTGGTCAGTGCAATAGCTGGGGTCCTCATGGCACCCAAAGACCCACTGGTTGATGCAATGAAACCTTCGAGGGGTAACGTGGAGCATAAATGCCGGCAGGGTGAAAATTTGGCCAGCGTAAACAACTTCCTGAAAAGAAGACTGAGTACGCAGAACCAGTTTGTCAGGGAAGAAGTTGGTGTGTGTGGTGAATGAACACACAGAGTATGAAGCTCAGTCACATGCTGAACTAAGGATATGGCAACGAGGACAGCAGTTTTGATGGCGAGGAGCCGTACTGGACAACTGTAGAGTGACTCAAATGGAGTACACTTCTGATAAGTAAGGGAAAGGTTGAGGTCCCATTTGAGCATCACAAAAGCAGAAGGGGGAAACATATGTTGCAGCCTTTAAAAAAAAAAAGCATCACAACAGGTGATTTAAATAAGGAGGGCTGATCAGGCAACCATAAGAAGGCCGAGAGGGCTGAATGGTAACTTACCTGTGCCTAGAACAAACAATAAAACATTGGACTATATAGGGCCAATCTGGCAAGTGCCGCGCCAAATCACAAATTCCTGTAGGAAGGTAAAAGGTGTTAAGCTGTTGCCACTCAATCTCCAATCATGAAGGTGGAGGTTGTGAAGCCTGGGGTAGAGAATCCAATCTTTCTATGGCCACAGCAGATCCTTCCAGAGAGTCAGCCTAATCAACTTCTGCCCCGCATTATAACATATCTATCTTTTATGTCAATCAGTGTTTCCTCCATGTGAAGAGAAGTGCCCGGCCAGAGCCTAATCAGCACGCCCCTAGCAAACGCCGAGTAACTCGTGGCATGTAGCTGACCCCTCCACCTCCTCTCTAAGTTCCTGACCAATGTCCCTGCTAAATGTGTCTCCTGGATAAGCGTGACCTGAACGTGATGTCTCTTGAGATATGAATAAATTAAGTATCTACGGGAGGGGTTATGTATTCCTCTCACATTCCACGTACATATTTTAATTGGGGCCATGGTTTCGCTACATAGGTGAGTTTACGGCGTGTACGCTGCATAAGGATCGTGCTTGTGGGCGAGGAAGAAACTCTAAATAATGACTGTTGCTAATCTGTCTCATCTTCAAAGAGATAGTGGCAATGACCCAGCGCATGTTGAATGGCATGACTGTATCCAACTAGAAAATATAATACCAAAAGGGCGAGAATGCAACTAGCAATCGTCCAAACGTTAGATTTATCAAACGACATTCCAACAATGTCAAGGGGGGTTGCTGCACAGGCGGTGTATGTTTACAATACAGACAGGTTTATGTTACCCCTTAAAATTCCCAATATGGAAGGCATATACTGGGGCAATCAATGCAAATGTAGGTCAGGCCTGTATGCCTAACTATTCACCTGTTTACGGATAAACACAAGTCTTTAAGTCCCATCCTCACTACACCACTTTACGCAGTGTGTAGCAACCTCAACAAATAAACTTTACAGAACATTTTTACATGGTATTCGTATACGAGGCCATATGTACTTGCGTGTATGTCAGCTTCATCACAATCAGCACGTTCTGGAAGTACTGAGACAAAGATTAATGTACATCGTCTGTGGTTTGTGGCATGATCTTTGGGAGGTCTACTGAGGCTTGTGAATAAAGAGTCTCTTCGGATAGTTCCTCTTCACTGTCTTTCTCCTGTACGCTGGATTCAGATGAAATCTCCCCTTGCGTCCCACCAATTTCCACTGCTACCTGTAGGGCACTTTGTTGGTCTTGCTTAATCTGTTCTTCGTTTGGTCCAAGAGATCGATGTGTTCCCTGCAGATTCCCATGTGTCCAACCATTTGCCTGCTGCCTCCAGGGGGCTGAAAAATTGTGATTTGCCTTGACCTATCAGCCTTAGTCTTGCTGGGAACAGCAAGGAGTATTTAAGGTCTTGCTGCCGAGGAGTTTTAGCCAGCACCCCATGTGCTCTCTCAACAACAAAATGGGGGGGGAGAGTGGGAATCTGGAGGTCAAGGACCTCAGCCACCCTAAGCATAACCAAAACCATAGCTTAGGGTGTTGATTCTTCCGTGGCCGGACCAGCAGGGGAGAAAAGTGCAACGTCAGAGATGTGGCAAGCCTAATAGCATCTTGTAGGACCTTGTACTAATTGCCATCAGCATAGGACTGAGCGAACTCATCACCCTGAATAGGATTGTTAACTGAGTCAGTGCCAAAAAGTGAAAGCTGGGAATGTTGCCTGCCTGGTGATAAGGCGAGAGCAGAAACTTTAGTCCGATACGGTTGCGATGTTGACCACATTTAGACTGTTCTCTGGTCGATGTTGGAAAGGACAATTGGGGCCATCTCTTCTGGCAGTGAAGTCAACATCGATGTGCCTGCAGCTATCGGCACCGTAGGCGGCTTCAGTACTGGAGCTGAAAGCGAAATCAGTATAGAGGGTCTTTGTGACACCGAGGGCAGTCCCGTCTGGAGAAATCTAACTGGAAGGCCTCTCAGCTTCATGGGTCCCAAAGGTGAGCCAGTGGGAGGTGGTAGAGATAGCTGTGCAAAACTGGATGAAGGCCACAAACCCTGGAAATGCTGGAACCAGCTTTGGATGTTTTTTTTTTTTTAATTTCTTTATTGAACAGCTGTACAATCCACTCTTACATATACAAGGATCAATAAACTGAGTTGTTGGAGACACAGAATACTGTACATACATTAAACAATCGTTCAGAGGGATCAGCAATAATTAACGTGATGAATGTCGATTTTTTGCTTAAAGACAACTCAGAATGGTGAAAATGCATTGGAAGGAGTTCAATAACAAAAAGGGAATATGTAACAAAAACCAGAGAAAGAAAAGAAAAAAAGAAAGAAAAAGGAGGAGTGAAGATGAAGTACATATCTGCGTATGCGAGAGAGAGGAAGTGGTTTAATCTATACAATAAACAATTTCCTAGAAACATTTTCGTCGTCATAGGACAAATAGCATCACATATAAATCAGAGCATTCCGCCATGAACACAAGTGTGGGAAAAAAGTCCTCTTATGGGGATACCACAGTAATTGGTGACCAGCGCGGGGCCTCAGGAACCATTGTGGTGTATGCATTTTTTAAATACCACAATACCATTTAAAGGGGCGTGTGGTACAGGCAGTAGCAAAGGTGATATTACTCCATGCACAAAGTGTCTACCCCACTTCCTCAGGTACTATGGAATTGATGGACTGTGACTGTGAGTCCTGGGAAAGTTTTGCGATATACGTGCGATATGGCCCCCAAATGTCTACTGGGCGGGAGGTAACTGGGACCATCGTGGAGTATTCCTCAATGTTGACGTTGCAGTAGGCCATGCTACGAAGCCAGGCCTGGGGGCTTGGTGTGCGCCTGGAGCCCCAAAGTAGTGCAATCTCTCTCTTAGCTAATAATAAGCCGATGGCCGCCAGTTTGCGGGAGGCGGGTGGAAAGTTTACAACGTATCCCAGTAAAGCTATCTCAGGGGTAGGTGTAAGCTCCAGGCCCAATATGGTCCCCAAAATGCGATAAACCTGAACCCAGTAGTCCTGAAGCAGGGGGCATGTCCAGGAAAGGTGGGAAAATTCAGCATGTGGGCCTTTGCATTTAGGGCAACAGTGCGGCCTATTAGGGTCGATCTTGTGGGATAGGTCAGGGGTATGATACATCCGTCTCATAAACTTAAAGGGGATGAGCTTGTGTCTGCTATTAACCAGCTTTGGATTTAACTCCAAAGTCGGCCAACTTCGGGTGCAGGAAATGTGCTGTTGGCGCTACCCACCCGCTTATTTAGAGGAGTGGGAATGGCGCGAAGGAGCAGAACACTGCTTTGATTTCTCATGTTTCTTGAGCTTATTTTAGGATTTGGAGCGCTGTGCAGCTTCGTCGGGTCCGGGAAAGAACCTTCGACTTGAAACAATCTTGCCACTGCGTCTTCTTTTTTTAAAAAGAATTCCAAACCTCATCCGCCTCCGACCCCAGTAAACAGAAAAAACAGGATGTTGTTACCTTTACTCTATTTCTAGAGACGTAGGCAATCGAAGTAGAGCCTCAAAAGATGCCGCCCATCTACCGGTAGATGACACAACCTAAAAAATGTAACTGACCTCTCGTTTTAAAGGAGAGGGTGGTCGCACTCCCTTCTGGTTGATTGTAACCAATGGCTGTGGCTGATAGCCCAGCAAAGAGAAAGCAAGAGCCAGCACAGTCAGAGAGATTCCAAAGAGGCATAATAATAGGATCGGAAAAAAAGTAAAAGAAAAGAACAAACATTTTTTTTCGAAAGTAATAACACACCAACTTAAACCTCTAAAGCAACAGTACTCCATTAGAATCACCCCTGAACTAATGAGGACACCAGTTAAGCAAACAGTCCCATAGTGCCTTCTTTCTACTGTTCTGCAATCCGACCAAATCAGTTTTGGAGGTCTTATATAAGGAGGATAACCAGTCTGAATAAGGGGGGGAGCGGATGCGTAGCCTCTACCCATCCCCTACATATTTCTCGTCTAGCCAGCTGGATCGCGTAAAATAAGAACTACACACAGGGTTATTTATTTCCCTCTAGACTTTCTAAAATAACAAACCGCCCTCCGGCCAGCTGTAAGAAGTGCGATTTGGTGAGTGCCTCAGACATCCAGAAGTTTAAAGATTCCCCAGCAATTTCTGAATTCTGGCAGAGTGTGGGGGCTACCATAGCTGATATGTTGGGGACACCAGTCCATATTTCTCTTGCCCTGATTATTTTTGGTATTGCTAGAGGAAATACAGGTTCAGCCAGGGGGTGCTTATTTTTTGCCACAGCGTCCTCTTGTGCTTGGTGGTGTAAAGTTTTGCATTGCATTCCCTGATGGTCTTAGAGTTCAACACACAGTTCCTGCAGGTCTTGATGCTGTGGCTCAATCCCAGTCACCACAGGCAGACCTTGCCGGGGGATTGGTCACAAACTTTTTTTTGAGACTGTCCGTACATGGCGTAAAATCTTTGGGGGATGGGGGAGGGGTAGCATGACATCCCTTGCACACTGTAGAAAATTTGACAAAAACTATTCTCTGAGAGACGAGAGAAGCTCCTGATCTGCGCCTGAGAGCATGGAAAGAAAGAAACTGATGTGAATGCTTGGGAGTGGTACCTTTATAGGCACTGCATGTCACTTGCGGAGCAGAACGGTATCAGTGGAGAGCCCTCCAGCGCACAGAGGTACCTTTAAAAAAGTTTCTCGATCCAGTCTGACACACAGGGAATATTCAGAAGCTGAGGATTCTGCAGCTAGAAATCTCTAGCAGCAAAATACAGTTTCTTTGCTTAAATGGACTATCTAAGCAAGTCAAAACATATGAGTTAAACATAATGATGTAAACTGCCTTTATTCATATAGTGAACTGCATTAATTGCCTTTCCAATGCCTCCTAGTCCAGCTGACCAGACTGCATAAAATAAATATCTAAAAATATTTTGTTTATCTATTTTTTTTCTGTTACCCTTTAGTGTATATTTCAAACCTTTTGTATCAACAGGCTAGTTTTCATTAATTTGCATTGTTTTCATTTTACTTTTCCATCTTCTGGGACACAGGCAGCACAATCATGGGATATTTTTTTGGTCAAGGATCAGTGAACCAATAGAGATGCAAAACAGTAGAAATCTTAGCACTTAGAATTTATAATACGGAAGAATCCAATGCTAAATGTGCTACAAACTACCCTCTCATGCGTCCCTTCCAGTAAGTTAGGAGGGTATAATTTAATCTACAGCATTACAAGCTGTAAACCAGTTGCTAGAAGTAACTTACTCAGTTTGCAGCATGAACTGTGTATTGACTGAAAAGAAGTGCCCCAACCTCAAAAGCGGTAACCTGCAGGAACAGTATGGTGATGTTTGGAACAATATTTTTAACTTGCTTCGCACACCTGTGCTTTCTGTCAGTCCTGAACATCTACACAATAATGTTTAGTAAAGGTAGATGAAGACTGAGTAGCGTGCGAGTCTGCTTATGGTATGTAGACTACGAAAGCTATTTTGGCTCACTTTTGCGAGCAGAATTTGTGTTAGGGGTAGTAATACAGTGTCCGGTAGGCTTTAACTTAACAATTCAATGCTCCTAACAATCCATTTTATAATACCTGCCATAGAGATTAGGTAACATAATGCAGAGTATTGTTGATTTTCTGACGGTAGTGTGGTCTATGTAACACATAATAGTCATTCAGCCCTTCTAACATCTATTGTTTATAGTTATCTCAGAAAGGAATTGGGGCTTTGACAAAAAGGATTGCGAGTCAATAGATTGAATGACATGAAAAGGTGAAACCACCTCTAGTAGAAAAATAGGCTGCATGCAAAGGCTACCATACCCATATGAAATTGCCTGAATGGCTTTTCAACAAGCAAAGCCTGAATGCTTGTTTCATTATGTATCCTAGCAACCCAGAGCATTACTTTTCAGGAGTGCAATTGAAGAAAGCAAGAATGGAGCAACTCAAATGGCACTCTCATCAGTCTAGAACGGACTTCATCCCCTTTTTTGGCTCTGTAATAAACATTTTAAGACCAAATACAAAAAAAACAAATTGATGTCCTGTTTTGAAGGTATGTTGCAACTTTCAGATAGATTAATAAGTATGGATGTATATTTCACTCCAACTTTTTTCCAAAAGTAGCTGATCACATACTGTACTATGGCCGTTACAGGGTTGACGTTTATAGAGTAGTGCAATAGCTTCCAAAATATTTCCATTTAGTCATATAATACTATATGCTATAGTGGTATGTTTTCTACCTTCCTTTCAGATTTGCATGCACACCTGTGGAAGTTGAAATAAATAAGCACTTTAAAAAAAACTCTGGTTCCATACCTCTAAACGGGGCTGTGCATTCAACTGTTATCCATAATGCTGACTGAGCAAGTCTACAGTTGAGGGAAGTTTTTGATATGGATATGGATGCATGGAGATCTCCATGAGAACTGAGAATTAGCTTAACTGAATCTTGCCTCATTTTTCACACTGCATAGAGGGCCACAAGAAGTTAGTAGAGTAGAAAATTGTACAAACATTTCCCAGACCAGTCTTCCTCTAGTGCATTCCTAAAGACTAGGTGTAGGAAAGTGGGTGTCTGTTGCAGTAACCCCCCCCCCCTCCCCCCACCCACACACACTTTTTTGCCAGACTACTGATGCGCTTTCACTTGATGTAGCCTGGGTCCCTGCGTCTCAGGTTCCCAGGGCCTGTGTTCTTTCCACAAAACTAACCAAATTGGCATCTGTGGCCACAGGTCAGTCCCTGGTAAATGGTACCACAGATACCCAGGGCACTGTGACTAAGGAAGACCTCTACTGGCTGCAGCACTTATTGTGCCACCCTTAGAGGCCCTGTATCTTTACACACACACTGATGTTGCAGGCTGCGTGTTTTGGTGCAGAACAAAGTGAAGAGTTGTGATGGCACACATGCCTGTGTGCCATGCCTACAATCCAGTGCCCTCGCATAGATCAGTCACCCCTCTAGCTGGGTGCCAAATGCCAGTGGCGAGGGTATAGGTGCATGAGCCCTGTACCCCTACAGTGTTTAAGTCCATTCTTAGACTTTGTAAGTGCAGTGCTGCCATTAAGAGTATATGGTGCTAGGAGCTTGTCATTACGAACTCCCCAGCACCATCATGGCTACACTGAAAACTGAGAAGTTTGGTATCAAACTTCTCAGCACACTAAACCCACACTGATGCCAGTGTGGGATTAAATGAAAAATGCACACAGAGCGCATCTTAGAGATGCCCTCTGAAAACTAACCTACCACTAGTTTCCAGGCTAAGTTGCTGCTTTCTGCTGTCACCAAACAGTCATGTGTCTGGACCCCTGGGTTAAGAGCCTGCTGCTCTCTAGGGCTTGAAATAATGCACATCCTGGAACGAGGTGCCAGACTCCTCCCCCAGGATTGTCAGAGTTCATAAAGGGGAATCTTCAAAGGCTTGCTGTCTTTGTGAGCTTCCCCAGGCCACTTGCTGCTCTCAGCAACTGGTCCCCACTGGTTCTGACACCCACTTTGGGTGGGAGAACCGGCGGGAAAATCAAGTGAGGAAGAGAGGTGTGCCCACCTGCCAACTCCACCTTTCAGGTGGGGGAGGCGAGGTGAAGCACAACTCTCAGTCCACGCCATCTTGAAGATGGGGGACTCAGCCAACCAGGGACAGGCTCATGCCTCCCTCCCACTGGAGTGTGGCATAATAGGGGATGTACCCACCCCAGGAAAGTGACCCCTTGGTCCCTATCTTTTGCCTACCTGTAACGTCCCTAAATCTAACCTTGCTTTCTCAGACAAGAAGAAACTACAAGAAGGACGGAACAGCCGTGCAGCAGCTAACAAGAGGAAGACACCCACTGACTTGGCCCCAGCCCAACCGGTCCGCCTCCCCCTCGAACCTGCTCCTGCGAAATCCTGGTGTGTCCTGCAGCCAGCAACCTTGAAAACCCCAGAGGACCTGCCTGACTTCAATTACAAAGACTTTGTCTCATGTGAACACCAGATTTGCTCATCTGCAATCTCTGGCCTTAGCCGGAAACCGCGAATTGGCATCACTCTGCACCCACCGTCCACAGCCCTAGTTCGAATGAGCAAACCCCACAAGGAAGTCACCCCGGCGATCCTGACCCGAGATCCGGCGACCCCTGACCTACCTCACACCTCCAGCTGACGCATGCAGCCTAAATACCGAATATCTCCCCAACCGCGACCCGGAGCTTGTAAGAAGATCCGACCCCAAAAGGCACCCTTGCACCCGATGCCCCACGTCCTTGGGTGCCCCAGCCGACTGTGCCTAACCAACACCGAACTTCCCAACTTACCTCTCGAAGTCGTGGTGTCACCCAGAAGACCTTTCTCCCCAAGCCTGCAGTCCCTTTGCAAACTGGAGGTTCTCCATTGAAAACAACAGGGTGCCCAAGTTCGAAACCGCACCCTGCACCCGGCCACCATAGTGCTGCTGAGGATGCACCTTTGGTGCTACTTTGTTTCCCCATTTGCCCTGAACTAAAGTCCACAAACCAGTGGCCTGCTAGTCAGCAGCCACCAACCGGAGACCCCCTATCCCCCATTTGATAAGATTGGGCCTCAGCACTTTGCACCCGGCTTCCCTAGTGCCGCTGAGTGTGTAACAAGAGGGCATCCTTGACCCTGGGGGATCCATGAGTCTACCCCTAGAACCTCAACTCCCACTACTAAATACTTACCTCAAAACCGATAACACTATTTTCCTCCTTAGGATAACATTGACTGTTTTTCTGTGAAAAGTTTTTAAGTGTGGAGTTTGAGAGACTAAAGAAATTCTTTAAAATTGCATAATCTAACAAAAACGATTTTACCTACCTGTTTTCAGGAAATGACCCAGAGTAGTATTTAGGTATGCTACTCTGTGTAACCCTAGTAATCTCAAAAGTTACTTACCTGCTATTTTACTAAAAACGCCTATTCAAGTCTATGTACTGCATTTACTAAGTTTTGTATTTCTCTGCATCCATACTGTAAATCAAATCAAAGTGCATATACAATTATCTTTCAAACTGTATTTCAATTGCATTACTAGTGTAAAGTAGTTATTGCTTACCTGTGCCAGGCTTGCTTGGTTCAAGAAAATAAAATAACTAAAATAATGTTTTTATACAAAAACAATTGGTCTGAAGTTTAGTCTTTGAGTGTGTGAATTCATTTGCTGACTGAGTGTGTACGACGACACTACCACAAATATAAAGTAAGGTTCTATCTAACTTTACCTCTGGCTCTCTTTGGGGTTCCACTGGACTCTGCACACTATACCTCTCGTTGGTATAGAGAGACCGCTTCCTAAAGCTCCAAACCGTTGTTCATCCCACACAAGCTCATACCTGACTTAACACTTGAAGGCGTATCTGTGCTCGTGAGTGGACTGTTAGGTTTCATGGTTTAGCCATGGCTTAATCTTGTTAGTAATGCAGCGTTGTTGGTGTTCATGCCAATACTTTGACTCCTTAGGGCGGCTTTGCATGTTGTAATTGTGGGTACTACCTTGTTTCACTTTGTTCCTTAGTTCATTTTAGTTTCTTTCTCACCATTTCCCTGGTAACTTTGGTTTTATGCTATGTATTTTTTTCCTAATTTTTGTGATTTTTTTTTTAAGGTTGGATGGGAGGGGAATGTGTTGTGTTGCATGGTATGCTGAGAATGGAATGCTGATGGTGGAATACTGGAGGTGTAATCTTCTGTGTTTGGCAGTTTTCAGGTTCTCACAAGTAGCTCAGTCAAACTCATATCAACCATACAGCTGTGAGCTACTTTTCCCTTTATATTCATATTGGCAAGAGGGGGAATCTAATTGAATTGTGCCAAAGGAGAATTCTGGCCATAGGCTAATAAGCATTTGGCAGCTAGTAATAATATATATCTCCCTTATCTGAAAAAAGATAAATGCTCATATCCTTAAATATCACAAGGCAGCATCAAATGGGTGCTAAATCCAACCAGAAATACAGCAGCAGTAGTTGGGGTTTTGATGTGGGGTTTTAGGTATTAAGTGAGCATGTGGGCTTAACTGCTGTGCTGCAATACGAGTTCCAGGCAAGTCGCACCAACATAGCAGCAGGGTCACAACCCTTGTTCGATTTTTCAAGTGTTCGATGTTTACATTCAGCCAGAGAAGGCTAGCAGAAGATTCACATGAAGTTAGTCTAGATTCAAATGTCAGTTTAAGGAGCTTCTTTGAACAATACACCATCCATACAATCCATAATGTAATCCTACCATGCAGCCCAGCTTGATATTTGCATAGCGCTATTGCCATTCGTATGGTCCTGCTGCTCTGGAGAACGAGAAAATGAGAAATAGGTTATAAGGGAGGGTAGACGAGTAATAAGCTGGCTGGAAAAAAAGTAACAGCCTGGAAATAGCAAACACTCTTAAAGAATGCAAGATTAAGTAAAACAGGAAATGTAAGCAGGAACAACCTAGTTACCTTAACTCTTTTACACTTATTCCAAAATCATTGCTTGTTTTTGCCTGAAAAGTTAAGAACATGACTACAGGGCCAGAAAGGATCTGTTTCAATGTCCATTGCTTATATTCCTACAAAACGTAAGCAGTATGGTGTAAAAAGACCACATCCTGAACACAGAGCAGTGGAACACATTTTATAAACTAAAATATGGAAAACCACTGCTGATATGGATCACATTAAACATTTTCCGCTTTACTCATCAACAAGTATTGCAGTACCTCCAGGAATGGTGTACTTACCCACTGGAGGGAACCATGTTGTTCAAAGAAAGAGGAGAAAATGAAAGTAGCGCTTCACCGGCAAACTCTGTATAGTGGCGCCAATGTGTGTGTTTGTGATTAAAACCACTCTGGCCTATTTGCGATCCCTCTGTATTGCTTTATTTTGGGTTTTTTTGTTTCGCATTTTGAACAATTTTTCTCCCTCCGTCCCGAGGCTGCTTTTTGGAATAGAAAAATGTCAGAAAAAGATGAAATTTACATCCAAAGTGTTTCTTATTTGGATCAATATCACAGGGGAACAAATAAAGGAGAGGAAAAAGAGGGTAAGAGCTGTTTGTTAAAGTCATGGTTTTTAGCAAGTGAGCTGGAGCGAGATGGACAGAAAGGGGTAATAAGAGTAAGAAAGGGGCAGCTGCCAGCAGCAGAGTAGAAGTGAACACTGTAGTGAGGTAGGCGGTGTGAGAGGAGTGTTGTGTGGGGGGAGGGGGGATGGGTTTAAGCATATTTAGAAGGGGGCCACTACACCGCTGTGAGGCCGATAAATCCATGGGATCGGTAGGTTTTATTGCAATAGGACCAAAGACAAGCCGAGGAGCAAACTTAAACATTTTCACTATACGCATCAAAAAAGTATTGCAGTACCTCTAAGAACGTGTATTTCCCCACCTGGGAAAATCAATGTTGTTCAGAAACTCTGTAAAGTGGCACTATTGTGTATGGTTGTGAATAAAACCAATCGGAAATTTGGCTGTCTTGCTTTATTTTGTGTTTTTTTTATTTTTCGTATTTGGAACCTTTTATTTCTCTCTGTCCTGAGACTGCACTTTCGAAAAGAAAAGTGTCTAAAAAAGACTTCTCTGTTGAAAAAGTGGGTACAGTGCAATTTTTGAGTTCTGCAATGTTATCCTATGGAAAGAAGAAAACGTTCTGCTAACCGGTAAAGTACTGTAACTTATGGTACCAATATCCAGAAGTTAATGTGAGTGGTGGGCAAGGTCCAAGGCAGCACCAGCAGTACACCACCAGCGATAGGGGGGCGGCTGGGTGCAGGGTGCAAAGCTGCATTGGGAGGCCAATAGGCTTCTATGTAGATCGGTCACTGCGAAAAGAGGCTGCAAGCTCTGGCTAGAAGGCCAGTCGGGGTGAACCAACAGGAAGGTTAAAATCACATGATGCTCAGGGTCGTAGGAACACCTGGGGTCCCCTTCTCTACAACCTGGGGGAAACAGATGCAGAGGTGACTTTAGGCGTCGGGTTGTCTTACTGGGAGCAGTCATGGTCTACGAGGCATGCGTGCAGGCAGCTTAGGGAAGTCCACAAGGGGTGAAGGAAGCCACAATGGACTTGAGTTCTGGAGGGCTTTGAGACCTTGTTGACACTGTTGGCCCACTTCAGTAAAGGCCGGGGGCCTTAGACACTTTGCTTAGGAGTTCCTGCAGGGTGCATAAGAACAGGTCTGCTGTTAATGGAAAGTCTTGGGTCTTTATCAAAGGCAGGCAGTCCTCCTGGTTTTGTAGAGTCAACAGCTGCAGGACAAGTCGACTTTGGTGCAGTTTTCAGCAAGGGATGTAGACAGGCCGACAGGGTTGGTATCAGGTCCGGTGTGTCTTGTCTCCTCTCTGTGTTTGCGGCTCTTCTCTGTGTCCTCTCTCTTCTTACGTCATCAGGATCTGTTTCTCTGGTGCCAGTGACTCCCTTAAATACTCAATTTAGTAGAGTTAAGGTAGTAGTCATTGGACTACTGACGTTTAGGGTCATTATGCCCCCCAATATGACCGCATCCTGTGGGAAATGGGCGTAACCCTGTCCCAGAATTCCTATGTATGCCATCGCAGAGATGGCTACTTCTGAAAAATCTTGTAAACCTCAGTGTAGCCCACCTTAGGGATGGTACTAGCCTGGAGGTGGCATGATACCTAATATACCTGGTGCAAAGGGGGTTCCAGACAAAGTGGGGTGACTTCCTCTCCTGTGAGGAGAATCAGACTTTCATTCCAAAGGGGGCAGCGCTTAAAGCTTGCCGGCTTGGGAAGGCTAATCAGCAGGTCATCCTGAGGGAGGGGGTGTTAAACCCTCTTCCCAGACAGGCTTTACTTCTGGGCCTCCTAAGAGCAGAGGCTCTCACCCTAGGAATTCACAGCAGCTTTTTTGGGTGGCAGGCTGGAGAAACCAGTCAGGCAGGTTTGCCCTCACATGTAATATTCAGCACCCTACCTTAGGGCTGTCAGGCCTGCTGTAGGGGTGACTTACAAATATTACATGCTGTGTTAGGAGTCATGTCACACAGGGATGTGTGACATGTCGTGTTTTCACTTTTGTTTGCACCAAAACACGCAGCCTACAATTGCACCTTGCATGTGATTGGTGAGGGATCTCTTAGGGTGCCACAATTCGTGCTGCTGCCCTTAGGGACTCTCTTTAGTGCCTCAGGCCCTAGGTACCAGGGTTACCATTTACAAGGGACTTACAGTGGGTGTTAAACGTTTTGCCAATTGGGGAAATAAGTGTACAGTTTTGTAAAGAGTTCTGGCACTTGGGACCTGGTTAGCAGGATTTGAGTGCATTTCCGGTCGAAATCACATTGTTACCAAGCAAAAAGTAGGAGTGACCATGTCAAAATAGGCTACTGTCCTACAGTTGCCATTGTGAATGATCATTGGTACTTAGTTATAACATTTTCATGTATACTCTTTTATCCATTTGTATTAAATTTTGCATTACATTTTATGTTTAACATCATTTAAAAGTAATACATACATTTTCCTATTGTCTTGTTCGAATAGGGCGTCATTACGGAGCAGTGACTTGTGAAGGGTGCAAAGGTTTTTTTAAAAGAAGCATCCGGAAAAACCTTGTGTATACTTGCCGAGGGTCAAAGGAGTGTGTCATCAACAAACATCATCGCAACCGCTGTCAGTATTGTCGACTACAGAGGTGCATTGCACTGGGAATGAAACAGGACTGTAAGTGTGAACACAATCTGTTTCCATTTACTATGTTGTAAAGAACCCGGATGAATCAATGAACTTAGTAAACATGACTAAAGACTGCAATATTTATCAAATGTAGAATCCTTTAGCAAATATTATATTTTTCTGTTACAGTAGCTGTCAGGAGACTCAAAGCAGCATTATGTGGGGATGCTATGTTTGAATTCGTATTTTAATCTTCTTGCATTTTTTTTCTGGCAAATTTTGCATTTAACATTGGCCTTTTTAACATTGGCCTTTCTGTAGAGATGCCAACAGCTTTAAGACTTGTACCTAACCTATTTGGCTGTTTCACTGTTGGTCTGTACATGCAAATATTTCTGTATTTCCACATCAGGCCTCCTGACTCACCTAATATTTCACTACTTTCACGGAGCCTCAGTACACCTGCGTGTGACATATTCTCCTTTCTAATAGGCTGCAGGACCACACCCTTGCTTCTTCCAGGGGTTTCTGAGGTTGGGGAGGGCATAATGGTAGCTGTAGATCAATTATAATTAAGGAATGTTTTTATTCGTGTGCTTATACATAAAAGCAGTAAATTTGATTAATTTGTGGACCATTATGGGAACCAGTTTGAGGTGAGTGCCACATCTCATCTAAACAGATTGCTAGTCTGCTTTGTGGTTAGTGTACTACAACTTCAGCTCTGAAGTAGAACAAACCAGGAATATCTTCTTTACAATCCATCATGTAGTTGTTCTATGTTGGTGATGCTGTTAAATTAGGTGTAAAAAAGTGCTGTCTTTCTGCATGGTTGCCCCCACTTTTCGCTGAACTGCTGATGTGCTTTGACTGAGTGTGCCCTGGGCTCCTGCCAATCAGGTACCCAGGGCATATGTTATTTCCCTAAAACTGCATTGAAGCCTATACCCAATTGGCATCTCCGGCCACAGTTCAGCCCCTGGTAATGGTACCACAGGTACCCAGGGCACTATGACCAGAGAAGGCCTCTAAGGGCTGCAGCAATTATAGTGCCACCCTTAGAGGTCCCTGTGTGCCATGCCTACAGCTCACTGCCCTGGCATAGATCAGTCACCCCCTCTAGCTGGGTGCCCTATACCAATGGTGAGGGTACAGGTGCATGAGCCCTGTACCCCTACATTGTCTAAGTCAATTCTTAGAAAAGCTACAGTGGTTCTGTTGGGAAACAAATAATTCCTTTACAAAGACATGTTTCATTCAAATGGTATCATACAATTGTGATACTCATGGAAAAAAAACCAAAGAAGAATGCACTTCTTAGCATAGCAATTTTACTTCTTACTGAATAAGGCAATCAGAGTATACATTTATAAGGCTGTCAAGAAATAAATGTATGAAAATAGTGACATAGATTACAGTGAGGTGAAATGCTCAGTGACTGTGGTGATGTGAACGTATTATATACAGGTGTGGGAGTAAAATATTTACAATTGATCAAGACAGGTTTACAAATGAAAAATGGTCAGAACAACATTAATTAATGTCTTTGGTAGATGGCAAAAGTGCTCATTATTCACAACCATGAGACTTATTATAGCTGAGCCAGAGTTGACGCCGACGTTTCAAGCCTGATTGATTGGTGTCAAAGCGGGTCTTCTTCAAGGTTAAAGGTGTTATAGACAGCTCAACAAGAGGGGTGAATTCCCTTATAGAGGCCTCTCCAGGTCGGGGCTAGGGGTGGCCTGATGAAATTCAGGAAGACGCAAGAACGATTTGGCTGGAGTTTCGTTGTGATATCAACGTGATCCTCGATACTGTGAAAGTGGGCTGACGTAATTATTCATCAGCCTCGGTGAAGCAAACGTCCTCCTCCAGCGCCAGTCTCAATGTTCTGACCATTTTTCATTTGTAAATCCATGTTGCTCAATTGTAAATATTTTACTCCCACACCTGAATTATACCATTTGAATTATACATGTCTTTGTAAAGGAATTATCCGTTTCCCAAAATAACCACTGTAACTTTTCTGATGAATACCCAGGTTCTGAGGAACGCAGGTTACCCCATTTTTTGTACATAAGTCCATTCTTCGGCATTGTAAGTGCAGTGCTGCCATTAAGAGTATATGTTGCTGGGAGTTTGTCATCATGAGCTCCACAGCACCATCATGGCTACACTGGAAACTGAGAATGTTGGTATCAAACTTCTCAGCACATTAAACCCTCACTGATGCCAGTGTGGGATTTAATGAAAAATGCACACAGAAGGCATCTTAGAGATGCCCCCTGAAAACTAACCTACCACTAGTGTCCAGACTGAGTGGCTGCTTTTAGCTGCCACCACCAGACATGTTTCTGGACCCCTGGGTTGAGAGCCTGCTGCTCTTGGGGGCCTGAATTAATGCACATCCTGGAGCGAGGTGCCAAGCCTCCTCCCCCCAGGATGGGCAGGGTTGACAAAGTGGAAGCTTCAAAGGCTTGCTGTCTTTGTGAGCTTCCGCAGGCCACTTGCTGCTCCCAGCAACTGGTCCCCACTGGTTCTGACCCCCACTTTGGGCGGGAGAACCAGCAAGAAAAACAAGTGAGGAACAGAGGTGTGCCCACCTCTGCCAACGCCACCCTCGGGGGGCGAGGTGAAACACAACTCTCAGTACCTGCCATTTTGCAGATGGGGGACTTTGCCATCCAGGGAAAGGCTTACGCCCCTTCCCACTGGAGGGTGGCTTAATAGGGGGTGTCCCCACCCCAGGGAAGGGACCCATTGGTACCAACCTTTTTACCTACCTGTAACACCCCTAAATCTAGTATTTAGGGGCAACCCTGAACATTGCTTCCTCAAACAAGAAACAACTACAAGAAAAGAAAAAGAAGCACCAAACAGCCGTGCCGACGCTAACAAGCGGAAGACGCCCACTGACTTGGCCCCCAGCCCTACCGGCCTGTCTCAACCTCAAACCTGCTCCTGCGAAATCCTGGTGTGTCCTGCAGCCAGCAACCTCGAAAACCCCGGAGGACCTGCCTGCCTTCAACCACAAATACTGTTTCTCCTGTCAACACTGGATTTGTTCATCTACAACCACTAGCTTCAGCAGGACACTGCAAAGCTGCACCACTCTGTACCCGCCGTCCACGGCCTGAGCTTGAGTGGGCAAAAACCCTGAGGAGGCCCCCCCCCCCCCCCCCCCCCCCCGGCGATCCTGACCCGAGATCTGGCGACTCGTGACCTGCCTCCAGCCGATTCCTGCTGCCTAAATACAGAGGGTCCCCCCAACCACAAGCTGGTAAAAGATCCGACCCTAAAAGGCACACCTGCACCCCACGCCCCCTGGCCTTGGGTGGCCAAACCGATCATGCCTAACCAACCCCCAACTTACCTCTCGCAGTGGTGGTTGCACCCAGAAACCTTTGTCCCCAAGCCTGCAGTGCCTTTGCAAACCGGAGGTTCCCCTTCGTAAACAACAGGGCGCCCCAAGGTCGAAACAGCACCCTGCCTGCACCAGGCCACCCTGGTGCCTCTGAGGGTGCACCTTTGATGCTACTTTGTTTCCCCATTTGCCCTGAGCTAAATTCTATGAGCTTTGCTCCCACAAACAAATGGCCGCTCCTCAGGAGCCACCAACCGGAGGCCCCCTATCCCCATTGGATAGCATTGGGCCTCAGCACCCGGCAACCCTAGTGCCGCTGAGGGTGTAATGAGTGCATCCCTGACCTTGGGGGGGCCCCTGAGTCTACCCCCAGAACCTCAACTTCCACTACCAAGTACTTCCCTTAAAACTGATAACACTATTTTTCCTCCATAGGATAACGTTGACTGTTTTTCTTGGAAAACTTTTTAAGTGTGGAGTTTGAAAACCTAAAGGATTTCTTTAAAATTGTACTATTTAACAGAAACAATTTGACTTGCCTGTTTGCAGGAAATGTCCCAGAATAGTATCCAGGTATACTACTCTGAGTAAGAAAAGTAATCTAAAAAGTAACTTACCTGGTCTTTTACTGAAATGTCCATTCAAGTCTATGTACTGTATTTGCAAAGCACTGCATTTCTCTTCAACATTACTGTAAGTTAAAACAAAGTGCATATACCATTACAATCCATACGTATTACAACTGTATATTTACTGAAAAGTACTTATCACTTACCTGTGCCAGGCTTGCTTGGTTCTAGGAAATAAAATAACTAAAAGAATATTTTTAAACAAAAACAATTGGTCTAAAGTTCAGTCTTTGAGTGTGTGAATTCATTTGCTGACTGAGTGTGTACAACACATGCTTAACACTGTCCTCTGATACTGCCTTACTTGCCGACCACACTACCCCACAGTAGAGAGTAAGGTTCTATCTACTTTTACCTCTGCCTACCTTTTGGGTTCCACTCGACTCTGTGCACACTATACCCCACTTTGTTATAGTATATACAGAGCCAGCTTCCTACATTGGTGGATCAACGGTGGGATATACAATTTTGCATTTGTTGGACTACTTGGTTACCACCAGATCACACAACAGACCTCTTAAATTGTCTTTTGAATTACGATTTTTCAAATTGGCAATTTTTTGTAAAATTACTAAAAGTCTTGCTAGGGCCTTGGTTAAGTCCCTGTAGAATTTTAGAAAAATAAAGTGTCACTTTAACTGCGGTTAGAGGGGTTAGAAATCTTTTTTAACAATGTCTCAAAACAAGAACCCAGCGGTCAGTGAAAATAATCACAATGGCATAGAGGAGATGGTTGAGGAGCTCACCCCTTACCTTCTCTTGTCTTTCAAGGAGTTAAGATCCCTATGCAAAATTAAAAAATATAACCATGGGATTTATTGAAACATGCACCCAGAGGGCATCTTAGAGATGCCTCATGAAAACTAACCTACCACTAGTGTCCAGGCTGAGTAGCTGCTTTCAGCTGCCACCACTAGACCTGTTTCTGGACCCCTGGGTCGAGAGCCTGCTGCTCTTGGGAGCCTGAAACAATGCACATCCTGGGACGAGGTGCCAAGCCTCCTCCCCTAGGATGGGCAGGGTTCACGAAGGGGAAGCTTCAAAGGCTTGCCGCCTTTGTGAGCTTCCCAGGCCACTTGCTGCTTTCAGCAACTGGTCCCCACTGGTTCTGACCCCCACTTTGGGCAGGAGAACCGGCGGGAAAAACAAGTGAGGAAGAGATGTGTGCCCACCTCTGCTAACTGCACCCCTCAGGTGGGGGAGGCGAGGTGAAGCACAACTCTCAGTACCCGCCATCTTGCAGATGGGGTGACTCAGCCAACCAAGCAAAGGCTTATGCCCCCCCCTCTCACTGGAGGGTCGCACAGGGAATGGACCCATTGGTCCCAAACTTTTTACCTACCTGTAAGACCACTAAATCTAGTATTATGGGGCAAATCTGAACCTTGCTTCCTCAGACAAGAAACAACTACAAGAAAAGAAGGACTAAACTGCTGTGCCAAAGCTAACAAGAGGAAGACGCCCATTGACTTGGCCCCAGCCCTATCTGTCTGTCTCCACCTCGAACCTGCTCCTGCGAAATCCCGGTGTGTCCTGCAGCCAGCAACTTTGAAAACCCCGGAGGGCCTGCCTGCCTTTGAACCACAAAGACTGTCTCCTGTGAACACCGGATTTGTTAATTCGTAACCTCTGATTCCAGCCGGACACTGCGAATCCGCACCACTCTGCACCCGCCGTCTACAGCGCGAGCTCGAGTGGGCAAACACCACGAGGAGGTCACCAGCGTTCCTGACCTGAGATCCGGAGACCTTTTCACCTGCCTCAAGCCTCCAGCCGATGCCTGCAGCCTAAATCCGGAAGGCCCCCCCCCCAACCGCGATCAGGATTGGTAAGACGATCCAACCCTAAAAGGCACCCCTGCACCCGACGCCCTAAGGCCTTGGGTGGCCAAACCGACTGTGCCTAACCAACCCCCAATTTACTTCTCGAAGTGGTGGTCGCACCCAGAATTTTTTTTCCCCTAAGTCTGCAGTGCCAATACAAACCAGAGGTTCTCCTTTGCAAACAGGGCGCCCGACGTCGAAACAGCACCCTGCACCTAACCGCCCAAGTGCTGCTGAGGGTGTAACAAGAGTGCATCCCTGAACCTGGGGAGCCCTAAGTCTAACCCCAGAATCTCAACTCCCACTACCAAATACTTACCTTAAAACAGATAACACTATGTTCGAGGCATATGAGCTGCAGATTCTACACTTTGCATTAGATCGCCACCTGGTGTTGGGCTCGGATGATTGCATGTTGTTGTCGTCTTGGAAAAAGTATTTGTAGTCACGAGATAGGTGACTCCTCCCTTGGACGATAGTGCCCATGGGCTTCGGCTCCATCCTTAGATTGTTTTTTTCCGCCACTGGGTTCAGATGTAACTTTTCCGCTCCGCTTCGAAATCTACCTTTAATAGTAGTTCTACGCGAAGAAACTTTCAAAACAACTTCCAATATCAACAAACATCGACTCGACTTCATCAGCTTGATTCCGGTCGTCGACGCGGGCCGTTGGGCCTATCCACGCTGTGAGGCCAACAACTCATTGAAAGGACGCCATTCAAAAGATGCCCCGAGTGTGGAGCAAAGTTTCCACACAGTGACCACCACGAGGTCTGTAACTTGTACTTATCGCCAGAACACGATGAGTCAAGCTGTACAGCCTGTGCATCCTTTCGAGCTAAAAAGACTATTCGAGATCTGAGGGCCCGTCGACACGACATGCAGAGATCGGAACCAGTGGATATCTTCGATGAAGAAGTTCCACTCATCCCAGAAGATCCAGACGATCTCCAAATCGTATCCGGTGCAGACTACTCCAATGACTCCATACCATCGGGTCAACGCGTGAGTACTACTGCCCCTGCCCTATATCCAGCACATAAACGAGGGCAAAGGTCAACACTCCGCCTCCGGGGCCCAGTCGCGACCTAAAGAATACTTCGAAAGCCCCGCCATCGAGCCCGGCTCCGAAGGAAATACTCAAGTCTTCCGGTAGCTCCATACCGAGCAAACTGCATGTGCCGATATCTCCAGCTCCCACGGCACCGAAACCAAAAGAAGTCCCGGTTCCGAAACCGTTGACTTCAAAAGACAATACGGCTCCAAAAACAATGAAGCCTGCTACTGACGCTTCGAAGCCGACAAAACCAGCTTCCACTCCGAAGCCAATATCTTCGGTACCGAAACCTACATGGCCTGATTCCGATGCTCTCAAGCCCACGAAACAGCCTTCGACTCCAAGGACAATTCCCTGGTGCCGAAATCTACGCCAAAGGACCCTATCACAGCTCCTAAGGCTAAAGACAAGCAATAACCACGTCCGGAACCGAAAAAATCGGCGCCAGCAGTGGTTCCGCAAGGAGAAGACCTTTTTGAACCTGATCCTCTACAAAAGAAGATCTACATTGATCCAAAGACCGGTCATGTATCCACTACACCACACAGGAAGAGGAAGTCCGACACACCACCTACACCTCCAGTGCCTGTCAAGAAGGCGTCTGCCACATATCCTATGCTCCCTTCTTCTCCTGTACTTCCTTCTCCTTCACCTCCTCTTCCTCCTAACATTTCACCCCAAATTTCTCCTCGAAATTCTCCTCCTCATTCTTCACCACATACACCTCAGAATGATGACGAGTATAGCATTGGGGGAGGGGTAGACCCAGATAAGCCTTTTCCCTAGCCAGGCGATGATCCTGACTGGGTGTACCCAAACCCACAGGATGTGCCAGATATTTCTGACCCACATACATACATATCCATCCAAACCTTCTCCTCCAGAAGACAATATTGGGTTTGGACAATTACTTAATAGGGCTATGGATGGTTAAAAACTTCCTTAAGCTGAATGGGGAGAAAACGGAGGGCCTCATTTTTGGGGGCAAAAGTGAGACCTGGTCCATGGACTGGTGGCCGTCTGTCCTTGGTGCCTGTCCCTTGCCGTCCTTTTCTGGCCGCAACTTTGGGGTCATATTGGACACCTCCCTCTCCCTAGACAAGCAGGTCAGTAGGACTGTGTCCACCTGTTGCAATGTTAGAGGCATGTGGGCTGCTGAATTCATATCTGTGCATAGATCGCCGCCTAGTGTTGGGTCCGGATGATTGCACATTGTTGTCCTGGAAGCGTCTTCGAAGTATCACAAGATAGGTGGCTCCTCCCCCGGACTACAGTGCGCATGGGCATCCTCTCCATCCTCAGATTGTTTTTTTCTGCCATTGGGTTCAGATGTAATTTTCTTTACTCAAGTTCGGAAACTTTTCTACAGGCCAAAAGGCCTTCGGGTCGTTGGTATTGTTTCGATCGGTGCCGAGATCTTGTTCCAGTTATTCTTCAGCAGGACGTCGAAGAGAGCCGCGTGGCCTTTTCGACTCCGGAGACTGATCGTCGATGGAACGGAGCCCGTTCAAACGATGCCCCCTTTGTAACTCTAATTACCCGCACATCGATGTACACCCGGTGTGCAACAAGTGTTTATCACCGGAGCACAATGAGGACAACTGTCTAGCTTGTGCTCGATTCAGATCAAAGAAGACGCTTAGACTCTGACGTGCAGCAAGGCAAACTATGTCGAAGCCAGCGCCCGACCCGGTGAAGATCTTCGATGCAGAGGACGATGAGGTCGTCGAGACTGAGGATCCAGAACAGCAGTCGGATCTCGGCTCGGAGCATGACTCCAACTATTATGAAGACGACGAGGAGAATGTTGAGGATGAAAACGTCGTCGAGGTAAGGGACGACGTATCCCCCATCGGAGCCGTTGATGACGACTCAAGCGATGAACCAGGCCCAACAGAGGGTACAGGGCCCGAGACAGACACTCAAAGACTTCCAAGGGCTCAGGTCGAGGCATCGCCAGAAGGCCTTAGCCAAGATCATGAAAAACATTCTATAGCCCCGCGTCAAGGCCCGGCTAAGAATCTATCACATGAGCCATCGGTCCAGCTACTTAAAACGAAACCGAAAGCCATCGAGTCAAAATCGAAACCGAAACTGCTGAAACCAGTCTTCGGTTCGAAGAGCTCTACCCCATCGGAGTCGTCTAACAAAAAAAGTGTTGACGACCCTGTGGGGTCGAAGGTGAAGAGTGTCGAACCGAAGATCGGTGCGCTAAAGTCCACCATTAAATCCAAGCACGTCGACGGACAGCGACACAAACAAAGGACTCGAGTCTCGGAAGCTTCTCGATCCGAAGCATCAAGTCGACAGGCCCCAGCTCGTCAAAGGCCTCGAGTCGAAATCCAAAAGCGCCTCGAAGGACCACGTCGAGTCAAGACACAAGAGCGCGCCTCCGACGCCACAAGCACCGAAGTCGACGCAAGAACAGAAACTTATTGGCAAAAAAGGCAAAATCGGTCGGCCCTCCAACGCCGGCCCCAAAGAAGGTCCGTCTGTCTAAGGACACTGTGCCACCAATAAAATTCGGTCTGCCCGCGACTGCACGCCCTAAAGAGCTCGATCCGAAGCCTGAGGTCGACACACCCAAGAAGGGTCATTAGGAAAAAGGACACATCCTCTAGAAGAGGACTTCTGTACCAAGAGCCCTCATATGATGACCAGTCGAAGCTACATATCGACTCCGAATCTTGTAGACTTATTATCTATCAAAGGAAGATCGGGTCAGAACATCCTCTGGAATCATACAAAATTCCACTCAAGAAGAAAAGGGATTCTTCAACGTCGCCTGTCCTTTTTGAGACTGTGAGGTACCATGGCCAGGACACTTCTGCATACTCTCCCACACCCACTACTGAGGATATGGGAAATGGGGTATGATGATGATGAACAATATCATTACCCTGCAGACACAGATCAGGATGACCAGACTCAAGCCTGGACGGACCCTGCTGACCAGGAGGAGTCACAGACTATTCCGGATACTCCCTCTTATCCTGTTAAAACTTCATCAACAGAAGATACAGCTGCGTTCAACACTTTGATTGAAAGGGCAGCACTAAATCATGATGTGGACATGCATGCTGACCCAGTTGAGGAGGACTTCCTGTTTGACACTTTCTCCACTTCAGAGAAATCTGTTAAAACTTTACCAATGCTAAAAAGTGTCCTTAAACACGCAGGGGACATTTTCAAGGAAACCACTAGAGCAAGGGTTCTCAACCCAAGGATTGAAAAAAAATACACACCGACGCCTTTGGACCCTACATATATTAAGGGACAGTTGCCATTGGACTCTTTGGTGGTCTCAAATGCTCGTAAGAGAGCCAATTCACAAACTACGGGTGATGCTCCTCCTCCAGACAAGGAATCTAAAGTATTAGAAGCTTCAGGGAAAAGGGTGGCTGCTCAAGCAGCTAATATCTGGAGAATTTCTAATACGCAGGCCCTATTAGCCAGATACGATAGGGCGCATTATGATACTTTAGAGCAACTGCTTCAACATTTGCCTGAGGCCTACAAAGAAGGAGCTGAAATGCTAATCCAGGAAGGGAAGCTCATAACAACGCATCCATTAAATGCGCGCTAGACGCAGCAGACACCGCAGCCAGGGCCATTAACACGAGTGTCATGCTCAGGAGACATGCTTGGTTGCGCATCTCTGGGTTTAAACCAGAAATTCAAACCACATTATTGAATCAGCCTGTAAACCCAGATTTTTTTATTTGGTCCTGATGTGGACACAATCTTAGAAAAGATTAAAAAAGACACGTAAACAGCCAAGTCTATGGGTGCCTTGCAGTCCCAACAGTTCAGAGGAGGTTCCTTTCATCGCTCCTGTAATAGAGGAGCTACACAAGGCCAGGCATCACAACAAAGTCCATACAATAAAGGGAGCATGCAGACCACCTTTAATAAAAACAATAGTGGTGGATACCGTGGAAACAGCAGCAAAGGCAGAGGACAAGGGAACAACACCAGATCCTCCGCCAATTATAAACAGTGACGCCTTGTCACTGCCCCCGGACCATGTAACACCGGTCGGGGAGCGATTACAACAGTTCCTGCCAGTCTGGGAGAGCATTACCACAGACAGGTGGGTGAGACAACTTATTCAGTACGGCTATTGTCTAGAGCTCACTTCCACTCCACCCAACATACCCCCAAGACACCGTCCTATGTCCGCAGGGCACATAGACTTATTGCAGCAAGAAGTTATCAGCATGCTGCAAAAAGGGGCCGTAGAACTCGTCCCCATACAGGAACAGGGCACAGGGGTATACTCACTGTGCTTCTTAATACCCAAAAAGGACGGGTCTCTCAGGCCAATACTGGATCTCAGGCCCCTAAACCAATACATCTTGTCAGAACATTTTCACATGCTCACTTTACAACAGGTTCTGCCATTGCTCACTCAGGGAGACTTCCTGGCAACGCTAGACCTAAAGGACGCATACTTCCACATACCAATACATCCTGCACACAGGAAGTAAGTATCTCAGGTTTACCATACAAAATCAACATTACCAGTTCAAGGTACTACCTTCCGGGGTAACAACAGCCCCAAGGGTGTTTACCAAGTGCCTAGTGACGGTAGCAGCGCACCTGAGGAGAAACCATGTCCACGTCTACCCCTATCTGGACGACTGGCTCATCCAAGCAAAGTCAGTCCAGCAATGTGCCAGCCACATGTCTCGCACTATTCACCTCCTCCACAGCCTCGGATTCTCATTAAACTACGGAAAGTCTCATCTCCAACCTGCTCACGTACAGCAGTACATGGGAGCGACAATGGACACTGCTAGCGAAGGCACAGCCAAATTCAGCAAGAATCAGCAGCATTCAATTACTGATTCAGAAATTCAGACCCCAACACTCGCTCCCAGCGTTTATGCAGTTGATAGGCATGATGGCCTCCTGCATCTTCATAGTCCCTCACGCGAGACTACACATGCGTCCGCTTCAGGAGTGCTTAGCACGGCAGTGGAACTAGGCTCAAGGACAATTGAAAGACCTAGTGTTGGTGACCGGTCGCGCATACAACTCTCTGCATTGGTGGAACCCACAAAACCTTTGCAGGGGACAACCGTTCCAAGAGGCTGTACCACAAATAGTGCTGATGACGGACGCATCTCTCCTGGGCTGGGGAGCGCATGTCCTCCATTACACAGTACAGGGTCTATGGACGACACAGCAAAGGAAGATGCATATCAACCTATTGGAACTGATGGCAATCTTCATGGCGATGAAGGTGTTCAAGGTACATTTGTGCAACAAGGTCATGTTGATCCGGACGGACAACATGACTGCCATGTACTACACACAGAAGCAGGGAGGGACACACTCTCCACAGTTGTCACACCTAGCGCAAAGCATGTGGAAGTGGGCCATTCAAAGGAACATATTCCTCATGGCGGAACACCTCCCAGGCAGGGACAACCAGATGGCGGATCTGCTCAGCAGACACAGCCACCAGATGCACGAGTGGGAGATACATCCCTCAGTGCTACAACCGTACTTCCAGCAGTGGGGTCACTCAGAGATAGACCTGTTCGCTACAAGGGAAAACACAAAATGCCAAAGCTTCGCCGCCACATCCGCAGTCTCAGGGCAATGCAATATGGATGAACTGGTCAGGCAGGTTTGCGTACGCTTTTCCCCCAGCCCTGCTTATACCACTAGTGGCACGCAAACTGCGACAACACTCCATGACACTCATCCTAGTTGCTCCAACGTGGGCGAGGCAACCGTGGTACACCACGTTCCTAGAACTTTCCGTGTTGCCTCATCAAAGGCTGCGATTAACACCCAGTCTTTTAACGCAGAGCCATGGAGACATTCAGCACCCAGATCCGCAACAGTTGTACCTTGCGATCTGGCTCCTGAAGTCCTAGAGTTTGGTTACCTGAACTTGCCTCCTGACTGTATAGATATTATCAAAGAGGCAAGAAGACCTACAACCAGAGCATGCTATGCGGCGAAGTGGAAACGATTTGCCATCTATTGTACCAATAATGACATAAATCCGCTAGATGCATCCACTCAAAACATCGTTACCTGTTACATTTACATAGATGCAATCTAGCCTACAGTTCCATTCGCATACATTTGGCTGCGGTGGCAGCTTATCTTCAGAACAGGCAATACCCTTCCCACTTCAGAGTACTTGCTATTAAAGCTTTTATGGAAGGACTCAAGCGAGTGATTCCTCCAAGACATCCACCTTCACCTGTCTGGAACCTCAACGTGGTTCTCACCAGACTAATGAGCCCACCTTTTGAACCTCTACACTCGTGTGAAGATTCAATTCCTAAGTTGGAAAGTGGCTTTCTTAGTGGCGATTACTTCACTTAGGAGAGTTAGTGAGCTGCAAGCCCTAACTATTCAGGAGCCAATCATACAAATTCATGCAAATAGGGTAGTGCTACGTACAAACCCTAAATTTATGCCGAAGGTGGTATCCCAGTTTCACATCAATCAGACTATCGAACTGTCAGTGTTCTTCCCAAATCCAGATTCAGTGGCAGAAAGAGCTCTACATACCCTGGATGTTAAAAGAGCTCTCCTGTACTATATAGACAGAACAAAACCTTTCAGGAAAACTAAGCAACTGTTTGTTGCCTTTTCACCACAGCACAAAGGCAACCCCATTTCAAAATCAGGTATAGCCAGATGGATTGTTAAGTGCATACAAATTTGTTATCAGAAAGCTAAACGCGCATTAACAGTTCCCCCAAGGGCGCATTCCACACGCAAGTTTGGGGCATCCATGGCTTTCCTGGGAAACATTCCTCTAGAAGACATATGTAGAGCAGGCACATGGACTACCATACATACATTTACCAAACACTACTGCGTAGATGTACACTCCAAACAGCAGGCAGCTGTAGGACAGGCTGTACTCAAGACTCTTTTTCAGGCTGCTGCAGCTGGCACGGGCAACCACCGCTAAGAGGGAGACTGCTGTACATTCTATGCACAGATATGAATTCAGCAGCCCACATGCCTCGAACGGAATATGCTACTTACCAGTATGCATCTGTTCTTGGCCTGTCGCAGCTGTAGCACTCAGAACGATTCTATAGCATGGACATCACTTACTGTATCATACTCCATCTCTGCCACAATTGCGAAGGATGGAGAGGATGCCCATGCACACTGTAGTCCAGGACCAAAATGTGTAATCATCCGGACCCAACACTAGGCGGCGATCTATGCACAGATATGAATGTCAGCAGCCCTACACGCCAAGAACAGATGCATACCGGTAAGTAGCATATTCCTTCCCATATCTAGACGATTGGCTCATAAAAGCCAAGATATTCAATGTGCCCAACAAACCTCTCAAACAATTCAAACATTACACGACTTATGGTTCACAATCAACTACACCAAGTCGCATTTTCATCCCTCTCATGTACATCAGTACCTAGTGCCTACAATAAACACGTCTACAGCTCTAGCGTATCCCAGTCCAGCCAGGATACAGCACATGCAAGCCAGGATACAGCACATGCAAGTCTTAGTCACAAAATTTCAACAGCAACACTCTCTCCCAGCCAGAGTGTTCATGCGACTAATAGGCATGATGGCATCTTGCATTTTTATTGTACCGTATGCAAGACTGCAAATGCTTCTGTTACAAGAATGTCTAGCACAACAGTGGAACCAGGCTCAAGGACAACTTACAGACCTGGTGTTGGTAGACAGCCGCACACATTGCTCTCTGCAGTGGTGGAACACCAAAAACTTGGCAAAAGGGCAGCCGTTCCTCGAACCTGTTCCTCAAATAGTACTTACAACAGAGGCATCGCTCACAGGATGGGGAGCCCATCTCCTACACCATACAACTCAGGGAAAATGGACCACTCAATAAAACGTGCTCCACATCAATCACCTAGAGCGCTCAAGTCTTTCCAAGTACATGTACAGAACAAAGATGTCTTGATCCGGACGGACAACATGACAGCCATGTACTATACACAAAAACAGGGGGGGACACACTCTCTGCAACTGTCCCTTCTTGCACAGAACATTTGGAGATGGGCCATTCCACAAAAGATATATCTATTAGCAGAGCACCTTCCAGGAGTTCACAATCAGATGGCAGATCTGTTAAGTCGACAGACACAACAGATTCACGAGTGGGAACTACATCCACAAGTTCTTCTACCATTCTTTCACAAGTGGGGTCATCCAGACATAGATCTGTTCGCCACACACGAAAACGCAAAATGCCCAGCCTTCGCCGCCAGGTTCCCACACCCGCTGTCCAAGGGCATTGCGATATGGATGAACTGGTCATTCAAATTTGCGTACGCTGTTCCGCCACTACCACTAATACCACTAATAGTGCGCAAGCTACGACAACAGTCGCTCAAACTCATTTTAATAGCTCCCACATGGGCACGCCAACCGTGGTTCACAACACTACTAGAACTATCCCTAGTTCCACACCAAAACTACATCTGACCCCATCCATGCTAACGCAGAACCATGGAGACATCAGACATCCAGACCCAAACCAACTGAATCTGGCGATAAGGCTCCTGAAGTCTTATTTTGGTTACCTTAACCTGCCACCAGACTGTATAAATATCATTAAAGAAGCCAGAAGACCTACTACTGTTATGTTATGTTATGTTAAAAATTCTTATACCGCGCACTTTCACCGAAACGGTTTCTTGGCGCTCATAACAGATGCGGCGGGCAAGGGCCGAAATTTACTCAAATGCAGCTTTGAAGAGGAACGTTTTCAATGTCCTGCGAAAACATTCATAGGAAGGGCAGTGACGGAAGGGGGAAGGGAGGGAGCTCCAAAATGTGGGGGCTAAAAAAGAAAAACGGAGACCACCATGTTTCTTGCGATGGGTTTGTGGGATGCACAAGAGATTATCAGCAGAAGAGCGTAAATTTCGTGTTGGTATGTACCGCTTTAAATTGGAAGAAATGAAAGCAGGTGCAAGATTGTAGAGGGCTTTGAAGATAGTGCATCCAAGTTTGAAGGTGCAACGTTTGGCCACAGGAAGCCAGTGAAGGCTCCGTAATAGTGGCGAGACGTGCTTGTGCTTCGGCTGGTGGAAAACTAAGCGGGCTGCCTGATTTTGTATCAGTTGAAGCCTCTGGAGCTGATAAGCGGGGATCCCCACGTATAGGATGTTAGCGAAGTCAACCCTGGAGATGACAAGAGCCAGGATGACTAAAATGAGTGCATCTCTGGTGAGAAATCTACAGATCTTGCGTATCCTGCGCAGATGGAAAAAGCAGGATGATGTAACCGCAGAGATCTGAGACTTCATGGATAAATCACCAGAGATGACTACTCCGAGGCTTTTCACAGAGTTGACAGGGCGGGGGGGGACCCAAGTGAGTGGGGCCAAAAGCTGTCGTTCCATGGGTTGGCCGGCCCACCCACCAGCACAAGTTCCGTCTTTGTAGGATTTAGCTTGAGCTGGCTGTGAGCCATCCAGTCAGAGATGTCTAACATGGTGGTTTGAAAGTCGGTGTGGGAGGAGGGAGAGGTATCAATAGGAAAGATCAACTGCAAATCATCCGCATAGTTGAAAATTGTTGCAGAGGATTTGCGGAGGGAAACCATAAGGGGTTGCATATACAAATTAAAGAGAAGAGGGGATAACGCTGAGCCCTTGGGGACTCCACAGGAAAGAGAAGAAAGAGGAGCAGAGAAGGTGGAGAGATGAACCGCTTGGGAGCGCTTGTCAAGGAAAGATCGGACCCAATCAAGGGCCACGCCCTGAATGCCGGCGTTAGTGACACGGTCGATCAATATAGAGTGATCGACCGTGTCAAAAGCCGCCGACAGGTCTAGCAGGACGAGGGCTTGAGAGATGTTATTATCAGCCCCAGCTCTTAAAGTGTCCATGACGGCAGCAATAACCGCCTCAATGGAGTGAAGAGGGCGGAAGCCGGCCTGTTGAGGGTCCAGAAAGGATGAACTCTCAATAAAGCCGCTCAAGCAGCGTGTCACATGGGTTTCCAAGATCTTTCCTAGGTAAGGGAGCAGGGAAATAGGCCTGTAATTACTCAGGACCGAGGGGTCTGCATTAGCTTTCTTTAGAATTGGTAGCACCACTGCCTGTTTAAAGGAGTCAGGGACTACTCCAGTGGCCAACGAGGTGTTAACAAGTGCCAAGGCAGGGTCAGGGCAGGCCAAGAAAATTTCTTTGAGGATATGGGGAGGGCAGCAGTCATTAGGGGACCTGGAACTAACTTTGTGCAGGAGCCTCTGGAACTCGGTGATAGAGATAGGGGGGAAAGCATCCAGATGCTGGGGATTGTTGGTGGGTAACGGGAATGAGAGGGGCGAAGAGGGCGGAGGAATATTATTTTTGATGGTGATGATTTTGTCCTGAAAATAAGTGTTTAATGCATCACATAGAGCCTGGGTGGGCACAGGGGGGAGAGTGACCCGGTCCGGAAGGGAGAGCTCATTGACGATAGAAAATATATCTTTTGCCTTAGAAGCAGACTTAATTATTTTGCGGGAGAAATAGGTAGTTTTTGCCTCGAGAATAGAGGATTTATAGGTTTTTAGATAGTTCACGAATTCAAGCTTGAGGAGGGGATCATAGTTATGGCGCCATCGGCGCTCGGCTTGGCGAAGAGCCAGTTTGTCAAGTTTTAACTGATCAGTGAACCATCGCTGAGCGTCATGAGGGCGCATAGCTTTTATGGTTTTTAGTGGGGATACAGAGTTGCCAGCCGACAACAGCCATTGTTCGAGGATGGAGGCTTGATGAGTGGCTGAGCCGGAGAGCAAGGGGACTGAAGCTGCCAATAAGGAGTGTAGTTCAGGTAAATTAGCTTTCTTCCAGTTACAAGCTAAAATGTTTGTTTTAGGGGGGGGACGGCGGGGAATAGATAGGTCAACGGAAAAGGATATAAGGTAGTGGTCTGACCAAGAGCAGGGAGTCACCAAGGGGGGCGAGATGTCAAGGTTTGCCGTCCAGACCTGGTCCAGTATGTGACCCTTGCAGTGAGTAGGTGTCGAGATAAATTGCCGGCAATTCAAGCTAGTAAGAAGATCCGAGAATTCTTCGGAAAGTCGGCCTTCCCGGGGGTCGGAGGGCCAATAATTAAAGTCACCAATGATGATGACTTTGGCGTTATTAATAATTAATTGGGAGATAAGAGCCCCGGCCTGTTGTGGGAAGGAGGGCATATAGACGGGGGGTCTGTACATAAGGACACAGGTGAGGGAGGACCTGGTGGAACTGAGTTTAATTACAAGAAATTGAGTATTGAGTATTGGGGATCGCAGTGCAGGCTAAGGTGGAGAAAATATGTTCTATGCGAATAATGGCTGCGACCCCACCACCAGCTTGTCCCCCTGGACGATTGGATTGTATGATGTAATAACCAGTGGGGATGGCAGCGAGGATGTCGGGAACGGAGTCGTCTGTTAGCCAAGTTTCTGACGGGAGTAAAATGTCCACGGCACTGTCATCTAGCAGACGGAGAATTTCCAGCTGATGTTTCACCATAGACCGGGTGTTGAGATACAAAACGGTCAAGGGACGCGTCCCCGGTAATGGGGGGGGGTATAGAGCAGAGGTGCGGGTTTAGGGGAGGGGAAGAATCAGAGATCAGTGAAGCCGGGGTAATCAGAATGCCACAATCCTGGGCCGCCCTGGTGGCACAAGACGATAGGGGCACTGCATGCCGAAGAGCATGTAGATCGGCAGACGAGTAGGTAAGGGTTTGGGCAGAGTGAGTGGCCGCTGGGCGCGACCGGCCGCAGACGGGCTGGACTTAGGCGCGACTTCGGCGCGAAGTCGGCGCTCCCGCTGCGCTCGTCCGCTGCGCTTCCGCCATGTCGCCATATTATATAGAACCTAAGTGAACCACTAGACCGCTAACCTGCGCTGTGTAGGTGCAGGGCGGAAGTGGTAGTGTGATAGCGGAAATGGCCCTCGAGAAGGCGGCCCTCCGCACAAACGGCACTGTGCCGGGGCGGAACTGGGCCTGGAGCGATAGGTAAGCAGGTGAGAAGCGCTCACAGAAATGTGCAATCTGTCACAGTTAAAAACATTACACACAGGATTTTACGATCACTTTTAAAAATCGAGCTATTAATCAGCTATCAGGTAAAATGGCAAGAGCATCACACATCGGCAGCCTCAGTCGCCCCGTCTGTCAAATGAATAGAGGCATTTGCGCGCTACATATAGAATTCCCAGTCAGCAACCACTAGACCGCTAACCTGTGCTGTGTAGGTGCAGGGCGGAAGTGGTAGTGTGAAAGCGGAAATGGCGCTCGCGAAGGCGGCCCTCCGCACAAACGGCACTATGCCGGGGCGGAACGGGGCCTGGAGCGATAGGTAAGCAGGTGAGAAGCGCTCACAGAAATGTGCAATCTGTCATAGTTAAAAACATTACACACAGGATTTTACGATCAAATTTTAAAAATCGAGCTATTAATCAGCTATCAGGTAAAATGGCAAGAGCATCACACATCAGCAGCCTCAGTCGCCGCGTCTGTCACATGGGAACAGTCCAGTCCGAACTACCAAGCCATGTCTTTCCCAGACCGGAATCAAGCATCCAAGGCTATCAGCCTTCATCAGCCTGCTATGCTGCTAAATGGAAAAGATTTGCAATTTGCTGCACTAATAATCAAATTGATCCTTTAGATGCTTCGATCCAAAATATTATCTGTTACCTTCTCCATTTACAGAGATGTAATCTAGCATATTCATCTATACGCTTACATCTTGCAGCCATTGCGGCTTATCTACAAAACGGACCTCTGTCGTTGTTGGGAGTACCAGCAATAAAAGCTTTTATGGAAGGAATAAAAATAATTATTTCTCCTAGGTTATCACCCTCTCCAGGGTGGAACCTAAACATTGTTCTTACCAGGCTCATGGGACCCCCCTTTGAACCTTTACACAAATGTGAACTTTAATTTCTCACATGGAAAACCGCTTTCCTCATTGCTATTACCTCTCTTAGAAGAGTTAGTGAGATTCAAGCTTTCACTATACAAGAAACATTCTTACAATTACACCGTAACAAAATGGTTCTAAGAACTAATCCTAAATTCCTTCCTAAAGTAATTACTCCCTTTCATCTAAACCAATCTGTAGAGTTACCAGTGTTTTTCAAAACCCAGACTCTGTAGCAGAGAGAGCTCTATACACACTAGATGTCAAAAGAGCTCTTCTCTATTACATCGATAGGACCAAATCCTTTCGCAAAGCAAAGCAACTATTTGTAGCTTTCTCTCCACCACATTAAGGCAACCCCATTTCTAAATCAGGAATTGCAAGGTAGATTGTTAAATGTATTCAAATATGCTATCACAAGGCAAAACGCACATTAACAGTTCCTCCTAGAGCGCACTCCACACGCAAACTAGGAGCCTCCATGGCTTTCTTAGGGAACATTCCTCTAGAAGACATCTGCAAGGCAGCAACATGGTCTACAACACACTTTCACTAAACATTATTGTGTTGATGTACAAGCCAAGCAGCAAGCTGCAGTAGGCCAAGCTGTCCTCAAAACTCTTTCAAACTACTACAACGGATACAGGTGACCACCCCTAGGGGAGACACTGCTGCACAATCGATGCAAAGTGTAGAATCTGCAGCTCATATGCTTTGAACGGTAAATGCTACTTACCAGTATGTATCTGTTCTTGCCATGTAGAGCTGCAGATTTCTACACGCCCTCCCACCTCCCCGGGACCTCTATCTGTTCCAGTTCGATCTTAATTAGATATACACGCATGGACATCCCTTCTTTCTTTCTACTAACTCCATCATTTCCCATCATGGCGAAAAACAATCTAAGGATGGAGCAGATGGCCATGCGCGCTATCGTCCAAGCGAGGCGTCCCCTATCTCGTGACTACAAAGACTTCTTTCAAGACGACAACATGCAATCATCCGAGCCCAGCACCAGGTGGCGATCTAATGCAAAGTGTAGAAATCTGCAGCTCTACATGCCAAGAACAGATGCATACTGGTATGTAGCCTTATCCTTTTCCTTCATAGGATAACGTGGATTGTTTTTCTTGGAAAAGTTTTCAAGTGTGGAGTTTGAAAACCTAAAGAAATTCTTTAAAATTGTATTTAACAGAAACAACTTCACTTACCTGTTTGCAGGAAATGTCCCAGAATAGTATCTAGGTATAATACTCTTTGTAAGAAAAGTAATCTAAAAAGTAAGTTACCTGGTATTTTACTGAAAAGCCCATTCAAGTCTATGTACTGTATTTACACAGCATTGCATTTCTCTGCAACAATACTGTAAGTTAAGACAAAGTGCATATACCATTACAATCCATACTGTATTACAACTGTATATTTACTGCAAAGTACTTATCACTTACCTGTGCCAGGCTTGCTCGGTTCTAGGAAATAAAATAACTAAAAGAATATTTTTAAACAAAAACAATTGGTCTAAAGTTCAGTCTTTGAGTGTGTAAATTCATTTGCTGACTGAGTGTGTACAACAAATGCTTAACACTGTCCTCTGATACTGCCTTACTTGCCCAACACACTACCCCAAAATATAGAGTAACGTTTTATCTACTTTTACCTCTGCCTACTTTTACTTTTACCTTTTGGGTTCCACTCGACTCTGTGCACACTATACCTCACTTTGGTACAGTGCCAGCTTCCTACCTTAGGTCATTCTCATTTGGTGTTACCACTAAGTACTGGCAGTGACCCAAGTCAGGGAATGTACTAAGGGCCTGATTAAGGTGATCTGTATTGCATACGTATTAAGAGTTAGCAGAGACAAGGATTTAGAGGTCATTCCTTGTTTCAGTGTATCCATACCCTGAGGCATCACTAAGGTTATATGCTTCATTTCATACTCACACACCTAACTAGATCTCTCTGTACCACATTATTCTGTTTTTAGTTCATCAGAGTGTCCAGAGTAGGTCCCCGAGGGCTAGATCTTTGCCTAATATGGATAATATCTGCATAAAATAAATGTACACAGAGCATTTAAGTGACCTTTATGTTGTCTGTGGTCACTGTGAAAATCTGGTAAGGATTTGCGCCTACGCATTAAAACAAGTAATTTTATGGGGAATTCTGAGGGGAATAAGATAACTTGGTATATTCCGAGAAGCATTTATTATATGTAGTTTTCCAGTCTTTCTGCTTTTGTTTGCAATGATATGAAGTTATAAGTGGGGCCGAGGACAACTTTAGGGACAGTTAGGCTTATCAATCCACATTCAGAGATAGACTGCAGGATATGGGCAGTATGGTCTGATAATATAGTTTAGTGTAACAAAGTATCAATAGGAGATGGTAGGAGTTTATTTCAAGGCTGGGAATTTGCGTATACCAGTAGTCTCGAAGTTGTTATAGCTTCAGTTAGGTATTTTGTACTCCCATGACAACTCTGTTGTATATTGATCATGTTCTTATATACTTTTTTTTAAATGGAGTTTCTTCATAAAACCATCTAAATAATTGTGATAGTCACTATCCTGTTAGAGGCAGCATGCCAACATGGTGGCTCTATGTTTACGGTTAAATTACTTTTTGATCTTTATTGCAGGTGTCCACTAGCATTCAAAGACAGTCCTGAGTTTTTGATAACTAGTAAATTAGGCTTAGTAGGCACTTTTCCCTTTGTATTTTTCTTTGCAGTTGTTGGCATTGCTGTATTGTTATTTAAAATGGCATTCCCTCTTTTCTAGCTGTTCAGTGTGAAAGGAAACCCATTGAGTCTCCCAGAGAGAGATCGTCCAACTGTGCTGCTTCCACAGAAAAGATATATATCCGGAAAGATCTCCGAAGTCCTCTTGCTGCCACCACCACATTTGTAACAGACAACCGATCACAAAGGTCCTGTGACTATTCGTAAACACACAAGCTTAACTTTACTACTGGTTTGTATATTGACTTATTGTGTGCCTTATTCTTTTAGGCAATCAGGATTCCTCGATCCTGGAATGCTGGTCAACATTCAGTCTGCACTGAAGCAAGAAAATATGTCTCCTGAAAAGGTACGTTATCATATGATAACTTGAGAAACATGACACATCTGTTAAAATAAATGTAAGTGAATAGATAACTTTGACAGCGTTCTATTTATCACCAAACCTAGAACAAGACTGTCCCTGCTATAATTTAAAGAATTTGACTTACGTTAACAGAAGTAAATGGATTAGCCAGCATCCAGATTATAAAACGTAAATTAGGGAACAAAGCCTTTGTTTGTGATTAGAACCAGTTCTTTAGGAAGCTGTGTGCTTCTGGTATACCCGTTGGGTGACTACGCGCTCTATAAAAACCTAAAATAAATAAAATAAATATTTTCTGTTTATATCCATTTATTTTTCACTTCCAACACACGTGTTTTCAGAGGTGCAGACTAAAATATTACAGTAGCAGTTAAATTGGATTGCAAGCAAGAAGAGGGTTTTTTCGTGAGTATGACTCGTGTCCGTGCATATTGACATACATTATATGCTAAGTAAATTTGCATATATACATAGGTTTGATTTCCACTGTGGTGGAAGAGAAAGGATTGAATATTCACAACTCGGTGTCGACTGGTTAAGTAAATCAGATTATAGATCCCCCCCTCAACTTGATAAGGCACAGGATGGCTCTTCACTGATATGAGAGTTATAAAGGATAATAGGAAGCCAGAATTGCACAAGATAGACATTGGTTTTACCAGCTATAATCAAGTGCGTGGGAAAATTGTGAAGCATGTGAAAATGAGAAAGCTTGGCTGTTCTATGCACTAATCAGTATGAGATGTCTGGATAGTGAAGTAAAAGAGTGGCAAAACTCTGGAACTCTCTCCCAGTTCACATCAGCAACATTACCAACTACATAGCATTTCGCAAAGCCATTAAAACTCATCTTTTTCCTATACTATAGGCCATGTTCCTTTCAGTATCCCCCCAACTACTGCTACAGTTAGCACTGGGATGCCCCTTTGCTCGGGCAGCTATGCGCTCTATAAAACCTGTAACATAACAGAACCTGAGCAAAAGCTGGCTATCCTGTTCATAATAGAAACGTGGCTGGCTGATTCATCTGGCTCCAATTTAATGATTGCCTTTGGAAGTTCGTGATGTGATTACAGTTAATTGAGATAGTTGCATAGGGGATGAGTAGCAGCAACAAACGATACTAATCTTTGCACCTGTGCAGTGTGGTGAAATATATCACATATGAATATCTTGCAGCACAATTAAATGAGAATATGACTGAAACCTGGATAGTCATCCTTATTTATTGGCCTTCCTAGGGGATACCTTATTTAAAGCCCCTTTGTCTGAGAGCACAGTATGGATTATGCCACCATAACTTTAGGAGTTTTGTACTCATTATAAATGGTGACCGGGGTCTCTCCTGACTGTACCCTGTACATTTCCATTGACCGTACGTAATTGCAGGTATAACAACTTGCCATTCAGAGTGGAAAAAAACACAAAAATCTAATGAGCTTATCCGTAAAGTATTCACTTTAGGAACATAACATTATCAATAAGAGAGAACAGTATTTAAGATGATTCACTTCACCCTCTCTTCCAAGAGGTGAGGCACAGCAAATCTTAATAAACATTTAATATGGTTTTATGAGAACCAGCTTTAGTGTGAAGAATATGAAAAAGTATTACAACAGATATTAAAAGCAGTTTGATGATTATACATGAACAATGAATGAATATTATAAAAGCAGACAGCGTATTATGTTTTCTGAATTCTTGTCCTGGCTAATAATGATAATTACTGAAATGTAGACAATTGAGACAGCAAGTTTACTAGAAGTCAGAAAATCTAAATTCTGCCTGAGAGAGCCAAAGACCATTTTTAAATTCATTCTCACTGCAATCTTGGAAAACTGTCCCCATGATTAGTGATGTAACATGGAAAAAGTCAAGGGAATTCTTGAATCATGATACACAAGCAATTCAAGTACTGGTATATAAAAACAGTTATCTTTATATTTATATATAAACTAAATGCATACTATAAGAACTAAATCTACATATGACATATTGTCAAATAATAAACATCAGTGCATAACCATAATCAACAGTTGTAAAGAAGAAACCATAAGTGAATCGTATAAGCCAAAGAGGATTGGTGAGCAGAAGCATCATATAGTGTGCACTTTATCAAACAGTGCAAACATTATGATGTCAAGGAGACCAAAGGGATAAGGTTGAGATATAACTGTAAAAATGTCTTTGCCACGAATTGCCCAAATAACCATACTTCCCACTCCTCTACAGGCACCTATTTCAGACTGGATTTCAACCAGTAACCAGACATTAAAATACATTATCACATTACCACTGGAAAGGTCACATTACAGAGCTGTCGTTTTTCTTTTTTTTTTTTTTTTTTACATTTACGAAATCACTAAAAAATGGTTAAAAAAATTACCTTCGGAAATATAGAAATATCTACATATTTGGGAATTTCAGAATCAATGTTAATAAACCGAAGGAAAACATATTCGTCACGATAAATGTCCGTAAACCCTGCGTGGCCAGATCTGCAGGTAAATATGCTCCCTTCCAGTTCAATAAGTCACTCCTGAAAATGTGAATAGCAGTTGGTTCTTCAATTAATTGAATGTTCTGACAAGGACATTAAAATTCAAACAGAACTTGCAGCAAAATCAACCATCACCCAAACTAGACATTTTAAAAATGCTTAATCAAAAAATCTCTTATTGTGGTGGTCTCATCTAACATGGAAAAGGCTAGTAACTCAACCAAGTTAAAACTCTTAGCTGTTTTGAATGATATTTAGAAAAGCTGAAAAGCCCTACCTCCACCTCGGGACATCGGAAATGATCTGACAGGCCTAATGCATTCTTTTTTCTACTGATCAGTCACCAAAAAAAGTCCCTTGAAGTTCCTAACGTATCCTTACAAGAATGAGGTGTAGTTCCTTCAAGCCATTGGCATTGTGTGTCCTAAAGCTTTTTTCTTGGACGTCTTCATATTTTGTGGTCATACACCATTGTGTATGTGCATAAGTAATGGCCAACCCATTTGTGCCTCAGAACCATTCAAAATGTTATACCTGGAAAAGTTGGTCCTGAACCCTTGAGCTATCATGGTTCCAAAATGTCTGCTATAATAACATTTGAAATTAGAGGTTATTTTACCAACATTCTTGCCACATGCACCTGTGCAGATTTCCAAGCAGATACCTCACAATCTTGACATGAGAAGAACTTCTTGCTTTTTACTTTAATATACCTACTAACTTGTTCTACCAATCAATCACTTTTGACCTTTAGAGTCAACAATGCTTCAAATATTTTCAGCTAAGAAGTTTTCTGGGGAATAAGCAGGGTCGAAGTGTAGGGTTTGAGAAGGTAGAAATATTGGAGAAAATAAGATTGGGGGTAGATTGCTCTATACGTTGTTTTTACGCAAACTTGTTGGCAGGGAAACTAGACGACATAGACAAGCACAGTGAAAAGTGGGCAGATAAGTTGGAAGGGGAGTCCTGCTGGTTTAAAGAGTCACTGGACTTAGGACAGTCTCTCCTGTGCTCTGCACCACTGCAATCGCAGCAGTATAAAACCCTTTATTCACTATATTTCACCCCTGCAAAAATAGCAAAATGGCGGGGTAACACAGGTATCACATGCCCAAGATGTAGCTCACTGGATGCGGATTTAATACATTTATTTGCTGTATGCCCGCAGATACAAACGGTGATAAGGGATATAGAGAGGTTTCTGGACGTCACTCTGAATATCCAGATCACTTTAAAAGCCCCAGAAATACTGCTTGGGATAGTTACAGATACTAATGTTATACAGAAAGAATTCATCTTTGTTGCAATGGCAGTTTTTAGGCTTTGTATAGCCAGGGCTTGGTTGGACAAAAACCCTCCAGCAATGCAAGTTTGTTTGGCTAATCTCTTATCAACTTATAATTTGGAAAAAAATATCTATGCCCGGAAAGGTAGGAAAGGGAGGAGACTGGGGTTAAAGATATGGGATCCCATTATAAGATGGAAAGAGGGGTTGGGACTGTGGGGTTAGGTTAGGACATGTTATATTGGTTGTATTAATTTAAATTGATGTCTACATGATGCTTCGATGAATTTGTACTATTGTTGTATGATGCAATATATCACATGAATTTAATGTACAGTTGGTGATTATGCATTGAATTGTGTGAATTGTGCAATGGTGTAAATAAAAATATAATAAAAAAAAAAAAGTCAGCAATGCTGTCTGAGTGGCTGCTTAAGCCACCTTTGCCAGATAGATAACATTATCTTAGCATCAGTATCTTAGATGCATTCCACCCTTGCTTAGGGAGCATCTGACGTGTTCTTTAGACATGGAACTGCTATAAATCTGCCTGGTGGTGCTTGGATGCCACCACATACATACTACCAGCACTGTACACTTGAAGCTTCCACTAGCATTGCTGCTAGATTATCAGGATGTTTTGCACAATCTGTTTGCGAATGCCTAAGCTTCTCAATGCTGGTCCACACATACCCAGGCTCGCTTTGCTAATTCTTATTTGCTATCTAATATACCCATTTGGTTGAAAATGGGTAACATCCAAGTCGTAATAGTATGCTTAAGTTAGTTTCATTTAGAATGCTTTACTCGCATACCCAATATGAAGACCCTCCTCCCAACCACTTGGCCAAGAAGGGAAGTAGGGAAGGTGGACTTTAGAGGCATTTTACCCTAGGTGGCACGGTAACCACAACGTTTATAATAGGCTCAGCTATACACTAAAGAGTAGCAGAGTTAGTCAGATAACACAGCCTCTTTCCAAAGTGGCCTCAGGGATGTATAGTTTGAATTACGACGAAAGGCGAGTTACTTTTCCATCACCTCCATGAGCTCTTAAAAAAATCTAAAAACAAAATTAACAAATGGTCTAGGGAGTGAAAGATAATGTTATATAGTTTTAGTTGTATGGTTCTCTTTTATGTTAATCTTTCCGAGGGGCAATTGAGTGATCAGGTGACCTCACAGGATGATGTTGTAATTACATGAATGAGTCGATACAAATCTGCAAAAAGATGTAGAGTGGTATTTGTTTATATGTATGTGAACTGCTGTCGAGCTGAACTTCTAAAGAAAAGAATGAAAAACTAGAAGCTAAACTTAGATAAAATGTATCTAAGAATCTTGATTGCTGCTTGGTGACTTTGCTTGAAGGAAAATATCTTGGAGAAAAATGGTTACCTATGAATCAGTTCAACCTGGGATAGCATCTTTTACAAAAATAACTTTCCAAAAATGTTTTACAATACCATTGTTTTCCAAAAACACCTTAGACCAAATAATCATGCCATTGTAAAAAACGTGTTAGCTCAAAATATGTGTTTATAACTTTGCAATATATTTTCTAAAAGTACAATTTTAAATTTGTACTTGAAAAAGTTTTGTTCCAAATTTTAAAACATTATGAATATTTTGGAACAGTAAATATACATTTAAAGAAATCTTTGGTAAGGATACATATACTTAGGAATAAGTGTATATGTTTACAGAGAGGGAAATCCCAACATAAAACACATAACAAAGTAACTTGGCGCTTTAGAGGTATAGGTATAAACCCATCAAAAAAACCAACCAATTATTCTATAATCTGAAAACAAAATCATATTCCTAAATTAAGCGGAGGTTGGGCGTTTTTTCCAAACAAAAATAAAACCTAATAAAAGCCTAAACTTGTCTGTGTACATAAATATTATCTCTTACTTTTTATATTATCATTATTTTTCTTTTTTATCTTATTTCTCTTGTGTTTTATTTACTACTAAAAGCAAAACATAGACTGTTTTTTATTTATATATATATATATATATATATATATATATATATATATATATATATATATATATATATATTTATATATATATATATAATCTATATATCTAGATCATTTGTGGATATATGTACAAAAGCATTTTATAATTATTGGGCCTCCCAGCTGGCTCCAATCAATCATGCGATTTATGGCTCCCCGGCTGACCCAGAGTTCGCCATGGATCGTGGCCAGTTGCCGGGGGGTGAGTACACCCGTGTTTTGTATGCTAGGCGAGGCAGGTTTCCTATGTTGGGTCCGGTGTCGGCTTCGGTGCGGGCGTGGCATGAGGCCAACCGTGCTCTTAAGTGTGAGGGCAAGATAACTATGGCCACACCATTATGGAACTCGGAAGCTCTGGGTAGCCTGCGGAAGTCAAAGGGTTTGGATCGCTGGGACCTGATCGGTTTCTCGCAGGTCCGTGATATATGGGGCAAGAACGGGATATTGACTTTTGAGGAATTGCAGACCAGACACCAACTGAATGAGAGCGAGCGATACCGCTATTCGCAAATTAAGCTTGCACTGGTGGCGGCCGTTCCTCGCGATGTGAAGCTGCCGGAGGCTTCTCCGCTGGAGGATCGAATCCTGGATGGGTATCTTCCCACCAGGGCGATTTCCCTGGTTTACAAGAAATTGGTCAACCACACTGAAGATCCACTGGTGAAAGTCCGGGAACAAAGGGTTGCAGATGGTCTGGTCTTGGATGATGAGGACTGGGTGGAGGCTGTGTCCTCCTCTCGAGAAGTGGCGATCTCCATGAGACTTCGGCTGGTGCAGCTTAGGGATCCTTCACCGGTCCTACACCACGGGCCCTGGGTTGTGTTGCATGGGGCTCGCCTCAAATGCAGATTGTCGTAGGGGTTGCGGTATGACTGGTACCTTTATGCATATTTTGTGGGAGTGCCCAGAGATTCATAATTATTGGACCAAGGTCCATGAGAAAATGATTGATGTGTGGGGTGTACAGATTGCACTTGAAGCACGCCGCTGTTTACTTAATGTATGGGAGCCTTCTGACTTAACGAGTCATGGCAAGCTTTGGGTCACTCTTGCCTATATGATTGCTAAGTGAAATATCGCACAACTAGGGGTGCTTGTCGAGCTCCCCAGATTGGGAAGTGGATGGAAGACCTTGATTGGTGTATGTTTCGGAAGAGAGCTGTTTATGTGGCCAGAAGGAGACCCCGTAAATGGGGGAAAATATGGGATGTCTGGAATGCTTTCCGAGGAGATCTCTGTACAACGCTAGAAATAGAGTCAATATGTGAGGACAGTGAGGCACCATGAGCCCACTTATTTAACTCCTTCATGATTCTGTATTGCTGGAACCCACATTCCCCGACTTTATTTCGCAGACCACCACAGCATGATGGTCTTGTTATTTGTATTTCTTATTTATGTTTAATAAAAACATTTTTTTTAAAAAGCATTTTTTAATTGGAATATATACATTAACAAAAATACATACTAAAAGCGAAATTAAATAAAAATGTTAAGGGAATGTCAAAATTGAAGAAAAAAGGTTTTGCTCAGCTAAATGAAAGAATACACTAGCAAGGAAAACTATGGTATGGTGAAAGATATTTTTGAAAAAGGAATTTTGCAAATATGTTTTGAGAATCTATGTCAAATGTAGGTTAAACTAGTTACCCTTAGTGGCTTGCAAAATGCTATCATATTATTATATCTTCAACTATAAATAACTGGCACCACACACATAATTGCTGTGAGAAAATGGATTCAGATTTGACCCAGTTCCTTATGGGAGCAGTCCAGCCCGAACTGCCAAGCCAGGTCCTCCCTGGACCGGAAACGAGCATCCTGGGACCGGTTTCAGGGCATCACCCCTCCTCAACCAGGCTAGCTTAAATCCAGTGGTGTGGTGAGGGTCAAGACTGATTTGCATATGGCTGGGTCCAAACTGGGGTGGTGTGGTGAGCAAAAGAATAATGTATTAAACCCAGATCCCTGTGACTGGGAGTGAATGTTTGCATTGTCCAGCATTCCATCCATAAGTTGTTTCTTTTGCATATGTCTGCCTAAGTGGGAAGGGTATGCCCAGACGTGGGCCCCGTGCTCACTACACCACTGGATTCAAGCAAGCCTGGCTGATGTAGGGTGATGCCCTGAAACTGGTCCCAGGATGCTTGTTTCCAGTCAAGGGAGGACCTGCCTTGGCAGTTCGGGCTAGACGGTTCCCAAAAGGAACAGGATGAAGACTGATTTTCATATGGCTGGGTCCATACTGGGGTGGTGTGGTGAGCAAAAGAATGATGGATTAAACCCAGATCCTTGTGACTGGGTTCAAATGTTTGCATTGTCCAGCATTCCGTACATCAATTGTTTCTTTTGCAACTTTAAAAACCTGGCATTTTCAAAATGGTATGTTTAAATCGATGTTACCATTAGTTTGGATTTTAAATTGCTGTTAATTTGAGTAGTCGAACTATGGTTTTAGCTATTCCCAAACTGAAGTCATACCGTTTGAAGTTTTAAAATGTATCCCAGTGCGTCTTTATCGGTGAACTAGCCGTGTCACTGTGGAAAACGAGTTTGTCGATTTTTCTCTGTCAAGTAAAACATTTTCAATACCATGCACCCAGCCCTATAGGCTTTTTGGGTCTACCTTAGGGGTGACATAAAAAAGGCTGGTTTAGGCCTGGCAAAACGTTTATTATGCCAGGTCGAATTTTCAGTTTTAAAACTACCTTGCTAGGCTGCAGTGGCAGACCCAGAGGCTTGCTTTCGCTTGTTCACTGTAGTGGAGGCACAATCAGTGCTGCAGTCTAATAGTGACTTTTAATTTGCAGGCCCTGGGTGTACAGAGTGCCATATAGTTTGGACTATTGCTTTTAATCTACTCCTGTGGCTTGAGCCGGGAGGTTGTTTTTAAAATTGTGCTCTGATTTATTCACGATTTTCCCGTGTGTCCTCTCCCTCCCCCCTGCACTGAATCAATAGTGTTGCGTTATTTGACACACTAGCGCCGAACGCGGAAATTAACTTTGGCTGATTTCTACCTAAATACAGCAAACTTGCCTGCCCTGGGGAAGCGGTCGATTCTATGACCGGTATCAGGCGGGACAAAAGATAGGCTGAGAGTCAGGCAGCGGCCATCTTTCTGAGGGCTCGCGCTGCACGTCGCGCTACCGAGCGCTTAAAACCATACGTTCATGGCTCCGCGCAGCGGACGCGCACTGCGGGCGCGCCGATCGCGCGCCGGAGTCAAGCCAGAGTCCTGCCCGTCTGCGCCCGTCCGCGATCGACCGGGGCGCGGGGCAGGGCACTCTGGATCTAATGACATCGCTCTGGTAACTAATATGGCGCACTCTCACCAGCAAATCCATTATACACGCGCAACTCTACTAGAAATAGGTAAGACCCCTATTAAATCATGCTGGCACTCCGCGGACCCTAATGCGCTACCACCACAATGTACTATATGCAATCGTCGATTTCATAGTGTTCCGAATTCTAACTCCCATGTGCCCAATCTAAAATTTATGTTGCTAAACTGTAGATCCATGGTTAAACATAAATTGGAACTACGTGACCTACTACAGAAACAAGACTTTGATGTTTTGTTTCTAACCGAAACTTGGTTAGAAGAATCCTCATCCCCCGAAATACTTGACAGTCCCTCTGAATTATAGCTTATTGAGAATCGACAGGCCCATACAGCGGGGTGGAGGACTTGCAATGATTTTTAAAAAGGAATTGGAATGCACCCTCACCAATAAGGGCATCATTAATAGTGAAAGTGGTACTTTCTCTATTAAAGGACTCCATCAATGACCATTACTGGTCTTCTCATTTATCGGCCCCCTGGCAATGCTACCCCTTTCTGTAACCAGCTCATAGAAACAGCTACGCAACTAGCTATAAAATACAACAATTTTATGATTCTAGGTGATCTGAATCTTCATTTTGAAGACATTAATGCTAAGGAAGCCCAATTACTTAAGACAGCCCTCCACGCATTGGGAATAACACTGCTCTCAACCTCCCCCACACATCAACATGGCCATCTTCTTGACCCTGTCTTTGCCACCTGGGAAGGTATTGAAATACATCCACCCGTCCCAATAATCTGGTCGGACCACCACATGATCACCTTTAACATACCTACGAATAAGACTAAGAATAATGTGAACAAAGCCCTGTACACTAAGCGGCGTAACTGGAAAAATTACACCCCTGAACGTTTGATCAACGAATTAAAAATTCACCCTCCGCCCCAAGGACAGTCCTTACAAGACACCTGGAACAATTATGAACTATGGTTGAGCAAGGCACTAGATAAAATTGCCCCATGGACTTTCAAGCCCCCAGCCAGGAGAACAAAATCTGAACCTTGGTTTTCAGAAAAATTAAAAATAGCTAAAGCCCGATGCAAAGCGACTGAAAGAAAATGGAGAAAAAACTATTCTATGGAACTTAAAGAAACCTATAAACTAGAACTAAAATCTTATCAGAGATTAATAAGAGAGGAAAAAAGTCTCTTTTACCAGAACAGAATCGAAGAAGCTACAAATCCAACGAAAGAACTATTCCGGATCTACAAGGAGCTTACAGACACCTCTAGCTTGGATACCCAGGACACATACTCTAATGATTTATGCGAACAAATCGCGGACTTCTTTGTCAAAAAAGTAGAGAAAATTCACGCTACTTTTCCCACTCCCTCTACATCCGGAAAGGAAATATCCCCCCTTCAAAAAACCATTCTCACCCAATTTTATACACCCGACAAAGAAAACCTGTCCAGCATAATCAACAGTATCCATTCTGGCTCCCCTAATGATGTGTGCCCGCTAGAAAAGAGCAAAGACATCATGGACCATACTCTTATGGATCAAATAAGTCAGATGATAACCCTCTCTTTTAAAGAATGTTATGTTCCGGAGGCTTGGAAAACAGCACAAGTCATCCCTCTTAAAAAAAAAAAACAACATCCCGGTTACCCAATTTCAAAATCTTAGGCCGATATCCCTCTTGCCTCAATGCGCCAAGATAATTGAAAAAATAGTCAATAAACAACTCATGGCTTTTTTAGAATCAGAAAACATTCTCCACCCTACTCAATCCGGCTTTAAACCTAACTATTCCACGGAATCAGCTGTTTTGTATTCCACGGAATGTATCCGCAAGATGGTGGACGAGGGTGAGACAGCAGCGTTGGTCATGCTTGATTTAAGCGCAGCTTTTGATACTGTGCTACATGCCACGCTGCTGTCCCGTCTTTCAGACATTGGAGTGAAAGACCATGCTCTGGCGTGGATTAAATCTTTTCTTACAAAAAGATCTTTCCAGATACACTGCCCACCCTTCAAATCATCTTCTCGAGACGTGAGCTATGGGGTTCCACAGGGCTCTAGTTTGAGCCCCACATTGTTCAACATCTATATGGAGCCCCTGGCTCAGGTCATAGAGAACTTCGGGGTGGGCATTGTCAGTTACGCCGATGACACCCAGCTCATGTTTAAGCTCTCTCCTGACACCGAGAAATATGCTTCCAACTTCTCGGAATGCATGGCTGCTGTCGCCATGTGGATGGATAGCAATTGCCTCCGGCTGAATGGAGATAAAACAGAGGTGCTGGTGATAGGGAATAAAACCTCATTATGGTCTCAGGCGTGGTGGCCCACAACTCTGGGCGATTGTCCTCGCCCCGTTGAGAAGGTCAAAAACCTAGGGATTATGATCGACTCTGATCTGTCAGGAAAATCCCAAGTCAACAAAATAATAGGCAAATGCATCGGTACGCTAAGAATTCTAAGAAAAATCATCGATCTCATCCCTACTGAAGCTAGAAAAACCATCGTACATGCGCTTATAACACCTCACTTGGACTATGGGAATGTTCTCCTATTAGGATTGAACCAAAAACATCTTCACCAGCTTCAATGCTTACAAAATGCGGCTGCTCGCCTGGTATTGGGCCTTCCCAAAAGAACATCCTCCAAAGCGGCATTGTCCAAATTGCACTGGCTCCCCGTTAGGGAGAGAATCAAATTCAAGAGCCTCTGCTATGCCCATAAGATTGCCCATAACAAAGGCCCCACTTATCTAAGAGATCTTCTGACTATCCACCTCCCAACCAGAGACCTTAGGTCCTCAGGAATGTCTCTATTTAAACTTCCCCGTGTCCACAGAGCGAAAATTGGCGGCCGCTCTTTTCGCTACCTCGGAGTGAAACATTGGAATGATCTACCTGTTCACTTAAGAATGGAACCTTCAGAGACCCTTTTTAGAGCCAAACTGAAAACCCACCTTTTTCCCCAATAATCCTGTTTTGATCTCTAACCGTCCCTTCTTGATTCTTTGTTTGTTTTTTTTGGCAGTCAGCGCGGGGATACACAGTTGTGCAGCCATGCGCTTTACAAATGTTCTATTATTATTATTACTTAATGGTAAATTAAATATGCGAATCAAGTATTAGCCAATTGCATATACTTTAAGGGTTAGAGAATATATACTGGGCGCTAGTGATCAGGCACCCGGTGTTCAGAGTCCGTAAACCAGCACCAAATCTAGCAGAACGTGGGGCAGAAAATGGGAAGGATCCTGCAAAAGGGTTTTGTAGGAAAATGGGGTTTTGTTGCAGGACCCCCCCCGCCCTGATGCAACTTTGACTGAGTGTGCACTGTGTTTCCCAGTGCCTGTGTCTTTCCCTAAACTGTACCTTTGTTTCCACAATTGCCACACCTCTGGCACCCATATAAGTCAGTTGTAAAAAGTACCTTTGGTACCAAAAGCCTTGTGACAAGAGTCTCTAAGGGCTGCAGCTTGTATTGTGCCACCTTCAGAGACCCTTTACCAAACACATACCCACTGCCATTGCAGTCTGTGTGTTTTGGTGCAGCTAAAACTAAAGAGTCGTGCTGACAAACCACTGCCTTTGGCATTGGTAAGTCACCTCTCTAGGCGGCCTTACAGCCCTAAGGCAGGGTGCGCTATACCACCCCTGCATCCTCAGCCCCCCCCAACATCACCCCAACATCACCCCCAACTTTGGGGAGCCCAGCTGATGTTGCCCAGGCATCCACCGACACCTCTCCTTATCTGCCTGGCTGTTGGTCACCTTTGTCCAGCCTCTGGGTCCAAGCCTGCAGCTTCTTCATATGACTGAGATTCCCTATCCACTTGCATTGGCTGCCTGATGCCGATTTGCACCTGGCTGCCCATGTGCCGCTGGTGGTGTATGGTTGGTGCTGCCCTGAGGCCTCCCCTGTGCTTGCCAAAACCCCCAGGACCCGTGCCCTGAAACCGCGGGTACCTACTTGCAGCCAACTCCTCTGTGGGTGCTCCCAGTCTCCATTAACTGACATTCAGCTCAGTGACCTCTGCATTCAGCCGCCCCACTGGCGATTTAGTATCCACCTTAATCTGACCCTTGCCCAGTGTTGGTCTAGAACCCCAAAGACTGGATGTGTAAGTCGTACTTGCCTGTAAATGAGCATCACTGTTTTACTCCCATAGGATTGCATCGCTGTTCTTGATATTTGCACTGTAAGCGTCCATCTTTTACATTACTAAGTTACTGCTGATTGACACCACAAAGTATTATTAGTGTAGGAAAGTAGGATCTGCCTCTATGGTTACCCCCACTTTTTGCCTGCTGCTAAACTGGACCCCAGTCGATCTGCTTTCTCCCTAAATTTTTATGTTCAGTACTTAAGTACACCCCAGATTGAATACCGGGGTATCCTTATACGTCCCTAGTATATGGTACCCATCTACCCAGGAGATAAGTACCCTAGAGGTCTCCCATGGGCTGAAGCATTTATTATGCCACCCGTGAGAGACCATTCAAAATGGAACTACACGCCTGCCATTGCAGCCTGGGTAAGTTGGTGCTATAGTTTTCCTATATCAATGATCACTGCACTTAAAATCTATAAGTCACCCCTCTAGCTGTCCTTTGCATTCCTGAAGGCAGGGTGCTTATTTCTAAGTGAGAGGGTGCCCTTGCATGAGCAGGACACCCCTACAGCCTACTGAGTCCATTCTCCCGGGTTGTCAGTGAAGCATCTATATACTATATAGAGGGGCACCGGATAGTTTTGCGTTGACCATCTCGAAACTGGCTGCAACGAATCCCATCATGTTTGGTATCCAAAACATGTTGGAATCATACCCCTACCGTAAACGGTGTGGGAGGTAGGATTCCTGGCACTGGAAGAGCCCTCTGTTAGGCTCTCTGTGTTCCCTGTACCAGCTTTCTTGACCCGGACAGCACAAAATGGTTGCTGCCAACCAGACACACGATTCTGCCATCCTGCTGCTGAGTCAAGCTTGAGCAGGGAAAGGCGGAACAATGGGCATCCTGTCACAGGTAGGTGTGACACCCTCCCATACAGGATTTAGTGTATTGGGGTAGGGTGGGTGCGCTTGTCTACATGAGGGCCACATTTGGTGTCCCCTTGCATAATCCCGTTCAAACCTGTCCTGGGAGCCGCTGGCTCCCGCTCTGGTGCAAAAGTGGACAACGGACATGGACCCTCACCTGGGAGGGTCCTCTGAATCTTCCCAACCCTTTCCCTAGGGTACTTAGGATTTACCTGGGTGTAGTCCCTATATTCATCGTGGGATAAGATTCAGATCAGACACCACTGTGAGAAAGTGCCATCTTTCTTGCATGGTATGCCCCCACTTTTTACTGAATTGCTGATGTGCTTTGACTGAGTGTGCCCTTGGCTCCTGCCAATCAGGTGCCCAGGGCCTATGTTCCTTCCCTAAAACTGTATTGAAGCTAAAACCCAATTGACTTCTCTGGCCACATGTCAGCCCCTTGTAAATGGTACCATTGGTACCCAGGGCATTGTGACCAGAGAAGACCCCCAAGGGCTGCAGCGCTTATTGTGCCACCCTTAGGGGGCCTGCACCCTGACACACACACACACACGCACACACTGCCTTTACAGGCTGAGTGCCCTGGTGTAGATCTAAACAAAGAGTCCTCATGGCACACATCCCTATGTGCCATGCCCACAACCCCACTGCCCTGGCATACCTCAGTCACCTCTCTAGCTGGGTGCCCTATGCCAATGGTCTGGGCACAGGTGCATGAGCCCTGTGCCCCTACAGTACCCAGGGCCATTCCTGGGCACTGTGAGTGCAGTGATGCCATTAAGAGTATATGGTGCTGGGAGGTTGTCATTACGAACTCCACAGCACCATAATGGCTACACTGAAGACTGACAAGTTTGATATCAAACTTCTCAGCACATTAAACCCACACTGTGCCAGTGTGGGATTTAATGTAAAATGCACTACATAGGGCATCTTAGAGATTCCCCCTGAAACCTAACCTACCTTCCACGTCTTGTCTGAGAGACTACCTAGGCTACCACACAGCAGACATGTTGCTGGACCCCTGGGTGGAGAACCCCCCGCTCTCCTGGGCCTGCAACAATGCACATCCTGGGCGAGGTGCTAGGTCTCCTCCCCCAGGATCGGCAGGGGGAAGCTTCAAAGGCATGCCGCCTTTGTGAGCTTCTCCAGGCCACTTGCTGTACTCAGCAACTGGCCCCCACTAGTTCTGACCCCCACTCTGGCTGTAAGACTGGCGGGAAACCCTACGTCTGGAAAGGGGGTGTGCCAGCCTGTGCCAAATCCACACCTCAGGCGAGTTGAAGCACGACTCCTGGATACCGCCATCTTGAGGATTGGGAGCCCTACCAATTCGCAGCTAGGCTCCTGCCCCCCTCCCACAGGAGAGGAGCAGGTTAGGGGGTGTACCCACCCCAGGACAAGGACCTATTGGCCCCTGCCTTCACCCTACCTGTTACACCCCTAAATGAAGTATTTAGGGGCACCCTGAACCTTCCTTCCTCAGATCCCAATACGAGAACCGGAAAGAAGATCAAGAAGAAGACCCGCCGTGCAGCTGCTAACAAAAGGAAAACACCAACTAACTTGGCCCCAGCCCTACATGCCTGTCGATCCCTGAACCTGCTCCTGCTAAATCCCGGGAACTCCTGCGAGCAGCAACCTTGAAGTCCCCAGAGGACCTGCCTGCCTTGACCCTCTGAAAGACTGGGACTCCCACAAGCAGTGGTTCTGCTCAAACAGCAATATCCCTGGTGCCAGCCAGGAACCGCGAATCCAGTACAATCTGCACCTGCCAAGCCTGGCCTGTGCCTGAGTGACCCAAGACCACTAGGGCGTCCCCCCGGAGACAGGGACCCGAGTGCCCAAAGACCCTCCTCGACAAACCATATGATGCCTGCAGTCTCACAACCAGGGACCCTTCCAACCGCGATCAGCTGAGGGTAAGATTTCCCGACGTCAAAAGACACCCCTGCACTCTGTGCCCCACGGCCCCCTGTGCCCAACTCCTGGGTGCCTACCTATCCTCCAAGACCCCAACTTACCTCTCGAAGTGCTGGTCGCTTCTGAAGAATCTCCATTCCCGAGCCTGCAGTCTTTTTCCACTTTCCAAGATCTCCATTGATTAACATTGGGCGCCTGACTGCTCAAAAGCACCCTGCACCCAGCCGCCTGAGTGCCCCTGTCAGTGCAACCTTTGCCCTATTCTACTTCCCCACTTGCCCTGAGCAAGTGACCAGGAGCCCTGCTCCCTCACCCGCATGGCCTGCTAGCCAGCAGCCTCCAACCGAGGGGCCCCTGCCTCTATTTGGATAACCTTGGTCCTAACTACCTCTGCACCCGGCTGCTCCTGTGCCGCTGAGGGTGTACCAACTGTACCTACCTGGCCCTGGGAGACCCCTGAGTCTATGCCCAGAACCTTAACTTTGCCAGTCGAGTACTTACCTAAAAGCCGATAACTCACTTTTCTTCCATAGGCTAACATTGACTGTTTTTCTTCTAAGTGTGGAGTTTTAGAACATTAAAATATTCACCTAAAATCAGCCGAACAACTAATTCTGATTTACTCACCTGTTATCAGGAGAGACCTCAGTGCTGCATCTTTTAGCCCAGCACAAACCCTGCAAAGTAATCTTTATCGTACTTACCAGTAACCTGAATTTTCTTCCATAGGAAACCATTGACCTTTTTTCTGTGAAAAGTGTTGTTTTTTTGCAAACTACAAATATTCTTTAAAAATCGTACCAACTACCAAAATAATTTCTTACCTGTCTTAGATAGAAGTCCCAGTGCTGAACCTAGGAGTCCAGTACTGGATTACAAATGTAACGTGAACATACTTTACCTGCAAGTTGAATTTCCTTCCATAGAATAACATTGGTAATTTCATCTGAAAAAGTTTGTCAACTTTTGAAATACAATAATATTCCTTAAAAATCACTACTGTAAACAAAACGCTTTTACTTAACTGTTTACAGCTTATGTCCCGGGGCTGAATCTAGGATCCAGTCCTGTGGTTAGAAAAGTAATCCAAAAAGTAATCAATTGCATTTACCTAGAAAAACCCATTGAGCTCAATGTTAAATTGTTTTGCCTATTGCAACCACTGTAGCTATTGTACTTACAAAGTCTATTGCCTATTTGCACAGTAATTACCTAAAGTCACTCATATTGAGAAGAGTATATTTTGATACCTGGTTGATTCTAAAATAAAACAATTATATCTTTTGATACAAAACAATTGGCCTAGAGGTCAGTTCTTGAGTGTGTGAGACCATTTGCTGACTGAGTGTGTACAACACATGCTTTACACTGCCTTACTGCTCGACCAAGCTACCACTTTTAGAGAGTAAGGTTTTATCTAACTTTAGCCTCTGCCAAACCTGTGGGGACTCTATCCACACTGTACCTTACTTTGGTCCTGTATATATAGAGCCATTTTCTTACAACCACTTCTTCCTTTACTGTATGGGCACTGTGGACTTCACTGGACTTCGTTTGGGCCTGACTTCGTCGCCCTTCCATTCTGCTGTAGGGTCTGTGCCTGTGCATCATACAGGAATCTTCCAAGGCCTTAGAAGCATCAAAAACACTTGAAGGAATCTCACTTGTAGTGAAGGAGTCACTCCCCTGCATTCGCAGGCACCGCATTAAGTTAACCGGTCTGCTGATCCTGAGTGGTGGTTTTCCACATCTCCCGAGGTCTGCCCTGCGCTCTCACCAAGTTTGAGGCCAGTATCCCTCGTGGGGGTAGCAATAACTGAACCCCTGTGCACCACGTTAACTTGCAGTTGCAAAGGCTTGTTGGCTTCCTTCCAAAAAGATCTTCGGGCTCCAAGTAGCCCCAACCTCGAGCACCTCCAGTGACCACAATCTTCAGCCACATCGTATCGTATGCAGCGTGGCCTGCATCTTTTGGTGAGTTGCTTGAGGTCCTTTATTGACTCCAATCCATCCAGCCTGTGGGTCCACTTGAGGGTCACACTTGTTTCTTTTGGGCTCTCCTGATTGCTCAGGGCGTGCCCTGACTCCCCTGCTTGTGGTGAGTCCCCTGGACCTTGCTGGTCTCGACGTTGCTCCTTCTTCACTTCCTGCGTTGGTTGCATTTGCCAAGGCTTGTTGGTGCTCCCGCTGGACACCGATCCCATAGCACTCGACAACCTTCGTGCAGAGTCAAGGTCATCGTCACCCATCCTGTAACACCAGACATCGGAGGGCATTTGACTTCCAAGTCTCCTGGTCACTCTTGAGTGACATGTACCTGCAAGCAGAGGGGACAGAGTCTCTCTCATCTAGATTCCATCTTCAGATTCCACCGGACACTTTGTCCTTCTTCAGCAGCGCAACTTTCCTGAAGTCCTCCATTGGGCTGCACAGTGGTTTCCGGCACCACTTCACACATATGCACCCGGCTTTTCAGGTGTAGGTAACATGGGTACTAAGGTATCCACGGGTGGGGTGGCTCTCCAACCTTCTGTCTTCCACGGGGTTTCTTCAGGGTCCGCTGGGATGGTCCTTTATCTTTAAAAATCCAACAGCGACTTACATATAGAGTTGTACGGAGTGTGCGGTCGTGTTCCCACACTACAACCGCTCACTTTGGGGTCCCTGTCTACTCACCGTGGGCGCTTCCTTGGATCACCAGCACTTCTACGTCCTCTCAACGTGTTTCTTATACCACTTTCTTAGTATATGGTTTGGTCCCCCCTGGGGGCCACTGTGTAATACGTGCTATTTACTGTGTTTCTTTGCTAAAGTATTGTGTGCATTGTGTATGTCCCCTGGTAGTAGATATTTCTATGTGTCAGAGAGTATTATATAATTAATACATATTTATATGAATCCCTTGTGTGGTTCTTTTTCACTTAATCTATACTATAAGATTGCAATGTGGTAAAACAAGCAGCTGTACACTCCTTTTTGACTAAGCCTGAAGGCTGCTCTCCACAGCAACCACTCACTTAGAGAGCTTTCAAAGGTTGTCTAAGACCACTTAAATCACCATAAGGGTTGTCAGGACTAGTGCAGGTTGCCCACTTACATAAGCGAACATCATATACCAGGTCAGCTTGTGCATACACATTCATACTGTACAAGTAAAGTATTGCTATTTTAAACTGATTGCTATTTTAAACTGATACTTACCTGCAACTGAGTTTATCTTGTAATATTTTTATACAAAACAATTGGGCTTGGATTCAGTCTTTGAATGTGTAATAATTTCTTGCCTGAGTGTTTACAGCAAATGTTTAACACAGCTCTCTGATAAGCCTATTATCTGCTTTAGCCCCTGTAAAGCCTCTGGGGATCCACTGGATTCTGTGCACACCATACTTTACTTTGGTATAATAAATACAGAACCAACTTCTATAGGTCTTTTCTAACAATTGCTAAAAGTGAATATAAACCTAGAATTAACTTAGCATTCCCACTTTGCAGTGGCACTTGAATAAACCATGGCACTTGAATAAACCATAGGATGATATTCCATCTCTGATAGATACCTGAAGTTGGTGTTTGTTTTACACCCAAATGCATGGTGACGAACAAAGACGACGTTGGAAGGAACAGTAGGCCAGAAGATTATAATTATTTTCATAAGATATGTTTTGGGTGGAGGTGTGGGGATTTAAGTGGATATTCTTTTAGTAGGTTTAACAGATACAAAAATTACCTTTCCTGCAATAACAATCCAATGCAGAGTTTTAAACCATGGTAATGCTTACAATGTTTTCTTCCCTGTCCTAGACTGACTCATGCCAGGGTGATCTAAGTACTTTAGCAAATGTTGTGACTTCACTGGCAACCCTGAGCAAATCGAAAGAATTGTCCCAAAGTAACACAGAGCTTTCCATCATCGAAAGTTTAAGCAATGGTGATACATCATTGTCAGAAATACAGGAAGATGATCCTTCAAATAGTGACGTAACCAGGTAATGCTTTTGAATATTTCCAAACTCGATTTTTTCATTGCTTTCGAAGGTATAAAAAAAATATTGTTTAAATCATTTGAGCTGCAACTGTTAATCTGTAAAGTGTATTTATGCTCCCTGTACCATGTTCATCTCGAAATACCATACACAATATTTATTATAGACTAAGGCTGTCAAAATTTGTCACGCTAAAAACAGTAGAATCTGTAAGTGTCGCAGAGGCACTAACTGCATGTTCTGTGCTGTGTCAGATGTGCCTATAGGGCTCATAGTTGAATTCTTTCAGTGGGATACCCGCATTCTTATCTGTGCATACTGGTTGTGTATTTGGATCTGTGCTAAGTAGCTCATGCTGCGTATTTTGCACTGAAGTTATGTGCTATAGGAAATTTGAGGGCTGCTCTTATGTGATCTCGTTGATATTAAAGGGCTGACTAAAGCACAGTGTAGGTGGAGAAGTTTTCTTATGCATATGGGACTTAAGACCATGCAATATGTATTGAGTTTGTGTACTAGACTTTGTGTTTGGGGCATTCTTTATTCCAAGTGTTGTGTTGTAGTTGGTCGTTCATATTACGCTGAGACGTTCTAGATTGCGTAGGCTTTTTTTGGAGTCTCTTCTGTGTGTAATGAAGTAACTTGCATTTTCTTTACGAGTTTGTGCTTCATCTTATTTGTATATGGAATGCATTTGCTGAGCAGTCTTTACCATTTCCTACTGAGTATTACATGTTGTTGTAATACTTTATTCGATATATACATATCATAAAAGCACAAACAATTCAATCATAAAACAAACAATATCTAAAATATCATATTCGATTCATTTCATGATTTAAAAAGATAAAAGGACATTTACATATAAAACACATGGTTATATAAAAAGTCATATAGGTCATATGCAGTAGTGGGTTTAAGTGACAAGTTGAGTGCCACGGTCTAGCTTTTGACAGTTTTCAGCAGCCTTGTTCGTATGAACCATGCATTTGATAGATACTTAGCAATCCCACATACGACAAACAGAGATGTAGTATCTGATGAGAGAATATGCAGAGCAATCCTAAAATCTCTTACTCCCAACTCTCTACACACAGGTTTTAACCATCTTGTTCTAGGTTTTTTATATGCTATACAAGCGAACAAGAAATGGTGTAGAGATTCGCTCGTACATGGGCACCCAGGGCAGGTATGAGAATGGGTCCTCAATCCTTTCCATCCCTCCATGAATTTATTCAGAGGAAGTACTCCGTATCTCATTTTCATGAAGAGCGACCTATCTCTTGGGATTTGGATGAAATCTAGGAAGGGTTCGAACTTTTTAGTGGGTTTATGTTCCCAAAATTTTGTAGTTCGAGTCCCCCATTTTGTGCTTTTTAATTCCTCCGCCTGAACCCATTCCCAATAGATTTTTTAAATAATTTGCTTATGGGGAGGGGATTGGGAGATCCAAAATTCTCCCAAACCTAAATTCAAAACCAACTGCTTTAGTTTGTTTAGCCAGTGGATCTTATTTGAACTATTCAAGATAATCAACTCATCCAACACCAGGGCATAGTTTGCCAGTTCTGGCATCCTTCGCAGGCGCACCCAGAACAGCAAAGGACGGAGGCGCACTACGTCTGCAATTGAGTGTTTTCCCATGTCTATAAAAAGGGTTTAAGAGGAGTAGAGGGCGGAAGGGCAACCATATCCCTCAAAAACTTATTCTCCGCTCTTACCAGGTCTGTGGTGTTTTCACATCCCCACAGCTCCGAGCCATAGATAGCGGAGGCCAAGGCCTTGCCATCATAGACTGCCAGAGCTGGGGCTACCGGTCTGCTGATGGACAAGCGCTGATTTCTCAGGATTGCTCCAGAAGCTCTTTTGAGATTCAAGAGCATTTTGGCCACATGGGAGTCACATTTCATTCTGTTATTAATCCTGACACCCAAGTAGTCAAACTCCTCCACCACCTCTAGTGGGGACCCATTCAAAGTTACACTTATTCTCCTGGCTTTTTTCCCTGCGGACAACACCATCAATTTTGTTTTGGCTGTGTCTACAGTGAGCCCTCTCGGCACAAAATACACTGACTCGGTCTAGTAGCTTCTGGAGTTCCGAAGGGGTTTTGGACAGTAAGAGAGTGTCGTCTGCAAAGAGGAGGGTAGGTGTTTTCTCACTTGCCAGGGCAGGGGCATCCGCAGAGTCCTCCCTCAAATGGTCTACCACCCCATTGATAAAGAGAGAGAACAATATCGGGGCCATCGCACATCCCTGGCGGACTCCCCTCTGTACAGGCACCTTCCCAGTTAGTTGTCCCTGGGCCCCCCACCTAATTCTGGCGTAGTTTCACTGGTGGAGCCTTACAATCCACTCCAAGAGATAACTCGGGAACCCCATATCCAGCAGCACCTTCCAGAGTTTGTCTCGAGGGACCAAATCAAATGCCATTTTTAAATCTATGAAGGCCAGATATAGACTACCCTTAGCAACATACACCGCCTTCCAATAGATAGCATACAACCTGAAGACCTGGTCTATTGTTCCTACATTTCGTCTAAAACCTGCCTGAAAATGGGTAAGTATACTGCCTTCCTCTATCCAGGACCCTATTCTAGTAATGATGACCCTGCCAACTACTTTCTGAATAGTGTCAATTAGACTAATTGGTCTGTAGTTGGCAGGGTCCTCCCTATTGCCTTTCTTGTATATGGTCACTACCTCAGCACCCTTCCATGACTCAGGGACAGAATGTCCCTGGAGAATCAAATTCATTAGGAGGGTGATGAAGTCTGACCATAATTCGGGTGCATATAATAATAAGTCACCAGGAAGCCCATCCGGGCTGCTGCCTTACCAGGAGATAAGTTTATAATGTCTTCTTGTACTTCCCTGGGGTGAAAGAATTCGGCATCACTATGGATCTGTGATATAATTGTAGTTGGTGGTACTATGTGCTGCCCCAAATTTACTGGGTCGCAGTACACTTTTGCAAAATGGGTGTACCACTGGTCTTCAGTTATGTGGTTCGATATAGGCTCTACACCCCTTCTCTCAAATTTGTTTACCAAGTTCCAGAAAGTGGTAGAATCGTTCAAGCGAGCAGCTTTTTTAAGTTGCTGCCAATGCTTTTCCTCCCACTCTTTTTTGGCCAATTTGATACCGATTTGATAGTCCTTGCGGGCTAACTTCACTGCTATTGGATCTTTGCTCCTAATGGAAGACGAAATGGCCTTTCTCTTTGCCCTGCAGCCTGCCGTGTACCAGGGGGTTCCCTTGTTGTGAAGTTTGTTCTTTATGGGCCCTCTGGTCTCTCCCATGGTAAAAAAGGCACCTATCTTCTCTATGTTTTTGTAGGAATCAACTAAATTAAATCTTGGGTCATTCGCCTGCAGAGACGTGGAGGTCGCCAGAACTCTGGTTTCTAGTTGCACAAACTCTTTGACACTAGTCAATTTGTCCTCTTGGCACATAACTCTATTCCATTTTAGCTTGCGATTACAATGCGTGGGGATTACTTCTTTAGCGATCATTAATGGGCCATTTGTCGCTCTACCCTCATTCCCTCCTTTAATTTTCATACTGAGTGGGTTGTGATCGCTATCTTGAGATTGTATAACCTCCATGTCCACTAGAATTCCCCAAGATCTGGTGTCCAGTAGGATATAATCGATGCACGACGGGCAACTAAGTCTGTTATACCTCATTGCCCCCTTTGCGTTAGAGAGAGTCCTCCCATTTAGAGCACGTAAGTTGTGTTCTAATGTTAGAGCGTGCAGTTGTATCGCTCTTGGAGACCATTTCTTAATGGGTTCCAGATTTAATAAGGGAATAGACTGTCTTAAATCCTCTGCACTGGATCCCACCAAATCTTCTTCAGCTAAGGGTTCATATGTGCAATTCAAGTCTCCACCTACAATAGTATTAGACAATGGGGGAAGACCTACTAGTGCTGAATCAAGTATTGCTATCGTAGGGGAAGATTGGCCACCCGGTGTGCCTCTAGCATATGCACAAAACAATTCTATGGTTGTTGCGATGTGTGGACCTTTAAGGGAAATGTGTAGTATATCATCTGTTGGTAACTTATGCACCAATTTAGTGCCACACTAATCCATATATGGAGACCGCCTGATTGGCGGCCTCTCCCTACAGTGGTTGCCGGAATAAAATAAGTAGCATAACCGTTTTTATAAAGTGGGATCAAACTCTATGTCTCTTGGAACAAGCAGATCTCAAATCTCTCAATGATTTGGTTCCATTCTGGGCTATCCAGGTCTTTTTAAGAGACCCGCTATGTTCCAAGAGACCAGATTTATTATTTTTACGTTCTCAACTATGCCTTTGGTACAAGCTTGGAGCTCACAACCCTCTTTCGTTATGCTTTGTAAGGTATACTCTGGACCTCTGCTCTTTACTGTCAGCCCGAGAGTTCTTTACTAGGTAGCGTCTCCTCCCCTGGCTCAATGCCACTTACAATGGGCTTAGGCCGGTACCTAGTTTTTCCTATTGGATATATATGAGATACATTGTGAGATTGCGTGTCTTTCCCTAGTCAGTCAATTTTATTGAGGTCTGAGTCATCATAAGAGCTGGGTTTTGACCATAATGGAGACTGTCTAATTTGTATATTTGAATACGCTTGTTGAGCGCATTGTGCGCCCCTCAGTCCAGTGGTTTTGGGGTCAGTTGCTGATGTTCATGGTGCATTAGCTGTTTTCGAGGTTGTAGCTATAGCTAATGACTGAGGGGCACTTATAGCCTGCTTTCCCCCTTGATTGATTAGATCTATCAGCATTTTCTTTATTTGGGCTAAATCCACTCCTAGGGATCCCATTTTCTTAAAATACTCCCTTTAAATTTCTGGCAGCTAGGGCAATCTGCGGTATTCTCCGGGGTTATCTTACTTGAACCAGTATCTTGTTGCAATACCTCACACAGCTCTCTAGACTCTCCTTCCAGCACGGCATATCTATTAGTGCAAACAATCCCGTCTTGTCCCACAATCATTTCCCCACCCGGGTCAGGAAGCTCTGTTATTCCAGGCAGGACCTCCCCTTTGCTAGACAAGTTGCATTCCTGTACTGTTTGTGTGACCTTGGGCGTTGGGGAAGTTAAGGGGGGAGATGAATCTCAACAGCGGGGCTAGTAAAATGCGGTTTCTTTAAAAATATATCCGGAATTACTTTATTCTTCTTCTGGGTAGTACCCTTTAATGTGGTATCTAAACTACCTAGTTCTTCTGCACTCGGAGCTCCCTTCAGTATCTCCTCACATTCTTCTACAATCAGTTTAATATTTGAGAGAACACAGTTGGATGCAGCATGTTGTGCTTTTTTAGCCTTTTTCCCTTTTTTTGGGTTTGTAGAGTCGTGGCCCCCATCCGCTATCTTTCTTTTGCCCATTTTACAATACAACCTAAGGCCTTAAATATGATAAAATAAAGCCCTCCTCTTTCTATCACTTTGATGGGCAACCACAGCGAACCAGGGACCCAACCAACAACCCTGCAATACCTTAATCACAAATACCAGAGGTCTGCTAGTCCAAATGAACGGGGGGTGGCCCTGCCCTTGTCTGTCCTGGACTGTCAGACTGTCCCGCCCTTGTCCCGGGCTTCGCCTGGCGCCCGCCCGCGTCCCGCGTAGCTGGGACTATAACTTTTTATATAGGGGATGGGGGCGGGGCAAAGCGGGGGCCTCGAGAAGCTAAGAGGAGACTGGAGGCGGGAGGTGGGCCGTCAGCTGGCCCAGAGGTGTGGTGTTCCCGGAGGCTCCTGGTCAGTGGAGTCCTCCCCTGGGCTGCTGGCGCGGTTCACCTTGGTCCGGTGGAGGGGGAGGACAGAGTGACCCCCTGGTGCTGCCCACACAATATTCCAGGCCCCCACGCAACAACTGCTTCCTCGAGCGGCTCCCGCGAAGCGGGGGCCGCGAGAAGCTAAGAGGAGGCTGGAGGCGGGAGGCGGGGCCGTCAGCTCGCCCGTCAGCTCGCCCACAGGTGTGGTGTTCCCGGAGGCTCCTGGTCCATGGAATCCTCCCCTGGGCTGCTGACGCGGTTCACCTTGGTCCGGTGGAGGGTGAGGACAGAGTGACCCCCTGCTGCTGCCCACACAATATGGCCCCCATGCAACAACTGCTTCCTCAAGCGGCTCCCGCGAAGCGAGGGCCGCGAGAAGCTAAGAGGAGGCGGGAGGCGGGGCCGTCAGCTCGCCCACAGGTGTGGTGTTCCCGGAGGCTCCTGGTCCGTGGAGTCCTGCCCTGGGCTGCTGGCGTGGTTCACCTTGGTCCGGTGGAGGGTGAGGACAGAGTGAGCCCCTGCTGCTGCCCACACAATATTCCAGGCCCCCACGCAACCACTGCTTCCTCGAGCGGCTCCCGCGAAGCAGGGGCCGCGAGAAGCTAAGAGGAGGCTGGAGGCCGGTAGCGGGGCCGTCAGCTCGCCCACAGGTGTGGTGTTCCCGGAGGCTCCTGGTCCGTGGAGTCCTCCCCTGGGCTGCTGGCGCGGTTCACCTTGGTCCGGCGGAGGGTGAGGACAGAGTGACCCCCCTGCTGCTGCCCACACAATATTCCAGGCCCCCACGCAAGAACTGCTTCCTTGAGCGGCTCCCGCGAAGCTAAGAGGAGGCTGGAGGCTGGAGGCTGGGCGGTCAGCTCACCCACAGGTGTGGTGTTCCCGGATGCTCCTGGTCCGTGGAATCCTCCCCTGGGCTACTGGCGCGGTTCACCTTGGTCCGGTGGAGGGTGAGGACAGAGTGACCCCCTGTTGCTGCCCACACAATATTCCAGGCCCCTACGCAACAACTGCTTTCTCGAGCAGCTCCCGCGCAGCGGCTGCCGCGAGAAGCTAAGAGGAGGCTGGAGGTTGGAGGTGGGGCCGTCAGCTCGCCCACAGGTGTGGTGTTCCCCGAGGCTCCTGGTCCGTGGAGTCCTCCCCTGGGCTGCTGGCGCGGTTCACCTTGGTCCGGTGGAGGGTGAGGACAGAGTGACCCCCTGCTGCTGCCCACACAATATTCCAGGCCCCCACGCAACAACTGCTTCCTCGAGCGGCTCCCGCGAAGCGGGGGCCGCGAGAAGCTAAGAGGAAGCTGGAGGCGGGTGAGAGTATTCTGCTTAATTCAGAAACTCTTTCCATCACCACCCCCTGTTGTTTAATTATTTTGTCCACCATAAGCGTGGAAGGGTATACTCAGACGTGAGTCCCTAGCTCATTGCACCATCAGGATTCAAGCAAGCCGGGCCGAAGACGGCTGAAATGCCAGAAACCGGTCCCTGGTAGCTTGTTTCCTTCTCAGTGAAAGAATTGGCTTGGTAGTTTGGTTTGCCCTGTTCCCATGATACACTGGGCCAGGGACAGACTAATTTGCATATAGCCAGGTTCTGAGCTGGGATGGTGCAGTGAGCTAAAAAACGGTGTTGGATTAAGCCCTGATCTCTTGACTGGGTGAGAGTATTCTGCTTAATTCAGAAACTCTGTCCATCACCACCCCCTGTTGTTTAATCACACAATATTCCAGGCCCCCACGCAACAACTGCTTCCTCGAGCGGTATTATTTCCTTGGGTATTTTTTCCTTTGTATTTTGTGGTGTTCAGTATACGATGATGCTGAGCAGTCTGTGCTTCTCAAAACATAAAATGGCAAAAACTTATATCTGGATAGTAAGCTATCTGTGGATGCCGTGCATTGTACGCGGAGCACTCTTGGTTGTATTTTGCTTTTTTTTTTGACAACCAATTTTATTGAGATTTTTGCACCCAAAGGGGCAAACCCCCCACAAGCAGTGTTCAGACAGATTACAGATTTTAGGTACACAAGCTGCTGGTGAGAGCAGCACCTGAGGATCAATAAAACATTCGAACCAGCATCCCCCCCCCCCCCCCCACACCCCTCTCGCCTCCCCCCTCCTTTGCACCGCACCTCGCACATGAAACACTATATATGCGTACAGGCTTACAGACATGTCTCCACTCTGGCCAAATAGCAAATTAGATTGGAGAGTTATTAATGATAAGTCTGTCAATAGGGTCTGAATTCACTGACGTTGGGAAGATGGATAGGTCAATGCCCCGGTATGTGGCCCACCTGGTCCAGATCTTTCCTGTGCCTGAAACACCGCCACAATACATTTATCCAAGGCAGATTTCCATGCCACCATTGGGGGGGGGGGGGGAGGGGGGGAGGGGGGGGGGAATTCCAATGTTGAGCTGTCACTCTTGGCTAATGTTAGTCCTAGAAATAGCAAATGTCTTTTATATCTGCCCCCCCCCCCCCCCCCCCCCCCCAATATCTTCTGTGCTATGGAGAAGGGTTAATCTAGGATCTGCTGGGAGGTCCCAGCCTAGCACCCGCCCCAGACAAGTCAATACACCTGACCATAAATGTTATAGTGCAGTGCAGCCCCAGAGAGAACCCTTCTTCTTAATTGCATCGGAGGCAGGTGAGGGATGGAATAGCTCCCATCTTCTAGAGGCGGAGACAGGTGTAGTACACTCGGTGAAGATATTTGAACTGGATCAATCTATATCTAGAGGACACGGCTGAACCCCAAGGGCTGGCAAGGGCCTCAGTCCAGTCATCATCTGTGAGGGTCAGTACATCTGCCTCCCACGATGCCCTTGTCCGGTGTATGTTTGTCTTGGAATGTGTGGTCAGGGCCTGGTAAAGTTGGTGGATTTTGTGTCATCCCAGATCCTGGTAGTGCTGTAAGATTTTTTAACAAGGGAGACCGAGCGTGACGGAGCTGAAGATATTTATGGAATTGGGACTTTTGTAGGTCAAACTCCTCCAGCAGCCTTTGAAAGGATTTAAGTTTGTGTCCACGCATCACATCACCCAGCGTTGAGATCTCTATAGTATCCCATCTACAGAATCCGAACAAGGCCGTTACCGGTCGGAGGCATGCGCCCTGCCAGAGGGGAGTCTCACCCGTTAGTATACTCCACCAACTCATGGACCGAGAAACACATGTCGATATCTGGATAACTGTGCGACAGGCCGGGGGAAGGGCCTCCTGGGTAGAGTTACTGTACAGGAGATCCAGCAGTGGGTATTCCTCCAGGAAGAGTCGCTCCACCGTGTAGGCCGGATCATTCTGTGGGTTATACCACCAATCATTGATGACTAGTTGCTGGGACGCCTAATAATAAGACCACACGTCCGCCGCCACGATGCCTCCACAGTAGGTGGATTGGACACAGGTCACCAGAGCCACAAGGACCCCCCTTCCGTCCCAGAGGAATCTATTCAGGAGTGCATTTATCTGAAGGAACCATGATGGCGGGATAGGATATGGGTAATTTTGCAATCTGTACAACAAGCGTGGAAGGGACACCATTTTAAATATTGCGGACCTGCCGTATAGGGACAGGGGAAGATGGGACCATACCGTCGTCTCCTCCTGGACCACAGGGAGCAGAGGGGCAATGTTGAGCGACCAGGCCATAGTGGGGCATCTGGTGATATGGTCACCCAAGTATTTAAACCCCTCGTCTGCAATGACCAGCTGTGAGGCCCAATCTTGACACCCCTAGCCGCTGCAAATAGGAAAAAGAGTCGACTTGGACAGGTTGGCGTGTAGCCCAGTCGTTTCGCTACACACCCACAGAATCTGCAACACCCTTGTTCCGGTGACCTAGGGGTCAGAGAAAAAGAATAGCGCATCGCCTGCGTACAGTGCAATTTTATCTGAATATTTAGGTGACCAGACCAAGCCCCTATAGACTGCTTCTAGCTGCGCCCACACTGCTATGTGTTCTATCGCCAAAGCAAAAAGAAGCGGGGAGAGAGGGCATCCCTGCCTAGTCCCCCTTCGAATAGGGAAGGGGGTCGAGCAATACCCTGCCACCCATATAGAGGCCTTAAGATCTGTGAACAGCAGTTTGACATATGCTCGAAATCAGGGCCCCAAATTAACAGCCTCCTGTATTTTGCTTTTTGTGTATCCTTAATGGGCGCTGCATGCTGTGTCTAATAAATATTAAGGTCGAGCCTAGGCAGCGCATTTGCGGTCTCTCGAGACATGCTGTATCTACTCTGTGGGCTTTCACCACACCCACCGCTTTTCATTGGTACCTTCATCTACCTTTCAGAATTCCTTTGGTTTTTTTGGGAGAAATGTTGACATTAGTCCTGCCTTGTGGCTTTGTTGTTCCTGCTCTGGTGACTGGCCTTGTTACATGGATCAGTTCCCTTTTGGCCATTTGTTTGGTGTTATACTTTTTCTTTCCACTGCCTCCTTGCCTCCGTTTCGCTTGTTTGTTTTATATTCAGACTGAGAATCCTGCCTTCAGCGCTCTACCTGCTTTCCATGCAGCCCCTTTAATTTACAGCAGAGCTGCACTGAGAAAGCATGATTCTTTGTTGATTTATGGGTTGAAGAGGCTTTAATAATAACGCTAGACCGATCGTTAACTATTATCATGTCTAGGGACCTTTCTTTTTAGGGGCTATCATCTGTGATTTGTTTATTATCTTTTATATCTTTTTATTGAACAGTTTCGACATAACTTCACCATAACAATACAGTTGCGTGCAATATCATAGATACATATTTCCAGAGATCAACATCATATATCAGGTCACATTTACAGATTGAGTGAAGTCAAGGGGATTGCAGAGTTTCAGTCTGAGGAGCAGGAGGAGTGCAGATATGTCCTCTATATCGATTCCACGCCCCCCCATCCCCCCACTTTCTGGGACACCCTCTTGCAAAATATACTGATTTCTCCCTGAACATGCATCAGTCCAGGTCCTCCATCCACTTGCTCAGTTTGGGTATTTGACTCGCCCCCCCACTCCTGTGCTATATTCCTTTTTGCTATTATGTATGTTAGGGTTGTCCAGTGTGTGGGGTATGTATTTAGATCTGTCGGCTCCCAAACTTTAAGGAGACAACTTCGAACTTCGGGCTGTATGTCTGCATGGAGTGTGTTCGGTGTATGGCTCCCCAGTATGATTGTATTAGTTGACAAATTCACATGATATGTATAAATGTCCCCCCTTCACCGCACCCCCTTCTGCACCCGTCATTCTCCGCTTTACCCATGCGCACCAAGCCAGTCCCTTTAACATAGATCCTATGCGGTATTTGGAGCTGTACCAGTCTCATCCTGGCTTGGATGGCCACCTCTTGTGGGGAGGAAACTGCCCCCTGCCAATCCTTCTCATCTAGCTCCAAGCCGTCACTGACCCATTTCTCCTTCAAGGCTTGCAGGGGGTCTGACATGTTATTTACCATTTTTTTTTTATAAATAAGCGAGATAGCCTTCTCTGGGAAATGGCCATCAAGAATTCTGTCCTCTAGGGGGGAAGCCTCAGGGAGCGTGGCATTCCTGGGTATCTGAGTGTGTAGGGCGTGACGTACTTGGAGGTATCAATAGTATTCTGTGTCTGCCAGGCTATATTGCTGTTTAAGAGTGGCGAAAGGGATAACTGTCGCCACCCCCATATATCTTTGTGAGATTCCGATAAGGTCCCATTTGTCAAATCCCTTGGTTTTCCACAGGCTCCCCAACTTCTTGGAACTCCGTAGCGGAGTAGCCAGTGTAAATGTGTTATCCCATCCTAGTTGTTTTTTGGCCGTAAGCCATATATGGATTGAGTGTGCCGTTGTTCCGGTAAGGGGGAGCCTGCGGGGTTTGGCATATAGTGCTTTGTCGTAATCTTCCCCCTGGGAGCAACCATCTGTCCATGGCGTATCTAGGATCATTAGGACAACCAAATATACCATGGTTAATTGCCGAAAGATATGCCGCCCAATAGTATTTCCTGATATCTGGAAGGCTAATGCCCCGTCATACCAGTTAAGCTTCAATTTAGCTGACGCAATTTGGGGCCTGCCGTCCCATAGGAGTTCTCTTTGCAGGATTTCTATTTCTTTAAAATAAGATGCAGGGCTGGGTCCATCGCCTTCTGGAGAGCATACAGAAAGCAGGGGAGAACCATCATCTTGAAGAGGGCCGCTCTACCAAGCAAGGGAAGGGACCTCCAATGCCTGACATCGCTCTTTAGTCTCCGGATAGGTGGTTCCAAATTATGGGCGAAGCCGAGTTCCGGACTCAGTGTTACATATATACCAAGATATCGGAAGCCATCTGTTGCTATCTGGATCGAACAGTTCCTAGGTAGAGTGGGTGGATCTCCCCGGAGGACATAAATTACTAACTTCGCCCAGTTTATGGAAAAACCTGAGAATCTCCCGAAGATTGCAAGAATATCGAAGAGACCAATCAATGAGGCTCTTGGAGAAGTCATATAAAGAAGGATGTCGGCGTACAGCAGATTTCCAACTGCCCCGGCTCAGTTGGAAATCTGGGGACTTTTAGTAATTCACTACCACCTGGGCCATGGGACTGGAATACAATAGGCGGTCCCAGCCTACAAATGAGGGGCCAAACCCTAATTGCCCAACACCGCAAAATGTTATGGCCATTCGACCATATCAAAAGCCATGGTGGCATCCAGGGATACCAATATAGCCGGTTCAAGTATGGTGGATGCTCTACCCAGTGCTCCATGTAGGTGGCGTAAATTAAGTGCTGTATTACGATGCAGCATAAAGCCTGACTGGTCAGGATGGACCAATGTGTTAATGACTTTAATGAGATGTGTTGCAAGCAATTTTGCGAGAATCTTAGGATCCGCATTCAACAGTGAAATAGGTCTGTTTTGGATTTGCCTTCTTTGTGTATGACCACGATGTTAGCGACCCGCTGATCGTATGGTAGTATCCCTTTGTCTCTGCTTTCCACGAACATGGAGTGGAGATGGGGGGTGATCTTTTCGGGTTTCAATCTGTACAGTTCAATAGGAATGCCGTTCGGTCCCGACGCCTTCCCTGAATTAATCCCCCTTATTGCCTGTGCTTCTTCGTCATCCGTTATTAAGGATTCTAAATATGCTCTGTCTTAGTCTGGGAGGTTGGGAAGCCTAATGTCACGAAGCAGCTCGCTATTATCGTCTTCTGTGAAATTACATACTGTGTGGTAAGCCGACTGATAATGTGCCCTGAACGTGTCCGCTATTGCCTGCGAGTCCACTCTGGGGCGGAGCCCTCGTCTTGTAATTCTGGTACTAGGCGAGATGCCCAGTCCCATCTGTCCAACCAAGCTATTGACTTTCCTGCCTTGTCCCCATGTTCATATAGTCTGTTCTGGATCTCTCTGCTCTGCTCCCTGGCTCTATCCTCTGCTACGCTTTTGTATTCGTCTTGCCTCATCTGCAGGAGGTGGATGCTTTCGGGCGTGACTGCTTGGGCCACGTCCTCTTCTGCTTTTAACACTCCTTCCTTGGCCTGCACAAGATCCACCAGCCTTTCCTTCGGTAATCAGAGAAAGTGTCTCACCCCGAATTACCGTTTTGTAAACTTCCCATATTGTTTGGGCTGATTCAACCGTACCTACGTTTTCCTTAAAGTAATTGTCTGTAGCACGGGCAACGCTCTTTCGGGTGACTGGGTCCTTCAGATACCATGAGGTAATGGGGCCAACCCTCCCGGCCTTCGGCTGTCTTAGTACTTCTTTCCTCTAGACCAGGTAATGGTCTGAAATGCCACGGCCCAGATGGCCAATCTGTCAAATTGTGTGCGCTTGCGCTGCAGGGACTAAAATGTAGTCAATGTGTGATAGGCTACAGTGAGCTCCCGATAGGTGTGTGTATTGCATCTGTGAATTTAAAAACAAAAGGTGAAAGTGGAATATTTGTTAAAGTGCCTACCGCTAACAATCGCTCGGTCCTACATTCTAGTTTATAATTGTTGCCCGCTATGGTGCAGGTCTACACAGTGGCTACTCACCTGTACATCAAAATGTGCCTCAAGCTGTCAGAATCACTGCTTAAACATGGGCGAGGCAAATCTGTTGCACAGAACCAATTTCAAGATGGCCGCCACGGCATAACTATAGAGAAAATCCTGGCCAAAGACGGCGAACTCGCAGCCTGCTGTAAATAGAATGTCAGATTCTAGCTACCCTGCTTTTGCACATCATCAGTCATTACCGGAAAGGTGTGTTCGAGGCATGTGGGCTGCTGAATTCATATCTGTGCATTGATCGCCGCCTAGTGTTGGGTCCGGATGATTGCACATTGTTGTATTGTGAACTGAGACTGAGGATCCAGAACAGCAGTCGGATCCCGATTCGGAGCATGACCCCAACTCTTATGAAGACGATGAAGAAAACGTCGAGGATGAAAACGTCGTCGAGGTAAGGGACGACGCATCAGCCATCGGAGCCGTCGATGACGACTCGAGCGATGAACCAGGCCCAACTGTGAGTACGGGGCCCGAAACAGACTCTGAAAGACTTCCAACGGCTCAGGTCGAGGCATCGCCGGAAGGCCTTAGCCAAGATCATATCGAACATTCTATAGCCCCGCGTCTCGGCCCGGCTTAGAATATATCACACGAGCCATCGGTTGAACATTACCAGTCACAGCTTAAATCGAAACCGAAAGCCATGGAGTCAAAATCGAAACCGAAACTGCTGGAGACAGTCTTCGGATTGAAGGGTTCGAATCCATCGGATTCAATAAAGAAGAAAACTGTCGACGACCCTGCGGGGTCACAAACGAAGCGTGTCGAACCGAAGATCGGTATCCTAAAGTCCATGACTAAAGTCAAGCACGTCGAACCGACGAGGTCGGCGTCGACTGACAGCGACACAAACAAGGGACTCGAGTCTCGGAAGGTTCTCGATCCGAAGCAACGCGGCGACAGGCCACAGCTCGTCATGGGCCTCGAGCTGAAATCCAAGAGCAGCTCGAAGGAGCACGTCGAGTCTTGGCAGAAGAGCGCGCCTCCAACGCAACAGGTGCCTAAGTCGACGCAAGGCCAAAAACATGTTGGCGAAAAGACAGTCGGTCGGACCAGTAACTACGCCGGCCCCGAAGTAGGTCGGTCTGTCTACAAAGCCTATGCCAGCAATAAAATTCGGACTGCCCCCGACTGCACGGCCTAAGGCGTTCGATCCAAAAACGGGGATCGACCCGTCCAAGAAGGTGTCCATAGGAAAAAGGAGTCATTCTCTAGAAGAGGACATTATGTACCAAGAGCCCTCCTATGATGAGCAGTCGAAGCTACATATCGGCTCTGGCAGGCTTACTATTTATCAGAGGAAGATCAGGTCAGAAAATCCTCTGGAAACATATAAAATTCCACTCAAAAAGAAAAGAGATTTTGCCACATCACCTGTCTTTTTTGAGACTGTAAGGTACCATGGCCAGGACACTTCTGCATACTCACCCACACGCACTAATGAGGATATGGAGTATGACTGCAATGAAGAATTTAGTTACCCTGTGGACACGGATCAGGATGACCAGACTCAAGCCTGGGCAGACCCTGTTGACCAGGGGAGTCACAAACTATTCCTGACACTCTTTCTTATCCTGTCAAAACTTCACCAACAGAGGATACAGCTGAGTTTAACGCATTATTAGAATGGGCAGCACACAATCATTATGTGGAAATGCATGCTGACCCAATTGATGAGGACTTCTTATTTGACACTTTCTCCACTTCTGAGAAATCAGAAAAGACATTGCCAATGTTGAAGGGTGTCTTCAAACACGCAGGAGACATTTTCAAGGAAACCACAAGAGCAAGGGTTGTCAACCCCAGAATCAAAAGAAAATACAGACCAGCACATGTGGACCCTACATATATTAAGGGACAGCTGCCATTAGACTCTTTGGTGGTATCAAATGCTCGTAAGCGTGCCAACTCACAAACCACTGGTGATGCTCCTCCTCCAGACAAGGAGTCTAAAATATTAGAAGCATCTGGAAAAAGGGTGGCTGCTCAAGCAGCTAATATATGGAGGATTTCTAATACACAAGCCCTATTAGCCAGATACAATAGGGCTCATTATGACACACTAGAGCAACTGCTACAACACTTGCCTGGTGTCTACAAGGAGGGAGCAGAAACACTGATACAAGAGGGAAAACTCATATCCAACGCATCCATTAAGTGTGCGTTAGACGCAGCAGACACCGCAGCCAGGGCCATCAATACTAGTGTCATGCTTAGGAGACATGCGTGGTTACGCATCTCTGGGTTCAAAGCTGAGATTCAAACCACATTATTAAATCAACCCATGAACCCTGATTATTTATTTGGTCCTGATGTGGACACAATATTAGAAAAGATTCAAAAGGACACTAAAACAGCCAAGTCTATGGGTGCCTTGCAGTCCCAACAATTCGGAGGAGGCTCCTTTCATCGCTCTGGTAACAGAGGAGCTACACGAGGCCAGGCATCTCGGCAGACTCCATACAATAAAGGGAGCAGGCAAACCGCCTTTAATAAAAACAATGGAGGTGGATACCGTGGCAACAGCAGCAAAGGCAGAGGACGGGGGAATAACAGCACCACATCCTCCGCCAATACTAAACAGTGACGTCTTGTCACTGCCCCCGGGCCATGTAACACCGGTCGGGGGACGATTACAGCAGTTCCTGCCAGTCTGGGAAAGCATTACCACAGACAGGTGGGTGAGACAACTTATTTAGTAAGGCTATTGTCTAGAGCTAACCTCCACTCCACCCAACATACCCCCAAGACACCGTCCTATGTCCGCAGAGCACATGCACTTATTGCAGCAAGAGGTCATCAGCATGCTGCATAAAGGGGCCATAGAACTCGTACCTATAGAACAACACGGTACAGGGGTATACTCGCTGTACTTCTTAATTCCCAAAAAGGACGGGTCTCTCAGGCCAGTACTGGACCTCAGGCCCCTAAACCAATACATCTTGTCAGAACATTTTCACATGCTCACATTACAGCAGGTTCTACCATTACTCAGGGAGATTTCCTCGCAACACTAGACCTAAAAGACGCCTATTTCCACATACCGATACATCCGGCACACATGAAATATCTTAGGTTTACCATACAGAATCAGCACTACCAGTTCAAGGTTCTGCCTTTCGGGGTGACAACAGCCCCCAGGGTGTTTACCAAGTGCCTGGCGACAGTGGCTGCACACCTACGGAGACAGCATATTCACGTCTACCCATATCTGGATGACTGGCTTATCCAAGCAAAGTCAGCCCAGCAATGTGCCAGCCACATGTCCCGCACCATTCACCTCCTACACAGCCTCGGATTCTCATTAAACTACCCAAAGTCTCATCTTCAACCTGCCACGTACAACAGTACCTGGGAGCGACGTTAGACACTCTGGCAGCAAAGGCACAGCCAAACTCAGCAAGAATCAACAGCATTCAATTACTGATTTAAAAATTCAGGCCTCCACACTCGCTCCCAGCACGGGTGTTTATGCAGTTGATAGGCATGATGGCCTCCTGCATCTTCATAGTCCCTCACGCGAGACTACACATGTGTCCGCTTCAGGAGTGCTTAGCACGGCAGTGGAACCAGGCTCAAGGACAATTAAAAGACCTAGTGTTGGTGACCGTTCGTGCATACAACTCTCTGCATTGGTGGAACCCACGAAACCTTTGCAAGGGACAACCGTTCCAAGAGCCTGTACCACAAATAGTGCTTACGACGGACGCATCTCTCCTGGGATGGGGAGCGCATATCCTCCATTACACAGTGCAGGGACTATGGACGACACAGCAATAGAAGATGCACATCAACCTGCTGGAACTGATGGCAATCTTCATGGCAATGAAGGCGTTCAAGGTACATTTGGTCAACAAAGTCGTGTTGATCCGGACGGACAATATGACTGCCATGTACTACATACAAAAGCAGGGAGGGACACACTCTCCACAGTTGTCACATCTAGCGCAAACCACGTGGAAGTGGGCCTTTCAGAGAAACATATTCCTCATGGTGGAACACCTCCCAGGCAGGGACAACCAGATGGCGGATCTGCTCAGCAGACACAGCCACCAGATGCACGAGTGGGCGTTTTGCAGCGTGAATCTTTCTGGATTCACTATGCTGTGCATATTCCGCGGTCTTGTGGTTGGGTCCGGATCCGTAGTCTTTTCTTTTTTTTTTGTAGCCCTTGTGGGCGTCGGCGTCACACCTCCTCGGGTGCATTTCCGGTGACGTCGGCATGCTTCCTGCAGATGCTCCCACTCTTGGGCGCCATCTTCAGATTCTTTTTTCCGCGGTCGGGTCTGGATCGTTCCCGTTGGGCTCCAGACATTTTTGGAGAAAGTACTGAAAAGAGTGGAAGTTGGAGGAGATATTGGAAGAAGACTAAGGAAGACTTCACAGAACATTGACGAGGAGAAAAGAAGGTGAAAACCTCGAGAACTTCGACGATCGTCGACGTCCACGCGGTCAGTGAGGCCTGAACGCACGAGGGTGGACAACACGCCGTTCAAGTTCTGCCCGAACTGCAGACACAAGTATGCGCAGAAAGACCAGCACCCGGTTTGCAACCTTTGCCTACCGGTAGAACACAGAAGCGAGGACTGCAACGCCTGCGCCGTCTTCGCCCAGAAGACCCTTCGTGTGAGGAAGAGACAGAGGGTAGCACACGCCACCCTCGAAGGAAAATCCCCGACGCCATCGCTGTACGAGCTGGGGATGTCCTCGGAGGAGGAGGACAACGCTGCCGCCGAAGACGACAGCTACACGGCCGTAGAGACCGATTACAAGAAGACACCTGATAAGGTAGGAGACTCGACGTCCCACAAGAGCACGAGAGACTCTGAGTCTCGAAAGTACGAGGCCAAGAGCCCGAAGGCGCCGACGCAGCGACATCTGCCGTCCGCGACCACAAGCAGGCCCAGCGGATCCTCGGAGAAGGAGTCCCTGGCGCCGAAAGCTGTTGACCAGCAGAAAGCGTCGAAGATCGTCGCCGAAAGGGACCGATCGACGTCGAGGGAGAAAGACCCTAAAGCCTCGGCACCGTCCAAGGACCCGAAAGCCAGTTCGACGTCCAAGCCGTCGACGCCGAAAATCTCGCCGCCGAACGAGGCGACGAAGGGAGGGGCCGAACGTTCCGAAGCCGAAAACTCGGCCGAGATGGAGAGGAAGAGACGTCGGCTAGAAGCCGAAATGGCAAGCCTCTTGCAGCGGAGAAAAGATGTCGCCGCCGAGATGAGTGCCTTCACGATTCCACACAAGACCAAGCACGCCGTGCTAGATCTGGTCGAGGAGGAAGAAGAACATGTCGACGACCATGTGCCTAGCGACGAGATGGTCGACGACCAGGAAGGTGAAGAGAATCCCTACGAGGATTACAGCTATGAGGGCAATAGGTTGGACGCCGAGTCGGCCACCTCTGACCCACGCGAGGAGGATTACCTAGACGTCGACACCGAGAGCCCGGAAGAGGCGGTCGACTCATACCCCTCGAGACCCTCGCCGCCGGACGACATCGGGGCATACAACTCGGCGATACAATCTGCCGCAACTGCATTCAAGCTAAAGCTCGACGAGGAAAAGCAGAAAGCAGACTTCCTGCTAGAGACATTGCTCCCAACACAAACAAGAAGCCAGTTCCTTCCAATGCTCGAGAGCGTCTTGGCTCAGGGAAAGGAAGCGTTCAAAGAGCCCGCAACATGCAAGGCGGTAACTCCCAGAACAGGGAAAAAATACAAACACTCCTCGAAGGACCCGGCCTACATTCGAGGCGAGGTCTCCGCCGACTCCATTATCACGGCCAGAGCTAGGAAGAGGGCGAGCGTATCCACTACCTCGGGCCCACCACCGGATAAGGAGAGCAAGAGGATGGATCTGGTGGGAAGAAAGGACCGAGCGAAATGCCGCGACCCACTGGCGCATGGCTAATTCCAACGCCCTGTTAAACAGGCACATGTATCAGATCATGGAAGGACTGGGACAGTTGGTGAAGGACCTACCCCAGGATGCCAGGCAGAAGGCCGAAAAATTGATCGAAGAAGGGAAGAACGCGGCAAATTCTTGCCTTAAGACGGCCCTGGACGGGGCAGACACCGCCAGCAGGCTCATGATGATGGGTGTCACGGAAAGGAGACACGCCTGGCTCAGGATCTCAGGGTTCAAACCCGAGGTACAACACAGTATCCTGACCACACCGTTCAACGGCGAAACGCTTTTCGGAGCAACAGTTGACTAGAAACTATGCCAACTCAAAAAAGATAACGAGACGGCAAGATCCATGGGGGCATTGCAGTTCAGAGGCAACAGGAGAGGCACCCCGGCACGGAGGCCCGGCGGGAGAGGGGGAAACCAGCCAGTTACATCGCACCAGGCCTTCCAGCAGACGCACCAGGCAGACTCGCAGGCTCAGCAAGGTCACCAGAAGCAGTCCTGGCAGTACCAGCCAAGAGGTCAGTCCTTTCGAGGGAGGAATGGACGTGGCCAGAATAGAAGAGGGGGGCAGCAGCCCACCTCGAAGTGACTTCAGAGACCTTCGGGTGCCCGACCACAGAAAAGATCCCAGGGGGCACCACGTACGAAGGGGTCAGGACAATCTAAACACCTACGACCACATGACACCAGTGGGAGGAAGATTAAAGTTCTATCTCCAAGAATGGAGGGAAATCACATCAGACAAATGGATCCTAAACATCATCCAATTCGGATACTGCTTGGAGTTGGAGAGAAAGCCAACAAACAGAAAACCAAGGGGAAAGCCACCAGCAAGAGAATAGCTGGCGAGGCTTGAGGAAGAAGTGCAAGAACTTCTACAAAAACAGGCCATAGAAAGAGTTCCCTTCAGGGAAAGGAACATGGGAATATACTCAACGTACTTCCTAGTACCAAAGGTCGACGACAAGATGAGATCCATCCTAGACCTAAGGTTCCTCAACAAATTCATAAGAACACAAAAGTTCAAAATGACCTCCCTGCAGGAGGTGCTGCCACAATTGCAGGTCGGAGACTTCATGGTCACGATAGACCTCAAGGACGCCTACTTACACATACCGATGAACGAGAAGCACAAGCATATGCTCAGGTTCGCAATCGGAGGGGGCCACTATCAGTTCACAATGCTGGCCTTCGGACTGAAATCAGCACCAAGGGTATTCACGAAGTGCCTCGCGGCAGTCGCAGCGCACTTACGAAGACCAGGGATACACGTATACCCTTACCTGGACGACTGGCTGGTGAAAGCAAACTCGTACCAGAAGTGCAAGCAGCATGCACATACAGTGACGAGCACGCTCATAAACCTGGGGTTCTCCGTCCATTGGAAGAAATCATCAATGGAGCCGGAGCAAGTGAAGATCTTCCTGGGGGCAGAGATCAACACCTTACAGGGCAAAGTGTTCCCCAGCGAGAAGAGAGCAAGGGCACTGGTCAAGGAAACTCGCCTCTACCGGAAGGGACAAGCTCGGACAGTGAGGACTGCGAGCAAGATCATGGGGATGATGGCATCGTGCATCCACCTAGTGCCGAATGTGCGGCTCCACATGATACCCATGCAAGAATGGCTCCAGGAACAATGGTCACAGGCTTCTGGCAGTTGGGAGGATCTTGTGGTGGTGACGCACGCAGTGCAGAAGGAGATGACATGGTGGACCTTGGAGAACTTAACAAGGGGACAGCCTCTAACACTCCCAACTCCGACAGTGACCATCACCACGGACGCATCCCTGAAGGGATGGGGCGCTCACATGGAGGAACTCAAAGTGAGGGGTCTTTGGACGCCAGCAGATGCGACAAAGCACATCAATTACCTCGAATTGAAGACAATCTTCCTTGCACTGAAAGCCTTCCAGACAAGACTGTACAGGCAAAGGGTGTTGCTACAGACAGACAACACCACGGCGATGTTCTACATCAACAAACGGGGTGGAACACAGTCGACAACGCTTTCGACGCTGGCGCAGGAGATATGGAGGTGGGCCATCCCTCTCCAGATAGACCTGCTAGCCATACACCTACCAGGGAAGGAGAACATTCAGGCAGACTGGCTGAGCAGACAGACCTCCGCATCCCACGAGTGGGAGCTCAATGCTCAGGAGACGAGGAGGCTGTTCAACAGGTGGGGAACGCCATCAGTGGACCTGTTTGCAACACGTCAGAATGCGATATGCCGAAACTTCGCATCCAGACAACACGAAGAAGGGTCCCTTGGGAATGCCCTATGGATAGATTGGTCCGGGAAATTTGCGTACGCTTTTCCCCCGATCCCACTGATACACAGAGTACTGAGCAAGTGCAGAGCGAGCACCATGACCCTGATACTGGTCGCGCCACAGTGGGCGAGGCAGACATGGTACTCGCAGATCATGGAGATGGCGCAGGGCGCACCCCACAGATTCGGCAGAAGAAAAGACCTGCTCTCCATGCAGAACGGAGAGGTGCTGCACCCAGAACCGGAGAGCATGAGCCTAGTAACATGGCTCCTGAGGACATAGAGTTCGCACATTTGAGACTGCCAGAGAGCACCCTCAGGGTCCTTCGGGAGGCACGAAGGCCCAGCACAAGGAAGTGCTATGTCGCAAAGTGGAAAAGATTCACCCTGTGGTGCAGGAGGGAGAGACTCCACAATAAAATGAGAAAGGACTCCACGGTACTGAAGTACCTGACACACTTACTGGAGAAAAACCTCAGCTCGTCCTCCTTAGGAGTTCACCTGGCGGCTATAGTGGCATACACAAGGGTTGAGATGGGCAGAAGCTTCTTCACATCACAAGTTGTAAAGAGGTTCCTGGAAGGAGCAAAAAGGATTGCACCACCCAAGCGGGTGCCACCACCGGCATGGAACCTAAACGTGGTCCTGACGGAACTCATGAAGGAGCCCTTCGAGCCGCTTCACAAGGCCTCCTTGAAGATGCTAACTATGAAAACTGCTTTCCTGATTGCTATTACGTCCTTACGCAGAGTGAGCGAGCTGCAAGCGCTAACGCTACAGGAGCCCTACTTACAAATACACAATGACAGGGTGGTGATGAGGACCGACCCTCACTTCATGCCGAAGGTGGTGTCCAAGTTCCACATGAACCAGTCCATACAGATACCACGTTTTTTCCAAAAACCAACCACTAGCGCAGAGCGAGCCCTGCACACCCTGGACGCCAGAAGGGCGGTCATGCATTACATTGAAAGGACAAAAGGACACAGGAAAACGAAACAGTTCTTTGTGTCGTTCGCCAACAGTTACATGGGCAAGGCAGTGACTAAGACCACTATTGCACGATGGATCGCGCAAACAATCCAACTCTGCCACAAAAGGGCAGGTGAAGAACTGGCAGAGGGGGCACGCGCCCACTCCACTAGAAAAAAGGGGGCTACAATAGCCTTCCTGGCCAATACACCCATACAAGACATATGCCTGGCGTCAACATGGGCTTCGGTGCACACATTCACGAAGCACTATTGCGTGGATGTTCAGATGAACAAAGAAGCACAAGTCGGACAAAGGGTGCTCCAGCATATATTCAGAAACTAGAGCTCATCTTCCACCCAGCCGCCACGAAAATGAGAAACCGCTACGAAATCTATGCACAGCATAGTGAATCCAGAAAGATTCACGCTGCAAAACGAATAGTTTCTTACCTGTCGGTGTAGTTTTGCAGCTTGAAGATCTTTCTGGATTCACTAGCGAACCCACCCACCTCCGCCAGAAAGATGAGGCTGGAGAGAGAAGAGGTGGTCAAAAAAAAAAAAAAGGAAAATAGGAGGAGAAGAAGAGAATATAAGGACAAGTGGTAAAGAAATTATCACCTGAATAGAACATTGCCATTGCTTCGGAAAAGAAAGAAACACGGAAAAAAGAATCCGAAGATGGCGCCCAAGAGTGGGAGCTTCCGCAGGAAGCATGCCGACGTCACCGGAAATGCACCCGAGGAGGTGTGACGCCGACGCCCACAAGGGCTACAAAAAAAACCAAAGAAAAGACTACAAATCCGGACCCAACTACAAGACCGCGGAATATGCACAGCATAGTGAATCCAGAAAGATCTTCAAGCTGCAAAACTACACCGACAGGTAAGAAACTATTCGTTTCATCCCTCTGTGCTACAACTGTACTTCCAGAAGTGGAGTCACCCAGAGATAGACCTGTTCGCCACCAGGGAAAACGCAAAATTCCAAAGCTTCGCCGGCAGGTTTCCTCATCCGCAGTCTCGGGCAATGCGATATGGATGAACTGGTCAGGCAGGTTTCCGTACGCTTTTCCCCCAGCCCCACTCCTGCCACTAGTGGCACGCAAACTGCGACAACACTCAATGACACTCATCCTAGTTGCTCTAACGTGGGCGAGGCAACCATGGTACACCACGTTCCTAGAACTTTCCGTGGTGCCTCATCAAAGGCTCCGGCCAACACCCAGTCTTTTAACACAGAGCCATGGAGACATTCAGCACCCAGATCCGCAACAGTTGAACCTTGCGATATGGCTCCTGAAGTCATAGAATTTTGTTACCTAAACTTGCCTCCTGACTGTATGAATATTATCAAGGAGGCCAGAAGACCTACCACCAGAGCATGCTATGCGGGGAAGTGGAAACGATTTGTCATTTATTGTACCAATAATGACATAAATCCACTAGATGCATCAACTCAAAATATCATATGTTATCTGTTACATTTACACAGATGCAATCTAGCCTACAGTTCCATACGTATACATTTAGCTGCAGTGGCAGCTTATCTTCAGAACAGGCAACACACACACAACACCACACACACACAACCACACAAACAACACACAAACACAACCACACACAACCACACACACAAACACACACACAGCTACACTGAAAACCAAACTGTCAGTGCACACTTTCACCACGCACAGACACCATCAGTGCATGCCTTCAACGGACACCACCAGCCGTCAGTGCACGCTTTCACCTGGCACACACCAACAGACATAGTACACACTTTCACCAGGCACACACACCATCAGTACACACTTTCACTAGGCACGCACACACCACCAACTGTCACTGCACGCTTTCACCAGGCATACGCACACCACCAGCCGTCAGTGCACAATTTCACCATTCACACACACTACCAGAAGTCAGTGCACGCTTTTACCAGCCACAAACACACCACCAAACGCTTTCAAAAGTTACACACACCACAAGCCGTCAATACACGCTTTCACTAGACCCACACCAACAGTTGTCAGTGCACGCCCTCACTCTATCTATCTATCTATCTATTATCTATCTATTGCCCTCACTCTATCTAACTATCTCCCTCACTCTATCTATCTATCTATCTATCTATCTATCTATCTATCTATCTATCGCCCTCACTCTATCTATCGCCCTCACTCTATCTATCGCCCTCACTCTATCTATCGCCCTCACTCTATCTATCGCCCTCACTCTATCTATCGCCCTCCCTCTATCTATCGCCCTCACTCTATCTATCTATCTATCTATCTATCTATCTATCTATCATCCTCCCTCCCTCTATCTAGCTATCGCCCTCCCTTTATCTATCTATCGCCCTCCCTTTATCGCATCACCACAGCGTCACTCTGCACCACCACAGCGTCACTCTGCACCACCACAGCGTCACTCTGCACCACCACAGCATCACTCTGCACCACCACAGCATCACTCTGGGGCACCACAACACCACTACGCTCTACCACAGCATCACTGAACGCCACAGCATCACTCGTCGCCACCACAGCATCAATCTGTACAACCATTCAACAACAACTGGTTCAAATACGTTCTCACAATGTTTCAAGCTTTACTACAAATGTCACAAAAATATGTTAATATTTCACTCCTGTTCTTGTATTTTCGTCACAATAAAATACACTGAACATAATCTTCATAAAAGTTATTTACAAAAGTTTAAGCTATTGCCATTACAAACTACAATAACTTTTAAGTATTAATTATTTTAAAAAAATAAAAGCCATTGTTATTTGTAATAGCAATACATCTAAGTCACGTAAATACAACACATATTGCATTACAAATGCTATAGGTGTTACATTTACGAAAGTTAAAACTATTGGCATTGTAAATGACAAAGCTATTAATTTTGCTATTTTCAAAACCAACACATAAATAAAAAATTTGTCATTTACAATACCAATAGCTCAAACTTTCCTAATGCGAGACTGATTGCATTGCAAATGCTTGTTTTTCTTTTGCAGGCACTAGGGTCATAATTTCAATGGTGTAGCAGGTGTAGTGGCACAGGGGCCAAAAGGTTTAGAAAACCCACTGACCACTGATTATTGCTATGTGTTACCACTAAACAAGTAGTAAGTGCAATTACCATGCAGGCACTAGGTCATGAATTGAAGGGTGCAGCAGATACAGTGGCACAGGTGCCAAAAGCTCTAGGAAACCCAATAAACATCGATGATTGCTATATTTTACTATTAAAAAAGCAGTCACAAGGTTGATATTATTTCAAAGCCGAAAGATTCAGCAACCTTGGTGAGGGGTGCCATATATGTATTAAATAAGGTAGGGTTCAGACAAGAGCACTGTGGAACACTCTTGTCAATCCTTATGGTGTGAGACTTGAATGGACCGAGGGAGATGGTTTGGATTCTGTTTCCCAAAATGTCTTGGAAACATTTGAGCGCTGTCCCGTAACTGCCTATCTCATATAGTTTCTGTAGCAGCCTAGCATGCGACACTGTATCGAAAGTTTAGACAAGTCCATCAGCGCTAACATAGCTGGCAATCCTGCGTCAAGGGAAAGTCTTAAAGAATCGGTCACTGCTAGCAGGGCGGTCTCGGTACTGTGAGATAACCTAAACCCGTTTATGAAAGGGCATAGGATTTTGTTCCTTGCTTGGTTTTGTGTTAGGATGCCTGGACTCTTGAATGTGCTGAGAAGTAGTTGATCATGAGATGAAATTGGTATTCAAGCCCACTGCTCGTCACATTCCAATGATCCTTGACTCAAATGTGGATGAGTGCTTTGGAACTATATTTCTAAACATTCAGGGTAATTTCTTTGATGTAATATCTGATACTGCAAGGATCATCCTTTTTCCGTTTCTCTTTTCAGGGCATTTGACACACTTGCAAAAGCCTTAAACCCAACCGAGGTGGCAGCATGCCAGAGCTCTGCAGAAAGCATGGAAGCAAGTGCCCACCTCACTGGAGAACTCAGTACGAATATTGTGGAGGTTGAAGGACCACTCCTAAGCGATGCTCATATAGCTTTCCGGGTACTTTAACATCTTTAATTTTAAAGTGATGTAGAGATCTATTTTGTGTTCCACATGTTTGTTTATATTTATATATGAATATTTTAAGTATTACTACCAGTCAGACTTAAATGTTCAAAATGTATTGTACCTTTTGGGTAATAGTTAATGTAGTTGTTTAAGGAGGTCTGAAACATTCAGATTTCATTGGGTAGATTAGTGTTTCTAGACTCTAAGCTAGTAATGATGTTTTTGTTCCTCCAAATAAATGTCTCGATGGTAGAACAATGATCACTTCGTGGCACAGCTAATTTTGAAACGAATAGTTATGACTAAAAATGTTGCCCTCTCGGGTTATGAGGATGCTTGTTTTCTATTTACATGAAATGCACTAAAAGGTTAAAATAAAGACCCAGTAACTGAGATTTAACTAGCTTTTTACCACATTATTAATTGCTTATTCGTACCTCATTAAAATCTGTGCAACCAGTATATAGTTTAATCTAGAAGCATATTTTCTTTTTTAATTTGGCCAGCAAATTGAAAAGTTGCGCCTCTGCATTAGTTTGTTGGGTATATGATTGGCACCATCGTGCTAGAGATAGAGTTCAAATCAGAACAAGTGCTTTGTTGGGTTGTCTGTTTAACGGCAGAGTTTTTATCCTTGAGGAAAGAGACCAGTAGGAAAAACTTTCACTGAGGTACAGTTGGGATGAAACGTTTCATGATGGCCAATTCTCGAGTTTGGATCAACCTAGTATGTTAAAGACTGTGTTATTCCACTCTGTTTATGGATGATGTATTTGGTGATCCTCCTTGCCGTAATTGAACTCCAAGTTGCTTATCTTAAAATTAGCAGTACCTGGGAGAGGAGATGTACTTTGATTTATTGTGTGTGCCCCTTGACACCTTCTTAAAGATTTCCTCTTTGAAAGGGTCTGTCTCCATTTTTATTCCTCTCACTAAATGAAAGCAATTAACATCTGGACGTGCCCTTTTTTTTTTTTTTTAAATAACTTGTTTAAGATCATCCTGCCCTTTCCACTTCAATCCTATTCCCACTGCTGGGGTAAACATCCGGGCTCTCGCTGACGGCCTGGGTTACTGCAGGGCTTGATCCGTGGTTTATCCTTCGGCGGTCAGCAGATAGACACTCAGGGCTTTAAGTGGGATGAAAAAACGGCGGGGTCTCTCACAGGGGCGTGGCCAATGTAATTAAGGGCGTGGCTTAAAAACACAAATCTGTGCTTAGCATAGTGTGCCACCCGACATGTATTTTGCTGTTTCTGTCATTCGATCCAGATATATGATACAAGTAACCTTATACAAAAAGTCACCACTATTGGCCGTGTCAACAGTTGTTAGTTGCATAAGATAAGTAAGCAGCAAATATGGCTTGTATATAATATTTAAAAAGCTTCGACTTCAAGCCCTGGTGACACCACGACAATGCTGCTGCTCCTGAGTTTCAAAAGAGAAGGGAAATCCAGAGAGAAAATAACTCTTTAAAGGATTTCCCTTCCCCTACAACACTCACCTGGCATGACGTCATGCCGCTACTACTCCACTAGTGAGAAGTGAGCAGCGCACATCGATGTGAAAAAAGCGGACCGCATGTGCCAGGGTACAAAACACAGCCTGATAAAGAACCATTTCAATGCCTCCTGTAAAAACAACTGCCGGTGCTGAGCGCCGGTGAGACCTGGCTCACTTAAAGCCCGGGGGGCACTAATGTGGTAATGAGTCTGTTTTAGTTGCTGTTGGACTGCCCTTGGTCGTGCCGCTTGAGTGCTCGGTGCTAATTGCATTCTTCAGGAAAGGTAGAAGTTATCGGGCGCTCTGATTGGCAGTGATCCTGTTGGAATTGTCCAAGCCGCTGTAGACTTTATTTTTTTTCCCTTCGTTTGAGGTGCTGCTCTGTGATGAGTGCAGGACTCTGATTTGAGTTTTTTTTAAGTTACAGCGGCCCGATATTAAGATAAAAAAGGGGGAACCTGTCAGTAGTTAGCGTCAGCACGGTGTAGCAGCTCCAATACCCAGCTTACCTTTTCGGACCCCTGGCACTGCTCTTGCCACTCTGTCTCTTGGGCTATGAAGACAGCAACAGGATTGAAGATCTATTTTGCCAGTTTAGTTCTTTTAGTTTCCACTCCTGGTAGTCTATACTCCTGGCTCTCTCTCCCGTAGCCACTTACTATTAACGAACTAAAGATGTAAAATTTATCAACTCTGTGATCTCATACTGCAACCCCAGTCGTTCTGTACTTCAATGAAAGATGGCAGGGGTAGGTTGAAACAGAGTAGGGGAAGCTTCCCTTGAGTACCCCGCATCGCACCTGCCTCAGGTCTGGGTGAGGCGCAAGAGGTTAGTTTGAAGCATTGAGGAAGGGGTTGGTCCCTGATAACCAGGTTAGCTCTTCCTGCAGTGACTCTCACCCTCCCTCGCTCCCACCAGCGCCTTTCGGGCAACACTGATTCGTAAAACCAATTTTTATTGCTCGGTGCCCCCTGGCACCCTTGAGCCTTCCACCCTACCCCACACCAGGATAGTGTTTATATGTACTCAGCCAGTTAGCACGGACTTGCTCTGCCTCAAAGGTGTGGACGGTTCCGAGAGACCATCCTGTTGCATGGAAGGCCTCTACCGCAGACACCACTGAGCTCTTTTTGATAGCGGCTTACTTGTGGCATAATGGCTAGGGCTGCCGACTTTGAAGCTGGGAAACCAGGTTCGAGTCCAGGCGTTGTCTCAACATCCTGTGATTCTGGGCACATCACTTAATCTCCCCCGTGCCTACCACAAATGAATGTCCCCTGTCGTTGTGTAATTTAACTGCGCTCCAATACCGTCAGGTCGAGTTCATGCTATATAAACAAGCATTTGCAATGCAATATATCTTGCTTTATTAAAGTTCGAGCTATTGGTGTTGCATTATCTAGCAATGCCAATAGCTCAAACTTTAATAATGCGAGACCTATTGCATTGAAAATGCTTGTTTTATTTAGTCACTTGGAGCTTCGCTTCCATGTGCATTGTGCTTCCACTTATGCCAGATGTCCGTGGTTTTGAGCACCATGGCCCTTGTGGATGATGTTGCTCTGAAGAAGCCCCTCAAGGCCTAGCACATTCTTGGCTTAAAGACAAATCTTAATCATTGCAAGGGTTTTTCTGCTTTACTAGCCCGAGCAATAGGCAGGATACTTTGTCAATGCAAAGATGGTTAAATAGAAAGGTCCTTCTTCTAATGATTGTGAACACTTCCCCACACCTGCAGCTGAATAACATTTTTTGTAGCAGTCCCACATTATGGTTCTTAGGTGGCACGGTATGATTTGGCTGTGGATCAATATAAGGCCCCAGGAAGTGATTTAGCTGGTCCTTACAAGATGCCACAGGAGCTGATAGCAACTGTTTCTTTACCTCACAGACCTGGGATAAAGACCTGTCCAGTTTCTCTGTCCTTTTTGATACTTTTCTGTGAAGGTTTCTGTTTTTTCCTGCATCTCCCTGTTCAAACAAAACACCAGCTCTATCCTGTACTTGCTCCTAACAAATCTCCTTTTATCATGATAAAACCTATGCTCGGCCTTCCATCACACGGTACACCAACAGCTGCCTCCTTTTTTACCGATTACTCACAACCATATAATCCTTACACGCCACTCCACCACACACATTACCTATTCCAGTGATCAAATTTAATACACTCCTAACTCTTGTCTATCCCCTCTTACACACCACATACTCTTCTGCAAAACATATCACCACCCCTGTACCATTCAAATACCACTCACCAGCAGTACTGCACATACAAATCTTTCACAGAAAACCTCTACATCATTTTCTCCTCACTACTCCATAAAAACAAAACATTCAAATCTCAATATATTATATTCCTTATACATATATTCCCTTACTATGAAATCATGTGTCTATATATTTATTATTTTAGTCTTATTGTACAACAAAAATAAATCCTCTCTCGAAAGCTTTACTCTGTCCTACCATCACCCTACACCTCCTATAAATGTATCCTTTATCTTCACTCTCTCTCATCCCAAACCCTTTCTACTACTATGATCTCCAAAATAACCCTTCCTAGACTCCTCCTTCCTCTACACCTCCCGGCTCACACCGAACATCAGTTTACTACTATGATCTCTCAAACAATCCTACTAAATTCCCCCTCATGTTATCTGTCCTTTAACTCGTACCGAATCTCATTTTCTACTTTATCTATTTCTCCCTAATCCCTTTCTACAGGCTCTTCCCTCGTCCATCTCTTCTTTACTCATCCCAGTCCAACTTACTACTATGATCTCCCAATTAACACTTCTGTTTTTTCCCCTCTTTTATCCCTCCATTACTCTAGTCAATCCAACTACCAAACTCACATGTCCTCCTCTTAAATTAATGTGTACCTCCCTATACTAATACTATAATCCTATTTCCCTGTACTCTTCCATCACTAGTCCTTTTGGGTTCCAGAGTAGCCTACTACTTGCCGAAAGCACTTCAACGCCTCGTCAGGAGTAGTAAGCACTATAAAAATAAAATTACAATAAGTACAATAAGCCTATCCCTAATAAGAAACAGAAATGAAGGTATAAGCGTAGAGGTTCCTTAGAATGGCCTGCCTAATTTGGGCATCTTCAATGGCATCGAAGTTCAAAAGCAAAATCTTGAGAATGTATGAATCAGCCTGCAGGTGACTGCTTGGCAAATCTCCATAATTATCATAGTCTTCTACAACGCAGTCGTAGCATCTTCTCATATAGTAGAATACGCTAGAGATTATCTGCATGTGGAGTTAAGAGACTGGGATGAGTGAAGAGACAGGATAAGTGTTGTCTAACTTCTCAGTATGAAGGCACCACAGATCTTCCAGACATTTCGGATTAGAAAAATGTAAAATGCCTTTGAAACCAGACTGGAAAAAATCGACATTGCTGTAGGATGTGTTGCATTGCAAGCCCTTAGGAAGCGACACATGATGTAAGCCTAAATTAAGTAATTCAGAGACTGCTTTGAGAAACTGTTTGCTCAAACATGGTCATCTTTTATACCTCAAGTTCTTCATGTTGTTATCTGTTATGATATACTCTGAGGATCTAGATCATGAAGCACGCGTAGGGAAAAGATTGAGTTTCTTCCAACTTCAGTATCCTGTGGACTTAGTCGTTTAGGCATACGTTAAAGTTCTCCAGTATGGGACAGCAGGAATTTGTGGCTGCTGAGGGCTTTTCGAAGGCCTGATATGATGAAGACAAATGTCCCCTGATTTCCTCAGTTTTATCCCAAAAGTGTGGTGCATGAACTTGAATTCTGCAACCTCTGAAGTTGTTTTGCTGCTGGGGTAACTTGATCATCTTCTTCGTTAGAGCACTGTACATTCACACTCAGTCCCCAATAATGAGTTGCACTGTTCAGGGGTGCCAAACATGAATCCAGAATTAGCAGGTTTGGAGAGTAAATGCACACCTGCACCATGCAACTACGAATTATTGTCTCTGGAATGGCAAAGGAAACATGTAAACCTAAAACTGTGGTTTTTTTTCTACATACGGATTCCAAGCTCTAGGGACAATTCCTCTCCCAGTTAACTCCCTATTTTGAGTGGGTGGTAAACAGTAGTTTAGAGGATTCCTGTGGGGTTCCATGGCTGGCTGTTGGGCTTTAAGGGCTTTAGGATTGCAGCTGTATTTTACCCGTGGTACTACTCTGAAACCTCAACAGGACAAGACATGACTTTGGCATGTGAGCATATGAGGCCAGATCCATCAAATGTGGGGCCCCTCTGAAGTGTTGTCATCGCTGGTATCACCTTGCTGCTCTTCCCATGCAGCTGGTAAAAGGGAGCACATTTTGGCCCAATATTTGAGTCGGAATTGGAAAAAATGCTAAATTAGACCCCACATTTCTGGGTCCGTATCTTATTCCGCATTCCATGAGAAACAACTATATTATTATATTATGAATACCTGGATACAGTGATACCAAGCCACTCCTAATTGGGATCCTTGTCTTTTATGTCTCTGTGAATACAAGGGGCTAGATGCTCTGACCCTCATGAAGCAAATAAAAAAATTTAAAAATTCTCTACGTTTTATATAGCGCAATCTTGAAGGTATAAGAGTGCTTTACATGAATCCAGTTGCATTTCATGAGGACACATTCATTTTTGTTAGGCACGGGGAGATGAAGTGATTTGCCCAGAATCACAGGATGTTGAGCGTCATTGCCAAGACTCGAACCCGGTTCCCCAGATTTTAAGTTGACCGCCCTAACCGTTCGGCTACATCCTCTCTTCCAAAAGGAGTTCCAAGGCCTTAGTAGGCTTTTAATCTGTCTTGCTGTTCTTCCAAGTGCTGCAAAACAACCCTACAAAACCCTGTGCTGGGTCTTAAAAATGACGGGACCCCCCCAGCCTACCTTATAGAGCTCTGTTAGGCCACCCAGAGGCTGGATATGAACCTGAGATTCCCCATCTCCCTAAGCAAGAAATCAATTAAGATTGATTTTGTCCCGAGTGCATCTCATTGGGTGACAAGAGCCAGCCTGGCTAAGAAGGCTTTTGCTGAGCATCTAAGACAAGCTCACAGCAGAGTTTTGTAAAGTAGAAACATGGCACTACCAGATTTCCTCCCATCTTTTTGTGTGTTGCTCTCCCAGCCATTCCTAAATCACAACGGCTGAAGGTTACTGTAATTAATTTCCTTCCATCTGCCTCTCAGTGACCTGCCTGCTGGCCAGTTACTCCTAAAGTCTGTTTGTTTTCTGATGAGAACCTCTCCCATCTTTCCTTATGGAGGAGGAAATTGAATTGCAGGCCCTCAGAAAAGGCCCCAGCAACATGCCAGCGGTGAGCAGAATGAAAGGAAATGAAAACGCAGACTAGACATGTTGAGGTGCTAATGTGCATAAAGCATAAATAATAATGCGTGGAGCAGGCACCTTGCCACAGATGTATTCATCTCTGTGCAGATTGTTTTAGTCTGTGTAGTTTATGAATTATTTGTATAATAATGCCAGATGAACTGTACGTGTAAATAAGTTTCACAAAGAAGAGGAAAAGGTTGAAATTGTCAGTGTGTTTTAAAGTGATGCAGCCAGTCATGATCTTTGCACTTCAGAACAGTGGTCAATTGGATGCCTGATTAATAGAAAACTAAAGTGTTTGTTGGTTGTACATAGCCAGACTTCTATCTGGAAAACAAATTGTGTAATAGTAAAATTACAGATGTTGCGGTCATTTACTTAAATTTGTTAGAACTTTTCGTAGGATCTTGATGCTATGAATTATCTGGTATTTGTAGTACTTTGTTGACAGCAGAGAGATGCTGTCATATAGAAGAGTTATCAGATTTCTTCTGACTATTGCAAATTGGTGTATGGCACGAAAACCTAATTGCTTACATGTAAATAATCTGTTTGAACCAACCTCCATTATGAAGCTTTTCAATGCATACCAGAATTAAGAATCACCATCAAGACTGCCGAGTTTTGCGTATTTCGAAATGATTTGCAGCAGAACCCTTCTGGATGTTATCCAAATGCAAAGAGTTCGTAGTAAGGAGTTTACTAAGTTCAGCAGAGACATCCCCAAGGAGTGTTTGATGGCTTGAGTTGGGTTCAGGTAAAATGAAGCTTGGGAGAACTCTAGCTGCATGGATAGCAATCTCCATGTCTTCCTCCTCAAAGCAACAAACCGCTGTTTGACGTTCTTTAAAAATAAATTAAATACATAGGTAAAATAAATAAAATTCTTGTGAAAATGTGCTTGGCCCCTGCTGCAATCTTAGAATACATCTATAAATGTATGTGCCCCATTAAACATATTAGAGTAAAAGATGCAGTCAGTGGTCAAATATATCCATAATCATAGACTGATTATGTTCTGAATGGTACTGACGAAGGAGATCCTACTTATTCCGAAGTGCATTGACATTGTTATAGCATCAAGAACTTTTGATTATGAATGTTTTGCTATATTAAAGTAAAATAACCTTGACAGATAAAATAATGAAATATTGTCGTGAATATTTTTTTAGGTCTCGCGACCTATCAATGCGCGCAAGCGCATTGAGCGGAGCGAGAATTCAAGTGCTGAAAATCCTCGTCAAACCAAGGGCTTCTTGGTGCGGTTTTCTTTAAGTTCACGAGAATCACGTGACCAAACAAGCACGCGCATCAGCCTCCCTCCCTCCTAATTGCATTTTTTAACGGCCGCACAGCACATCAAAGGGCTTCTCCCAGCGTGTGCTGTGCGGCTTCTCCTCCCCTAATTATTCATGGCTGGCCGGTGGCCGGCCGTACTTTCAGTTTCCCGGCCGCTCTTGTTTTGCATGTTTTGTATGCATGTAGAACACGCCTATTATGGTAGCTTTCTCGGTTAGTGTTTGTTTTTATTAACTTCACAAACCTGAATCACTGACTCTAACCTGCCTGTATTCGAACCACTGACTGAAAAATTACATCCAGGCTTAGTACAACGCTAGTCTTCCCAGTGGGTTATTTTTTCTACTTTCCCTAAAGCTTGAGCTTTTTCTCTAGTCACCGAAAGAAAGACAGCAGTGGCATTTGTATGGTGTGACTAGCCCTGCGTTAAAGATGCTGCAGTGGACCCTCTGGTACGCCATTTGCTAAGGCTTTCATTTCTTATTGCAAAAAATATTAATTCTCTTGGTGTCGAGTTGGCTTGTTACCTGCTTCTCTTTTGCCGGAGTGAGTCCAACTCTATTAGTAGTTGTAAGAAAAAAGATAATTTCAATAATTTGAATAAAGTAGCAGAACGAGAATGCAATGCGAACTTTGCAAACACCCCTGCCCAGAATCTCACAAACACTTAGATATTAAAATAAAATAGCCTGTTCGGTATCATTTGAAGTGATTCGAAAGCTTTTATTTCAACTAGCGTACAATGTTTTTCCCCCCAAAAGCATATTTCCTGTGCATTTTAAATATTCGGTTATACCATTTAAATAGGGAGGCTGGAACATTTGTCCTCTTTGATTGGCTCAGGCACAGTATAGCCCAATGAAAATATTTATGTCATCTGTTTGAGCTTATATTTTAGATTAGTGCTTTGTGTTTCTGTGAATATATCTTTTTTTTTTTAAATAATACATTTCGAAAATGCCCTTCTCACTACCTAGTGGGTAATAAATTATAGACTGCCATTTGTCTGACATTTGGATCACGACAGCCTTGTATCAGTCGTTCTCGTCGCCCCCCTGGCGCTACCTGTGCTTAATGCCGTATTTTGGGAATACGGTGGCCGTGTTGGGACACTCCGCGTCTGCCGCGTAAAACCCTCTACATGGGAAGGCGGCGCAGCTGGCAAGCGGTGCGTACTGGGCGCAACTGGAGGTAATTAGCACGAGCCGCCATTACACGAACACGCCGCGGTGTCTGACTTTAGTAGCCAGCCCATCACAGTAAATTCGTGTTCAAACTTCAGCCCCGACTAGCCGAAAGGGGAGCTAGAATGCGAGAAGGATAAACGGGGGTCTGGTCGCATGAAAAAGGTTACTGCCTTAGCTCAAGGTTTGAGGGGAAGGTTGGTTAGTCCACGGCGTTGCAGAGGGGAATTTCTGTCTCGTTTCCTAGTTGAAGGAGAGAGAAGATAGGTTTTGCTTCACAGCAAGTCATGTCAGATAATTCGGGTGGTGTATTTTGTAAGCCTCGTCTATAAAGGGTTTGGTTGCCAGAACACTTTGAAGTGCAGGGATCCTCCCGAAGCGTTATTCTACCCCGGTATGTAAGAGAGGGCCGCTAGGCGTCTCTTCTCCCACTCCCACCAGCCCCCACACCCGGCCAGGTGAAGTGAAGAGGCCTGGGGCAGAGTCAGTAGAGCAAACAATGCTAGGCCAGTCAAAGCTGAAAGCTAACAGAATATGGAGTGATGCAGCATTATGACCCGGCAGTGCATTTCTGCCATCACTGTCCACGTGACGCTACATCGTCATATCCCGTCTGTGCCTCATCTAATACCATATCCTGTTGCAAGCACTTTGTGTAAGTGACAAATCTCCTTGACACACGCACCATATAAAGGGGCGTAATAAAGCCTACTATGAAGCGCCCCCTTAGGAGTCATTCACTAGGCCCGGCCCCGTTTGGCGTACAGAAGGTCAGCCAAAGGGCATTAAGGGTGCCCTCCACAAAATATCGCAGAGGATCACACATTCTGCTTTAAACCACTCAATGTATATTTCACTGTTTCTATTAATTCCTGTCGAATGTCGGCACACCGAGAACAGGTATATATACAAATGTATTCCAATAATCTAAGCGAGTGCACATTCGGGTTTCGCTATTAATTTAAGACGCAATTCAAAAAGATTAAGCAGTATGACAACAGTCAAATACACGGAAAAACTGGCAGACCTACTTGCCCCCCCCAAACTTATCGTAGTGCCAAAAAGGTGAAAAATGTACAGAAGGACACATCAAAAAACGCGCAGACCTGCAAAAATGTAAAGGACACAACATTGTCAGCAGGTTTGTGACTTCATAGCGTGAGAAGAGTATCACCCCACATGTTAAGTCGCCCAAAGTTACCCTGGAAACAAGCACTGGCGTTGCCAATAGGTCTCGCAGTAGGAAAGTTGGAGCTATTACAATTGCAAATAACAATGCCTTTTATTTTTGTTTTCATTTTAAAAACATAAAGGGCTTTGTCATTTACAAAACCAATAGCTCCAACTTTCCTACTGCGAGACCTATTGGCAACGCCAGTGCTTGTTTGAAGAAGCATTTTATTTACTGTTTTAAGACTTATGATTCTGAGATCTGTGTCAGTCCTTCGCTAGAAGGTGTATTGTTCCATGTCTACAGAGTTATTATGCAGTGAGAACTCTGGAAGGACTAGAACGTTCAAGAATTCATAAACTTAAGTGTCTAAAAACTTGAAAAGATTGTGATTGGAGTAGGAAAGAGACTACAGATTATGAATTACTCTTCAGTCCTCAGTCTTAAATTATGCAGCCATTTTGAATTTTAGAAATTACACGGTTGCATATATAAATATGATGATTTAAAAAAAACTGGCAATTGGGTGAACCGGATATTGGCTTCAACTGATACTAATTACTTGAAAGGGAAATCCATTGGAACCTACACACGTTACCGTTCGCTCAATATTTTAAAGTGTTAAAGATACCAATGGCACTTAGGCTCTTGTTAAGGCCAATGTTATGGAAATAATATAAATAATTCATTCAAAGCTGGTATAGTATTTTTAATATATGTTTGTTATCTAATCCTACTATACTTAGAAAAGATCTCTTGAAGAGTATTTTAAAACTTAATAAGGCGTCAGACTGGATCTGGAAGATTTTTCTTCAATACCCTTGCTTGCTGGTAGTTGGTATCGGTTGGCTCCGCTTGTCGTGGTTGGTGTTGTCTCCACCGCTGTGACGCCTGCGTGACCTATACAGGCACTACCTCAGCGCACTGACGGTTCTTTTCTTTCTGCACCAGTTAGCTACCCTCTGGTACTTTTTAACAGTCTTTTTTCAACATATTGTTCACCCTTTTTGGTGTGTAGGATGCCCAAAAAGACTTCTGGATTCTAGCTGAGCGGGTCTGGTTACCACGCCATGTCGGTAACGGATCCACATCTGGTTTGTCTTTGGTGCCTGGAGTGCAACCACGGTTCGAAGTCGTGCTCTGAAATCTTTGAGGCAGTGGTCGCTAAATCTACTTGCGACCTGGTTCGCCTCTCCCCGGAGGTTTCATTTTAGGTCCAGGTTGGGAGAAAGGTCTGGGCACCGCTCCGGAGCCCTAAGTCTTTGTCCTTTCACTCAAAGTCTTCGGGTCAGGTAAGAAGCATAAAAACACAAGAAGTTGAAGCGTGCTGACGCAGTTGAGGATCCTCTGCGTACTTAGTCTTGTTTGGCTAAACGTGTGCCTGGGTCGGCTTCACGCTTCCCCGCCTTCCTGGGAGCCTGAGCGACCCCCACCCAGCTCCCAGAATTTCATGTCGCTTTGTGCCTGATATTTGGGTGGCCTGAACCTCCTGGCGCTTTTGGGCCACCGAAGCTCAGAGAGGGCTACATTGGTATCCGCTCCAGCAGTCTTGGCACCAACGACACCCCCACGGATCTGATAACTGATCCAAACTGACACTAGTTGTGTCACTGCAAAATTTCCTAGCACTGAGACTCCTGACTGCGCCGGCCCCCACCAGTGACACCAGCCCCCACCAGTGACGCCAGCCCCATTCTCATCCACGATGACCTGGAGCCCGATCGGTGTCTACTGTCGCTGATACCAGCAGAACCCGAACCCTTTGGTCCTAGGTCGGTTCCTCAACATTATTCTGAAGAGCTTGGAATGGAGGAGGATTGGGAGGGGTCGCTGGTCCCTTTACAAGACCACCCAGAGCATGAAATGGACTGGTACAAGGAATTGGGTGAGGCCAATGGTCTGGACACCTATCTAGATTCTAGTCTGCTTTCTTCCCCTACTGCTGCTACAGAGGACTGAGCTGCATACGCTACGGTGGTGTGAAGGGCAGCTGAGGTCCAGCAGCCAGGTATCTCCTCTTCGTTATCCCTCCTGCCTTTCAATGAATCCTTGTCTGACGTCCTACTGGAAATCTGTTCCAAGCCCAGCATAGGGGCTTCAGTGAATAGGACAATCGCCCGCTGCCATCTCCCTGCACCGGTCGACCCAAATTTCCTCATCAAACACCCTACATCTCAGGGCGCGTTCCCTTACGCACTTCCGGGCAGGGAATCCAAGAGGCTGGATAGTTGGGGCAAGATTATTTTTCTACCGCCAGTCTTGCGGTCAGTGAACACCACATGCCTTTTGGGCCGTTAGTCCCTCTACTTGTGTGACAAAGTTGTGCAAATGCTGCCCCAAGTCCCTGAGGAGGCCCAGGCCATTTGCCCCAAGCATTATCAGATGGGATAGATGCTGCAAAGTTCACCAATCGTAGTGGACTTGACCCAACCGACTTGCTGGGCAGAGCGATGTCATCGACCTTGGCTGTTCTACGCCACACCTGGCTGAGAACTTCTGGCTTTTCTAGGGGTGTCCGGGATTCCTTCATGGACATATCCTTTGATGGAACCTGTCTCTCCGGAGACAATGCAGGCATGGCCCTTGAGCACTTTAAGGACTCATGGGCTATGGTCCAATTCTTTGGCCTCTCGGTGGCCACATGTTTTTCGTCCCTTTTGCTGCAACGGAAGGGGCTTACAGCTGGGCCAGCCATACCCCGGCTACAAGGCTGCACAAGTTCAGAGACCTCTGCACGTACTTATGCACCACGCGTTCCACCTCTTCCCAGACCCTACTTGTCTAGCCCTCCAAGATTATGGACAGTTGGTGGCAGGATCAGCCATCACCTGCACCACTGGCAAAAAATCATGTCAGACTGGTGAGTTCTTCATATAGTTCAAAGAGGCTACTCCCTCCACTTAGAAATTACCCCTCGCACCATGGCTCTAGCTTACGACCAACTGACTGAGGATCACCTGGCTTTCCTTCGTTAGGAAGTCATGACTCTCTTGGCCAAGGGAGCCAAAGAGAGGGTTCTGGTACCAAAAGTAGGCTGTGGTTGTTATTCCCTCTACTTTCTGGTCCCAAAGAAGGAAAAAGGGCTGCACTTCATCATATATCTGCAGGCCCTCAACTACTTCCTCAATAAGGAAAAGTTCAAGATGCTCCCCATAGTGGAGGTCTTGTCTGCCCTGGACCCAGGAGACTGGATGGTACTTGCATGACGCCTATTTGCATGCCTGCCATTTGGCGCTACCTGTGGTTTATGGTAGGCCACGAGCATTTTCAGTTCACTGTGCTCCACTTTGGCCTTACTAGCGTCCCTTGGGTGTTCACCATGGTGTTGGCGGTGGTTGCTGCTCAAGGCTGCCAGTCTTCCCCTAGCTCAGTGACTTGCTGTTTATGGCGAGTTTGCCCCAGGCTATTGTCTCCCACCTCCAGGTTACCACGCACCTTCTTCGCTTGCTGGGGTTCTCTATCAACGTGCCGAAGTCACACTTGCCTTCCTCTCAGACGCTTCTTTTCATCGGAGCTGTTCTGGATATTGCGCAGTTTTGGGCCTATCCTCCTGAACGGTGCTATGCTATGATTCTGATGTTTCAGCCTCTATCCTGGATTTCAGTGAGAATGACTGAGGCTGCTGGGCCTCATGGCCTCCTACATTCTGCTAGTGACACTTGCCAGATGGCACATACAGGCTCTGCAGTGGGACTTGAAGGTCCAGTGGGCGCAGCATCTGTGGAATCTCTCTGACATGGTCTCTCAGAGAGAACTACACAGGACCGCAAGTGGTGGCTAACAGACCACGATTGGGACAGAGGCAGACCCCCCTTTCTCTTCCCCAACCAGACCACACAGTAGTGACAGATGAGTCACTCCTGGGATGGGGCCGCTATTTGGGAGAGATGGGGATCAGAGGACTCTGGTCTCTAGTGGCATCAAGGACTTCACATCAACTTGCAGAAGCTCTGACCAATTTGCTTGGCATTGAAAGCCTTTCTTCCTTCAATCAAGGGAAATCTGTTTCAAGTGTTAATGGACAACACCACCCTCATGTGGTACTGCAACAAACAGGGTGGGATGGGGTTGTGGACCCTTTGTCTAGAGGCCCTGCTTTTCTGGACGTGGCAGGAACAGCAGCTCCTTTCCCTGGTGGTTCAGCACCTGGCAGGTTCTCTGAACGCCAGGGCAGGCAGTCAGTCATTGAGGCCGAGCAAATCAAGAATGGAATCCCGGCCGGAAGTTACACAAGGTCTCTTTCCGCAGTGGGGAAAGCCTTGGTTAGATCTGTTTGCCTCCTCTGAGAACGCACAAATTCAGCAGTTTTGCGCACTGGAGTTTCCAATGCGGCACTCATTCGGCAACACTATTCATCTTGAGTAGAGCTCAAGTCTACTGTACGCCTTTCTGCTGATACCACTCCTGTCCAGAGTGCTCAAAAAGATAAGGAGCACCGGGCCCAATTCCTTCTTGTGGCTCCAGACTGGGCACGGAGAGTCTGGCATTCCGAGCTTCTCCAACTGAGCATTAATCCTCTTCAAGAGGTTCTTCTTTCGCTGCAACAGAGGAGGGACCTCCACCCGAACCTGCCTTCTTGCATGGAGATTGAGCAGAGGCAGTTGATAGCATTCAACCTTCCTCCCAAAGTCTCTAATCTTTTTTTGGCTGTCAGGCGTCCCTCTACCAAGACTGGGTGCGCCTGTCGGTGGCACAAGTTTATAAAATATTGTACAGAAAGATCTATTGATCCTCTTTCTGATTTCCTCTCTGAAGTCCTTCTCTTTATTTGGACCCTTGCCCAGCAGGGCTCTGCTCTGGACGCTATCAAAGGATACCTTTCGGCCCTGTCTGCCTTCTTGAGTCTGCCAGACCAACCATTTTTATTTAAATCCCCTATTTTAAATGGATTTCAGTAGTAGGGGATCTCTGTGTATAGTCATAATCTAGTGAGTAGTCCCGCCCATGTGCGTGGACCCCGGTGCAATCAAAAATAATTCTCTTAAGCTGTCCTCTGTGCAGTCCTGCATAGACACTTAAGAGAAAATTAAAGACAAATAATGCAGCCTTTACCTACAAGGCTACACTGTCCAGTACTTCAACTAGAAATGAAAAGGATATTCCACCAATATCACATTGAACCCAAACAGCCAAGTTTCACCCAAAGAGAAACTTCCCCTTCACAAACTCCTTGGAATGAAAGAGATAAAGGGATGGACAGACAAGCCCCCCCATAGGCTGCCATTATGAGAAATTCTCGAAAAGGGATTCCGTGCCTTTAAGGAACTCTCCAGAGACCCTCGGTATCCCAGGATGCACAGCCAAAGTCCTTTTACTTTCCGTTCTTTTTTCCGGCTTCTGCTAGCAGGACCCTGGTGCACTGAGCTCTCCCTTTTCACTTGACGTCTGACTGCTTCTTCTTCCTTTTGCTGGGTTTTTTGGCCAATTTTGCCCACACTTTTGTCGAATATGTCAGCTTTATTCGACAAGTGCCCTGAGTGTGCTAGGAAGAAGGCTTAATTGGACGCTCACAGAGTGTGTATCCTCTGTCTCCTTTCCTCCCATGTCCTTGAAGAATGTGATTTTTGCCAATCCTTCTCCAAGAGTGCCCTGAGGGACAGGGAGAAAATTTGTCTCCAAGGCCTGGAAGAACTAAGGAGACATCAGGAACCAGGTGGGTCTGGGCATGGAGGGACTCATTCTTCATCCTCTGCCCATGCTTTGGCCTCTGGGGGGCTCCCCAGTCAAGAAGAGGCACAGATCTCCGTCGACGTCGATGGCCTCAACGTGGGTGTCGAGAGGGATGAACACCATCTGCTTCTGTCGTCCCAGGGCTCTGGGTCGAAACGACGTCGCTGCTCGACGTCAAGGGGACTGACGTCGAGACCTCGGACGAGGTCGACGTCGAGAACCGCATCGACGTCGAGATGCCATCGACGTCGAGATGGGTCCAGGAGGACACGGCGCTCGCCGTTAAGGCGAGACCGCCGTTCGCCGGTGAGAAAGTGGTCGACGTCGAGAAGAAGAGATTCGACGCCGAGAGATGTGTCGACGTCGAGACGTTCGGCGTTGAAAAAGAGGTCGACGTCAAGGAAAGAGGTCGACGTCAAGGAAAGAGAGGTCGACGTCAAGGAAAGAGAGGTCGACGTCAAGGAAAGAGAAATCGACGTTGAGGAGGCGATAAAGGGCCAGGACTGTGTCCCATGCCTCATTGGTCAGCCTTTCTTCTGCATCCATGAGCCCACGGTCGAGACGGCGCTGGCGCTCGTCTGAGAAGAGGTCAGCCTCGAGATCTTCCTCCTCAAGGCCTGCGCAGAAGAAGAAGAGGAGAGTGGTTAGGTCTCCGGACTCGGTCTATTCTCAGACCTATTCGCCTTCTAGGCCTAGAACACCTACACCTCCTCCATTGCCTAAGGAGACGCCTCCTCGTCCTACTCCTCCACCTCCTCCTCCTCCTCCTCCTCCTCCTCATCGTCCTCCACCGCGGCCTCCTCCACGGTCTCTATCTCTGCCGCGCTTTCCGTCGCCACAGCCTAGGATTCCGTTTCTGCCTCTGCAGATTCCGCCTCCGGTACGGCCAGTGGATCGCCCGAGGCCTATTAGGTCTAGGCCACGGTCCAGTCAGAGACACCGGTCAAGGAGTGACAGTCGATCTTCGATAAGGTCCCGCCATCGTCACCGGAGGGACAAGTCGAGGTCCCGTCGTACAAACTCCTCCAGTGCCCGGGAATATTCACCCACCTTATCGGATTCCTCCCAAACGAGAATGTCACCGGTGGATGACATCGTTTCGTTTCAGGAGGTGTTATTGAGAGGGGCAGCGAAACTGGGGATTACTCGAACGGTACCCACACCTTCTACATCAGTGATCTTCGAGACCTTGCACAAGCGGCAGTTGTCTCGACCCTTGCTGCCCTTGGTGCCAGGGCTGGAAGAACCGGCTATGGAGCTCTTCCTGACTCCGGCGTCAACAAAATCCGCTCCTTCCCAGCTGCAGAAAAAGTACAGGCCTCCCAGACTCAGATCCGGCGTTCATTAGATCAGACCCGGTGCCGGATTCAGTAATTGTCACGGCGGCCAGGAAGCAGCACCCTACTGCCCGTCTTCTACGGTGCCTCCAGATAAGGAGAGCCGTCAGATGGATTCAGCAGGAAGAAGAGTCTGCGGGATGGCTGCTACATCCATGAAGGACGCTAGCGCCGCGGCTCTCTAGGGTCGGTACGAGCGGTCTTTGTGGGAGTCCCTGCAGCAGTTTCTGGAGCACCTTCCTAGGGACAAGAGGGAGGACTTCCAAGAAATCATCAATGAGGGTATGATGGTATCCAATCAGGTGATCACCTCGGCTGCAGACTCCTCTCTCTTGGCGGCTCATGGCTACTGCTACGGGATTAACCTGAGGCGCCATGCCTGGTTGTGCCTGACACTGCTGAAATCAGAGGCGCAGCAGAGAGTCGCTAACTTGATGTTCTCTGGGGCGACACTCTTTGGAAAGCATGAGGATGAGGAGATGGCCCGCATGAAGGCGGAGGCGGAAACCCTGACGGCTGTCTGGTTAGAAAAGCCAAAAGAGCAGAGTAAGACCTTCCGTCCCTTCCAGAGACGTTTCGGTGCCCAGGGAAGAGAGCAAGGTCGTCAGACTGGCCAGCAGCAGCAGCAGTACCAGCGGCGGCTATTCCAGAAGCGCCAAAGGGGCAGAGGCGGCCAGCATTCCTCCTCGATGCCCAAGGGCCCGGCCGGGTCTAGGCCCGAGGTGCTGCTTCCTCCTCGTCCGTTACCCGCTCCGGTGGGGGGAAGCATACAACATTACTTGGCAGAGTGGAGAAAAATTACTCGGGACAAGCGAGTGCAATATTGTTTGGAATGGATAGTCTTCGTTTCGTCAGTCCGCCTCCAGCGGTTCCACCGGTTTGCTCGCAATTCCAGCTGCTCGAGCTCCAAGCGGAGGCCGATACCCTGTTAAGAAAAAGGGCGATAGAAGACGTCCCTTTGTCTCAAAGGGGAAAGGGTCTTTACTCCCGGTTCTTTCTGGTGTGCAAGAAAGACAAGAACGAGTTCAGGCCCATTCTGGATTTGCGGCAAGCAAACAAATGGATTTGCAGGGAGATGTTTTGCATGCTGTCTCTGCACCAGATTTATTCTCCGCTGCAAAGAGGAGACTGGCTTTGCGCAATAGATCTGTAAGATGCATACTTCCATGTGCCCATTGCACGGAAATATCAGAAGTTCCTGCGATTTCTGGTCGGCACCAATCACTATCAGTACACCGTACTACCGTTTGGACTGAAGTCTGCGCCCAGGACCTTTTCAAAGTGCATGGCTGTGGTGGCTGCTCACCTGAGAAAGATCAAGGTGTTTGTCTACCCGTACCTGGACGACTGGTTGATCAAAGCCTCCACCTTCCAGGAAGCTCAATTGCACTTCAACAGGACGGCCGTTCTGTTGAGCCAGCTGGGGTTGCACATAAACATGTCCAAGTCTGTTCCGACTCCTGTCCAGTGCCTACACCTACAGTACTTGGGAGCCTCCATCGATACTCTTTCAGCAAGCGTGTCTCCTTCGGAGGAGCGACGCTTATCGATCCTTCGGAAGGCTCAGGCTCTCATGGCGGTTCCATCTACAACAGTGAAGACGGTGTCTTCGCTACTGGGGTCGATGGCTTCTTGCATCTTCCTCACGCCAAACACACGCCTCCACATGAGGCCGCTGCAGGAATGTCTGGAGGATCAGTGGGACCAGAAGCGGGGGAGCTGGGACGAGAGGATCCCGTTGTCCCTTCACGCTCAACAGTCCCTGAGATGGTGGTGCTCTGCAGAGAATCTCCTTAAGGGGTACCCTTCCACAAGAACATTCCCATTCAGACAATCGTCATGGATGCCTCTCTCCACGGCTGGGGAGCGCATTCCGACCATCTACAGATCCAGGGAACGTGGTTCCCGGCGGAATCCATGTATCACATCAATTTCCTGGGACTCAGAGCTGTTCACTTGGCACTGAAGGTTTTTCATCCATCCTTCCAGACCAACTCCTTGCTTGTGCAGACGGACAATACAACCACGATGTATTACCTCAACAAGCAGGGGTGCTCGAGATCGCGCACTCTGTCACAAGAAGCGCAGGCCATCTGGCACTGGCTGCTAGCCAGAGGACTGACGATAACGGCTACCCATCTGCCAGGTGTGCAGAATGTGCAGGCGGACGCACTCAGCAGGATGATCCAAGGAAACCCCAAGTGGGTCATAAACGACGAGGTGCTCGAAGACATCTTCGCTAGGTGAGGCACTCCAGGCGTGGATCTGTTCGCCACCTCCGAAAACAGAAAATGCAGAGATTTCGCCTCCAGGTATTACCAACTGGGCACTCTGGGGAACGCGCTATGGATCAGCTGGCCAAACAGCTTTCTGTACGCTTTTCCACCCATTCCACTGATTCCGGCGGTGCTCATCAAGCTGTCCCATTCCAGGGCACGGATGATCCTCATCGCTCCGGAATGGCCCAGACAGTGGTGGTTCATGGAACTGCTTCACCGGTCTCTCCTGCCTCACAAGCGACTGCCGTGTCGGCCGGACCTTCTCACGAAGTTCGTGGGGCAGATGGTGCACCCCAACCTCTCATCGTTGAGTTAGGCGGCATGGCTCCTGAGAGAGTGCAATACGGACACCTGAATCTGCCTGAGGATTGCATGAATATTCTCAAGGAGGCTAAGCGGCCTTCCACTAGGACGTCCTATGCCTACAAGTGAAAGAGGTTCTGCATCTGCTGTTCTTCCAAGAACTATGATCCGACGACTGCAAGGAAGTTGTGGTCCTCACTTATCTCTTGCATTTGGCTCAGTCTGGCCTTAATTTTCAATCTATTAAGGTTCACCTCGCAGCGTTAACTGCATACAGGAAATATCCTTCACAGACTTCTTTCTTCCAGATCCCTGTGATTAAGGATTTTTTGGAAGGACTGAAGAAAGTGTTCCCTCCTGCTCTGAGTCCTTCGCCTTCCTGGGAGTTGAATGTGGTGCAGTCCAGATTGATGAAGGAACCTTTTGAACCTATTCATAAGGCTTCACTGCAGCACCTATCGTGGAAGGCGGCGTTCCTCGTGGCCATTACATCGGCCCGCAGGGTGAGTGAAATTCAAGCATTGTGTTGTCAAGAACCGTATACTGTATTTCATGCTGCTAAGGTTGTGATGCGTACTCACCCTAGTTCCTTCCTAAGATGATTTCTGATTTCCATGTCAATCAGACTATAACTTTGCCTACGTTTTTCCAGAACCCTTCCACTCCAGCTGAAAGATCTCTTCATTCCCTGGATGTCAGAAGGGTGTTGAAATTCTATCTGGATAAGACCAAGGATATTCGTAGGTCAGACCAATTGTTTGTCAACTATGGGTCGGTCAGGACTGGTCTTGCTACCTCTAAACAGTCCATCTCTAGGTGGATTGTGTCCTGTATCCAGTTATGTTACCAAAAGGCTAATAAGACCTTAGGGGGTAAGCCTAAGGATTATTCCACCAGGGGCAAAGCGGCTACGACTGCTTTGCTACGTAATGTTCTCATTGCAGAGATCAGCAGGGCTGCCACGTGGAAGTCAGTCCATACCTTTGCTATGCTCTACTGTCTGGACTCTGATGCCAGAGCAGATGCTCCGGTGGGGCAGGCTTTGTTAAGAAATCTATTTGCACAGTAGTGCTGTGGTCTTTTTTCTCCACCGCCGGATTAGTTGTTGGGATGGGCTTGCCATTCTATTCACTAGATTATGACTGTACACAGAGTTCTGTAGTAGGGGATCTCTGTGTATAGTCATAATCTAGTGAATAGTCCCGCCCATGTGCTTGGACCCCGGCAATTAAAAATAATCTCTTAAGTTGCCAAAAAATGCAGAACTGCAAAGACACTTTAGAGAGAATTTAAAGACAAATAATGCAGCCTATATCCACAGGCTACACTGTCTAGTACTTCAACTAGAAATTCCACCAAAAAAAACACACAAACAGCACAGCCTGCCCAGTTTCCTCCATAGAGAAACTTGCCTCTACCAGTAAAGCCTCTGGAATGATAGAGAGGAAGGCATGGACAGACAAGCCCCATAGGCTGCCATTATGTGGCTTAAATAGGATACTGTGCCTTTAACAGAACTTTCCAGAACTTCTCCCAGTATCCCAGAATGCACAGCAGGTCCCTTTTACATTCAGTTCTTTTTTCCGGCTCCTGCTAACAGGACCCTGGTGCATTAGGCTCTCCCTTTTTAAAGGGTTTATTGGAATTTTGTGCACTTTTGGTTTTAAGTGTTTTCAGTTTGTGTACTTGGTGTTTCCCTTCACTCCTGTGTATTTGTTCAGGCTTTTTAGGGCTCTAAAATGCCTGCTCTCTTCGACAAGTGCCCAGCATGTGGAAGGAAGAAGTCCAAGACTGATCTACACGACGTCTGCATACTCTGTCTCCCTGATGCACATGTCCCTGAAGAATGTGACATCTGCCAGAACTTTTCAGCAAGGATCCTGAGGGAAAGGCTGAAGATTAGGCTTCAAGGCCTAGAGGAGAGACGACTGCAGGCTGCAGGTGGGTCTGGACAGGCTGGGAAGGCTACCTCTGCCTCTGCTGAGGCCTCTGGGGGGCTCCCCAGAGGCAGGAAGCCCAGCAAACGGTCCCCGTCTCCGTCGGCGTCGATTGCATCGACGACTACGTCGAGAGGGATGACGACAGTGTCTTCCCCATCTCCCCGGGGCTCCAGGTCGAGACGGCGTGAAGGATTGACGTCGAAGGGCCTGGGTAGGCCGCCGTCGATCACCGTCAACGGATTTTTCGTCGTCGTCGAGCCATCGACGTCGAAGAAGGAGCGACAGGCGTAGGCGCTCGCTGTCGAGGCGACACCGCCGGTCGCCGTCGAGAAGACGGTCGGCGTCGAAGGGGATCCTCGATGTCGAGGACCTAGCTAAGTGACCCCTCGGCCATTGATCTCCAGACACATTGCCCCACAGGATCCCAAGTCTCGTGTCCTGATGAACCGCGCTGACGCAAAACCCTAATTCGGCCTGTCGCCTGTCCTCCGGGCCACCCAAGCTCCAAGCTCCACACCGCAATTTAATCAGGCTCCCACCTTCTCTACCCTCACCATGGCCCGGGACCAGCCTCCCCCTCCTCCACCAGTCCCACTTGCCCACCTCAAACCTCACAGTCGGAACTCTTTCACCATCATCCCCCCCCCCTCCTCTCTACAAAGCTGCGACGCACTTTCAAGCAAAAACTCATCCGCAAACATAAAGAAACCCTAATCATTGACATCTACCACTCGGCCTTCAATGGACCGATGAAGATGGATCTAATATTCCACACTGAAAGACCGGAATATTGGGTCTCCATGAATAGAACGCGGATGTTCATCGCCAAAACTACCTCCACTCCCCATAGCTGCAAACACACCGCGATTCTCCCGTTCAGATCAGTTGGTAGAGGCTATGCAACCGTGACTACCTTCACTAACCGCACAGTCCTCATCCAAGCCAACAATGAGAACCTGGAAGCTTTCGACTCCTTATTTCCCGCACTTAGGTCAGCCCTCCCTACCCCCCCTCACCTCGCCCCTCCGCCCTCACCGACAACTCCCATAGCTAACAGAGAAGACCTCGATACGCCCCTTCTCGATCCATACACAGCCAGACAGGCTCCCCCTCCCCCCGCCATGTCTCATCCCCCATGCACATCCATCCACCACCAACAGGAAACTCAATTCTCACCCCCTACCCCTCCCTCCAACCACCTCACCTCCCCCAGCCACAGCCACCGTCTGCCTCCTACGACAATCACCTCCCCGCCAACAGGCAGCCCCCAGCCTACGAGCCTGCCCCTCGAGTCTCCCCCCAACTCTCAAACCTCCCCTGTCTAATCCTCCTCCTGTCCCTCTCCCTATCTCTCCCATGTCTAAACCTCCTAGCCCTCTCCCCACCCCTCCCCCGCCCTCTACCCCTATCCCTATCTCCCAACCCATCCTCTCGAACCATAACACGCTCGGCCCCACTCCTGATGCCCACAACCCCTCCCTTGATTCCATAACAAAGCGGCTCGCAGCCCTTGAAAACCAGGTCGACACTATCACCCAAGGCTTAATAGAAATACTCTTTAACCTCGGTATAGCCTGTAATCCCCATAAACCCCCTCCCCGAACCCCCCTCCTTGCCAACATCACCCAGGGGCCCACAGAAGCCCTCAGTGCCCAGCCTATCGATCCCCATCCCAAGGTCCTGGGTTCTGGTCCTAAAAAATCCGAATCAACCGGAGCCCCATGCACCAGGCCTTTGACCTCAATCTCATCTTCCACCCTAGCGGGCTCAAAACACCTGACCTCCAGGCCGCTTATATCAGAAGCTCCTATGTCAGACATGGAAGCAGCCTTACTAGCCGCTACCTAAGACTCTCCCATTGCAGACTCACCTAAATCCAAAATCCAAGTAATCACTGGTCACCGGAAAGATCTACCCATTTTCAAACAACAGAGATTACCAGTCCTCACCGCTATACCTAGAGAGGCTAAAGATAAAACCACCAGCAATCAGGAGAAAATCACCAACTGCCTCCTAATCAATTGCAGATCGGCCTCATTACACGCAACGGACATAGCCGAAGTTATCCTCACTCATGACATTGACGTTGCGTTCCTCACTGAGACCTGGCTAAATAAGACATCTCTTCCCTGCCTAGACATGGTGGTTCCACCTGGTTTCTCCCTCATCTCCAAAGACAGGATAGAACAACGAGGAGGTGGGGTCGCTATCATCCACAAGGACAGTTGGAGCATCACAGAAACCTCCTCCTTCGAGTACGACTCATTTGAATGTCTATCCACTATCATTAAGACAAAAGACAACGACTCTCTACAGTGCCACCTACTCTATCACCCCCGGGCAGAAACAATGAGTTTGGAGAACAACTATCCAACCTGATTGCACAAGACGCACTCAGCGATTCCAAAAACGTAATTCTTGGTGACTTGAATCTCCGATGGAACGAAACTCATAACCCTCTAATCAGATCGCTATCCAGCCTCCTCGCTGATAATAACCTTACTCAACACTGTACTGAGGAGACACATTACAAAGGAGCCACACTGGATGCCATCATTGCACAAAAGAATTCAATCACGGTCAACCACATACTCCCCGTTGACTGGTCAAATCATCATATGATCTTATTTCACATCAATCATCCCACCATCCCGCTTAAACCTCCTCAAGACCCCCCTAAATGGTCGAGAAACCTCTCCCAAGTACCCCAAGATATCCTAGAAGGTCAGCTAAGTTCACTTCTTCCAGACAACTCTCTGCACCTCTCGACTAATGATCTCATCGACCACTATAACACCGAGCTAGTCTCCATTCTCGACAATCTAGCACCTCTAAAGCTCAAAAGAAGCCGTGCCACCCCATCCAGAACCTGGTTCAACGCGGACCTCAACGCAGAAAGAAGAATCCTGAGAGCCAAAGAAAGAAAGTGGAGAAACAACGCAACCGCCATCCTTCGCCTACAACTAAAAACAGCCAGTAGGAAGTATAACAACCATATCAAAAACAAGAAATCCAGCTTCTTCCGAGAGGCTTTAGTCAAATCCAAAAACAGACCGAAGGAGCTCTACAACATAATCAGACATCAAACATCCAAACCTCTGCCCCCACCCCTGCAGGCGTCCAAAGAACTATGCGATAACTTCGCCAACTTCTTCAACGATAAGGTCTTAAAAATCGAATTATCTCTAGACATCAACAACTTACACCTCCAGAAGAGCAACTCGGCCAGCCCACAGGCCCTCTCATCCGGCTCCTCTCCCCTCCTTTGGCTAAGCTTTCGCCCTGTACAGGAAACAGAGATAATCTTGTTGATCTCGACCTCCAAACCATCAGCAAACATCTCAGACCCCATTCCTCCCTCACTAATCAAAAAAATGAAGCTCACCTTAGCACCTATCTGGGACAAAATCATAAACAGCTCTTTACAAAGCGGAGTGGTCCCCGATTGCCTAAAAATGGGGCAAGCCACCCCCCTGCTGAAAAAAACCCGGTCTTGACTCAACTGACTTGAACAATTTCAGACCGATATCTAACCTCCCCCTGCTCGCTAAAACACTGGAACGCTGTGTACTCCTGCAATTGACGCATCATCTGGACAACATCAATCTCCTGGACCCCCTCCAATCCGGCTTCAGACAAGGCCGCAGCACAGAAACCGCGATGCTGAACATCATAGACAACATTCATGGTTCTCTTGACGCAGACAAGTGCTGCCTCCTCATACTCCTTGATCTCTCCGCAGCTTTCGACATGGTGGACCATAAGCTCCTCATCAAGACTCTGCAAGTAAGAGCTGGCCTCGGCGAGATAGTTCTCAAGTGGTTTTCCTCCTTTCTACATAACCACTCGCAAATAATAAAAATGAAGAACTTCACCTCCGAAACCCAGCAAGTCAACAAGGGTGTCCCCCAAGGATCAGTACTTTCTCCTCAGCTCTTCAACATCTATATGGAACCGCTCGCCAAACTACTCAGGAATGCCAACATCCACTTCCACCTCTACACGGATGACACGCAGATCTACCTGGAAACCTCTTCTCTTAATGACATTCACAGACTAAATGATGTCCTAAATGACGTTCAAGATTGGCTGACAAAGAATCACCTGAAACTCAATCCCAACAAGACCGAAACACTTATCTCAAACAAAGAAGACAACCCTCAAATCACCGAGTGGCTTAAGTAGATCGATGCTCTTAAAGGTAATCTCACGCTAGCTGACTCCGTAAAATCTCTGGGTTTCACTCTAGACCCCAAACTAACCTTGACAAACCACATTAAGAACTCAGCAAAAAGTGCATTCTTTAACCTCAGACTTCTGAACAAAATCAAACCTTTCATTCCCAACAAGGACCTCAAACTAGCCACGCAATCTCTAGTTCTATCAAGACTGGACTATGGGAACTCAATCCTAACAGGCATCCCCAAATCACACCTGGCCCCACTAAAAACAACACTTCATGCGGCAGCGAGAATGATCACAGGCTGCAAAAAATCTGACCACATCTCCCCAGCACTCAAAGAACTCGAATGGCTCCCTGTGGAAATGTGCAGTACCTTCAGAACGGCCTGCCTAACCCACAAGGCCCTCCATACCGGAAAACCAGAATGCTTGGCAAACAAGCTCAAAAAAGCAGGCCAAGTTAGAAATCTGAGAAGCTCTACCTCCCTGCTGCTCATCCTTCCAAAAACCAGAAAGAAGAGTACTGCGGACTGCTCCTTCACAGGAAATGCCCCCAAAATATGGAACTCCATCCCCCCGCACATCAGAACTATACCGTCCTATGCGGAATTCAAGAGCCAACTCAAATCCTTGTTCCTTATCCGTTCCCTAGGTCATGGGTAACTAGGATCAGCAAGCATCCCCAGAACTATTTGGTATCTCTGTATCCTATTACCAAGAAGTCCTACTGTCTGAACTTTTCCTCCTTCCAAATTGTCTTTCGCTGACCGCCTTTATTTGTTACGTGTGTTGTTGTTCACCTTTTCATTCCCTTTACTGTAAAGCACTCTGCTCACTTCGGGTCTTGTTAGCGCTATAGAAAACTTCTAAATAAATAATAAATAAAAAGCGGTCGGCGTCGAGAAGGAGTCTACGCTCATCGTCGAGGACTGAACGTTCGACGTCGCGAAGGCGGCGTTCGGCGCCGGAAAAGCGACGCTCAGCGTCGAAGAAAGAGATCAGCGTCTCGGAGACTTTCTAACTCTCCTAAGCGGTGCTGAAGGAGTTCTGGCACCAGAAGTCACGCCGGGTCTGGTGGAGGACGCCGGAGGCGGCGATCACCTACTGGAGGGGCTGGTTCGCAGTCCTCCACCCCCCCCCCACCCGAAGAAGTCACCGGGCTCGGTGTACTCGGTGGTTTATACACCACCTCGGCCGAAGACGCCCCCACCTCCTGTACCTAAGGAGGGTCCTCCCATCAACCCTCCGCTTCCACCACTTCCTCCCTCGGGACAATCTCCACTTCCGCCTCATGGGCCCTCTCCTCGGTCGGAGATACCTCTTGTTCCTCCGCCAAGGTCGGTGTCACTGCCTTTACTCCCTACACCGCCTAAGGGATGTCTAAACCAAAACCCCAGGATAGGCCACGGAAGACACCTCCACGGAGACCTGCGGAGCGTCCACGAACTGGGAGTTCACGATCTCGTTCCAGGAGGAGGGAACGATCGCGCAACAGGTTATCCACGAGGTCGAGACAACGCCACAGGAGGCGCAGGTCTCGTTCCCATACGGGGTCTTCAGGGACAAGGGACTATTCTCCGACTTTGTCGGAGTCACCGGAGACAAGGGTGTCACCGGTTGACGATCTGGTGTCCTTTCATGATGTCCTGTTAAGAGGTGCAGCAAAATTGGGCATCTCGTTGCCCACGCCCAAGAAATCGGTGATCTTCGAGACTCTGCACCAGAAACCTCTGTCTCGGCCATTACTACCACTGGCACCGGGCCTGGAGGATCCGGCCATGGACCTTTTTCTCACCCCGCCGGTGACTAAGGCGGCCCCCTCGAGACTACAGAAAAAATACCAGGCTCCCGACTCGGATACGGCTTTTCTAAGGGTGGAACCTCCTCCAGACTCTGTGATAGTGACGGCGGCTCGAAAACAGCATGCCACCTCTCCGTCATCCACAGTCCCACCAGATAAGGAATCTAGATGGCTGGATTCGGCTGGGAGGAAGGTTTGTGGGACGTCTGCGACTTCCATGAAGGCTGCGAGTGCCACGGCCTTGTTGGGGCGGTATGACCGAGCCCTCTGGGAATCCCTCCAGCAGTTTGTAGAACACCTGCCTCGTGACAAGAGAGAAGATATCCAGGAGGTGTTGAATGAGGGGATGTTGGTGGCGAATCCTGTCATCAGTGCTGCAGCCGATTCTTCCCTCCTGGCGGCGCATGGCTTCTGCCATGGGATTAACCAGCGAAGACACGCCTGGCTCCGCCTCACGTCGCTGAAACCTGACGCACAACAAAGGGTTGCCAATTTACCATTCTCTGGCGAAACCCTGTTTGGAAAACATGCGGATGACGAAATGGCCCGCATGAAGGCGGAGGCTGAAATACTCACGGCTGTGGGTCTGGAAAAGCCCAAGGATAACAAGAAATCGTACCGCCCGTTCCAGAGACGGTTCGGTGGACTGGTCAGAGGGCGTGGCTAGGCTTCGGGACAGCAGCAGCAACAACAGCAGCAGTTCCGAAGACCGTTCCAGAAGCGCCAGAAAGGCAGAGGCGGCCAACAGTCGACACCGGCGAACAAAAGTCCCGGCCGGGTCTAGGCCCTGAGCGCTTACTTCCCCTGCATCCGTTACCCACTCCGGTGAGGGGAAGCGTTCAATTTTTTCTGGCAGAGTGGAGAAAAATTACTCGGGACAAGTGGGTCCTGAATATTGTTTGCAATGAATACAGTCTTCGGTTCACCAGCCCGCCTCCAGCAATTCCACCGGTCAGCTCGCAGTTGCAGCTGCGCGAGCTCCAGGCGGAGGCAGATATCCTGTTAAGGAAAAGGGCGATAGAAGACGTACCTCTGTCTCAAAGAGGAAGAGGTCTGTACTCCCGGTTCTTCCTGGTTCGCAAGAAGGACAAGAACGAGTTCAGGCCCATTCTGGACTTGCGACAGGCAAACAAGTGGATTCGCAGAGAGAAGTTTTGCATGCTGTCGTTGCATCAGATTTATCCTCCGTTGCAACAGGGAGACTGGCTATGTGCTATAGACCTACAAGATGCGTACTTCCATGTGCCCATTGCACACAAACACAGGAAGTTCCTGCAATTCCAAGTCGGCGCCAATCATTATCAATACACAGTACTGCCATTCGGACTGAAATCTGCGCCGAGAACATTCTCGAAGTGCATGGCGGTGGTAGCAGCACACCTGAGGAAGAATAAGGTGTTCGGCTACCCGTACCTGGACGATAGGTTGATCAAGGCCTCCTCCTTCTCGGAAGCTCGAGCACACTTCCAGAAGACGTGCGTTCTCTTGAACAAGCTGGGGTTGCACATCAACATGTCCAAGTCTGTCCCGACTCCGGTCCAATGCATACAGTACTTCGAAGCCTCCATCAATACGCTATCAGCAAGTGTGTCTCCTTCAGAGGAGCGTCGATTATCACTCCTTCAGAAGGCTCAGGCTCTTATGACCACTCCATCTACAACAGTGAGGACGGTGTCTTCTCTACTGGGATCGATGGCCTCTTGTATCTTCCTAACGTCACACGCACGACTGCACATGAGACCGTTGCAAGAGTGCTTGGAGGACCAGTGGGATCAGAGGAAAGGATCTTGGGACGACACTATACGACTGTCTCTGCATGCTCTTCAGTCTCTGAAGTGGTGGTGTTCAGCAGAGAATCTCCTTAGAGGGGTTCCCTTCCACAAGTAACTGAGAGGTTGCTCCTATAAATACATGCGAATCCACCAGCTGTAAAAAATTAAGATAGAGCACCATAATTGTGCAGGGTGCCCGTCTTTAACGTCACTTCAACCGCATGCGCGCTAGCGGAATTCCGCTAGCGCGCTGGGTTTTTCAAAATCGCACTTTGCGTGACGAGCTGGGCTCGTCATCAGCGTGCAAGCGGGCTACACCATGACGAGCCCAGCTCGTCATGAGCGTCGAAGGGGTTAGTTAAGGTGCAAATGAGTACTTGCCTGTTTAACAGATTTCACTGTTAGTCCTTTGTCAAGTAAACACAGTCTGTGTGCTGCTGTTAACCTCGAGGCTGCATTTAAAGGTCAGCAGGGCTGCACGCAGCCCCCGGGCCGTACGCAGCCCCGGGCCGTACTCAGCCCCCGGGCCGTACTTTAAGTGGCACTGACCTACAACTTTCAGGAACATACAACTATTTTATATGATGTTTTATTCATATTCATGTCTTTAAGATGTGTTCACTGGAACAGTACTTCTTTGGAAGCACTATACCAATCATCTAATTGGAATCTGAAGTGGCACATCTGGTGGGGTTTCTACTTGCAATGAATGAGGTAATGCAATTGACAATGAACTTAGACAATCCAGCCAAACATTAAATGCGCATTTATCTGTTCAGTAAAAAATAATGCCATGATATTTAACACAAACTCGTTGGACAGAAATACATTTTTGTTTCTGAATGGTTGTGCTCCTTTTAGTTTCATCAAAATAGAAGTCTGGGACTGTAATTTAAATGTACAATTTCATTAGAGTTAGAGTAGTACGTTTTTATTGTGCAATTAATTAAAATCATTGCAATATACACACACTAGAATGACCGTTGCGTATTGAGGGTGAAAAAATGCACTGAGCACTTAAAAACAGAAAAATTATTAATTAATGGAAACAACGTGCAATAATGTCAATGGGAGATGAAAAAACTCAAGCTGGGTCAGAAAGCCAGTTAAGAGGATTAATTTCTAAAATAAACTTGACAAAACGAGCCGCCAACTGTGGAAAGTCTCCCCTCATGCAAGCGTCGAGTGCTTCCTGACGGGTCCTAACGTTAAGAAGAAGCCAAATGGGACGCAACCAGAAGTTTCTTTGGGCTCGAAGTTTTTGGCAAATGCACAGTATGTGGATAAGATTTTCCTCCTCCTGTAGCAAAAGCGGCATTGAGGCGATGCCTCTTTCCTATTCCCCTGGCCAAATATGTATTTCATCAGCGGGATTAAACCAAAGCGGAATCGCATTAATTGAAGTTTTATGTATACATTCATAGGAGCTGCCAGATATAACGGAAGAGTTTTCTGGGTGTATTTAGAGGCCCAGGGGCCATGAAAGAGCTGGGCGACCCGTTGCTCGATAGAATTTTTGCTTATTTGGTTAGAAGTTTTGTTTTTGCCGCAATGGGCAAAGTGGATGACCATATGTCCTTTGCTTTGAGGGATTCTAAACATGATGTCAGATATTTGTTCCACAATGTTTTGTGGTTGCTGAAGACTAACCATAGACAGCTCTTCAGGGAGTGGGGGCAAGCGTGCTTTTTTTTTAAACAATAGTTAATGTAGCGTGCACGCCTTATCCACCTCTGGGAGGACAACGAAAATTCTTTTCAAATTTGGGCATGGGCAGTTGAGTTTGGCAGCCGAAACACCCTCCGGTAGCAAGACGATTGGACTCTGTCCAACCAATTATTCATATTCAAGTTTATGGTCATTTTCGTTGTTGGCAGTTGTTCTTTGTAGCTTGTTTAATTTGCTCTTGGCAGTTCTTGTATGTTGCTGTTGCACTGACAGAGTTGTCGGAGTGTCCCTAGGGAGGTAGTTTGGCGGTTTTGAGGCAAAAAGGTCTCTAAAGCTGGTCAATATAGCTTCCCAAGTGGGAGCGGTCGCCTGGATGCAAGCAGCTGGGGGCCTCTGGTCATAAGTTTATCCACCTCCTTTTGGATTGCATCCTGGTTACTTTCTGACCATCGGAGTTTCCTCACATTCTGCAGGCCGGAAGCAGTCCCTATTGGATTTATATTTGGACATTGTAGTGGCCCAAGGGCAATGCTGCATGTTAAAATGGCATGATCGCTATCTGAAGACGGTGTCACCAGAAACTGGGACACCAAATGGAAGGCCATGAGCGATATCCATATATAATCTAGGGTGGCCATTCGAGAGGAGGATATGTGTGAATAGGCTGCCGGTTGATCTGTAGCCATCCTTCCATTGAGGATGCGCAGGCCGAGATGGTTCAGTTTTGTTGCCAGCTGTATTCCATTAATATCCTTTCGCTGATACTGGGATTTTATCTCCGGAATTGCCCACATTGCATTAAAAGATGTTATTTCAGAGGATTGGGTAGAATCGATTTCCATTAAATTTGCATTAAAATCTCCCATTATCAGCCACAGGTCAGTTGGATAGAGAGCTTCCAGGTTGTTCATTATTGGTAGTAACTTGCTCAAGGTGGACTCGCGCCTCGTTTTTGTTGGATGTAAATAGACGCAGCCAAGGATCATCTTTTGCTTTGGGTTCTCATTTACCTGGCTCTCAATCTCCATGCTGATAAAGACATGATCGCCGTCTCCACTATGGAGTATTTCAGTCTTCGTAGTCGGGGAGTTCTTCACGGCGATTAGTACTCCCCCGGATGCGTGGCCGCCCACCTTGGAAGGAGTAGCAATGGATTCTATTACAGTAAAGTCTTCCCAGATCGTATTTTCCCCGGCCCATGTTTCTTGTAGGGCAAAGACTTCGTGGGTCTTCAGCAGACCTGAAGTTAATCGCTCTGTTTTCTCCTGTGTTAGGCCGCGAATATTCCAAGCGTTATTATATGCGGGGTGACCCAAAGAAAGTCCTAGGACCTGGGTATTGAGCGTTACAGATAAGGTGGTCCTAGACGTTAACTCTACACACAATTCTTGATACTATGTTGTACAACTTAATTCAATTCTTATTCCACATGCGAAATGAATCCTGCAATGAAGAATTTTGGAGACAAAAAGGAGAAAACAATAGCCTAAAGATAAACAAATGTCCAACTCACACAGAACAATGTTTTAAACGTTTTAAAAGTAGAGGAAAAGACTCTACTATTTATTCTAAATAAAATTCCTCATCATGATACAATATACAAATATACACATTTGGAAAAACAAGGGGTTACCAAAGGGTAAAGTGCATAGAGTAAGAAATTGGTGCTCGTGTAGGAAAGAAAAGGACCAAGATGGTCAAGAGATGGTAAATTCCAAATGTTTCTTGAGTCCAAGGTTAAATAATCCTTGGAAAGATTCTGGAGGAGCCTGCCCTCAATGATTATATCGCAAAAAATGTCATTCTTTCTCGCTATATTACGGCGAACAGTTCATCCGTTGCTCTCACTTTCCAAGGGGGTGGGGGACAGGGGCACAGAAGATGCTGGCTCCAGGTAGGGGGAAGGATTGTCGACGTTTCGACCCAAGGATAAGAAGGGCAGTTGATATCCTCATTAACAGGTCTTCATCAGGACGGGGTGGTGAAGGGAGGGAGCTAAGTTACATTGAATTCATGTAACCCCAGTTGTGTGGGCGGACACCCTTTAATGGTGTGCCATGTGCGAAAAATCAATGGGTTTTTTGAAAGCCGTCCAAACGTGCTCTCGGGTACCTCGCTGTCAGTGGCGACGGGTGGGTATTGATTAGTTTGTCGAACAGTTTACACGCTGCGTCTCCTATGTCGGACTGCGCGGGCTGTCAGTGGGGCTCTGTCTGCTGATTTTTCGCATATGGCACACCATTAAAGGGTGTCCGCCCACACCACTGGGGTTACATGAATTCAATGTAACTTAGCTCCCTCCCTTAACCACCCCGTCCTGATGAAGACCCGTTTATGAGGATATCAACTGCCCTTCTTATCCTTGGGTCGAAACGCCGACAATCCTTCTCCCTACCTGTGGCCATACACAGGTATCGGTGCATTACCCTAGCACCTGAGAGAGCCAAGAACAGTCTTCCGATTTGTGAGGTTTTAATATGCATTTTCGTGGGCCGCCAGATGTGGAGGCAATTACTTGCAGTGGATTCTCAGTCTAGGAGACTGTTTTCGGCTCTTGTCGGAAGCCCCGCAGCATCGAAGATGACTGGGATGAATGCTTTACTTGTTTTTGGTCCGGTCTGGTATTGGCAGACATAGCTATGTCAGAGAGGTTTTTTAGAAAGGACGGTAGTTGGTGTTGATGTAAGGACTAGCCTGAATGCCCCATTCGTTCGGTTGTTTTTTGTTCTTCATTAGTGTGGCCCCCCGTTCTGGATTAAAGAAAGTTACCAGTGTGGATTCATTTCTTTGTCCTAGGACAGGGTCTATGAAGGACACTGTCTCAATATCAGTTGAGGTCACGCTTTCTAGGCCCGGCAAGTGCAGGCATAGCCTGAGGATATTGCCTCTATTTAAGATATCTCATTGTCCCAGGGATTCATACTCCGGATAGAGCAATATTTTTCTATGCTGTTGTTGTCCCAGGCAACGATCTTGAAACAGTGAGGCCAAGTTGATGCTAGGAGCGTCAAAGTCAATGCCCGGGGGCTCTGTGTTTACTTGTGTGCTTGCTTTATTCATTAATGGGCGTGCATTCTTGGTGGCTCGCCACTCGATGGAGGTTCTTGGGGGCAGGGCATTTTGCTATCAGAACTGTCTGCATTTGCATTAGCTTTGGGCTTGATTTTTTTCCTCTCCCAGACAAGTCAATGGGGAGGCACCCGCCACTATTCCTTCTTTTGGACTTTGGTCCTTGATGGCGGGTTTGTGTACTGCGACAATTGTAAGCGAGGAGCTGTTTTTAAAAGGTTAGAGTTAGAGTTTGGAAAGGCCAAGCCTGATCTATTGCTACATTTTCGAAACAGGCTGTGATGGAAAATGTTTACAATAATACAGCAGAAAGGCATTATTGAAATGAAATGAAGCATTGTTATCGAAGGTAAATACCCCCACACAATAAGACAGTATTACAAAGATCAGTAAGTACTCAGCAGCTTCATAGACAGTCAAGAAATGTTTTATTAACACAGACAGGTAATTCAATCCTATACTAAGTTGCATTTGTATTTATTTTCATTCTTCTACTCTTAAAACAAAGGGGAAGTAATGAAAATGTGATTCTCAAAAACTCAAAGATTTGGCAAAAAGATGTGAGAAGTTGGCCCGATATGCAACGTTCGCTATTCTAGCGACCGCTATGTATCGTTCCAACGACCCTTATGGTGTTTGGTTGTAAGTCAACCTATAGACCAGCTATCCTAGTAGCGTGGATACGAGCAGTCTAAGGCTAAAGACTCGAGAGGGCGCGTTAAGCCAGCTGTTTACCACACATGTACCCCTTGAACACCCAGTGAAAGGACACCACACAAGTGTTATGAAAATAAACAGGATATTTATTAAGATTCACAACAGCCCTGGACTCTTTATGAGGACAGGGTACTAAGCACAAACCAAATCTCTTAGGAAAATACTTCAAGTGCACAATTAAAACAAGTGTCCGAGGACACGGAAAGTTTAAGGTCTCGGGCGGACCCGATAAGGCAAGTCGGAAGCGAGGGACTCGGGACCCTAGAGTAAAGAGGCTATGCAGGCACCGAAATGCCGAGTTACCTAGCCACGAGGGCTGCGGCTGCACAAGTCTTACAGGCGTCGGGGGTCTTCGCTGACGAGCCAGGAGCCGGAAGAAAAGGAGTTGCTGGCCGGCGACCAGTGATGAATAGTTCGTAGAGATCCAAGCCTGGATCAGAGATTGATGATACCTGAAAGCAGAGGGGACCAAGTTCGTACTACTAGCCAGTAGTCAGAGGGTACCAGGAAGGCACCGGTTGGCCGTCACCTCGACCAGGTGAGTGGGCGACGCTAGGCTCTGCAGTCTCACGGACCAGGAGGCGTTGTCGGCGACCACGGTGGAGGTGCGAGCTGTCCCACGAAGGATGATGCTGTCGGCGTCGCTGGGCCCAGGATGGGGCAACAAGCCTTGGCAGATCTCAGGGCCACGTGGTGGGCCTAAGATGGCGTCTTGAGTGGACCAGGAGGGCCCGGGGTGCTTCTCGCAAAGATGGAAGCAAGGGCCAGTCTGGAGCAACCAGACCAGCAGCGTTGATTGTCGGATGTCGTCACAGAAGGGCACAAGCCAGCGGCTAGTGACCAGACAACGTGCTGAGCAGCGAGCAGAAGGGCCCCACGCAGATCGTGGAGATGCTGGGAGACTGCACTTCGGTGCTGGAGCGGCTCAGGGTCGGGGCTTCTCGGACCCCAGAGCACTCACCAGAGAATTACTTCGATGGTCGTGCTGGTTAAGAAAGCGTGCAGGTTTTGATGATGGCCGGTCCCTCGAGGTCTCGTCGCACCCACAGATCACAGCTGAGCTGATGACGTGGGTAGAGGTCAGAGGTGCCAGGGAAGCCGGTTCTCGTCGAGCTGGGCCGTCGGATTCCCTGAGGAAGGACTTACAGCAAACCGCAGAGTTCTTAGATGGTGCCCGCTGATGCAGGGTGACTACTCCTTAGTCACAAGGGAGAAATCTTGAGAAGAGTCTCGAATGTCCTTTCGTAGAAAGTAGTTCTTGATTCAAAGATGATCTAATTTGGAAGGGTCCCCGCTCCGGTCTTTATCCTAAAGAAAGGGGTGGGTACATGACTAGGTCCTGCCCTAAGGGTGGGACCAGGAAGGGGGGTAGTTACACCCCTCTCCCCTGCCGGACTTTCCCCAGGCCAGGGCTGGCGCCCCTGGAACTGGTTCTGACCGGCAGATGCGTAGTGAGCACCGGGGTGCCACTCCTCAGTCACCTTCTCGCAAAAGCCCTACCTACCCAGAATACACAAACCCTGTCTGGGACGGTGCGAACACCGCCCTCGACAGGAAACCCTTTGTCCAAGCTCTCCTCGCTGGAAGGACTCCCAGCAGCAGGAGGTCAGACTCGTGTCTGTGGTGGCAGCATCCATTTTGTGGAGCTGAGGCTTTAGTTAACTTTAACCGGGGTTCACAGTTACGTACATGTCGTGTCCCTCTAGAAGGGCGGAATGCTAACCTCGTCGCCAGAATTGGTGAGGGGGCAGCATCCCGATTCGTATGACACCTTACTCGACATGCCTTGATAACGCGACACCGAAGTTACCGATGTGGTACGCGTTATCATGGAACAGCCATTGGGTCTTGATTCCGCAAGCTGCAACCGGGCTCGGCTCGGGCCAGAACCTAGTTCACACGAGCCCACGCACTCTGCCTTCAGGATTGTCAAGGCCTGCCATAGGAGTGACTGATAGGAACTCGGGTGTCCATTGTATGGTTAGATATAGAGCTACTATACCTAAAGCAAAGGGTGATTACACGACTTTGCCCCAGCTGTCATGCAGCCAGTTGTGTCAAATTTAGGAGGCCAGCCAGGGGTGGCATAATACATGCTGCAGCCCCTGGCGGCCCTGGGTACACCTATGCCCTGCGTTACGGGGTCTGATAAGGTGGCCCAGTACCAATTGGTAAATGCACCTAGGGTACATATCGTAATTTAGAAAGAGAACAGCCAGGCTGTGGGTCTGATTGGCAGGCCCACAGCCAGAGAAAGTCGTAAACCAGTGAAACAAAAGCAAAAAATCTGGGTGATCATAGGATTGCAGACCCTACTCTCCTACAAAAGACAAACGCTACCTTTGAATATTAAACTTGCAATAACAGTATATTAAAAGGAGAGGTGATCTTTCACCCTCACACTTGGGAAAGTTTAAAATGAAAACATATTAGTCCTATGACAGCTGCTGCCTAATATATAAAATCTGTGCATACTATATTTGTGAACAATGAATCTGAGGGAAGGTTTGTTGCACTGATAACACCATAAGTCTTAAGGAGAGATATCAAAACACTTTGAGGAGACTACTCTTGAAACACTATCAAGGAATAGGATCGTGTGAGGTTACTACAAAGAGGAGCTAATCAGACTACAGATTACTGACAAGGGACAGTGGTGCCAACTTCTTGAATGAGAGAGATGCTTTGTTGTGCTTTCTTTGAGTCTTTTAACACCTGAAAACATGAGAGAGATGATACCAGAGTTCTTCACTCTAGTGATTGGAAGTTGGGTTTTGAAACCATGGAGGACTAACCAAGGACTAGATAATGTAAATAGTAATTCTGAACATGAGCAACCACTGGCGTTTCATGGTGGCTTAAACACGACAAGTGCCTGGAAATATTGCAGTAAGCATCAGACAGAAAAATATGGGTAAAAGACTTAATGCAGACTGTTATCTAATACTATCAGAAAGCCTTTGAACGCTCCAAGTAATTATTTGATATCCATTATTTGATGGAAATAATTGAGTTCTTCTGTACTAACAGTAAGAATTTAGTAATGAGGGTAATGTTGATTTTTAATGCTTAGTCTGCTGTTTCACTGTTACCGTGGGACTTCCACCATGTCGACAGGGAAGATTCCAGTATGTGAATCTACAAAAGATATCAATACTCGAGAACTACAGTGTACAGGTAAGTAACTGTTTGTTCAAGGCTTATGAGCTGCAGATTACACACTATGCATAGATCGCCACCTAGTGTTGGCCCCAGATGTTTGCAGTTGTTTTTGTTCTGAAAAGTCTTTGGAAGTCACAAGATAGGTGACTCCTCCTTTATATTACACTGCGCATGGGCATCGGCTCCATCCTTAGATTGTTTTTTTTCTGCCATCGGGCTCTGATGTGTTTCCTGCGCTCCGGTTTGGAACGGATTCTCCTTCAGCGCACAATCCTCACCCTTTTCGATGGTATTGTCTCGAACGCGTTCCCAATCGACGCGACTCTTCACAACTTCGAAGTCTTCGATTCCGGTCATTAACGAAGGCCTTCGGGCCTACCTGGGCCATATCTTCTGGCTCATGGAAAGGACGCCATTCAAGAAGTGTCCTCAATGTGGGTCAAAGTTTCTCCACACCGATCTCCATGAGGTGTGCAACCTTTGCCTCTGACCGGAGCACAAGGCCAGAGACTGTTCTGCTTGCGCCTCCTTCCGCTCCAAGAAGACGATTCGGGACCGACGAGCTCGAAGAACAATGGCTCGCTCGTCATCTTCGATCCCAGGCGACATCTTCCAAGAGGGCCTCAACGTGCCAGAACAGAAGCGAGAACATGGCGTCGACAGCAACTCTGAGACCGACGACTCAGACGTCGAGGACATCACTCGGGCACAGCAGGTTGTAAGTACACACGTCGACCCCGGCCCTTCCCCGACACCCTCCAAAAAGGCTTAGTCACACCCTCACCTTCGGGTCTGGGTGCACACCGAGAGACTGCTTCCCATGCCTCGCCTTCAGGCTCGGCAAAGAAGCCTAATAAGCCTTTAGGCGACTCGTGCTCGAGTCAGCCTACCCCCGGTGCCGGCACGCACCTACCGGCACCGAAAAAGAAGCCATCTTCTTCCTCCTCCACGCCAGCTGCTTCCACATCTAAGCACTCGGCGCAAAGACTGGCACCCGCTCCTCAGCACCAAAAACACGCTGAGCAAAAAATTGTCACTGAAAGGAACTGACTCCCATGCCTCGGAGCCGAAAAAACCACACATTCCACCGGCCAAAGACATTGCAAAAGAACACGTTTCAAAGCCAAAAGATGCTACCGGTTCGGTGCCGAAAAAGCTTACGGAACCAAAGACCTCGGCACCGAAGGATCTACCTCCCACAGAGGAACTACACAAGACTCTTGTAAAGGATCCCAAAACTGTTTGATTGACTCTTAGTTCTAAAAAACGACCATTAGACACGCCTGCACCGGCTCCTCATTCTAAGACGAGTGTCATTGCAACCTCTCCTCTAAGGATACCTTCTCCTCCTCCTCCCCTGCCACATCACTCCTCTACACCATCTCCTACTCCATTAGAAGATGATGACGATGGGAATAGCACCTCTGATGGCACAGGGGGTGGTGCAGATAATGTGTCACTAGATAATCCTAGTCCTCGTTGCTCACCTGACCCTTGGGATGATTATAGCACCCCAGACGCCCCTAACATGCCACAAGATGACCTATACCCCTCCAGGCCTTTCCCACCAGAAGACACTATGGGATTTAACCAACTCGTCCATAGGGCTGCCCAATACCACGGGGTTCACCTACACACTGACCCAGTAAAGGAGTATTTCCTTATGGATACTTTTGACAACTCACAAAAGTCCACCTCAATTCTACCCATGCTTAAAGGGGTCATTAAGCATTCGCCAGAGGTCTTCAAATAGCCAGTCATGGCTCGAATCATCAACCCTCAAAGTATAAGGCTGCCCCCTCAGATCTAGCTTACATTAAAGGACCTGCACCACTAGACTCCCTTGTAGTCTCCAATGCACGCAAAAGAGCCAATTCCCAAACTTCAGGTGAGGCTCCCCCACCAGATAAGGAATCTAAACTCCTTGACGCCTCAGTCAAACGATCGGCGTCACAGGCAGCAAGCATATGGCGTATTGCCAATACTCAGGCACTACTAGCAAGGTACGACAGGGCACATTATGGTGAGTTAGAATCCGTAATGCAGCACCTTCCAGACAAGTACAAAAATAGGGCCAATGAGGGTAAAACTATTACCAATACCTCTATTCGTTATGCCCTAGATGCAGCAGATACTGCTTCTGGGGCAAATAATACCAGTGTCCTTTTGCGTAGGTATGCCAGACTACGCATTTCAGGTTTCAAACCTGAATTCCAAAGTGCCATCCTCAATCAACCCTTTGATGAGCAACACCTATTTGGGCCTAATGTGGACGTATCCCTTGAGAAAATGAAAAAGGATACGGACACAGCTAAATCTATGGGAGCCTTGCAATCGTAAGCTCCCAGACGCTCCTTTTGTCACTCATCATACAGAAGCACCACCAGAGCCTGCTCCTCAGATAGTCCCTCTCCTTCTTACAAAGCCCCTACTCAATCCATCTTCAGTAGAGGCTACCAAAGAGGGGGTTACAGGGGATAACAACAACAAAGGCAGAGGCAAAACTAACAACTCCCGCTCTGCCTCCACCCCTGCCCAATGACTTCCCTCGACTTCCCCCACAACATTCCACTCCAGTCGGGGGAAGACTACAACAATTCCTTCCTGTCTGGACCAACATCACATCAGACCGGTGGGTGCGACTAATAAGTCAATGAGGTTACTGTCTCGAACTAACATCTACCCCCTCAAACATACCACCCATACAGCGCCCAATGTCACAAGAACATTTGCTTCTGCTGAGGCAGGAGGTAATAGCCCTCCTACGAAATAGCGCAATAGAACTAGTTCCCCCACATCAACAAAACAAGGGAGTTTACTCCCTGTACTTTCTTATCCCAAAAAAGGACGGCTCTCTACGGCCTATTCTAAACCTGTACATACAATCAGACGACTTCCAAATGGCCACACTCCAGCAGGTCCTTCCTCTTCTACAAAACGACTTCCTTGCCACTATAGATCTGAAGGACGCCTATTTCTACATTCCCATTCACACAACTCACAGAAAATACCTCTGATTTGTACTGGACGGTCAGCACTATCAGTTCAAAGTACTCCCATTCGGAGTCACAACAGCACCACGTGTGTTAACCATGTGCCTAGCGGTGGTAGCAGCACACTTAAGAAAACAGCACATTTACGTCTTCCCATATCTCGACGACTGGCTCATAAAAACCAGCTCATACAGTCAGTGTGTGCTGCACACTCACACCACCATCCAATTACTCCACGACTTGGGGTTTACGGTATACCACACCAAATCTCATCTGCAACCGTCCCACATAAAACAATATCTCGGTACCACAATAAATACCTCCACAGCGCTAGCTTATCCCTCTCCTGCCAGGATAACAAATATGCAAGCTCTTCTAACCAAATTCCAACTGCAACACACTCTTCCAGCTCTAGTGTTCATGCAACTGATAGGAATGATGGCCTCTTGCATATTCATAGGGCCTCATGCAAGACTCCAGGTGCGTCCTCTTCAAGAGTGCTAAGCAGGCCAATAGAACCAGGCTCAAGGTCAATTAACAGACCTAGTGTTGGTAGATGGTCGAACTCACCGCTCTCTGCAATTGTGGACTGCCAAAAACCTTTCCAAGGGGCGACCGTTCCTAGAGCCAGTTCCTCAAATAGTCATGACAGCGGACGCATCGCTCTCCGGCTGGGGAGCTCACTTACTGCAGCACACCATGCAGGGCAAGTGGACACCGCAACAAAAGTTACTCCACATTAACCACCTGGAGTTTCTAGCCATATTTCTAGCCTTAAAAGCATTCCAAAAGCAGATATCGGGCAAAGCTGTCTTAGTCCGCACGGACAACATGATAGCCATGTACTACATAAACAAACTAGGCAGGACACACTCTCTGCAACTCTCTAAAGTTAGAGCAGGAGATATGAAGCTAGGCTATACCTCTAAACATTTTCCTCTTAGCCCAACATGTTCCAGGGGTACAAAACACCATAGCCAATCTGTTAAGCCGTCAGACACAACAGATCCACGAGTGGGAACTTCATCCACAAGTTCTTCAACTGTTCTTTCAGATGTAGGGACAACCTCAGATAGATCTCTACGCCACCCACGAAAACGCCAAATGCCCAACCATTGCCGCCAGATATCCCTACCCGCTGTCCAAAAGCGATGCAATATGGATGAACTGGTCTGGCAAATTTGCTTACGCTTTTCCACATCTCCTACTGCTTCCACTAGTGTTATGTTATGTTATGTTAAACAAATTTGTAAGGCGCAACTAACACCATTAGGTTTCTTGGCGCCATAATGAAGAGAGCAGATGAGGGAGCAACAGAGAACATCTATTTGTAGGATTCAGTAAAAAGAAGAGTTTTGAGGGAAGATCTGAATTTGAGATACAGAGTAGGCAATCTGAGAGACAGAGGGAGGGAATTCCAAAAGGTGGGGGCCAGGAAGGAGAACTTGAGCCCGCCATGTTTCTTCCTCTTGTATCTAGGCGTAGATAACAAGGCCAATTGGGAAGACCGGAGAGTGCGAGGAGGGACGTAGGGTTGAAGAAGGGAAGAGATAAAGAGGGGGCCCTGGCCGGCAAGGGATTTGAAGATAATGCAGCCCAGCTTAAACTTGCATCGGGCAGCTACCGGAAGCCAATGGAGGCTTTTTAGGAAGGGGCGGATGTGTTGATCTCTTGGGAGGGAGTGGATCAGGCGGGCAGCCTGATTCTGAATCAGCTGGAGCCGCCTAAGTTGGTAGGCTGGGATGCCAACATAGAGCGCGTTGGCGTAGTCAATCCTCGATATTACTAGCGCAAGCAGGGCCAGGGTAAGGGCCTCAGAAGTGAGTAGTCGGGAGATTTTCCTAATTTTCCTTAATTGAAAATGGCTGGAGGAGACTACCGCGCTAATCTGGGGCGTCATGGAGAGGTCACTGCTAATGACGACTCCCAGACTTTTGGCACAGTTGGCAGGGCGGGGTGGACTGCCAAGGCTGACCGGCCAGAAGGAAGAGTCCCAAGGGTTGGAAGAACCCCCGACAAGAACCAGCTCGGTCTTGTCGGGGTTGAGCTTCAGATGGTTTGAGCTCATCCAGTTGCTAATGAAGCAGAGGGTGTTTTGAAAGGTAGAAATGGAATCAGCAGAGGAATCAATGTTGAAGATTAGTTGTATGTCATCAGCGTAATTGAACGCTGTGACATTAAACTGTCGGAGGGCGCGGATAAGTGGGGAAAGATACAAATTAAAAAGGAGGGGGGAAAGAGAAGAGCCTTGTGGGACACCACAGGTGAGTTTAACCTGGGAAGCAGAGAACTGGGATAGTCTGACAGCTTGATGGCGTTGGGTCAGAAAGGAGCGGACCCAGTCCAGGGCGGAACCCTGGATGCCTGCCTCCCCGACACGGTCGACCAGGATATCATGGTCGACCGTGTCAAAGGCGGCGCGCAAGTGGTGCGCAAACTACAGCAACATTCCATGACTCTCATTCTGGCTGCTCCAACTTGGGCCAGACAACCGTGGTACACCACACTGCTGCAACTTTCTGTGGTAACGCACCAAAAGCTGTACCTGCCCCCACGCTTCCTAACCCAGAACCATGGCGAGATCAGGCACCCAGACCCAGCTCAGCACAACCTAGAGATCTGGCTCCTGAGGTCCTATAGTTCGGTTATATTATATTAACCTTCCCCCTGACTGTATGAACGTAATTAAAGAAGCTAGACGTCCCACCACTAGGGCATGTTATGCAGCCAACTGGAAACTTTTTGTAATTTACTGTCATAACAACAACAACAATCTTCTAGATGTGTCTATTCAACACATCATAGGGTACTTACTACACCTCAAAAGATGTAACTTAGTGTACACATCTATTAGACTGCATCTTGCTGCCATTGCAGCATATCTACAAAATAGACAACATCTATCACTTTGTAGAGTACCTATAAAGGCTTTTATGAAGGGCCTCAAAAGAATAATTCCTCCCAGAGCACCACCTTCACCTGTGTGGAATTTAAACATTGTTCTCACACGGTTAATGGGACCTCCCTTTGAACCTTTACATAAATGTGAACTGCAATTCTTAACTTGGAAAGTTGCTTTCCTAGTAGCTATTACTTCTCTAAGAAGAGTTAGTGAGCTACAAGCATTGACCATTCAAGAACCTTTTCTGCAAATGCATCATAATAAGGTTGTTCTCTTGATCAATCCTAAATTCCTTCCAAAAGTCATTTGGCCCTTCCACCTCAATCAATCTATGGGGCTGCCCGTATTCTTCTCGCAGTCACAAACAGTCGCAGAAAGAGGTCTTCATACCTTAGATGTCAAAAGAGCATTGCTTTACTTCATTGAAAGAACATAACCCATTCGTAAAATTAAACAACTGTTGTATCTTTCTCACCACTACACAAAGGCAACCCCATATCAAAAGCTGAGATAGCTAGATGGATTGTCAAATGCATACAGATTTACTACTACAAAGCTAAACATATTTTATCTGTTCCTCCTAAAGCCCATTCTACAAGAAAGATAGGGGCTTCAATCACATTTTTAGGTAACATTCCTTTAGATGATATCTGCAAAGTAGCTACATGGTCTACACCACTCACATTCACAAAACACTATTGTGTAGATGTGCAAAGTAAACAACAAGCTACTGTGGGTCAGGCTGTACTTAAAACACTGTTTCAAACTACTGCAACAGATACAGGTGGTCGCTGCTAAGGGTGGGTACTGCTATACGATCTATGCATAGTGTGTAATCTGCAGCTCATATGCCTCGAACGGAAAATGCTACTTACCAGTATGCATCTGTTCTTGGCATGTAGAGCTGCAGAGTTACACACGCCCACTCGCCTCCCCGGCTACCTTTTTCTGTTCCAGTATTAACTTATTTAGATACAGCTTACATGAGCATCCTTCCTGTTTCTTACAAAACTTCATCATTTCCTTGCTGGCGAAAAACTATCTAAGGATGGAGCCGATGACCATGCGCAGTGTAATATAAAGGCGGAGTCACCTATCTTGTGACTTCCAAGGACTTTTCAGGACAAAAACAACTGCAAACATGCGGGCCCAACAACAGGTGGCGATCTATGCATAGTGTGTAACTCTGCAGCTCTACATGCCAAGAACAGATGTATACTGGTAAGTAGCATTTTACTTTTCCTGCGACGTAGCTGGTTGAGTGAGGTGACCAGTAATGATAACTGCGGAGACAGCTGTCTTGCAGCGATAACCAAGACAATCAGCAGGTTAGTTTGAACATATGCTCAGTATAAACTACGAATAAAGTTCTAAATGTATTCACTGACGGTTTAGTGGTGTTGTTTCATGCCATTATGATTGAAAAGAAATTAGGATTGCAAGTGCTTGAGTGATTTATAGTAATGCAAAATACAATTGATAGTGCTTAATGACTGTGCCTTTTTTGTTGCAGCTCACAATGCCATCTCCTATGCCTGAGTACTTAAACGTTCATTACATCTGTGAGTCTGCCTCGAGATTGCTCTTCTTATCTATGCATTGGGCCCGCTCTATTCCTTGTTTCCAGGCACTTGGGTGAGTATTTGAAAGTCCAGGTATAGAGCCTGAAAGTAGGACATTTTTCATGAAAAACATTGTGCTTACCCAAAACTCGGCCAGCCAAAGCGAGTGATACCTGAATTTATGCTTTTTTTTCATACATTTTAGGTACTTTTTTTGCACTGCATAATCAGTAAATAACTAAAGTCACCATTTAACATGTAAACTAGCATATCAAAATGTATGCCTTTTAATCCTATAACATTTGTGTTGAATTAAATTGTCAATCTGAGAAATATATAGATTATGTTTTTAAGTCAAAGCCTACCAGATAGCATAGCTTTCTGGTTTGCTAAAGACATCTTAGTAACACTCTGAAAGCTTTGTTGTGAATGTATCCTGCCATTGCTTAACATTGGCTTAGTGGTTTGTATCTCACATTTTTTGGCTTTCTATTTGCTGGCTTTATTTGTTTTAGGCTGTCCAGCGTGAGTGCTTCCATCCCAAGGAGAAAAGCGCTTTCACATCAACTCCACATGTATTCTTCCACGATTGCTCCTTTGTGTAAACAGACTTGTAAATCGTGTTCTTATCTTATCACATTTGCTGTGTATTCAAAGACAGAGGTCTAATGTCAGGCTTTATTTTCCGAGTGAGCTTGATGTTTTCTTTTCTTATTCTGACTTTAAAGTGAGAGGATTTATGTGACAATTTTGCTATATACTGGGTGGGGGATCGGTTTTTTCCCCAGTACACAACATTTAAATGAAATGTACAAGTATTTCAGAAGATATCAAAATTAGGAACGCACAAATGAAGCAAATTTTTTTGTTCTGAAGTGTGCTGGGAACAAATACTTTAATGTGATCAAAACAAATCAATACACTTGATGATGCCATTTTCGCACATTTTGTGTGCTGTAGAGTTTTGTTAGTAAAACGATTGGTCTGTGCAAATGTAATCATCTGTTCAATTGAAAATGTATTGTCTGTAATGGCAGTATGCTACCACACCATGCATTCTCCCCTGTACCCCTTTCCTCTCTACTCTGCACCACTTCATACCACTGTACTCTATTCTGCACCACCCCACTTTACTCCTCTGCACTTTGCGCCACTGCCATATGCCACTGCACTCTACAGTGCACCACTGTACTCTATGCCACACCACTGCACTCTATGCCACTCTACACCACTCCAATCTACTCTGCACATCTCCACTCTACGCCAATGCACTCTACTCTGAAACAGTCAACTCTATACCCCTGCACTCTGAGCCAATCCACTGTATGCCACTCTAATCTACTCTGCACCACTGCACTCTAAACCCCTTTATTGTACACCATTACATTTTACACCACTCTACTCTACACCAGTATGCTCTACTCTGAAACAATATACTTCATGACACTGTACTCTATGACACGAATCCACTCTATGCCACTCTAATCTACGTCACTCTGCTCTACGCCATTCTACTTCAAACCACTCTACGCCAGTGCCTGCTACTCTGCAACATTACACTCAATGCCACTCCAGTATATGCCACTGCAGTATCTGCTATTCTACTCTACCCAACTCTACTCTACTTTACACCACTACACTCTACGCCACTGCACTCTGCCACTCTACTCTGCATCACTTCACTCTGCACTACTGCACTCTACTGTGGCCCACTTCTAATCTACACCACTGCATTCCACAATGCTTCATTGTATCCCACTGAAATCTATAACACTGCACTCTACATCAATAAACGCTTCAACACTCTACGCCAGTGCACTCTACGCCAGTGCACTCTACGCCAGTGCACTCTACGCCAGTGCACTCTACGCCAGTGCACTCTACGCCAGTGCACTCTACGCCAGTGCACTCTACGCCAGTGCACTCTACACAAGTGTACTCTACTCTGCTCTACTAGACGTCTTCTTTTAACAGCTCTTTTTTACTGTTCGAGGCCTTCTGATGGAAATTTCTAACCGCAAATTTTATCACCTTTGAATACCCCTAGGTGCCAGACTGCATCCAGAGATTTTTTCTCAGCAATTTCCTTGTGCGCTGGTAAAGGGCATCGTACAGCTCCATCTCAGTTCCATCCTGACCTGAAAGTGATTTTGGGGCCACAATATGCCTGCCAGCTTTGTGTATCAATGTCATTTCCTTTCTTTCTGCACCTTCTCATGCTGATCCAGAGCTCATTCCCTTTTATTTCTGTCACTTGAGAGAAGATGTTTCCAAACATTTTTCAAACGCGCAAGGAACATGTCGCCTCCAAAAGTGACAGGCTTCAAACCCTCAAGGATTGCCACTAATAGATGTCAGTGACAGACCCTCACAAGGTGAGCCTCTGGTGTCTCCACTTCTAGCATGACTTGAAGTCATGCAGCAAATGCGTTTGTATGAATCTGAAGACCATCTGGGACCTTAAGGCCAAACTCACCATCACTGAGCACCACAGAGATCCTGGTTGAAGGTGAGGATGCGGATGTATTCTCTGTCCCGAGGCCGTTCCAGAGTGAGGTCCTCATCCCAGTCCATATCCTCAGGTAGGTCCATGTAGAAAAACCACGAGAAGTCCAAACATGGCTCTTACCACTACTCTAATCGAGAGAAGATTCCTAGGTGTCTGGTACCCTTCAGGAGCCCTTTGTCAAGCCTTCTGGCCCCATGGATCTAAGGAGGTTCCAGTAGGGTTATTGCTGGCGGATCCATCCCAGATTGACTGTGCCTTTCGACCTTGCTCTGCAGAAGACCTCCACTCCAACTCTACTTAGAGCACTAAAACTGCACTGGCCAGCTCAGGGGGACCCACCTTTCATCCTGCAGCAACCAACACCAGAGGTGTTTAGGTGTCCACCAGACAGCTTAAACCAAATGCATTTCCGGTCAATCCGCCTGACAGATAGTCAAACTGTGCGGAGGGATTCTGAGAAACTGATGTTCTCGTCTGCCAGCCATGCCCTCAGATCCGTAATTTGAGTTGGTTCATGGGGTGTTACTCAAAGTGTTGTGGGACATAGTTATCAATATCTTGCCCATAGTCCCAGGCGGCTTTTGTCCCAATCTCAAACAAATAATTCAGGATGCCTGACGCAGCGAAGTACTAATCCAGTTGGGCTTGCACACGACTTACTGTCTGGGTAGGGGAGTTGATACTAACGTGGTGCTTAGGCACCATGCATGGATAAGATACTTGGCCTTCTCTAGTAATGTCCAACAGTCTGTCATGGACATGCCATTTGTTGGTACCCGTCTCCTCGGAGACAAGGCATTAGAGAGCTTCAAAGAAAACAATACTGGAATCCTAACAACGGTTCAAGTTCACACTATACGTACATCGGCTATTAATCAAAACCAGAAAAAATCAAAAACCTAAAGAGAAACAGAAACCTTATAATATAAAGAATATGAGAAAATGTACAAGGAAGAAAACAGAAAAGAAAGAACCCATGTATAAGTATATACAATTCATAGAAAAATGTATTAACAATGATAAATAATTCAATCGTAAAACATGTAAGACAAAGGCGCTCAACGCAATACACCAACAAAGACCTATAAACAATATAGTGTGTAAAGAAACAAGTGGCTGAGGAAAAAGTTTACAAAAACAAGAAGTTCAGGACAACACTGAAACAACACAAAGCTAACAATTCGACCTTTTCAGTTTCGAGCACATATGTGAGTCAACAGCATTTCGACCATAGTAGAGCTAAATGGTCCTCATCAGGACAAACAATAATTATGAGCGTCCAAACCAGTTCAATAAAACATCTAAAAACAAGAATATATAAACATTGGTATCAAACATTCAAAAGTTCTATCACAGCAAAAATGAGAGTCAAAATCTTTTTCTATATACAGAAAAAGAAAGAAAAAGAAAGAAAGATAAAGATCAGGACAATCACTACCACCACCAACAAAAAGGGGAAATACCCTTAAACCATCTTGAGAACAAGTATGTGTGGAAAGAATGAAAATTATAAAAGTTAATGTGCAAAAGTAGCCCATAACTTAAAAACAGATAATAAATTCACCTATTCTGAAAGTAGACACAACCGAAGGTACAACGATCGTATGGAATCCACCCGGAAATTGGCTCTGCAGAATGATGCTAGAGAACCAAAAGAAAAATAAATGAACAACTGTTAATTGCCCTATTCACCTCTGCAAAGGGACAGAGGCGGCAAGGATGTCACATGCCATACTCAATCCAAAGAAGATACTAAGTTCTAATCACTGGAGCTTGTGCATAAATTCAATGGCTCCAGAAGTAGGGGGATCAGCCTGTTCCAGAAAATAGTTTTGAAACTGCAAAGAATGGAAAATATATTGGATAAATAGGTGTAACACCTGTGGTTGTAGATGATACATTACAAGAATATATGCTAATACTGCACATCTTATACTTACAGCCAAATTAATTGGCAGAAGGCTTGAGCATCTATGATTGTAAATCGCATAATTACAGGATTTTATTCATGAATGATATACTAAAAAGAATGAAAAAAAGGGAGAGTTTATATTGATAAAAAGAACCAGCATGCTAACTAATGTCAATTGATGCTACCTGTCAATCGTCTTCAATAAATTGGCACAGACATATGTGGGACAATGCTCACTGGCTCAGTCCATCCCAACGGGTTCTAAAATGGCCCTTTTTGGATCTACGTCTATGCTTATGATGAATTCTTGCTCAGCTTAAATTCAGTTTATTAGGAAATTGACTCAATACTTTTTTATTCCATTAATCTAGTTTATTTCTGAAATCTGAATGTCATATATGGTTCCTTAATTCATGCAGATTCCCAACAATGTGCGAATATTAGAGCTTTCATCGAAAGAATGAAAAATAATTACAATAATGAAAGATGACCACATTAAATGCTGACCCTATCGAGTAAAAATATAAAGGCAAAAGCTAGCACAAGACAAACACACAAATTCGATGTCAATCAGCTGTTCTAGCAAAAAGAGGGAAAAGTATCGACCTTATATTACTCATGAAAGAAGGCCGTAAAAACATCAGTAGTGCAAGCTTTATATAACGGTTTCGTGTAAATATACTCTGTACCATCTTACCGTGCCATGAAATTACATCAAATTGTGAATACTAAATAAACAATCCCATATAGACTTCACAGGCAATGTGTACTAACGCTAGCAATGTTAGAAAGATTAGATATGTCATAATCCCTGCACTGGGGCCGGCTCATATGCATCTAATCAAAGATGGAAAAGGCCTTTCAACCGAAGCAAGCTGTGCCAGTTACAAATCATAAATACCAAAGCTTGGGGTTATAATTTAGTAACAATTGGGAAACAAACGCCAAGTTTCTTACCTCTAGCTTCTCATTCACATAAATCACTCCGGAGAAGGCTATCGGGCCGAAAAACAAGCGATTAAATAATGCACTGTATGTGCAAGGTCATTTCCTGTGAAACTATCACGAAAGTAAAGAAGGACTTACACCACTCAAGACAGTGGTGGCCATCTTAAGATAGACAACTATGCGTGAGCATAATTTGAATGAAAAAGGGGGAAACGCCAAGTGTCTCACTCTCTATCTTCCCGTCTGCATAAATCACTCCAAAAATGGTTATCAGGCCAAGAATCAAACTATTCAATAACGGACAAACGTGCAAAGTCATATCCAGTGAGAATATCGGGAAGGTAAAAAAGGGCTTGCACCACGCGAAAAACAATGGCGGCCATCTAGAAATAGGCAATTGTACATGAGTGCGAGCATAACTCGCCGTTAGTTACTTGTCTGTGATTATTGCTTCCAAAAATTAGGTTTAATATTTAATCTACAGAGCATGTATATTCATTCTAATACATGAAATATGTATATCGCTAAAAAGGTATAAAGGGAATCATTTCGAGTAGCCATCTCTCATGTAATTCCAAATTGGAAGCTTAATGTGTGGCAACAGTTATTGGGTAAATCCGAAATCTACAGAGCTTCCAAAAAGGAGAAGCTCAACTCAGACATAACCGAAGTCGAGTTTTTTTGAAACAACTACTCCCCCGGGAGGCCTCACGATCGCCTCCCTAACTGGGCCCACCCTACTTACTGATCATGCCAAGAACCTCAGGATCATCCTACACACTAACCTCCCCATGAATAAACACATCAACGCCGTCTCCTCATCCTGCGAATGCTACGCAAAATTCTCTAATTGATCCAGATGAACACTAGACAAACCGTTATCCATGCTCTAATCACAAGCACGCTACTACAGAACCGCCCTCTATGTTGGAATCTCTTCCTGTGTCCTATGCCGCCTCCAAACCACCCAGAACGCCGCCGCCAGACTGATCTTGAACATCCCACAAATCACTGCACCTCAACAAACTCCACTGGCTCCCAGTCCAGGAAAGAGGCAAATTCAAGCTGCTCACGTATGCCTACAATGCCCTCCATAAAATCGGACCAGCATATCTCAACCTCTGCCTCAACTTCTACCAACCTACCAAACACTTTCAGTCGGCCTCCCAGGCTACTGCATACACCTCTTGCATCGAGAAGACCAGATGTTGGGGAAGCTCCTTCTCAATTATCTCAGCCAAAGCCTGGAACAACATCCAGCTCAAGACTTGGCACCTCCAGAAAAAAACAGACATGATTCCATCCTTCCACCTTCTTGGGCCCTCGCCCTACTAAGTGCCTGGATATCCTCATGTTTGACTAGCCACACTTTACAAATTCACATAACATGTTAACTAAACTCTAATGCTAGTGTCAGTTCAGTTGGAATGGGCAGTCCTGAGACCAAGAAAGCAAGGTAAAGAAGTTGAAACTGCTCACGTGTCAAGAATTGTGAGTGAAAGTGAAATAAATAATTGCTCATAGAGTTAATATCCTTAGCGGTATTTTGGGCGTTTAAATTCTTGAGAAAAAATAGATTTCTGGTGTTGGACAAATTGTAAAGATTTTTTTTTTTTTTTAAACCGCCGCAAACTCCTGATTCACCTTTTTTCACTAAAGTTTCCGTATTAGCTTCTTATAGCATAGTGAGGTAATTGGCAAATCTACAAGAATTTTACTTTAGAAAAATAATATTTAGCCGGAATTTTTTTGGGGTTTGGTTAATTGGGTCCAAAACTGTATATTACAACTTGCACTCCTCTTCCTTCGCTTAACTTAAGTCTGACATGCAGTAAATACTCTGGTTCACCAGAAAAGATTGCAATTTGCACAGATTGAAGGTCACAAAAAATATCCTTTTTTTTTTTAAAGCAATTCATAGATTGTCACCTACATTTACAATAAATTTGGAGAATCGTTTTTCTGATGGACACTTCTAACAGCATTTTCCTCACCTCACCTTAGTATAAGCCCCAGTGGCCCCACCGGATCTGGCAACTTTTCTCCAGCAATGCTCCTTCATGCTGCTAGGCCTCATGTAAGCTCCACTTCTGCGTGCTGATGTCAGTTTCTTTCTTCCCACGCCTTCTAACATGGATCCACAGTTCTGCTCCAGCAAATGCAGGAGGTCGGCCGTAGTCTGGAGGTGGCTGACGACTGTCTGGGGCGAGCCCGCCTTTAACAACCAGTCGTCTAGGTCGGGGAAGACTGATACCACTAACCTGCGCAGATGGACTGCGACCACCGCCATCCCCTCCGTGAACACCCGTGGGGCGCTGGTAAGGCTGAAGGGGAGCACGGTAAACTGAAAGTGCTCTTGGCCTACCGTGAACCGCAGGTAACGCCGGTGGGCCGGCAGGACGGGGATGTGGAAATAAGCGTCCTGCAAGTCCAACGCTACCAGCCAGTCTTCTGGGTCCAGGGCAGCTAGGACCTGAGCCAAAGTCAGCATCTTGAACTTCTCCTTCCGGAGGAAGCCGTTGACGTTCCGCAGGTCCAAGATAGGGCGTAGGCCCCCTTTGCCCTTCTTGGGTACCAGAAAGTAGTGGGAGTAACATCCACACCCTACTTCTGGCCCAGGAACGCGTTCGATGGCCCCCTTGGCCAAGAGGGCCGTGACTTCCTCTTGCAGAAGTTGCAAGTGATCCCCCGACATGCGGTGGCATTGCGGTGGCATGGATGGAGGGGTCGCCTCGAAGGGGAGGAAGTAGCCCCTTCGGACGATCTGCAGCACCCACCTGTCCGATGTGATAGTGCGCCAGTGGGAGAGGTGATGGCGAACCCTGCCTCCCACCGGCGTCACATGGGCCTGAAAACTTGGACTAGGAAGGTTTTGAGGCGGGTGCTGTGGAGGGAGGTGTGGACTGGCCTCGCAGTTGTCCCCCACCGCCGCCACGGCGGTCTCCACGGCCGCCACCGCGCTGTTGAACATTCTGTGGCGCGTGGCTGGCAGCACGTGTGGGGGTGCCCCTTCCGTGGCCACGAAAGGAGCGAAAGGCACCCGATTGCTGGCGTGGGGCCGAGAGGCCCAAGGACTTGGCCGTAGCCCTGAGTCCTTAAAACGTTCCAGCGCATGGTCTGCATTGTCGCCGAAGAGGCGACGGCCATCGAACGGCATGTCCAGGAGTGTAACCTGGACATCGGCAGAGAAGTTGGCGGACCTCAACCAGGCGTGGCGGCGAACCGCCACCGTCGTTGCTATCGCCCTGCCCAGTGAGTCCGTTGTATCCAGCCCACACCGGATGGAATAACGCGCTGCGTCTCGGCCCTCCACAAGGGTTTGGGCGAGTTTAGCCCGGACCTCCTCCGGACATTGTGGCAGCACGTCCGCAACCGCGTCCCACAGAGTGTGGGTGTAGCGGCCCAAGAGACAGGGGGTATTAACAGACCGCAGCCCTAAGCTCACAGATGAAAACACCTTCTTCCCGAACTGTTCGTATCTCTTCGGTTCCCTGTCGGGCGGGGCCGACGGGAATGCGGTCTGGGAATTTGAGGCCTGGATGACCAGGCTCTCGGGGGTGGGGTGGGTGGACAAAAAGCATGGGTCGCCCGGGGTCGGGCGGTAACGTCTGGCCACGTTCCTATCCACAGGCGGACCTGTGGCGGGCTTGGACCAGGTGCCCACAAGAGCGTCACACAAGGCCTCATTGAACGGCAGCAGAGGCTCGCTGGAGCTTGACTGCGGTTTGAGGACCTCGGTGAGGAGGTTAGTCCTCACGGCCACGACGGGGAGCTCAAGGTTTAAGGCCTTGGCTGCCTTCGTCAACACTACGCTATATCTTGACCCCTCCTCCGAAGCCACAGTCGGAGGGGAGACAAATCCAGTGTCTGGCGATGTGTCAGTACCACTGGCCTCCCCAAGCTCGTATGTCCAGTCCTGTTGAGACTGGCACTCCCGTGCCAGAGGGTCCTCGGACCCATCCCAATCTTCCTCGTCATCTGTGTCCTGTAAAACAGGATTAGTAGACAGGGCCTCCTTGTGGAGATAAAAATCCCCAGAGGCCAATGAATCGGCTTCCGGCGCCAGAGTCGGACCGCAGGAAACATTGGGGACGGCGTCCACAGTGGGTGCCGGGGGCGACATCCGTGGGGCCGGCGCCGGTAAGGTCGACCGGCGACGACCCGGATCCGGAACCGGATCCAGTGAGGTCCTGCGGCGCCAGGACTGAAGTCGCCGGCGGCGCCGGGGCCGAAGCACCCGACGGCGTCGTGGCCGCTAGGACCTCCAGTCGGGCCCGTTGGGCCCGGAGGCGCCACGGAACCTGACTGAGGAGGGAGGGACCTCATGGCCACGAGGTACCGCTGGATCTCCTCCGGCGTCGCGCCGTGCCCAGGGACCCGAAGGTATGGGGCAGGCGGCGACGCTTGCAACTCCTGTGGAGCCGCGTGGGCGGTGTCGCCCGAGCCCCCAGCCGCATCGTGCGAGCATCGGAGAGTGTCGGAGGAACGATGACGTCTCTCCGACCTCTCATGCCTCTTACCTGAGGACTTGGATCCCGACGACCGGTGTCCACTCCCGGAGCTGTGATGACTCCGCCCCCGCGACCTGTCAATCGACCTCCGTTGGGACTGGGACCGGGACCTGGAGCGGCGCGGGGCCGACTGCCGGAGCTCGTGCCGCTTGCGGGACCGCTCCCGCCTAGCCTTTGACGTCAGGGCCCGGCAGTCTGAGCAGGTGCGGTCGTCGTGATCGAGGCCTAAGCACTTCAGGCACTGGCGATGGGGGTCCGTCACCGACATCAGTCGGTCGCACTTCGCGCAGGGTTTGAACCCGGGCATCCCTACCGGCACCGATAGAGTCGAAGACTCGAAGAAAAGAATGATCCAAAAGATCAAGTTTAGTCAAAAAAGACTAGGGGTAGAGCTTCTCCGGATCTGCGCTAGCTGGCGCGGAAAGAAAAAGAACGGACGTCAGAGCGCATGGGCGGCGTCTAATACTCCGACGTCATTCTGGCGCTAACGACGCCGACGACGGATGCGGAGCCGCAGACGACGCCTACCGATGCGCAGGGGTATTGCTACGCAAACATTTCCGGATCCAGTCTGACGCCTGGGGATATTCTAAGGTAAGGAATCTATCACTAACTAATGTCTCTTACAGATATATCGTTACACAAGTAGTAACATGTGCAACGGTATGGGACGCATTTAAAGTGTACATCCGTGGTATTGCAATGTCTAAACACTCAAGTGTCCTCCAAGCAATAAGGCATAGCCTGAAACATCTCGAAACTCAATTGTCAGCCCTACAAAAGGCAACAGCAGGGTAACTCCGATACTGACTCTGCGGAGCAAATTAAAGCGCTAATTTCTGAATATAATGAGGAGGTGGACAGGGAAGTACAGCATATGGGTAAATAGGCCACAGCGCGCACATATGGTGAGGGGTAACGACCTAGCTCACTGCTGTCTAGAATAATGCGGAATGAAAGACGACCTCTGGTGATAGATGAGCTGATGGCGTCAACGGGGGAGGTCCTCTCAGGGGAAACAGAAATACCTGAGGAGTTCAGAGACTACTATTCGGGACTATATAAGTCCAGATCCACTCGAGTGGAAGAGGAAATAGATGATTATCTTAGCTACATTAAAATGCCTCTACTGTCCAATTCCCAAAGAGAATTATTGATGATGCTCATACATCAGGATGAGATTATGGAAGCGCTGGAAGGGATGCGCTCTGGTAGTGCACCGGGAGCGGATGGGCTGACAGTGGGCTTTTATAAAGCCTTTTAAGATAAACTAGTCCCACATCTATCTACTCTATTTGACGACATCTGTGTAGAGGGTAGTATGCCTGGATCTATGAGGGAGGCACTTCTCGTCACAATTTTGAAGCCTGGGAAACCTGCTAATTTGTGTGGTTCCTACAGACCGCTTTCACTGATAAATGTAGATGCTAAATTGTATGCAAAAGTATTGGCCACGCGTCTAGCGTTACTCATCCCAGAAATGGTTGCTCGGGAGCAAGCAGGATTTATACCTGTCAGAAACCTCACTTATAATATCCGCACGGTGCTAGGAACCATGCAACATGTACGCCAGGAAAACAAAGCGCTAGCGATTTTCCTTGACATGGAGAAGGCCTTCGACTCAGTGAAGTGGCCCTTCATGCTGAAGGTGCTCCGTAAACTGGGGCTGGGGGAACCCTTTTTGCAGATGATAGGAGCCTTATACTACAAACTCACAGCGATACTGCGCATGGGTGATAGTGTCACAGAAGCTTTTGAAATAAGTAGAGGTACTAGGCAGGGCTGCCCACTCTCGTCCTTGTTGTATGCGTTGGTCGCGGAACCATTGGCATGTGCAATGAGGGAATACCATAGTCACGAGGGGAACAACTTTCCAACATACCAGATTGGTATCTCTACATATGCAGATGACACACTGTTATATGTCCGTGACCTGGAAACGAACCTTTCCTCAGTGCTCAGAGAAGTGGTTAGATTTGGAGCTCTTTCGGGACTGAAAGTAAATTGGACCAAATCAGTCGCGTTCCCATTAACACCAGTGACACTACAATTTGACATGGAGTACCCGTTGCAATGGACAACGGAACCGGTCAGTTATTTAGGGATTCAGCTCCATACGGACCCGGACGTTTTAGTACGGGAAAATTACAGGGTGGCTTTTACGAGGCTGGTTGAGGACGTGGACGCATGGTGCAAGTTACCCTTATCATTAATGGGTACGATTGCCATCATCAAGATGGTGGTATTACCTCGGTTTCTGTTTCTATTCAATAATATCCCAGTAGTTCTCTCCAAGGCCTTTTTCAAAAGCCTGACCCAAGTTCTTATTAAGCTCGCCTGGGGCGGTAAACAGCCCAGAGTCCAGTGGGAAATTCTAACGCTCCCTTATGACTGGGGGCACCGGACATGGAAAGATACTACAGAGTTGCCCAGGCGGCTCATCAACATACGTGGATACACGGGGATACTGCTATTCCTCATGTGATCCTCGAGTGTTCTTTTGCAGACCCTGCCCCATTACCAGCCACTGTGTTCTACCCGGCCGATCGCAGTATTGGTAACCTGGACTCGATTAAGGCCACAAATCAAGTGTGGCATGCGCTCTTACAGGAAAAGGACGGTGTGCTGCTGTACTCCCCACTTATGCCGATAGAATGGGCGGTATGGCTTGCCCCACTGAAAGAGAAAGGAGTCACGCAAGCATTGAATAAACTGGGCATTGTAAAAATGGAGGACTTATTTATAGACGGAGTAGTTAAAACCTGGGAGCAGATTCTCTCCTCGGATATTGAGGCCTCGCTATTACTACAATTCCAATTCCACAGGGTGCGCAGTGCGCTCCTAGAGCTATTAGGGCAGACCTGGCGGAACCCCCGGAGATTCCGGAACTCACTTATGTGATTAAAACGGCGGCCCCTCACAAGTTAGTTACGAACTTAATTAGGCTAGGAGTTCAACAAAAGGAGCAACAACACTCTAAGGATAGGATTGCGTGGCAGCGCGATTTACAAATGCAGATAGATGACAGAATGTGGAAATACTGTGTACGAATACAAGGAAGCTGTCTCTCAATGGGAGACACAGGCTGATTCATTTCAAATATTTGCAGCGCGTCTATTACACGCCAGAGAGACTGCATAGGTATGGGCTTCGACAATCCCCTGAATGTGAACATTGTCATGCACAGGAGGCAGATTTCTTTCATATGGCGTTGACCTGTCCTGGTGTTAATACATTTTGGAAAGATGTTTTTTCGGAAATGAGTGAGATCTTGAGAATAGAGATGCCAGCTAATTCTGCACTGGCACTGCTGGGTTACTCCAAGCCACTACCGGTGGCATTGAGACGTCTAGCTGATATAGGCCTGTTGATAGCTAGGCGGGTAGTGGCTGTATGCTGGATGAGGGGCCCGTTGCCAACTAAGAGGAGATGGGCTAGAGATATGTTGTATTGCAGCACGCAATCGGAAACTTACAGTGAATTGCTTCCGCCTAAGGCCCGGCCCAAGGATTTCTGGAGTCTGTACAGGACATATTTAAACACTGGGGATAGTGAAGTACCAACGCAGGGTGAGGCGAATGTAGGATAGGAATCGCACACTGAAGAAAGGGAGGGGATAGCACAGGGTGCGATGAGGGACGGACAGGAACTGATGGAGGAGGAGACAGGACAAGATTAAGGGGACATATAGATGAATTCTAGAGATAGAAAGGCAGGTAGGAATTCTGGGTATAGTGGATCCCTATAGGTGGGTGGGGTGGGGGGTCGGGAGTAGGGCTCCGACCAATTGTTTACACAAAGACGTGGAACTGTAGGGAGAGCTGAGTTGTGTTGACTTGAATGTCGTAAAGGGCAGAATACAAAGTGAATGTAGGTTGCCCCTGGGACGGAAGGGGTAGGGCTGTAAGTAGGTTTACATTCATGAGGATGGGTTGAGATGGTAAGTGTCTGGTGAGGGAAGGGTGGGGGCTAGTTGGGGTTAGCTTTGTACTCTGAGGTACAAGCAAATGTTTTAAGCCTGCATTTTAGTGAGGTAGGCACGGCAATCATTGACAAGGTACTACACACCCACAGGCGAGGAGGGCGAAACAGGCCAAACACTGCGGAGCTGCAGATAAAACGGAGACTCTTGAATTGCGTATTGTTTGACTGCCGCCGGACCTCCGGGGTGTCGGCTAATTGGCTATGTATGGAGTGACCAGATGATGCAGTTTTGCTGCCTATGATTTGCTGCCCGCCTCCGGGTTGTAGGCTACATGCTGTGTGATATGATTAAGTACGTAAATAAAGGTTTTTTGAAACTTAAAAAAAACACAAGAGGTGAAGAAATGGCAGTGGTGCAAGGAGGAAAACAGGAACAGATTGATGACTGGTCCTGGGTGGCATCAGTCTTGAGCAATAAGTGTACCTAGCAAGCCTAAACATTTAAAAGAAAATAGAAAATTAAATCTAGAGATTACAGTTTGTAACCAAAAGGATTTAATTGATACAAACCCACATATGATCAGCCTCTGCTCTTGGAATGTTCATGGTTTTGATAGTTTGGGACACGACCAATGAACCGCAAACTTCTTGAAACAGCACAACCTAATATTGCTACAAGAAACCTGGAACCTTTGTAAAACTTCGATCCCAGGCTATATTGAGTTTCACGTCCTCGCTGAAAAATTATCAAAATGTGGTCACCCGAGAGGAGGCTTATCAACATACATCACCCAACAATACACATGCCAAGTAGAAGAAGTCGACACTGGGGCGAACTGGATACTAGCAATAAAACTTACGGAGAAGCTGGACCAGGGCCCATGTACTCGTAACTTATTAGTGATTAATGTTTATGTACACCCGGAAAAGAAAGAGAAAAATGAAAAATTGATAACATTATTAACTTTGATCAGGGCAATGCAAAACACCCATGAGTCTTGTTCCATGATTATCTCAGGGGATTTTAATAGCAATCTAACAAAATAATCCAAGCTAAACCGGGCTTTTTTATCTTGAACAATAATGACAATGGGGACAATGGCATACCTGTAACCTTTGTAAGCGGCAACCGGAAGTCAACAATAGACTTCACAATAATAAGCAAAAATTTGATATCGAAGGTGAGCTCATTTTCAGTGGGGCAACGCGTGGAAAGTGACCACCTTTCATTAATTACCCCCCAAAAAATGCTGGTCAGTAAGACGGAAAAACAAAACACCAGCAGTCAGTATACTAAAAATTCAATCTGCGTAAACAGAAATGGGGAGGAAAGGAAATAAAACCAACCATGGATAAATTCAAAAACAAACTGCTCAGACTAACACCGGAAGAAAAAGAAAACCCAATAAAAACATGGGAATACCTATGTGAAGTCGTAACAAGATGCCCCCCAATCGCAAATCAAATTGCGAGAAGATTCAGAACTGGGGAAAAGCCTTGGTATAATATTACCTTGAGAGAGGAAAAAAGGAAAATCGCACGAGAAGTCCGGAAGCAGGTATTAATAATAAAAAGTGGAAAAAAACAGACAAGCTGAAATTGAAATCCATGCGGAAAAAATACAAGACCATGCTGAGTAACGCAAAAACAACATACCAAGAAGAAATCTGGACCAAATTACTAATTGCCGGGAAACACAAAAACGCCCGAAAATTTTGGGGTATCATCAACAAATTGACAAAGTGTAATACCCTAAGTCAGGAGGCAGGCATTGGAGAATGTAAGTGGATCCAACATGTCAAAAACATGTTAATCGTCTAAACCTGCATTGTATATCGATTGTAAAACTTGCACTAGAAACTCTGAACATGCGGGTACTATCTTAAGAACAGGAAATAGACCACTAGAAGAAACTTCAAAGGTAACTGCGGGTTGTGACAATGGGAACATAAGGAAATCTGAAAACTCTCACTAGTAAATCAGAAAAATTAGTAGATATAGTGCCCAATACCCTAGTAACAACAGACCAGCTAAAAACAATTATAAATCGCCTGAAAAAAGAGGGGGCAGCGGGTCCCACCGGGCTTCCAAACTCCATCTTTAAACACTCACCTGAATTCTGGGCAGAATATTTAACACCACTTTTTAACGCAATTTACAACCAGCAAAAACTGCCCAGATCCTGGAACGGGAGCATAATTCACCCCATTTTCAAACAAGGTGATCACAATGAGCCTGGGAACTATAGGCTGATTTCACTGACGGATGTGGAGGCAAAACTATATGGGTCATGCTTACTATCTCGCCTTCAAGGCTTGATGGAAACCACGAATATAATACCAATGTTCCAAACGGGTTTCCGGCCAAGAACCGGTTCACTAACAAACCTGACAACCCTGTCTCTGTTGAAAGAAAAAGCAGAAAAAAGGAAGACAAGACTGTACGCTTGTTTTATAGACCTGCGAGCATCCTTCGACAGGGTGAACAGAACCCGACTGTTGGAACAACTGAGATCATGGGGCCTCCCGAAGAAATTACTGGATGCAATTATAAGCTTGTATAGTAACACCTGGGCTATAGTTAAATTGGGAGACGGTTGCAGCGTCACGGCCGAAATACAACACAACAGGGCCTGAAACAAGGCTGTGTACTGGCACCAAGTTTATTCAACCTATATAAGGCAGACATAGTCAGTCACATGGAGGTCGGGAAAGGTCATCCTCCCTATCTGTCAAAAATCCCAATCCCCTTCCTGCAGTATGCGGATGACATTGTCGTTCTGTGTCAAACGCCAATAGGCCTGCGAAGGATGATTAACAACTTGGTAACTTATTTGGAACACGAATGCTTGGAACTAAATGAAGACAAAACCAAAGTGGTCCGCATCGTGGGTCCAAAACAGACAGCATTCAAATGGTACGCAAATAGTACCCCAATAAAGGAGGAAACATCATATAAGTACCTAGGTCTGAAACTGGGGCGAGGTCAAACGATCAAAGAACACAAAACAGATGTAAAAGCAAAAACACTGTCCTTGATCTAGGCATACCGACATTTGCAAAAATAACTAAGCTGCCCAAACTACGGACATCTGCTGGAAGTGATGAAAACACAATCCCTACCCACCTTGTCATATGCATTGGCCACCTGATGTGGTAAGGAAGCGGGTCTGTTAAACAGTTTACAAACAAAGAGATAGAAAGCCGCCCTAAACCTCCCAAAATCGGCCGCACCGGCGCAGATTCGTCTAGAATTTGGCCTTTTGAACCAGAAGTTTTGCAGTATGGGAACCTTTGTGAAACTCTGCCACAAATTACGAACGTCAGAAAAAGGCTCACTGGATAACCTGTGTTGGGAAGAAATCGCCACTCAGCAGAAACAACACGTGCCAAACAGTTGGGGAGATTTTTTGTCTCAATCCTTGATCCGTATAGGAATCGAAGAAACCTGGGCCTCAATGCCCGATAGAAATACCTTTGACAAAATCACAAACAATGTTGTCAAATAAGAATCCTATCTGGAAGATAAAACAAGTACAGCAAAACGACGACACGAGTGGACTGTGATAAATTCATACTCCGGGATAAAGCCACAGACGTATCTGGAAAGTCACTTCAATAGGTTCCTAAAACAAAGATATATAAACCATCGATTAGGCCTACAGTTTTCAAAGGACTTGTTACCATCCTGGCAAAATTGTTACATTGACTTTAATTTTCGTCTATGTGGATATCAAAATGAATCATTAACTCACTTATTATGTGCTTGCCCGGCGCTTAATGATTTAAGGAGACAGCTTTTAAAGGACATTTTTAACAAATTGAACATTCGGACATGTAGGCAAGCAGTAATTCGATGGCTAGATGGATCATCTCCTATGTTGGCATGTAGGAGGGTTAAATATATGATGAAAGCCCAATCCCTCCTACAGCAAGCCTAACAGGGAATTATAGCAAAAAACTGAAATATATTTCATTTTATTCTTCATATGACCAACAGACTCAATAAAAGTAATAGTTACATATGTGTTTTTAACTTTTTAGAAATGTTTTTGTAATAATTTTTAATAATTTATACAATAAAAATTGACTTGACTTGACTTGAGTTTATAGGAAAGAATGTTTTTGGTGAGGAGAATTATATAGCAGGAAAACGATATAATTCACCAGAATAAACAGTACCTAAGCAATTCATCAAATACCTAATATAAATAAATTATAGCCAGACTGTACATAGTTTCATAAGGGATATTGTAATATTTTATATTGTTGTGCATACGTTAACTGTTCAAGGGATGATGTGTTATATTCAGCTAATCTGTATCACTGACTATAGAAAGTAGAATGTATAGTTCCCTGGTAGCAAAGGCAAGCTTGGTTAGCCAGACAGCTGTGGAGATCATGGGATATGTAGCCTTTTTCTCCCAGGAAGTTATATCAAATTTACAGAAAGTCTAATCCGTACACAAGTAGTCTGTGCACATAATGTGCTGCGGATATCGAAACAATGTCTTTGTGGAGAATTTAGCCTGAATTGCTTAAATGAAACCAGAAATAACCTGCTTGTTTCCTCCTAGTTACTTAATAGATAAGAATGTAAAAACAAATTGTGTTATAACTACCCTATATAATTGTATTAACAAAATATCTATTTTCCCTGAACAGGACAGAAAACAGTATATCTTTGGTGAAATCCTGCTGGAATGAACTGTTTGCACTCGGCCTAGCCCAGTGTGCGCAAGTAATGAACGTGGCAACCATATTAACTGCATTTGTTAACCACCTTCATGGTAGCCTTCAGCAAGGTAAAATACTTATATTGCAGTGCAGCCAGTGCACATGATTTGACAGAATGTTGTTTTCAGTTGGGATACTTTATGCTTGCTTTTTTATGCCTGGTTATTTTAACAAATAGCCACTTTACCTGTTTTGTTTTTTTAACCTAATGTATCAATTTTAGCACCCATGAAATGGAGCATAGGTACTAAAATTGCAAATTATTTGGAAACTTATCATTTTGGCATGTAGCAGTTTCAGTGGAGCCTTGCATTAAGAGAGTACCCAAAGCGTGTGCTTTTCTCTCAGATTTCCTGGAGTGTAAAATCTGCACGTGTCTTTTAGGAGAATTTCATGGTGCTGACTGCTTTGTGATTAGCTACCTCATTAAAATTTTAGAAGTAGCTCCAGTAGGTGAAACGAATAATGTACTGTACTTCTGTCTCTTTTAATAAATCAGCATTTTAAAAGTCCCTCCCAGAAAAGGATGATTACTTGGCTGGTTGCAAGGTTGATTCTTCAAACTCTTCTGCATGGCATTATTTTGAGATGTTATCAATGAATAACAAGCTAAAAATGCTCTTTATATTCTGCCATATTCTATAGCTGAATCAATGGATGTCATTTTGACTTCAGGTAAAACAAAGGCCATGCAAAGGAGTATCGCTCAGCTCATGCAAAGAGGGACAACACTGTTTATAAATGTTTTGATTTTTTTCTTTTGTAGATAAGTTGTCGTCAGAAAGAGTGAAGCTAGTGATGGACCATATTTTCAAGCTTCAAGAATTTTGCAACAGTATGGTTAAGCTAAATCTTGATGGTTATGAATATGCCTACCTGAAAGCCATCGTCCTCTTCAGCCCTGGTAAGTTTAAGTCTTTAAAGAAAAAGCGATGCATTTGTGGTTTTGGGATATTGATTTGAAACTTTAATTTAAACCTCGTCTCAGTTTGTGAAGATTTCGACCAACATATAATAATTTTATACGGGGTCTTGTATGAACACTATTCACTTCTCATTCTTTTTTTTTGAAAAATCTTTATTAACATGAAGGCAGAAGATATATTCACAATATCATATTCAGAGGCTAGTGTCATATTAGCATCGGTTATTGCCAAGATAAACTTATAAAACAAATCACATTCTGGCATGGGGCATTTATCTTCCCATTATGTACATGGATGAATTGTCAGCAACCATTTCGCACAGACTTTATCTCACCTTCATAACAAACCCATTGTATATTCTGTGATCTGTCCACCTTCAGCACAGTTATCCGTTCCTAGCAAATTCAACTAACAGAAAAAAGAAAAACAATAAAACCCAACTATTGTCATCACTCAGTAGAAGGTTATACCCGCTCAAATCCAGTTATTAGCCACTGCACATGATCAGCACGTTACTCTTGCGCCACCCCAGCTTGAACCAGAGTTCATTATTTATGCCCGCCCTTCCTAGTCCTCCTCCTCCTCTGAATCCAAGTCCTCGTCTTCCGGTAAGGGTTCACATTGTTCTCCCCTGTATTCGTTCCAGGGCTTCCACACCTTATTCCATTTACGGGGGCAGGCTCGTAGCACGTAGACCGCCCTTTCCTTCACCATTAGTAGGTCCATATTCCTGACCCACCCAGCCACCATAGGCAGTTCCGGGGTACCTCATTTTTGTGCAATGTCTCGCTTGGCCACTGTCACAGCCAACGTGACCCATAGCTGTCCATACCTGTCCAGGTCATTAGGGTCCCAAATGTTCAGTAGGCACTTACGGGGTTCAGGCAGGATTGACAGTTTAACGGCCTGGGAGACTGTGCGCATAATTTGCTTCCAGATGTCTTGGATCAGTGGGCAGTCCCATAGTGTGTGGAACAGAGTTCCCTCCTCCCCGCAGACCCTGAGGCAGAAGGGGTGTGGCGCCCTCTGTATTCTGTGAAGAAGTGTTCTGGTGTAATAAGTGCGATGCAATATCTTGAGTTGCACTAACCTGAACCTAGCCAAAATGCCTACTTCCCTTGGTGACGCAAGCGCCTCGTTCCACTCTGAGTCATCCATTTCTCCTAGTTCCCCAACCCATCTCTCTCTAAGTTTCTGCGTGGGGTCTGTCAGGTTGTTAACCAGCTTTTTATATGTGAGAGAGGTTGCCTTCTGTTCCATAAAGTCCGTCAGTAGCCTATCCTCTAGTGGCGACGATTCTGGGAGTGTGGTGTCAGGTGGAATTGCTTGTAGTAGTGCGTGTCGGATCTGCACATATCTAAATGTTTCAGTGGGGCCCAAACCATATTGTTGCTGGAGCTGTGGAAACGCAACTACCGTGCCTTTGTCCCAAAGGTCTCCTACCGTGGAAATTCCTATGTGATCCCATTGCGCGAATCCCTTACAGGACCTTAAGTTCCCTAGCGATCTTGTGTCCCACAATGGCGTCATCCTGGTGATTTTCCCCTTCCAACCCAGTCGAGATTGTGCTGCATGCCACAATGCTGCCGTATGATACGTCGGCCCGAGTAGGTTCCTAACTTGTGAGAAATTATACAGCACCGAGAGCATGCCGTCCGTCCCCAACTGTGACCAGTCCGCCTTGTACGCGGGGTCTCTCCGCGGGACGTGGATCCAGTGATTAATTATCTTAAGTTGGGACGCCCAATAGTACAATTGAAGGTTGGGTAACGCGATCCCCCCTTCATTCCAGCTGTTCACTAGTTTGTCATGCGCTATAGGGCTGGGCCGTTGCTCCACAGTAAGTTGGATACTAGTGCAGCGACTTGTTTGAAGTAACGCGGTGCCACCATATAAGGGGTATTTTCTAGCACATAGAGAAATCTGGGGAGAGCCATCATTTTATATAATGCTGCTCGCCCAAGGAGGGTCAGTGGCAGGGTTGCCCAGTATTTAACATCTGCACGTAGGCGAGCCAGAGGTGGCATCAAGTTTTCGGCATAAAAGTCCGCGGCATTATTAGTGATGAAAATACCCAGGTATTTAAAGGAGGTGGTTGCCAACGTCAGGGGGCAATCGTCTTGCAACAGTGGTTCCGGGCCGTTAAGCACGTATATTATTGATTTGGACCAATTCAGGGTGTATCCTGACGCTTTTCCGTGCTCATCGCACAGATTCAATAGGGCAGGGATGCCTTCATTAGGATTAACCATGTAAATCCGCATATCATCCGCATATAGGGAAACTTTATCCTCCCAACCTTCCTCCCAAGTGATGCCCCAAAACAGTGGCGTTGCTCTAAGCAAGATGGCCAATGGCTCTAGTACCAGCGCAAACAGTAGGGGCGATAGCGGGCACCCTTGTCTAGTTCAGCGCCCCAATGGGAACGTTGGTGAAATGTGACCATTTGCTACCACCTGTGCCACCGGTGATGTATACAGTAACCGTACCCACGCAAGATATTTCGGGCCGAAGCCCATACGAGCAAGGACTGCAAATAGATACTCCCATTCCACCAGGTCGAAAGCCATTTTGGCGTCTAGGGATAGAATTACTGCTTGTTCTGAAAGGAGATGTGCCCGAGCCAGCACCCCATGTACCCTCCGCAGATTCAGTGCCGTGCTCCTGTGTGGCATGAAACCCGATTGATCGGGGTGTATCAGGGTGTGTAGGTGCTGGGTCAAACGACTGGCCAGGAGTTTCGCCAGGATTTTCGCTTCAACGTTAAGCAAGGAAATGGGTCGGTATGAGTTGCACACAGTCGGCGGCTTAGCTGGTTTAGGAATGGCTACTATTGTGGCCGTGCGCTGGTCAAGTGGGAGTTCCGCCCTCTCCACACTCTCAACATACATATTTAGCAGGGGCTTGCTCAATACAGAAGCCGTCGCTTTATACCATTCTACGGGTAGCCCGTTGGGCCCTAGTGCCTTGCCGGATTGCAACGCCTGTATTGCCAATTGGATTTCGTCCTCCGTCAAGTCAGTGTCTAGTTCCCGCTGTGCTTCTTGTGAAAGCACGGGGATAGCAATGTGTTCGAGCAAAGCCATCGCCTCCTGTTCCGTGACGGTTCGCACCGGGGTGTATATCTCCTGATAGTGGCGTGCTAGGGTGCGCACTATTTGTTCAGGGTGTGTCTGTAGCCGGCCATCATGTGCGTAGATTCTTTGTATCCCTCTGTTACTGCCGCCCTGTTTGTCCAACCAAGCCAGCATCCTCCCAGCCTTGTCGCCCACGTCATATATTCTGTGTGCGGTGTTCGCCAGATGCCCCCTAGTAGTCGTTGTGAGGTGAGCCAGGTGTTGTTGCTGTCGGAGCTGCAGCATATGTGTTGTTTCAGGGGTGGGGTCCGACATGTGGGCGGTGTTTGCGGTGTGTAGTGCCAACTCTAATTTTGCGAGTTCACTTCTGGACTCTCGTTTATGCCCTGTGATCGCTGCTATGGCTGCGCCGCGCAGGACTGCTTTGTATGCTTCCCAAAGCATCGAGGGCGAGGAAACTGTCCCTACATTTTGGTTAAAATAGTGCGTTGTGGCTAATTTGAGTTTCTTTCTGATTCCAGGGACTGTTAAATAGTTGGGGTATATTGGGTATATTCTGGCGCGCTTCCTCTCTTTGGTAGTAAGGTGGAGGGACACTGGGGAGTGATCAGAGATGCCTCTGGGCAGAATGTCTAGTTTGTCTATTGATCCCAACCCCACCCCTAAAAATAAAAAGTAATCAATATGTGAGAGGCTATTATGTGTAGAGGAGTAGTGCGTGTATTGAGTCGCCGTGGGGTTCAACTGACGCCATACATCTGTGAGACCCAGTGCGCTCAGAAAACCCGGAAGCGTGGCAGCCCCTCTCGGGCGCTCTCGTATGGGAAAGGTGTCCAGTAAGGGGTCAGTTATTGCATTAAAGTCCCCCCCCAATGATCATATCACCCTCTGGGAGGTCAAGGAGGAACTGCCCAAGCGCCGGCAATGCTGTAGAGTGGAGTGCCGGGGGGATGTACACGGATACCACATTGAGGGGTCTCCCCTCCCATTGGCCATGTAGCGCCGCAAAACGACCCTGGTCGTCCGTCTTGCGGCTTTCAACCATAAAGGAAGAGTTCTTTTTAAGGAGTATCCCAGTGCCCCTGGATCCCGTAGTGAATTCCGCGTGTACTGCCATGGCATACCCACGTCTGTCAAGTGCTTTGCATGTAGTCCCTGCCAGGTGCGTCTCCTGAAGCATTACTAAATCAGGCCCGTGGCGTTTGATGGTTTGCAAGACCAAACCTCTTTTAATTTTGTCCCCCAGGCCTCTAACGTTCCATGTGAGCAGTTTCAGGGGGGGCACTACTGCCATTGCAGGGGCGCCCTCAGCGGGTGCATCTTGTTCCTGCTGGGCCATCAGGGCGCGCGACCAGTGTCACTGACGTGTGGCAGTGGGGTGTAACGCATATGCAACGACGTTTGCTAGGGTACCATAAGTGTACGACCTGCAGTAGGACCGTGTTCCACATGAAAGTAGTGATGACTAAGAACAATAACAGTAACATTACAACTGCTCCCCCCCACCCCCTCCCTTGCACCGCGGACGAACTCCCGCCCGCATCCCCAACTTGGCAGAGTGCTTAATCCCATCCCTAACTATCTTACTTGCTCGTGGGGTTGGTGAGTCCCCTACAGGCACCGGCCAATGCCCGCCCTACTCAGCTCCATCAGCTTCAGGGTCCCAAAGGCTGCAAGTGTGTTGTCCCTTATGCAGCATATTCAATCAAACCCTGACAGGCTGTCCTGAGTCAAGTGGGTCCCTTTCAAGATCAGATTCCAGTCCTGCGGCGCCTTCTTCGTTCGTGGGGCTACTGGACGGGTGTTCCGCCGGCCTCCCGTTGCGTTGGTTCTGGCGGTCCCCGTGTGGGCGTTGGGGTTGGCCCACCTGTCTCCATCCATCAAGCCATTCTTGTGCCACCTCCGGCGTATCAAAAAACCACGTTTTCCCGTCTGCTACAATCCGCAATTTGGCGGGGAAAAGCATCGAGTATGGTAGGCCTCTGTCACGTAGCGTCTTTTTCACTTCAGTGAATGATTTCCGGCGCCTAGCCACCTCCGCCGTGTAGTCCGGAAAGAAGGCCAAAGTCGAGTTCTGAATTTTTACAGGTGGTGAGACCCTCGCCGCTTGCAGGATGGCGTCCCTGTCTCTAAAATTAAACAGTCTAGCTAGTACAGGCCGCGGTGTGGCTCCAGGCTTGGCAGCCCCGCCAGGAACCCGGTGTGCCCTTTCAACAGAGAAAAAGTGTGACAGGCCTTTAGGTTGTAGCTTGGTTTTGATGAGGTCCTCGACGTACAAATCCATTGCACCTTTTCCCTCCGATTCCGGAAGGCCTAGGATGCGGACGTTGTTTCTCCGGGAGCGCCCTTCCTGATCGTCAAGCTTGTCCTGTAGTTGTTTGGTGACTTTTTCCATTCGCTCCATCGCTACTTGCAGGTCTGAAGTGTCCTCAATGAGCGATTTTGTAACCACCTCCACCTGAGACACCCTTTCCGACATTTTCTTAAAGTCCGCCCGTAGCAGATTAACTTCGGAAGAAATGGAGCCCACCGTTGTCTGTACTTCGGAGAGGGTTCTCATAATGTCCTCCAAGGTCACCTTTTTCGTCCCGTCTGTGTCCGGAGCTGCGCCTGTAGAGTGTCGCCCGCCACTCTGAGGGTGTCCGTGTTGGCTGTATGCAAATTTGTCGAGTTTCGCCTGCGTCGACGCACTCCTTGTACCTTTGCCTGCCATGGCTTTGTGCTTGCGAATGTATAGCCTGCGCTTGGCGGTATTCTCAGTACCACGCGTCAACGAGCTGCGTGGCCCCCTTGGGCGTCAGGCGGTGTGCAGTCGGGTGGGTGTCCCACTGGTTCCAAGGGCTCGTTCTGTCTCCCACAGGGCCCAGGCGCGCTTTAGGCGGCGGCCGCGATGATCAGTACGCCGGTCCCAGTGCTGTCTTTGTGCGGCCTGCCGCGCGGCCACCCCGGTCCCTCGTGCTCACTTTACTGTGCCGTGCCTCGGTGCTCCCGTGTTTCTTCGTTGATCCCCTGGTAGGGGTCACCCTGCATACGGTGTTCAGACTGCAGCGTTTGGGGCAACTGCTCAGTCAGCCACGGCGCCCCTCGTTGGGTCGGCCACCACTATGGACGCTCCCTCAGGATGTTCTCCCTGTGCCAGGATTCAGGGGCTCAGACCCGTCCCCCCGTTAGTCGTGAGTGAGGACTCGGGGATTAATGTCACTGCGGGAGGACGGCAGGGCCTCCGGCGCGATCGGCCTCACCTTGCAGTGCGAGTGTTGTGCCTGATCGTCTTCTCTTCCCAATATGGCGCCGTCCGAGACCCAGGGATATCTCCGTCTGCGCCGGTACTTGCACCGTGTTTTAATGGTTTAAGCAGCCAGTACTTGATGCGGCAGTCCTTCTCGCCCTCACGGGGGTTTATGCCAGCAATGCGGAGCGTTGGAGCAATCCTCGTCTCCGAGTCTTGAAGGGGCCGGCTGATGCCACCGCGCCCAAGCCGAACAGGATGTACTTCCGCCCGGGCCCGCCAGTTACGCCATGCCGGTGCGGCCAGGCAGTCACAGGCCCCAGCACGTCGCTTCAGGACGGAGCAGTTCTCGGCATCTGATTGCCGCCGGGACTGGATCAAACAGCGCCGCTCGGGCCCCCGAGCCGATGCCGCTACTTCGGGCGGGCGATAATGCGGATAGATGAACGGATTTCAATGCGGGCCGCTATGCCTTGGGGAGCTCCCACTTCAAGCTGCCGCCATGCTCGGCAGTTGGCCACGCCTTCATTTCTCATTCTTCAGTCAGTGAATGCCCTTACTAAATGTTTACATTTATTGATGATGAAGTGCAAACCTGTCTCCATATTTTAGTTTCATATGTAGTGTGCCGTTTTATCTTCAAAGGTGTATTTTATTCTCACATTGTTAGTTTACTGGCTGTATCTCTATCTCTATATACAATGCAATGTATAGTTATGTGGTTGGATACAGTGGTTCCTAACTTGGAAATGTCCCTTAACAAGAAGTCTGTGATGGTGATGCCCTGTTGGATAGTTATTGTAATAAATTGATCTATTGTCATACTTAGTGTTCAACTCCCCTGATTGCATAGAACAGCTCTGCACTAATTGACAGAGAAGACCTATTACTGCACACCCTCGGTACAAGTTTTTCTTCTCTCTGAGAAGCATGAAAAACAACCCACCACCAGAGAAATGTCCTGTGAACTATAGGAGATGGACCACTAAAAATAGTAAACTAGTCCCTTCAATAATGAATAATTTATTAGTACCTTGCCCTCTTTTTTTATAAAACTTCATCAATACCTGGCCTAACTAAAGGGCTAAATACTTAATTTTATTGGCTGAAAGATGCACACTAAAAGAATACCCAAAGTATGCAATGACTTCCTAGCACTTAATATTGCTATTAAGATCAGCTTGAATTACACCATCTGAGGTCTTCTGGTGTGTAATAATTCACTCTAAAGTGTCACTATGTAATCATTCAGATTATTTAAGCTTTATTTCCTTGAAACAAATATTTAGTTGGCATACAAAGATCAGTTTTATATGAAGAGAACCTACAGCACTCTTGGGATCATCAAGGTTTCATATGTAGTTATTGAGTGAGTCTTACAATACCATTTATTCTATTGTTCTCCCAGACCCTTGATGTGCTTGCACGGTTTCCCATGTCGTACTGTACCACTTTAGGTTGCAAAATTAATATTTCAGTTTCTTTCATAATGTTCCCACAGTAAAGTGTAATAACAGCTAGGAAGTTAGTTGTTGGCTGGGGTGTAGGTGTAGGTGTGGGGGTAGAAATGCAGATACTTTGGCATGGTGAATTTCAAGTGATTCTGTGGGTAGGGGGATATATGATGGCAAGCTGAGGGTGTGTAGGGAAAGGTAATACCTGGTTGTGGATGTGTCTTTAAGGCTGGTAAAGGTGAAACCCGAGCCCCAAATAATGGAAGTGGCAGGAACTGCATGATTAGATACAGAGCACATGGCAAACAGTATTCCGAGATAGGGTTTGGTTGTAATCGGGGACATCTCCGAAGGGTAGAGAGGCAAAAGAGCAGCCTTTCTATTGTAGAGTTTCTATGCTGAGTCAGTTGTATAATGAAGCCTACAGAATATAGAAATCCAATTGTAGCTTGAAACAAATTTCTTTAACCTTAAAAGAAAGAATCATTGTCAAATTGATAAATATTCTAAGAAACAGGCAGCCTGTAGCATTCAGTTTAGGATTGCTGACTTATGTTATGCTTTGTTATGTGTGGTTACTTTGTGTGTTCCAACAGCTAGTATGGTCACAAAGCACTCTTCATCTGGGCATTTTCTATTCATAATTACACTCAATGGGAACACTGCACAACACCTCCAAAGGGTAGTTCAACAACATTTGCACAGAAATGTGCTTATTTTTCTGGTTATAGGCTTGCATCTACACCTGCAAAGAAAAATATGCTAACAAGCACCAAGCTGATCTTCTCAGCTTTCTTTATTTCCGAACTGTATGTACAGAGTTTCGACTTTTGGAAGTACACCATAGACACAAAATCTGTCTGGGGGACAAAAGATTGGCATGTTCAGGGAACTGAGGCCTTATTTAGAGCATGCCTTTTACCACGTAAGATGATTTTCCTGAATAAAACAGTGCAACAGACTTCTGTCTTTGAATAGTCAAGATGAAGGATTAGAACACACCCTGTATTCCAGTGTTGTCACATTTTGAGAACTGGCAGCACTTAACTCACTTCAGTGTGGGTACACTAGATACCATGATACGTAATGGTTCTTTTAATTCAGCCTATGCCTTTCTGCCTATACCACTTCTGCCCAGAGTGCTGAAGATCAAGCACGACAGGGCCCATGTCATTCTTGTGGCTCCGGATTGGGAGCGAAGAGTCTGGTATCCCGAGCTGCTCAACATGGCCATCGATCCTCCTATACGACTGCCTCATCGGAAGGATCTTCTGTTGCAGTAGCAGGGGACGATCCTCCACTCGAACCTGTGCAGCCTCCAACTCCTTGCGTGGAGATTGAGCAGGTGCAGTTGACGTTGTTTGACCTGCCTCCCGAACTCTGTGATGTAATCTTGGCAGCCAGGCGTCCCTCCACTAAGACTGTATACGCCTGTAGATGGAACACATTTGTGGCATGGTGCACAACAAAGGCTGTGGACCCTCTTTCTGAGGTTTTCTTGTTCTTCCTCACTCTAAGCCAGGGTGGTGTGGAGTGCAAAAAAACGATGGATTTGGGCCCAGATCTTTGGACTGGGGTGAATGTGTGACATTGATCCACATTCTGTCCATCACCTGTTTTGTTTGCAATTGCCGCCATAAGTGCGCTGGGGATGCCCAGACGTGGGTCCCAGGCACTCCACACCACTTGGAGTCAAGCTAGCCGGGCTGATGAGAGGTGTTACCTCGAAACCGGTCCGGTCCTCGGATGTTTGATTCCGTTATGGGAAGGACATGGCTTTTGTAGTTCGGACTGGACTGTTCCCATGGGGCAACAGGGTCAGAGCTGATTTGCATATCGCCATTGTCTAACCCAGGGTGGTGTGGAGTGCAAAAAAACGATGGATTTGGGCCCAGATCTTTTGACTGGGGGAATGTGTGACATTGATCCACATTCGGTCCATCACTTGTTGTTTTTGCAATTGCCGTCCTTTCTTTGGCCCAGCGGGGCTCTGCTCTGGGTACTCTTAAGGGCTATCTCTCGGCCATTTCAGCCTTCCGTAGGCTTCCTGATGAGCCTTCTCTTTTCCAGTCCCCTGTTGTAAATAGATTTCTTAAGGGCATTACGCCTCTTTTTCCTCCTGATCCCTTCGTAATGCCCCAGTGGGACTTGAGCTTGGTTCTGATATATCTTATGTGCGCTCCCTATGAGCACCTGCATAACTGTCCTCTCAGACTTCTCACTTTGAAAACTGCCTTTCTGGTGGCCATCACCTCTGCACGCAGGGTGAGTGAGCTACAAGCTCTGTCTTCCAAGCCTTCCTTTCTGGCTGTCCATCCGGACAAGGTCGTCCTTAGAACTAGATCTTCCTTTCTTCCCAAGGTGGTTACTTCTTTCCACATTGGCCAAACCATCACTTTGCCCACCTTTCCACCTCCGCATCCTTCAAAAGAGGAAGAGAGGATCCACCGTCTAGATCCAAAACGTACTTTCCTTCTACTAGGATCACACCAAACAATTCCGGGTGGACGACCAGCTCTTTGTTGGGTACGTCGGCGCTAAGAAAGGTCAGGCCGTGCACAAACAGACCATCTCCAGGTGGGTTGTTCTGTGCATCAAAGCCTGCTATTCTTTGGCAAAGAAGTAGCCTCCAGTGGGACTGCCCTACCATTCCACCAGGGCGACGGCAGCTACCAATGCTTTGGGACGAGGAGTCCATCTAAATGACATCTGTCCGGCGGCTACGTGGGCATAGTTTCACACGTTCACTAAACACTACTGCCTGGACAACCAAATCCGGCGAGACTGATTCTTTGGCTCTTCTGTTCTCCAGGACTTTTGGTGTGAACTTAGTTCGCAGACCCACCTCCTGGGTTGGTACTGCTGAGGTATCTATTCTAAGGTAAGGAATCTATAACTAACTTTCTTTCAGAAGAACAAGTTACTTACCTTCGGTAATGATATGTCTGTTAGAAACATAGGTTAGTTATAGATCCCTAACCGCCCCACCCATCCTCCCCTTTCTGCAAACTGACTTCTACGGTTTAGGACGTCCTTCAGGGCCCTAGTTTTGTGCACCAGTGGTCAGTGTCTTGCATGGCTCTGCCCTTCTGGCATGGAAACTCGCGTACAGAACTGATGTCCGCGCATGAGGGCGGCGTCTATGTAGCTACTGCAACGTTATCCTGATGACCACGACGCCGGCGCGCTGGGGTACTGCTGATGAAAACTTTGCGGATCCAGTCTGACGCTGGGGGGTAAATCTAAGGTAAGGAATCTATAATCTATTTTTCTTACAGATATATTGTTACCGGAGGTAAGTAACTTGTTCATCAGAACACTCGGGTGGTGACATCATATAATGTTGGGAAGTTGTGCCTTGATAGGCTAAAAACCTCAACACTTTCAGGTGAAGCAACACTCTTCCTTTTTAGGTCTCGGGACGAAGCTGCGAAGCAGCTTCCGGTCAGAGAATTAATGTCCTCTAGTGGGGCTTCAGAACCCGCCTCCCTGCTCTGTCTCTCACCATTGGCTGGCTTCCTAAAAGGAGGCCAGCCATTGGAGGAGAGAGCCGTCCCTCCAAAGAAGCTCCGTCTTTTTCGGATTCGGGGCGTGATTTTTTGCATTCTTTAGCCCTGTGACGTCGTCTGTCACTCAGGGCGCAAAGAACACGCCCCCGAATCCGAAAATGGCCGTGCGTTTCTCCGAGGCATTGTCTCCTTGCCTCGGAGAGACGTGGTCGTGTTTTCGTAGCTGCTCGCCTCCCTTCCCTGCTGCTTTTAGGAGCTGCTTGGCTCCGCTCGCCTCCCCCCTCCCTCTGCCCTCCTCCGTCGCGCTCTCGCCTCTCCCCCCCCTCCCTCTGCTGCAGCTCTCAGCCCCCACCCCTCCCTCCCGCATTCGTAATCGTACCTCTGTGGAGGGGGCATCTGCGGAGCCTGGGGTAGAGGGGGTAATTTTGTTAAATTAAGTCTGGTACCCAACCGTTTTGATTAGGCCACGGCAAGGCTGAAGTTTTAAAAAAATGAGCTCCGCCAGGAGCTGCGCGTAATTGCCGAGCTACAGTTGTTGTGCTCCTGACCCCCACCGAGCAGACTGGCTCCAGCAGCTGCACATATAACATGAGTTTCGGAATGAAGATTACGAACAATTCCACTCACAGCCTGCTCCAGCCCGCTTCTTACAGTGTGCGGAATCGGGACAGAGCAACTTTTCATTGAGTGTAGCAAAGTGTGTTCCTGTGGGTTATTTGTTGCCCAAAGTACCACTAGTTGTCAGCACTACTCAAGGGCCTGCACATACAAATGGATACACGTCTAAACATTATTCTATAATAACATTTATAATTACATATATATGCCACTTCCTGTCCGACGCTGAAACACGTTCCGCTTCCTGCGTAAATTAACTTCCTTTGCCCGGTATGTCCGTTCATATAACCCGCCCTGTTCAGCCCGCACATGGTCTGAAGACTCACGCAGTACTCACCAGCGCCGTGTACAGCGTGGGCGCCTCGGAGCCATAGGGCAGGTAGTTGGCATATCCCTGGCTGGGGGCCGCCGTGTACGGGGCGCTGTACCTGCCCAGGGCGGCGCTGAGCTTCGTCCTGGCTCCGGCCAGCAGCCGGTTCTCATAGAGCAGCAGAGCGTGGCAGCCGGGCTGGACCCCGAGGAGCCATCCGGAGGTGACCTGGAAGCAGACTCTCAGCAGCTTGTGCTGGGGTTGGAAGCTACAAAAAACTATAATTAAACATGTTAGCCATGGTTTCTGCGGTGTACATCATAATAAAACAGACACAGGATCAAACAAACTTCTGTGAAATAAAGACGTCTCCACTAAAGTTTCAAAACTTTTTTGAGACTCAATAAATTGAAACATGCATTTATTTTATTTTTTTAAGTTTGGGCTTGTAATAGATGGTGTTGTCCCAGGTTGCACCTGCTTGCCGAGAGATGCAAGAGTTATCACACTCCGATTTTGTTAGAATTAAAGAGGAACAGCAGTGGCGGCAGAACTGTTTTTATTATGGGAGCGCATAAAAAGCCCACCTCATCTGCAAACCTTGACCCAGCAATCACAGCCACTAAAGGTCTCTGCGCCTTGAAGCCCCCGAGGACCCCTTGCTCCAACCCCTGTGAGGGAAATCTTTCCTATCGAGGCGCCCCGCTGCAGAATCTCTCAGTGCTAAACCTACCGAGCGCTGAATTATGCATCGCGACAGTGTGTGAGCGCCAGCTGTCCGGGTTAATTCACTTCAAAATGGACACAATCTGCAAAATAAAGCGCAAGGCTCAAAAGAGACGCAGCGCGGGACTGTGAGGTCGAAACATGTGCCGGGCAGTTCAGAAACTTGGACGAACAACACGCAGATCTCAGCGGAAGGGAAACATTCACAGGCAGCTGGCAAGAAAGAGTTAAACGCGGCAGTGCCCACTCAGCCGCTGACCCCGCAAACAGAGGTTTAACGGGGGAGTTCAGTGCCGGGTCCGTGGCAGCCGTGGGGTGAAGGCAGCAGGTTCAGGGCACCGGGGTACCAGCACAGGAAGGCGCTGTGATCACGCACACACCCAAAGCATGACCGAGTCAGCAGCACCACGCACACAGGGCACGCACAGCAGCTGTCAGCAGGCGACGGACCTGCGAGCTTACCTGGGAAGTGCTGCTGTAAGGGTAGCCAAACTGTGAGAAGGACATCACTGCACCTCAGTCGTTTCTTCTTTTTTCCACCATAAGGCAATATTTCTCCCCGATCGATAAAAGGCTAACCTGCTGCAGACGCACCTTCACACACACAATTCCGCATATGGCCCCTTTTTTTTAGTTCTCAATTATAGATGACTGCACTTAAGCAGCCGGCTCGGGCAGGCGGCTCGGAGCTGGAAGCCAAGACCCCCCTCCCTGTGCCTTCACAATGGTAAAACACTTAAAACAGAGACTTTGGCATAGGCTAGAGAGGGGTAACACCACCAACCCGCACGGCTGGCAGGGCAGGGAGCCGGCTTGTTGTATTATTTGCAGCCTGTGTACTTCTTTTTGCCTTCGCCCTGTGGAAGAGTATCAAAGTGACGTCATACTAATCCCGAACCGACAGGGCAGCCTGGATATAATAATGTCTTTGCCAATCATATTCCACATCTAATATTCTGAGATGCGCCCAACACTTGTTTCATGTTGTTTTAATGTTGTGCTCTGATGCACGTCAAAGGCAAGGGACCTGCAAGGCTTCCTGCTTGCTCTCTCTTTTTTTTAAACCCAGCAAATTATATTTGGGAATAAAGGAGGGGGGGGGGGGGTTCAGACACGACTCAGTCCATTAAACGTAGCAGGCAATCAAAAAAACCTCTGTTGTTCTTCAGCAAGGAGGCAGGCAGCGTGAATAGCTTCGCAAATCCATTCCTTTTAATATGTTCGCGTGGGGGATTGAGGGATGTTTTTATTTTACAGAGCACCTGTCATCTCTGTAATTCCATGATGGTCGTGTGTCTGCACTGGGCATGTTACTTTACAGTTGGGTCTCAGTGAACGCCTGGCGTGTCGTTGGCCACAGCCAGAGGTGAACATGCCACAACTCTTGTCTTTTGCATTTTTGTGCTATTGACAACTAATTAAGACATCAGTGGATTGCGAGGATGCCGGCACTTGAACTAAAATCACACACTGTCCCTGCCAAAAAAAAACACCTAGATTAGAGAACAGGTAGAAATAGGGTTTTAGTGTCAAGCAGGGAATTTGCACACTTCATCTAATCAGCTATTTCTGCTGTTCTCTGTTTAAATATCACAGCGTGATGCCGCTTAACTTTCATTTTTTTCTACAAAGACCACTAGACTCGCATCATTCTGCTTCAGATTCTGAATGGAGAGGGAGGTGCGATGCTACTAATGCCACTGGCTTCGAATAAAAGCGTTGCACCTTTTATTAGCACGGGACAGGCACGGGTGTTTGTTGATAAATCCGGTACACAGAAAGGGAAGTCAGGCAGAAAGCGAAAGGGCTGAAGCAATAAACAGACCTTTTGTACATATAAAGCATGTGCTCCTTTTGCAAATGGCCAACAGTGTTACCGCCTCATGTCCCCGAGGCCTCGAGAAATGAAAACAACATTTCCCAAGGCGTGTGATGATCCCCGCGCCCCGCCTCCTCTCACCCAGGAGGCGCGTTGTGTCAACCTCAGCCACAGAAAAAGACAGCAGGCTAATAACCAAACAGAGCCAGCTGGGTGTTCCTAAGCCCCACCCGGCCGGAGGGGTTGGTACCCAGTAATTAATGATGATGGGCTATCCATTTTTAGGTCTCGGGACGAAGCTGCGAAGCAGCTTCCGGTCAGAGAATTAATGTCCTCTAGTGGGGCTTCAGAACCCGCCTCCCTGCTCTGTCTCTCACCATTGGCTGGCTTCCTAAAAGGAGGCCAGCCATTGGAGGAGAGAGCCGTCCCTCCAAAGAAGCTCCGTCTTTTTCGGATTCGGGGGCGTGATTTTTTGCATTCTTTAGCCCTGTGACGTCGTCTGTCACTCAGGGCGCAAAGAACACGCCCCCGAATCCGAAAATGGCCGTGCGTTTCTCCGAGGCATTGTCTCCTTGCCTCGGAGAGACGTGGTCGTGTTTTCGTAGCTGCTCGCCTCCCTTCCCTGCTGCTTTTAGGAGCTGCTCGGCTCCGCTCGCCTCCCCCCTCCCTCTGCCCTCCTCCGTCGCGCTCTCGCCTCTCCCCTCCCTCTGCCCTCCTCCGTCGCGCTCTCGCCTCTCCCCCCCCTCCCTCTGCTGCAGCTCTCGGCCCCCACCCCTCCCTCCCGTATTCGTAATCGTACCTCTGTGGAGGGGGCATCCGCGGATCCTGGGGTAGAGGGGGTAATTTTGTTAAATTAAGTCTGGTACCAAACATTTTGATTAGGCCACGGCAAGGCTGAAGTTTTAAAAAAATGAGCTCCGCCAGGAGCTGCGCGTAATTGCCGAGCTACAGGTGTTGTGCTCCTGGCCCCCACCGAGCAGCCTGGCTCCAGCAGCTGCACATATAACATGAGTTTCAAAATGAAGATTACGAACAATAAAATACGAGGTATCCCGATTAAATGATCTAAACGAAAATGTGTGTGTTTTCCGTCCTTTACAGAAAGCCGTTCTTTGAATGTAAAATTAATCATTCCCATTCCAAAATGGCCACCGGACGGCGAGTTTAGTTCACTTTTCTACTTTACTTTATCTGGGTGTATTACTAGTGCTTCTTACAGACAGCTCCGCCCACGTAAATACAACCTATCAAAGAATGACCGGTGACGCCCTGAGCTTCCTTCCTATTCGACAGTACGCTCACCACAGTCGCTGGCGCTTTAAGGCAGATGACTGAAGACGAGAATCACGAAATGTAAAGACTGGTTAATAAGAATCTTTAGGTGCTAAAGCTTCAAAAACGATTGACGCAACTGGACATAATTATTAACAACAAAGGTCAAAATGACTTTCAGTGACGTTTATCCATTCGCACACGCCTCAGTAGTAGGATAACTGCACTTCCGATATGGCGCTTGTTAGGAGTCTCCTGATTGGCCTCTTGTTCTGAAAGTCGCCATGAAGTGTAAAGAGGTGACTGGCAGCCGAGAGATGGGTGTGGGCATTGTTTGGGCGCGTGGTCCTAGAGTTGAGGTAATATCAGAATCTACGGTGGTACTATTGACATTGAGCTTCAGATCTGTAAAGAGCATGTCAATTTACTCTGTAATTCTAGGTGTTTGCTCTAGAAGAGGTTGTTGTATACTGTTGGTAGTTCTGTTGGGTTTGGGGAGGTTTCCCAGTTCCTGTCAGGCATTGGCTGGAGTTAGTGTTCATTATTACTGAGGCAAGCACACAGAACCCATCGCACAATTGTAACCCGTGAGATGCATGTTTTATGGCTTCAGCTTCCCTTCCGATTACCCATTAAACCCTGTGTTTGTTGAATCAGTAAACCTCGGCTGACACATGTTTTCTTGTAGGGAGTTGGCTGATGTCTTATTGGACTGCTCATATCTTTTCCTCTATAACTTCCCTGTACAACCAGAGCCCTTATAACTCCTTTTTCCCCATATCCTTCTTGTACTTACCATGGGACTCTGCCAAACTATACACCTGCCAGCATCCTCTCCTCTGACACCTTGTTAATAAGTCTTTGTTCGCTCTCCCAACTGCACAATATAAAAATCATTAGTCTGACTTATGTTTTTTACACATTTCCTAAACTTTTGTGGATTCGGGAGTGTTGCCACGCTTTTAAACGAGGGTCTGATTCTCTCAGATGGGTCACGAGTGACAAGTACTGTGCTACGTTTTTTGACACCTCTGAGATATCCCTGCGCAGTCTGCAAATCTTGTGTTCATTTTGAAGCTGTAGGAAATCTGTGATCAGCAGGTGAATTCCTCATAACAGCAGGTCTGTTTTTCCTCTAATATCATATATGTTGGGGTAGCCCACTTTCCACAAGGTTCAGGTATCAGTTGGCACATCTGGTCTGCTTCTTCTTTCCAAATATGTGTGAGCCATCTCCTTCCTATCTCTAGTCTTTGATTGTTAGCATGTACTTAGTAATCAGTCATCAGTTTGAGGTTCTGCTTTGTGGTAAACTGTTTTGCTATACTGTTATCATTTGTGTTGAACATTTTACCAATAGTGTGGTCTCCGACTGCTCTTTAACGCTGCAAGGCTCCTCCTGGCATCTTCTTCACGATCGCGGCCACAGGTACAACTTCTCCTAGCGGGGGGGGCTGGGAAGAGTTATGTGATCATTCAGAGCCTTGAGTTGTGTGTTTGTGCAATGGGGGAGGGGGGTTACTAGTGACCTGGCTGTGTGTGTGGCTCTGTGGCTGTGTGTGTGGCTCTGTGTGTGGCTGTGTGTGTGGCTGTGTGTGTGGCTGTGGGTGTGTGGCTCTGTGTGTGTGTCTGTGTCTGTGTGTGTGTGTGTGTCTCTGTGTGTGTGTGTGTCTCTCTCTCTCTGTGTTTGTGTGTGGCTCTGTGTCCGCTAATACTCTCTAATTCTCACCTATTGTCATTGTAAATGACAATAACATTTATTTATGTTTTAAAAAAAAAATGAAAAAAATTCCATTTGCAATGCCAATAGCTCTAACTTTAACAAAGCCGAGACCATTGCATTGTAAATGCTTGTTTCTGATGACATGGATCTCGGGGATTTCTTGTTTGGTCCCCGGAACCCATGTCAAAAGCGCTTCTTGTATGGAATATACCACGAGCTGTGGGAAGTTTCTTAACAGGAAGCTGCTGAGTGAGAGACTGTGCGAAATTGACAGGGTTAAATTAAATTAAAAAAAGGCTTTGGCTTTGGTTGACAACAGTACGACCAAATTATCATCTAGAATGTATTCACTGGGCAACATAGTGTGTTCTGCAATTGACATAATACAGCAAGATATGTCTATTTTACAGCATGGACAGTCACAACTAAGGTCCATTGAAATACTAAGCTGGATGTTGCACATATTACATTTTGGCCACATGCCATGGCGTTACATCAACAGTACAAGTCTGTTTTCTACATATGATCTCACAGAAGGATAGATAGCAATGGCACACAGAGATGCAAAATATATCATGTTGCACATTGAAAAATTAGACCAATTACCTTTCACTGTGGCTGAGACACCATCCACAAACTGGATAATCCATGGTTGCATCACCCTACTGGTCACAACTTTATCATTCCAATATTGTCAACAATACTAACAGGTAGGCAGATACGGAACACTGGGGGAAGGTTATGTGCATGAGTACAGGGAGTAGCTGTTAAGGGTTAGATTCAGGAATGGGGGGACAGAAGTTTTTCTTAGTTTTTCCGACTGTTAGGATGCTTTAAACAGGTCTGTAGTTTTCAAGGACACTTCCCTACGTGGGGCATGCAATACTTCAGTTGTGAACTTGTCCTGTTATCTGAAGGGTTTTCCAACCGTCGTGATTCATCCGGTCTTCAAGCTTCTCTCAAATGGAGGCTATTTGATGCTGAATGATCAAGGTTGTTGTGGAATGGAACCAGGCATCGCTTATCTGATAACGATTAATTCCATAGTATCTACTTACACACAAGTACTGTTTCCACCTGCACGCACAGTTAGGGAGGCAACGCTAGAGCCTTAAATAAATGTTTCCAACATACACTTTGATTCTCTGAGCAAACTGAAAGTCATGCTTTTTCAAAAAGGTGTGGCCTTCAGCCAGAGAAACTTTTGATCTCCAGGTTGAAAGATCCTCGTCTGAGATACATACAGTACTCCACACTAGCTTCCTGCTGCTTTTTGGGGAGCGGGTTCACTGTATCTTTAATATGTCTTATATGAAGGGAATAGTGCACTTTTTTAAATGTATCCGCTCTGGACTGGTTAGCACCTTTGAGACCATTTTCGGAGTTATACCATCTTTCATACACTCTGTGTTGGGAAGCGTTTTTGGAGGGTTCCCGCTTGTCCTGCTACTTGTGGCGGGCACCCTGATCTTAATTTTTATGCTCCGCAATGGACATCCCAGCTCTACCCGGAATGGAGACAAAATTGCTTGTGCTGCGATGCCGTAAGCGCATGGTACACTGTTTTGGAACATCTCGGCTTCGAGAAGTAAATGAGCACTAGTTCTTGTCCTTCAGTCCTGTTTGGCCTTCCTGCGTACAACCTGAATTCCATTGCCTGCAGCAACAAATGTGTATTAGATCCATGCCTAGGATCACAATCTGTTGCGCCACTGGACATTGAGGTACAGATGGACCCCTTGAAGGCCCATGGATATTGTTGTCCCAGCATATTCCATTGCTGATTAATGCATTGTTTGAGCCACCATGGGATGCTTTGGCTCCTAGTGAAATGGACACCGGCTGTACAATATGCTTACAGGATGCAGTCCCTTCCTCAGCAGCTGCTGTGGGAAATGGATGAAATTACCATTGCTCGATAAACATGCTTCTATGTGTGCCTCTGGGAACGCCGCCTGCTGTTGTGGGAAACAGCAATGATTCCTCTACCACTCAGAACACATAAACAGTTGGCTTTTCCGTGTGGTGGGACCCATTTGGCCTGTTTGTTTCAACAAAATTAATCAAAAAACAAATGCTTTGGATTTCAAGGCTTCTATATGAATATTTGAAAGGAAAGCTTGCTTTTAGATGTTTATAAGAGTAGTTTTTTTTAAACTTTACTTCATTATGGCCTGCTGGCTTTTAGATAGCTTTTATATAGTATGAGAAGTGGGTTTTATATGCCAGGGCTAGGCCCATGTAACGAAGCTGCTCATTTCTTACATTGTCCTATTTTTCACACTAACATTTCTGCTGTTACTTTTTGCACATATTTTCGTGCACAGCAATGTTGGATTTGTTTCTCTGAAACTACTCTGTTTACACATGCAGCTTCGCACAACATTATCACGATACCTCGGACACCATGTACAAGCCCCTTCTGCGCACTGTGCATAAATGTTATTTGTATCTTCATCCGTGGGGCAACAGGACTATCTAAAAATCCTTAACATCGCTATTCTATACGCACATTGCAAGGCTGCTTTCTATTCTAAGCTGACACAGAGGGTCTCTGCATGCTGAGACGGTTTCACGCAGTGGTCTGACATCTCCGTGAGTGGTGTCCAGTTCGTGACCAAGACAGGGTCCTACATTCTCTCCTGCCAGGTAATTGAGTTGGATCATCCCTTGGGGGGGATTCTTGGCTACACACCCTCTGGGTACACTTAGAGTATGGTTTTTCATAGTAGAAGTATGTCTGATTACTGTCTTGTTTATTTTCCTCCATATATACACTGTTTGAGCCCCATGGTAGACCTGTACCTACTATTTACGCTTTTGGTGTTTGTAATCCCGTTCATCTGCTTCTGTCTACTGATGATTGCATCACATGTATTCTATACAAGAGTAACATTGGTTTAATAAATATATTGATAACCACCCACTGTGTTTTCTGTGTATATTCCTCTGATCACAAGTAAGCACGAGTGACTGAGCGAAAGGCACTGATCTGTTTCCATGATCCGTGAGGGGTCATGGTTGTCATGTTTAATGGTTGCTAGAAACTGATCGCTCCCTGGTAAGGTTAGGGGAGCTTGATGTGGCACTGTGAGCTAGCTGGTCTCTAGGCCAACATACCCTGCGGGAGTGCCCAGAATCAGTCTAGACACCTCACCCGAAGTTTGTTGTTCAACAAGTCCTGAGGATACTTTTGGAGTTAAATATTTTTGTAGAAATAGAAAAATACAGTCGTATAAGGGTTTTTAGGAACGAGCCTCGAACGTAGTCATGTTATCCTATGGGAGAAACATACACTGCATCCATATACTTGCAAGTGTTTCTTAAGGGTGCCTTTTGAGACTTAAAGTGCTTAGGAGCCAAAGTCCAAGAAACCGGCAGCAGTTTGGTTTTACCTTCTCTGGTGAGTCCGTGTGCAGAAGTGCCGGTCGCTTTGGTAGTCTCCAGCACTATGCAGTAAAGTCAACGGCAAAGTACCTCTGGAAAGAATTAGTGCAAGGGGGGACTTGGGAACAAGTCTGGCAGAACCCAAATCGGTGCTTGACTCGTGAGTGTCTCTGGAGCAGAAGGATGCAGCTGGTTTACGTGAACCCAGGCTGTGGGGTCTCGGTGCAGAGGTGTTTTTTTCGCCAGGTCGCTGCAGTTAGAGGCTCTCACCTGGCTTTGGTAACCTGGAGATGGAGAGAAAGCAGGACAGCAGGATATCTTGTGGTTCCTGAAGTCGCGTGACAGCAGGTTGTGTCGGCTGTGTACAGACTGGACATGCAGTATTCTTAGGCAGTGGCAAGGGCCCTGAGAACCCAGGGTGTTGGTGCTGAGAGACTCCGGGAGGGGTCAGCAGCTCAAGACTTGGTGAGAACGAAGAGGCTGATCGCCTGGATTCAGGACAACCTCTTCCTGGTAAGTTACTTCTTTGCTGGTCCGATAACTAATAAGACGAAGTACCGGTTCGTTACCTGCAGATGCAATAGAATGGTCCTCCACCCTAAGGGAGATGATGCTGCTTGATTGTTGAAGGTAAGAACAGTCCTTCAGGGTATGGGGAAGGCTGTTTAGCTTCTGGACGAGTTGGTCTTTGTGATTGTCTGGATGCAAGCAGCCTGGCAGGGTTTGGCACCAATCTCAAAGCAGAGCCTCTGTTTTCATGGCTTCTGTGCTCCTTTGTCCTTCCTTTGGTTCCCAGATGGCGAATCTGAGTTACTGTTGTCAGGGGTACCCCAAAATACTGAATTTAGTGGTGTTTAGGGTAGTAGCCAATGAGGGGGACTAGGCCCCCCCTATGTGACTACTTCCTTTGGAGAGTGTGCATAATCCCGACAGAGTTCCTGGTTTCACCGAATTCAAAATGGTGAAACCCTTCCTTGCTGTCCACTTCAGGAGGCCCACCTTATAGGTGTGATTAGCCTCAAAGTATACCACACTTTCTGACTAACTAATTTTCCGCCTGCTGTGGTGCCAAATGGTCCTCAGGGTATGTGGCGGTCCCCAGGTCTGGGTAGAAGCAGTTGTTGCATCGCATACCAAGGGTGGCATAGGCTTTGAAGCCTCTGGTCTTGACTTGCTAACTCACTAGCCATCCTGCTGGAGAAGGTGTGAACAGCTTCCTCCGGAGCAGGCGTTGTTTCTGGCATCAGAGTGTAGGCTCTCATATACAGGGGGGTCAGAAACTTGTCTGTGGTGTCAGTGGCAGGTTGGACGATACAAATCAGCCAGCACACTAGAGGGCTAGTAGGATTTCAGGGGGCAGGGGCACCTCTAAGATGCCCTCTGGTTGCATGTCATAACAAATTTCGATCTGGCATTTGATACCAAACACCTTTGGTTTCAGTACAGCCATCATTTAGCTGGGTAACTTGTAATGACCAGTGCCCAGTACATGTCCTTAAGCTGGTTACTTGATCACTGTTAATGAATAGTAATGGAACTAGACGTCACAAGTGCCAGTCTGCTTAAATGCAGATGTGCAGTCACATATAGTATAACGCACCCTGCCTTAGGGCTCCAAGGCCTACTGTAGGGCGTGTAGGAAAGTGGGTTCCTGTTGCAGTACTCCCTCACTTTTTGCCTGATTCTGATGCATCTTTGACTGAGTGTACACTAGATTCCTGCTAATCAGGTTCTCAGTTCCTTTTTTGTTCCCAAAGCTGTACCTTTTGTTTCAACAATTGGCACACCTCTGGCTCACATATAATCCCCTGTAAAAGGTATCAGTGGTACCAAGGACCAGGGAGGGTCACTAAGAACTGCATCATGTTTTGGGCCATCCTAAGAGACCTCCCACTAAATACAGACATATTGCCACTGCAGCATGCATGTTTTGGCGCAGGTAAAAGTGACGAGTCGAGCAGCACTGCAAGAGGCATAGGTAAGCTACCCCTACAGCAGGCCTTACAGCCCTTAGGCAGGATGCACTATACCTCATGTGAGAGCATAACTGCATGAGCAGATATTCCATTATTGTGTCTCCTTACACAACAAATAGAACCCTTCGGTCTATGAACCTCCACCTGGCCCTGACACCTAAGATTAAGAGAGCTCGAGCTGGAGGACGCCTTTTTTCTTATAATGCTTCCAAACTGTGGAATTCACTCCCTTTGCTCAACCCAATCTAGCCTCCTTCCGCAAACTCCTAAAAACCTGGCTGTTCCCCTAATTCTCCTCATGTGTCCATGCCTGTTTTCTTCATTAGCGCTGGGACGCTCACGGGCAGCCAAGCGCTCTAGAAAGCCTTAAACATAAACATAAGTCCATTCTTAGACATTATGAGTGCACAGTGAGCAATACTGAGTACATGGGCTGGGAGCTTGTCACCACGTGTTCCACAGCTCCATGATGGCTTCACTGAATTCCAAGATATTTGGTACCAAACATATTAGCTTAATAAACCCTCACTGGTGCCAGTGTTGGATTTATTAAGAAATACACTCAGAGGGCACCTCAGAGCTGCCCCCTGAAATCCTACCAACTCGCTAGTATGTGCCTGACTGGTCCCACCCAGCCTGCTACCTTAGACATGGGGCTGGTCCCGTCGACTTTCAGAAGTCCCTTAGGTGGTATGTCCCTCGCCCGAATCAAAGATCATCCACCGTTCGATTGTTGGTCATCCCCAGGGCCAAGATGACAGAGTGGGGGGAGAGGGGAGAGTCAGAAGGTTTTTTCACTTGGCCGGTAAGTTGTGGAACACCATGCCATTCAGATTGAGGTCTCAAACTAGTAGGCAAGTGTTCAGAAAATCCTTAAAGGCTTCCTGCGGACAGCTGGCCTGTCCAGAAGAAAATCAACTTTAAAGACCAAGTGCTCCTCCTGTGGAACTGCAAGTTGACTATCTCTGCACCCAAAGTTCACTGCCAGAGTCCAAGAGGCCCACCGATCCAGAAGTGGTTCCCCAGCGATCTTGAGCAAGAGTCCCTCGTGTGTTAAACCCTGTCAGACTCAATGTTGACATCCTCTGCATTTATTTATTTAAGAAGCTTATAAAGCGCGCACCTACCCCCAAAAGAGGGTGTCCCAGCGCTGAGAAATACATGTCATTCATGAGGTGGAAATACCAGGTGCATGACCATCATAACCCAGAACTACAGAGAGCCTCAAAGGATAAATAATCTTAAAGATTAGTAAACAGCCAGGTCTTGAGTTTCCGTCGGAATACTTGCTCTGACTCAATGAACCTGAGGTCCAGAGGGAGGCTGTTCCAATACTTGGCTGCGGCCACTGCGAACGTTCTGCCTCCACTCCTGGCGCGACAAAATCTGGGTGCCACCAGAAGACGAAGGCTGTTTGATCTCAAGGATCTGACGGATACAGATAGTTTGAGTCTTTTACTCAGGTAAGCCGGGCCAGTTCCGTTTATAGCACGAAAGGCAAGGATCAGAATTTTAAATTGAATGCGACGGGAGATGGGGAGCCAATGTAATTCTTTCCGGTAGGCTGCTACAGAGTTACGAACAGGGATATTTCCAATGAGTCTAGCCGCCACATTCTGAACAACGTGCAGCCTTTCAATAAGGTAGAGGGGGGCACCGGCATACAGGCTGTTGGCATAGTCTAGATGTGCCGTGATAAGAGCATAGACAAACGTTTTGCGGGACACCAAAGGGAGATAGGGAAGGATCTTCCTAATCATGCGCAGCTTGCCAAAGCAGGCAGAGGTAACTTTGTTGACCTGAGCATTACAGGACATAGTTATCAAATAGGAAGCCGAGATTGCGGGCAGACTGGACAGGACTAGGAGGGGGGTTCAGGACAGTAGGCCACCACAGGGTGGCGGGGGGCAGATTACTGGCTAAAGAAAAGAACCTCCGTTTTGTCAGAATTCAAAACCAGATGGTTAGAAGCCATCCACGAGCAGATGTTGCTAAGGCAGTTGCGAAAGTTAGAGAAGTGGGAGTCAGAGTGGTCTCTAAAAGAAAAAACAAGCTGAGTATCGTCAGCGTAAGAGACCACCCTGACCCCCCAAGACTCAACAACCCTGGCAAGCGGGCCTAGGTACACATTAAACAAAAGAGGGCTCAAGGCCGAGCCCTGGGGCACACCGCACAGAAGAGGTTTGTTCTCCGATTCAAAGGGACGAAGGAGTACCCTTTGAGTCCTCCCTGAGAGAAAAGATTTAATCCAGGTCAGGACAGTGCCTCCGATCCCCAGCTGCTGCAGACGAGTCAGGAGTATATCATGGGACACTGTATCGAAAGCAGCGGACAGGTCGAGGAGGACCAACATGGCCTCCTCACCCCTGTCCACAGACTCTCGAATTGTCTCCGATACCTCCAGCAGCGCAGTCTCAGTGCTGAATCCGGTTCTAAATCCGGACTGGGAGTCATGCAGCAGCTGTTTAGTTTCTAAGTAATGGGCCAATTGTTTCTGAACCACTTTTTCTAAGATTTTAGCAGGTTTAGGCAGAAGGGATATCTGGCGATAGTTACCGAATTGAGTGGGATCCGCATCTGACTTTTTTAGGATGGGAAGCAGCATAGCTTGCTTCCACACTGAAGGGAACTGACCATGGGTCAAGGAGGAATTCCATATGGAAAGGAGAGGGTTGATTAAAACCGGGGCAAGATTTCCCATCACTTTGGAAGGGACTGGATCCAGTGGTGATCCTGATTTAACCTGGCTGAATAGTTTTATGGCTGTATCAAGCGTGAGCTCTTCAAAAAATTTAAATGAGCATTGCTGGGAGTGTGACTCAGCTGTCCAGGGACTTGATGCAGCTGGATCAAATGCAGAAGATAGCTTGATAATTGTATCCTGAAAGAAATCAGAAAGTCCATTGCAAATGGCCTGAGTGGGAGAGCTCAATGTCTTCAAGGCAGGGGGATTCACAAAATCCTTCACTATTTTGAAGAGAGTTTTGGTAGAGTTCTCTGCCAATTTAATGAGCTGTGAGAAGTAACATCTCATCGTGGTCCGTTTGAGTTTTTGAAATTTATTCAAGGCCACCTTATAAACTGCTTTGGCAGTAGGATCATAGGACTGGCGCCATTTACGGTCAAGCTGTTTGCATCGACTCTTTTCCTCTCGCAACGTGGGGGAGAACCAAGGAGCAGAAGGCCGAGATCTAGCAGAAGTGATAGGAGCTAGAGGGGAAACAGCATCCAGTGCGGAGGTAAGGGCGGAGTTATATCTAACAACTTCCTCATTAAAGTCTACAGAAGGATTGAACTGATAAAAGAAACAAGGGTCAATGGTGTCACAGGTAACTTTACTCTGGACATTATGGCTAGATTTTTTGACATCCACTTTCACAGCGACACTACATGGTCGGTTGTGACTTGGTATGATCAACAAAACATCCCACATGACGCGAAATCCACCATAGAGGGTGGTCTGATGGGAGTTTTTCCAGCCTATGTTCTCAACAACATACGTTCACACATGCACCCACTGTTGCACATATGCCAGCACAGCTGAACCCCCTCTTTTCAGACCTAGTCTGCTCTCTTGTGTATTTTGTATCTGAGTAGGGGAGTGAGCAGATAGGTCATTAAATATTCCCCTTGACCCTCCACATACTTGTTTTGTTTTTCGGTACAGGTAACTTTAGACCATTTGCGACCGTTTTCTCTATTGATAGAGGAGGGGGGGGGCAGGGAAGGGATAGTAATTTCAAAAGGAAGGAGAAAATGGCCAGACCATGTAAGGGGCAGGGCAGAAAGGGAAGTTACGCCGGGATGATTCGTGAATATGAGGTCAAGGGTATGGCCAGCTTTGTGTGTTGGGCCCTTAACTAATTGGGACAGAGTTAGTCCTTGTAAGGTTTCGAGTAGGAAAGATGCTTGTGCACAAGAAGGATTGTCAACATGTAAGTTGAAATCCCCCAACACCGTAAAATGAGAATGTTTAAGGGAGAGATCAGCAATCATGTGCACTAAGGTGTTAAGAGAGGAAGTAGAAGCCGTAGGAGGATTATAGACCAGGATGCCGGCAAAAATAATAGTGGCTGAATCCATAATCGTGAAATACATGGCTTCAATAAGCCCCAGGTTGGTTAGTTTCTTTATGATCAAGTTAAGGTGAGATTTAAGAATAACAGCAAGGCCTCCTCCAGATTTATTGACTCGATTGATACCCATTAATCGATAGCCAGGGGGAGTGTCAGGTGTATGTCAGGTTTGGAGGTATCTTTAAGTCATGTTTCAGTAAGGAATATAATATCCCACTTCTGAGTGTCCAATGATAGCCATATATCAGTGGCATGAGCAGGCAAAGATCGGCTGTTAACTAGGGCCGCCTTTAACTTTGGGGGAGACTGGGGTTTAATTACATTTTGCATTTTACATTGCATGACAACATCAACCACACCAGTAAGCTGACTTCCGACGCCAAAGGACACTGCTGCTCACGGAGCCCCTGGGCCTTGGGGAGATCTACCGATGGTGTCCTGACCCGCCAGCACATACCAAGTTAACTATGCAGCTGTAGGTTTCTTTCGTCCTGCCTTTTGGCCTGAGCCTTTTTCCAAGTTCGAGATTCCCCATTGGTTTATATTGGACGCCCAATGCTGTGTTGGTACTCTGCACCCACCACCACTGTACCGCTGTAGGTGTAAGTTTTGGTTGCTGCCATGTGGCCCCCCTTAACCCCCTGAGACTGAATTCCAAAACTGTGCTACTCACCTGCAAGTAGTACCACTTTGATTGCCCCCTTTCTCCATTGGATAACATTTACACCATATCCCAGGTTTGACCTCTGCACCCAGCCGCCCTGTGCAGCTGGTGGTGAGTGAGGTCACCTAACTGAACATTTACTGGTACTGATTCTTCATCAGAAAGCTCAATACCGTAAATCCTTTACTTACCTGCATATTGCTGATTGTGTTTCCTACCCATAGAATAACATTGTGCTGAGTAAAAAATACAGTGTCCAATTTTTACATTGAAAAACTGTGATATTGCAAAATGTATTTTATTGCAACAAAGTATAAAATAAATATACTAAAAGTAATATTTTTCAAAAACTATTGGTCTCGGATTTAGTCATTGAATGTGTGTGTAATCATTTCTTGTCTGTGTGTACAACACATACTTAGCACTACCCTGTGACGAGCATTACTGCTTGCCCACACTACCACAAAAAAGAGCATTAGTATTATCTACTTAAGTCTCTGTCAAGCCTCCGGGGATCCACTGGACTCTACACACTATACCGTACTTTGGTGTAGTATATCCAGAGCCAGCTTCCTTCAGGGGTGGCTTACATATAGTTTAAGCAGTGTACTTGGTTTGGCACACTGGGAGTGTGCCATGTCGTGGTTTCACAATGTTTTGCATCATTTCACGCATCCTGCATTAGCAGTCTGCATGCAGTTTTTGTATGGGTCCCTTTGGGTAGCATAATACATGCTGCTGCCCATAGGGACCCTCTATCATTTTCACATATATACAATGGTACAATAATGTCCGCATGATGCAAGGTAGTTAACACTTAATATAACATCTTCTATCCTGTATTGACAGAAAGTACACAACGTTTCCTATTACACAGATATTATGCTCAGAGTAAGAGAAACTCTAATCTTCGTCCCATGATGTTCCTACCTGGGGAGTATGCTCTGTCTGTGAGCCCACTGAAGTTTGTCTGGACGCTGGAGGTTGCAATTGAGCATAAAGATCACTATTAGTGTTGCAGTATGACATGCTGAACATCCTGCCTTTCAACTTCAGTGGATGTTTACTCCCCCAGTGTAATGCTACGTCATGCTTTGCCAGCAATAACCCTAACGCAGTAAAGCGCCTCGTGGATTTAGGAATGTCTTGTACGTATCCTAGTAATGCCTGTAGCGGTGAAGGAAACATGTTCGTGTCAGTAATGAGATAGTTCGTTAAACACCCCTGTGCAAATTTGGGCCACCATGTCGCATGTCCATGTCGTGTGCAAAATCTACCATCAGAGTGTTACATCTGGGGCAAGCGTGCAGGCATGTAGAATCCATTCGGTGCACCCTGGCGAGAGCAATGTAAGCGTGACCTAAAAATTTGAAATGAAGTATTTTGTGTTTGTGATTAAAGGAGACTTTGCGGGTTTGCTTGCAACAGAAGTGTCACTGATTGTCTGTGAGTGGTTGTCCCAGTTCCCCCTCCCACGCTAACCGTATCCCCTCATCCTTATTTGGGAGAATGGCAATGGCAGTTCTGTACAGTCTGGACATCAGATGTCTTTAATAAGTGATGGGGGGGGGGGAAGTCTGATGGTTCTAGGGGATAGCTTGTGATCAGTGATTGGAGGGCCCTCTGCAATCTGCATAATATAAACTGATCCATGAATGTTGCTTCTCTAAATCTGGTACAAAAGGGGGTGGTGATGGACGGAGCATCTGAACCAATCAAACACTCAAACCCAGTCAACAGATCTGGGTTTAATCCATCACCGTTCTTTAGCCCACTCTGCCACCCCAGTTCTTACATGGCCATATGCAAATCAGTCTGAACCTGTGCCTCATGGGAACAGTCCGGCCTGAACTGCCAAGCCATGCCTTTCCTGGACCGGAAACAAGCTTCCGAGGACCGGTTACTGGCATTTAAGCCGTCTTCAGCCCGGCTTGCTTTCATCCATCACCACCCCTTTTTGTACCGCTTCTCTAAATCTGGCATCTTCCACACAAGAAAATGTGTGTCCCCTAGGGAATAAGTCCCCGAATGTTGCTAAACTAAATTTTGATAAGGTGCGTTGAACTGTTTTCTCCTGCGTAACGGATTCCCCGCCAGGGGCAGTGCAGAGGAATAAAGAAGTTGCGCACCAGTCACCTGAGTAAGCTGTTTCCAGGCCCAGCTGGTATTCGATAAAGTCTGCAGATCCTGAGGATCTTGGGCCAAACCGGTCGACAATAGTGCCGACAGAGGGGTGGGGTGGTAAAGGTCTGCCTCTGGTCATAGGTAAGGGATCCGAGAGTCAGAATGAAACCAGTGCCTCAAAGCTACACTGCGTAACCAAGTAATAAATGCGAAAGTTCAGGATCCCAAACCCGCCCCGTTCATATGTCCGAGTGAGTGTGTCCCACAAGACCCTAGGCTGTCCACCACCCCACATCATTTGTATTAGATGTGAGCGGAGCGTTGCAAAAAAACTGTACAAAGGAATTGGTATGTTCTGAAACAGATATAGAAACTGTGGACGGACGACCATTTTAATCAATGCTATTCTTCCTGCCATACTTAGAGGTAATTTCAACCAGCGATCAATCTTGTCGCTCAGTTTCTTCATTGCTAGGCCGTAATTGAGCTGGAGAATTTGCGACGGGTCTTTGTGAATATGAATGCCTAAATATTTAACGGAATCATCGCACTACTTTAATGGGAACTCTGTGTTACGTTCTCAGTTGGCCGCTGTCAGTGGGAATATCTTTGATTTGGACCAGATGATGTGCAGGCCTAATAGGGCACTGTATTGGGTGACCTCTCGAAGAATAGGCTCTAGATCAGGGGTCTCCAAACTGGTCCTGGACGGCCGGATCCATGCCAGATTTTTAAAATTACTACATGTATCTCAATGGGGATATCCAAAAAATCTGGAATGGATCCGGCCCTCCAGGACCGGTTTGGAGACCCCTGCTCTAGATTATCGTCCGGTTGCCTCACATAGAGAATGATGTCGTCAGCATATAATGTAATCAAAAGAGGACCCGTCTTAAATGGAATACCCCTATGGGAGTGATTGTTTTGGAGATGGCGTACCAGGGGATCAATTGCTATTACAAATAGTAACGGGTGGAGCAGGCAGCCATAGCGGGTCACCCTCGACAACACGAAGGGGGCTGTCTATAAACCATTTAGTCTCACACGTGCTACCGGCCTCATGTATAGAAGGGATACCACTGATATGAACCTCTGCGGTAGCCCCAGCCTAATCAGTTGGGCACGAAGGAAGGGCCATTCTAACGAGTCAAAAGCCTTTTCGATGTCCAAACCGCTGCTGCTGGGAGTGTGGGTGCAATCATGTGGAGGGTTGGGAATTGCGTCCGCAAATTTAGTGCAGTGGATCTGTGAGGGATGAAACCTGCCTGGGCAGGTGATATCATTTGATCGACGATCAGGGCCAATCTGGTAGCTAGCATTTTGGCCAAACATTTTTTATCAAAATTTAATAAAGAATGGGGCCTATATGAGCCGCACTGTAGCAGGTCTTTGCCTGCCTTGGGGAGAAGTGTAATAACTGCCTCTCGCATTGTTGGTGGGAGTTCACCAGCATCTATAGCTTCCTGATTAACATCAATTAAGTGAGAGGTCAGTGTTTTCTTGAATGCCTTATAAAAGCTGCCCGAAAATCTGTCGAGACCGGGTGCCTTAGAGCCATCAATGGCTTCTGTTGCTTGGACATCATCATCATCTACTGTGAAGGGTTCAGCCAAGAAATCCCTGCGCATATCTTCCAGCCAGACCATTGTTACTTCATCTAGATAACTGTTACTAGCTGAGGTATCTGGGGAGACCTTAGTAGTATATAGATCCTTGTAATATTCTAATACCCTGTCTTCAATGTCTACGCAATTGTAAATGAGCCTGCCATCTTCACTGGCTAAGCCTGTGATGTATGTTAGACCCCTGTGAAGGCTGTGTGAGTCTTGCTAGTGTACGCCCTGGGCGTTCGCCCTCCCCATACCTCCGTGCTACCACGTATTTCCCCAGAAAATGGGATTCTTGTTCAGCCGCTTCCCGAAATTCAGCAAGAAATGCCTTCCGTCGCCTCCAATCTGAAGTGGTTCAGGACTTTACCTGTGCGGCGTCCACTGCCTCTAGCTGGGCCTCCATTCACAATAATGTACCACTTAGATCTTAAAGTATCCCTGTCCCTTTGAAAATACAATCCCCCTTATGTACGCTTCCCATAGTGTGGGCTTTGTCTTCACAGAGTCTGTATTGATCTCAAAATATTCTTCGATCGCCCTTGCACTCTCTCCCGTCTCCGGAACCCGCAGATCAATCACCACCGGAGAGTGATCTGACAACCTGTGTGGCAGGTGGTTGATCACATGATTATGCTGGGGGTAATCTGCCAATAGTCAACACGAGTCCATGTATTGTGAGGTGCTGAATAGGGTGTGTATGCTGCTTTGTCTAGATGCAGATGGCGCCATGCGTCTGATAGCTGATAGGCCTCCCGTAAAATACTCAATATATGCCTGGCCTTGGGCTTCGTGTCTGTTGTTGTGGCTGTACTATCTAATTGTGTATCTAGTAGAATATTTAAGTGTCCCCCCCCCCCCCCCCCACCCCCTCCCAGGCAGAGGTATTCCGCCCTCATGCTGTCAATTTGAGAGTAAAGTTCAACAAAATAGTCCAGTTCGTCCACATTAGGAGTATAAATATTAACCAAAAGTATTGTGTACCTTTGCAGCCACACTTTCACAAGTAGGTCTCTGCCCGCTTGGTCGGCTTATACCTCCACTGCTTCAAATGGCAATCGCCTGTGTATTCAAATCGCCACACCTCTTGCGTATGTACTATAGCCTGCAAAATATTGATTCGAACCCCAACTGGCTGCGACGCTGGGAGACACACGCAGGGGCAAATAAGTCTCCTGGAGTGATTCTATGTCTATTTGGTGATGTTGTAAATAATGCAATACCTGCTTACATTTCCGAGTGTCATTAAGTCTACATACATTCCAGGACATTAGTCTAATACTGTCTTTGCAGTTTGTTCTACCTGCCTACCATCAAAGTCTAACCTACACTAAGGCCAGCAGTGAAATTGTACAAATCTAATATAAATCTGCAAATGTAAAATGCAAATGAATGTGTCAACACCCTAACCCACCCCCCTGCCTGGACTGAAGAAAGAGGTCACATCCGACCTCCGCCCACGGCGCCACAGAGTCTGTCAGCTGCCTGGTTACTGTAACGCGGCAACAACGACTTTGCTGGGCGGCAGGCCCCGCCTGCAGTCTCAGAGCATGGGTCACTCCGCTCACAACTGCAGTCCAGCCACAGAGCATGGGTCACTCCACTCACAACTGCAGTGCAGCCACAGACCATGGGTCACTCCACTTACAACTGCAGTGCAGCCACAGAGCATGGGTCACTCAGCTCACAACTGCAGTGCAGCCACAGAGCATGGGTCACTCTGGTCACAACTGCAGTGCAGCCACACAGTTTCGGTCACTCCGCTCACAACTGCAGTGCAGCTACAGAGCACAGGTCACTCCGCTCACAACTGCAGTGCATCCGCAGAGCATGGGACACTCCTGTGTGCAGCCACAGAGCATGGGTCACTCTTGGCATTGTAAATGACAATTCCATTTATTTAACGATTAAGCTATTGGCAATGTAAATGAAAATGCCATTTATTTATGATTAAAAAAAAAAAACACACACACAAAAAAAAATGTCCTGAGCAATGCCAATAGCTCTACCTTTAATAATGCCGAGACCATTGCATTGTAAATGCTTGTTTTGCAAATGTACCCACGTTAACTGACAGATTCTTCCATTCATTGGATATGCTCAAATGCATCAGGTTCTGTATGGGCTTGTCACCTGTTTGTCTCATTTGGCCACCCAGGAAGGGATCACGTCAGTCTAAACAAGGAATTGGCCACTTGCTCTCAGCCTGCATTACCTTTTATGAAATTAAATCTGAACGTCTGCTTGAATGCAAATTGAAGGAACATTCAACAAGAAACATAGCAACATTAGCTGCACTCTATGCACTAGTGCCTCTCCTAGGTATTTGGCATGCATCCATGTGGAAAAGCAGAGACGCTTTCACTAAACCTGGATGTGAATGTAGCAGCAGACACTTCAGTAGCTTAAACAGTTCTACACAATTGTGCGAGCCTGCTTGTTGTTCCGATTTAAGCATGTGACCCTATGTAAGATCGTGTGCTGAAGTAGTTACTTGTTCCTCCAGCATTGGTATTTTTCATAGATTCAAATTCAACCCTACATCCTCACTGGTCAGAGGTTCACTCCCTATTCTGTGTATCCTTCACACTTGCATGATGAAGTCTGAGGTACAGTGGCAGGAGTGGTCTCATATATTCCATAGAAAATTGTGTTTTTGTTGATTCCTGTAGGTGCTCCTTGACTGCCATTTAAAGCATGTCTGGGCCGGCTCACCTGTGCTTTATGGATATTTTATGTTATGTTCTAAAAGTATTTTATTCAAATCTGTGCATCTCTTACCATACTTGTATAGGAATTCAGGGTTAAGAAGTGTCCGTCCTATTCGACATCATGGTTAGATGGACGGTTTGGAGTCGTCCCTCAACTCCCACATAAACAGCATGTTTGGACTTGCCTCCTGACTGGCTGGGCAGAGGCCCAGTGCCCAGCCCTGTTCCAGCACCATGCCTGGAGTGGCTAGATCTACTTCTGGCGACTCTGGCATCTTGACCCTGCTCAAGTTGTAGCGTTTACCTAGACTCTGCTGTCGAGACTCAGACTGTCACTTATTATTATTATTATATTTATTTTTATACAGCGCACAGCTACCCGGAGGTTTCCCGGCGCTAAACAAGAGAGAGAGGATGGGGTAGTAGCAAAAGGACGATCTCTAGAGAACATAGAGGGCCTATAGGTTAAATAACCAGGTCTTGAGGTCTCTGTGGAACCTTAGATAGCAGGATTCAGAACGTAAGGAAAGAGGTAGGGCATTCCACATGGAAGGGGCTAAGTAAGCGAATGAGCGGCCGCCCATTCTGGCTCTCCTAATACGAGGCACCTGATATCTATGTTGGGTAGACGAACAAAGAGTGCGGGGGGCACAATAGTGTTGAACCAAAGTGCTTAACCCCTTCGATGCTTGTGACAAGGTCAACTCGTCATGGGTTTTACCTGCCCTGTGCTTATGACGAGTTGACCTTGTCACAAACAATGGGATTTTGCAAATGGCAGCACACAGCGGGAATATGCAGTAGCAATGATGTGGTTAAATAAAGAGGGGCATTACCTAACTTAATACGGTGCATGATACAAAGGGCCGTGAATTTAAAGCGGTTTTCAATTCGGAGCCAGTGTAGGCTACGCAGAGAAGCAGAGGTGGAAGAGGTTCTGGGGAGATTGCAGAGTAATCGGACGGCCATGTTTTGAACCGTCTGAAGTTTGCGAGTCGCCTCCTTGCTTGCACCCAGAAAAAGAACATTCCCATAGTCCAGCCGAGATGTGATTAACGCTTGGACTACGGTTTTCTGGGTGTCATGGGGAAGCATCCATATGATCTTTCTCAGCCACTTGATGATGGTAATACAGGTGGCCGAGACCTTGATCACATGTTACCTCATCGATCGCTGATCATCAAATATGATGCCTAGGTTGCGAGCTGTCTTGGAGGGAACAGGTAGGGGACCCATTTGCTGTGGCCAATGGTGGGGACCCCAAAGTGTGGTATTGTGGCCAAACAAGAGAAGCTCGGTCTTATCCCCGTTTAATTTTAATTTATTGTCATGCATCCAACTAGCTATATTATTGAGACCAGAGAGAAGGGATGATGTAGTGGAATTTTGACCTGTGGAGAGTGAATAGATGATCTGAGTATCATCAGCGTAAGAATAGATGGTGAGTCCGGCTTGCTCCGCAATGGTAGCAAGGGGTCTAACATATAGGTTAAAGAATAGTGGACTCAAAACGAACTCCCTCTCGTGCTTCCTCGAGTTAGATGAGTTTCTGGGCCCATCATGTGCCCCCGTCAGCGACCACTGCCCTGGCGTTTGTCAGCTTCGAGCAACAGGTCGACTCTATCCCAGCCCCAGTCCGCGCCACCTTGCTGCCAAATCCTTGCCAGCTTTTTCGTGATTGGCATAGTTCAAGTTCAGGCATTTGTAAAGCGCACTACTCACCCAGAGGGTCTCAAGGCGCTATGGGAAGGGGTTCATTATTTGTCGAAGAGCCAGGTTTTGAGTTCTTTTCTGAAAGAGATGTGGTTCTGAGTAAGGCGGAGGTGGGTGGGGAGTGAGTTCCAGGTCTTGGCAGCCGGGAAGGGGAAGGATCTGCCACCCGTGGTGGATTTCCAGATGCGCGGGACTGCGGCGATGGCATGATTGGACGATCTAAGTTTGCGGGTGGGTTTGTAGAAGGACAGTCGAGTGTTGAGGCATTCGGGTCCTAGGTTGTAGAGGGCTTTGTGTGCGTGGGTGAGAAGGCGGAAAGTAATTCTTTTGTTAACGGGGAGCCAGTGGAGGTCTTTTAGATGTTCGGTGATGTGATCTTGGCGTGGGATGTCTAATATGAGCCTCGCTGACGCGTTTTGGATGCGCTGGAGTTTTTTCTGTAATTTTTCTGTGATTCCGCCGTAAAGTGTGTTGCCGTAATCCAGTCGACTCATGACCAGTGCGTGGGTGACAGTCTTTCTTGTCTCGAGGGGGATCCAGCGGAAGATCTTTTTGAGAATGCGAAGTACGTTGAAGCAGGACGACGAGACGCCGCTGACTTGTCTGGACATCGAGAGAGAGGAGTCCAGGATGAAGCCAAGGTTACGTGCATGGTCAGTGGGTGTGGGTGCTGTGCCCAGCGCGGAAGGCCACCAGGAGTCGTCCCAAGCCGAGGGGGAAGATCCCAGGATGAGTACCTCCGTCTTGTCTGAGTTGAGTTTTAGGCGGCTATGTTTCATCCATTCGGCTACTTCTTTCATGCCTTCGTGAAGATTGGTTTTGGCTATGTTGGGGTCTTTGGTGAGGGAGAGGATTAACTGGGTGTCGTCGGCGTAAGAGATGATGTTGAGGTTGTGTTGACACGCGATGGAGGCGAGAGGACTCATGTAGACGTTGAAGAGGGTGGGACTGAGTGAGGATCCTTGAGGTACGCCGCAGATTAATTCGGTGGCCTCTGAGTAGAATGGGGGAAGTCTGACTCTTTGAGTTCTCCCAGCGAGGAATGAGGTGATCCAGTTCAAGGCTTTTTCTTTTATGCCGATGCTGCTGAGGCGATGTATAAGGGTGCTGTGGCAGACTGTGTCGAAAGCGGCGGATAGGTCGAGTAGGATGAGGGCCATTGTTTCTCCGTTGTCCAGGAGTGTTCGGATGTCGTCGGTCGCTGCAATGAGGGCGGTTTCGGTGCTGTGTTTGGCTCGAAATCCAGATTGAGATGCATCAAGGGAGTTGTTGGATTCAAGGAAGGCGGCGAGCTGGCTGTTGACGGCTTTCTCGATGACTTTGGCCGGGAATGGGAGGAGGGATATGGGTCTGTAGTTTTTAAGTTCAGAGGGGTCTGCTGTGGGTTTCTTCAGAAGGGCGCTAAGTTCGGCGTGTTTCCAGCTTTCTGGAAAGGTGGCAGAGTTGAACGAGCAGTTGATGACATCACGGAGATGGGGTGCGATGATGGAGTCAGCTTTGTTGAAGATGTGGTGGGGGCAGGGGTCAGTGGGCGAGCCAGAGTGGATTGAGTTCATGAGGCGAATGGTGTCTTCAGTGGTAATTGGGTTCCAGGCGCTGAGGTTGCTAGTTGGCGGAGTAGGATCTGGGGGGGGTGGGGAGGGTTGATCGCTGGGAGAATTCTCGAAGCTATTGTGGATGTCGGCAATTTTGTTGTAGAAGAAGGAGGATAACGCGTCACAGAAGTCTTGGGAGGGAGTGATGTCGTTAGATGCTGCGGTGGGGTTGGTGAATTCTTTGACGATGTTGAAGAGTTCCTTGCTGTTGTGAGTGTTGTTGTCGAGACGGTCCTTGAATGCTGATTTCTTAGCGGATCGAATCAGTTGGTGGTGTTTGCGGGTGGCTGACTTGAGGGAGGCCATGTTGTCTGAGGTTGGGTTTTTTCTCCATATCTTCTCCAGAGTGCGGCATAGCTTCTTGGATTTTTTAAGGTCGTCATTGAACCAGGGAGCCTTTTTGCTGGCTGAATTGATCTGGTGCTTTTTCAGGGGTGCTAATTCGTCAGCGCTGTGGGTGATCCATTGCTTGAGTTTGGTGGCCGCTTGGTCTGGGTCCAATGAGCGGGTGGGAGGGTTTTGGTTGAGTGATGTGAGGAGTTGGTCGGAGGTGATTTTGTTCCAGTTTCTCTGAGGAATAGGTTGAGGGCGATTGTGGGTAAGGGAGGTTTTGTAGCTGAAGTGTACACAGTTGTGGTCCGTCCAGTGGAGAGCTGTGGTGCGATCGAAGGAGATGTGCTTGCTGGATGTGAAGATAGGGTCGAGCGTGTGTCCGGCTACATGGGTGGGGGTGTCCACAAGTTGTTTGAGTCCGAGTTTGGCCAGGTTGTCCAGAATGGTGTTGGTGTTGCTGTCGTGTTTGTTTTCAAGGTGGTAGTTGAGGTCTCCTAGAAGAATGTAGTTCTCGGAGGCTAGGGCATGTGGGCTGATGAAGTCCGTGATGTCATCGCTGAATTGGGTGCGGGAGCCTGGAGGCCTGAGATGAGGGTGCCTCTCAGTGTGGTCCTGGGGTCGGTGTGGATCTGAAAGTGGAGATGTTCAGCAGTTGCAAGATTGTCGTCAGAGCTGGTTGTGATTTTGATGGTGTTCCTGTGGATGATGGCGATGCCTCCTCCTGTTTGATTGGTGCGGTCTTTGCGGATAATCTTGTAATTGTCCGGTATGGCTATGGCGATGTCTCCCACACCTGACCATCAGGTGTTCACAGTCAGATAGGCCTGAGTTGATAAGGGATTTGAGAGCTCCTGGTGGTGTCTTTTCGTGTGTCACATTCTCAACTTATGAGCTCTGGGGACTAGGCTCACTTTTCTGTATTTTCAGCTTCATTCATTATGGCTTTGACAAGGGAGCATGAGATAACTTCAAAAAATCGTTTTGCAATGTTTTCTTTTTGTAGCTATGGTTAGATTTTTAACAGGCTTTAATGAAGCCAGTACCTGGGAGTCAGAGCCTTGGCTTTATCTTAAATGGGCCCAATGTCTCCTTTCACATGACATTTTTTCTTTCCATGAAAATCTGCACAAGGCATAAAAGGTCCTAAATTTGAATCCATTAATGACAGGATAAGGTCAACTTGCTAACTGAAGTTTTATAAACTTGCCCTGCCTCTAAGGAATCCTTGCAGCTCCTTAACAAGGCACTAATGGAGCCCACAAGTGTATTGAGAATCGGCCATCCTCTGCTCCACCAGACAGCGGCCAGACTGCAAGGCATTACAGCTTAGCTCTTGGGGACCCTGATTTTTTTTTATCCTCTTATCAGACCCTAATTATGTTGTATGATGATTCCTCTTAACTTATGGAGTTGAAGTCATCTCACCACCTCTGTCTTTAACTGCCCCATTGGATGTGGTATGGTAACGGTTTGATTAGATGGAAACAAAAATGTTCTCATCAGGTGCTGTAGCTTTACATTCTCGTAATGATACTCACCAGCTGTCACCCCACTACTCTCACGCACTTCGGGTGAGGGCACAGTTGGTGGTTCTACTGCTTCCAGAACATGTCAGTCGTTACTTTACTGTGGTGGTTCGTGAAGGGTGTGGACTGCAAAACAGCCTTGTAGATGGCTAGAACCATGGGCTTTTCAATCTCCTAAACTGTAGTGCTTGCTTTGAACCCTCTGGTTTTCTGTGACTTCGGTTGGACTGTTTTTTTAATAGCTTTTGTTGTTTAAGAGCAGGGGCTTAATAGGTATTGGGGAGGTTCAGACTGGAGCATACTCTGTCCCATCTTAAACAGCTGGTTTCTCCTGGGTACATATTTTAAAGATTCCACAGACAAGCTGACGTTTGTTTGTGGCTTCAGCCTCAAGATGCCACTGCTTTGTTATTCTTCTGTGCAATTCTACTGTGTTCCTTTATGCTGGAAGGGTCCTTGTGTCTCTTAGGTTTCTCTGCAGTGCTTGATGAACTTTATACTGGGCTTTCTTCTCCCATTTGCACCATCTAATACTTAATGTGGCCACATGCATTGTAAGGGAAGGGTTTCTTCTTGGGTTCGCTGCAGCTTTTCCTCAGGTCTTATTTCTAATGATCTTGGTTCACTTTAAGTGGAAGTCCCTGCCCTACATTGTCTGCTTGCACTGGTATATGATACCATATCTCGACCTGTTCTATCTGATTGTTTCTCTCGGAGATGTTCAGCTCTGACATTTTGATGATATATTCCATACTGTTAGTCCTGGTGTTCTTTGTGATTACTTCATTTTGACCCTGTTTCAGAGATTAGGGGACCTACAATCTCCCCCGGGCTTCTGTTGTCTGCGCTGTGCTGCGGCCTGTCTGGCTAGGCGATTTTGTTCACATTGTTGTTTGCCATCCTGCTGACCATGATGGTTGAATATGCATTGCCTTTACTGACTGGTCTGTATTGTTTTTGTTGATCCAGGGCTTTGTTTTTTCTCTTTTCATGGTTTCAGTGACTCTACCAGAAGGCCATTGCTGTATGCTTGGAATGCAGGGCAGTGTTTAGCTCTTTGTTCCTTGGAGTTTTGATATGTTTTTGGTTTAGTTCCCTTGCCTTTCAGTTGGTGCCTTAAGATTTAGGGCAGATTGGCTCCTCAGATTTTCTTCACCGGGTGACTCTATGTTCGAGGCATGTGGGCTGCTGAATTCATATCTGTGCATAGATCGCCGCCTAGTGTTGGGTCCGGATGATTGCACATTGTTGTCCTGGAAGAGTCTTCGAAGTATCACGAGATAGGTGGCTCCTCCCCTGGACTACAGTGCGCATGGGCATCGACTCCATCCTCAGATTGTTTTTTTCCGCCATTGGGTTCGGGTGTCTTTACTTCCTTCTTGTCGGAATCGATAGAAAAACTTTCTTGAGACCAAAAGGTCTATACGTCAGTATTGTCTTGCGTTCGGCTTTACTTCTTCTAGCTCGGCTCCGAGCCGGATTCTGTAGTTCCGCGTGCTCTCGGCGCGGAAGGCCTAGTCGACGCTCCTGACCTATCGACCATCCATCATGGAACGAAGTCCATTCAAGAGATGTCCGGTCTGTAACTCGAAGTACCCCCACATCGACGCCCACCCGGTGTGCAACAAGTGTCTGTCGCCGTACCACGATGAGGACAAGTGTATGGCTTGTTCACGCTTCAGGTCCAAGAAGACGCTTAAGCTTCGTCGAGCTGCGCGCCTGGAGGCCAAGCAATCTGCTCCGGCGCCTTCGGACATCTTCGATGCTGGGGAGGTCGAGGACGAATATATCCAGGACGTTTCTGAATCAAACCCCGCGTCGGAAGTCGAAGAAGGCTACAACGCTGATGCAGAGGTGTTCGAAAGCGAAGAAGTCGTTGAGGAGTTAGGAGACGACGACGGTGCCCTCGGGGCCATGGAGGATAGCTCGGACGAGGAGCTTCCTCAAACTGACTCTGGGGCCGTGCCTATTTATAAGGCCCAGGTCGAGGGATCGCCTTCGGGCCTTACCCAAGACCTCGATATTGGTTCCACGGCCCCGCCTTCGGGCCCGGCCACGGACATTGTTACCGAGCCACTCCCTGGCAAAACGAAACCGAAAGTGAAACCTACGGTCTCGACGCCAGATACTGCGCAGGTGCAAGCATCGAAACCAAAAGTGCGCATCGCTTTGGTCGGATCAAAAGCTTCGGAGGCTTCGGCGCCGAAGAAGCCGAAGGTGGCTGTCGAGCCGAAAAGTCAAGTCAAGGGCGTGGAGACGAAGTCTGCCGCGCCAAAGTCTAAAGTAAAGGTGGTCGATACTGGCGCGTCGGCGCCGAGACCGGTCGACGCCGGAAAGGGCTTTGTCGACCCGAAGAAGGCTGTCTGCGAACCTAAGAAAAGTCTCGGTGACCCAGAGAAGCGACTTGATGACCCGAAGGTCCTCCCTACCCCGCGTCCGCACGACAAGGCCAAGGGCGCTGCGCCCCGTGAGTCGACTCCGAAAGTGGCCTCGAAGGTCTCTGTTGAACCAGCGCGTCCATCCGCCTCGTTCACCAAGAAGGTGACGGACTCCCTGCAACGCATCCGTGAAGGCACCGCGGCGGTCGAACCGGAGGACCCTCCGCCTGCTAAGCCTGTGGAGAAACCAGTTAAGGCGTCCACGCCGATCCACTTCACGTTGCCGCCTAAGACGGCGCCGAAGGCTTTCGCTCCTAAGGCAGTGGCCGGCGTGCCCGAAAATGTCTCCTCGGCGCCGAAAACGTCGTCGGTGGTTCACGGACCGCGACCTCAACGACCTTCGGGGATGAGCGTCCGGAACACTTCATCGACGCCGAAACGGGCAAACTTTCCCTCCTGAAGCAGAAAATCACCCCGGAACCCCAACTGGAGTCTTGCAAGATCCCTCTCCAGTCTTGGTGGAACCCCTTTCACCACGGACTCATGTGTCGCCCACTTACTCAGATGTGGACGCTGGTGAGGGAGATGATGAGGATGAATACAGTTATCCAGTCTATACAGACCCTGAGGATACAAATGAGCCATGAGCAGCTGGTTGTGACCCAGGAGATCCTAATTCTGGACAAGACCCTCAACTCTTTTCTGCAAAGACTTCACCTACGGAAGACTCTGCTGCTTTCAATGCCCTCATTGAACGGGCTGCTAACAATCACAATGTCCAGCTGCATGCTGACCCTGTGGATGTGGACTTCCTCTTTGACACTTTTTCAATATCAGAAAAGACTGTAAAAACTCTGCCTATGCTAAAAGGTGTTTTAAAGCATGCTGCTGAGATCTTTAAGGAACCTACCAGGGCGAGGGTGATAAACCCTAGGATTGACAAAAAATACAAGTCGGCGCCTACTGATCCTACCTACATTAAAGGACAGTTGCCCCTGGACTCCCTTGTCGTCTCGAATGCCCGGAAGAGGGCCAATTCTCAGACTACGGGTGATGCTCCTCCCCCAGACAAAGAATCCAAGGTCTTTGAGGCTTCGGGGAAGAGGGTGGCAGCACAGGCAGCCAACATATGGCGCATTTCTAACACGCAGGCGCTTCTAGCGCGCTATGACAGGGCGCACTACGATACACTAGAGACCCTGTTGCAACACCTGCCTGATCAGTACAAGGAAGGGGCTGAGATGCTGATTCAAGAAGGGAAGCTAATCTCTAACTCTTCCATTAAGTGCGCTCTGGACGCAGCTGATACCGCGGCCAGAGCTATAAACACCAGTGTTATGCTTCGGAGACATGCCTGGCTGAGAATCTCTGGATTTAAGCCAGACATCCAAACCACCATCCTGAACCAAACGGTTAACCCAGATCACCTGTTTGGCCCAGAGGTTGACACCACCCTAGAAAAAATGAAAAAGGACACTGACACTGCAAAATCCATGGGTGCCTTACAGTCCCAGCAGTTTCGGGGTGGGTCCTTTCGTCGCTCCAGCACTAGAGGCGTCTCAAGGGGTCAGCTCTCCCAGTCCACGCAATACTACAATTGCAACACACAGACTTCATACACCAACAAGAGTCGAGGTGGATATCGTGGCAACAGCGCCAAGGGCAGAGGACGTGGCAACAACAGCTCCAGGTCCTCTACCACCAGCAAACAGTGACGCCTTGTCACTGCCCCCCCGACCACACAACACCGGTCGGGGGAGACTCCAGCAGTTCCTGCCCGTCTGGAAGTCCATCACCACGGACAGAAAACGTATCCAATACGGTTATTGTCTGGAGTTAACATCCACTCCACCCAACATGCCCCCAAGGCACCGTCCTATGTCGGACGAGCACTTGCACTTATTGCAGCAGGAGGTCACCGTCATGCTGCAAAAAGGGGCAATAGAGCTCGTGCCTATGCAAGAAAGAGGCACAGGGGTCTACTCCCTGTACTTCTTCATACCAAAGAAGGACGGGTCCCTCAGGCCCATCCTGGACCACAGGCCACTCAACTACTACATCCTGTCGGAGCACTTCCATATGCTGACCCTGCAGCAAGTGCTCCCGTTGCTCAGGCAGGGGGATTATCTTGCAACTTTAGACCTAAAGGATGCGTACTTTCACATTCCACTGCACCCTTCACACAGGAAATACCTCAGGTTCACCATCCAAAACCAGCACTACCAGTTCAAGGTTTTGCCTTTCAGTGTCACCACGGCACCCAGGGTGTTCACGAAGTGCCTGGCGACAGTGGCGGCGCATCTCAGGAGACGAAACATCCACGTCTACCCCTATCTGGACGACTGGCTCATCCAAGCAAAGTCAGCCCAGCAATGTGTCGCCCACATGTCCCACACCATTCATCTCCTGCACGATCTGGGATTCTCACTGAACTACCCGAAATCCCACCTCCAGCTCGCCCACGTACGGCAATATCTGGGTGCGACCATAAACACTCTGGCTGCCACAGCACAGCCAAATTCAGTGAGGGTCAGCAGCATTCAATCGCTGATACAAAAATTCAGACCTCAACACTCTCTTCCAGCAAGAGTGTTCATGCAGTTGATAGGCATGATGGCCTCCTGCAGTTCCATAGTCCCGCACGCGAGGCTACATATGCGTCCGCTTCAGGAGTGCTTAGCACGTCAGTGGACTCAGGCTCACGGGCAGTTGAAAGACCTAGTGTTGGTGAGCGTTCGGGCATACAACTCTCTGCATTGGTGGAACCCACGAAACCTTTGCAAGGGCCGACCGTTCCAAGAGCCTGTGCCACAGATCATCCTGACGACGGACGCTTCTCTCCAGGGGTGGGGAGATCATGTACTCCATTACACTGTGCAGGGACTATGGACGCAACAGCAAAGGAAGATGCACATCAATGTTCTGGAACTGATGGCGATCTTCATGGCACTAAAAGCCTTCAAAGTGCATCTGTGCAACAAGGTCGTGTTGATCCGGACGGACAACATGACGGCAATGTACTACATTCAGAAGCAGGGAGGAACACACTCTCCGCAGCTGTCTCATCTGGCTCAGAGCATGTGGAAGTGGGTCATTCAAAGGAACATCTTCCTTATGGCAGAACACCTCCCGGGCAAGGACAATCAGATGGCGGACCTGCTCAGCAGGCACAGCCACCAAATGCACGAGTGGGAGATACATCCATCAGTACTCCAACCGTACTTCCAAAGGTGGGGTCATCCAGAGATCGACCTCTTCGCCACAAGGGAGAACGCAAAATGCCAAAGCTTCGCCGCCAGGTTCCCACACACACTGTCGCAGGGCAATGCGATTTGGATGAACTGGTCAGGCAAATTTGCGTACGCTTTTCCCCCAGCACCCTTGATACCGCTGGTGGCATGCAAGCTCAGGCAGCACTCAATGACTCTCATCCTGGTTGCTCCAACGTGGGCTCGCCAACCATGGTACACCACGTTTCTGGAACTATCCGTGGTACCGCATCAGAGGCTACGTCTCACACCCAGCCTTCTGACGCAGAGCCATGGCGACATTCAGCATCCAGATCCGCAACAGCTCAACCTGGCGATCTGGCTCCTGAAGTCTTAGAGTTTGGCTACCTGCACTTGCCTTCCGACTGTATGGACATCATTCGAGAGGCAAGGAAGCCCACAACCAGAGCATGCTATGTGGCAAAATGGAAGCGGTTTGTCATTTATTGTGCAGACCACAACATTAACCCGCTAGATGCTTCTATTCAGAATATCATCTGTTACCTTTTCCATCTGTACAAATGTAATCTGGCCTATGCTTCCATTCGCATACATCTATCTGCGATGGCCGCTTATCTCCAGAATAGGCAGCACCTCTCCCTCTTCAGGGTGCCTGCCATTAAGGCTTTTCTGGAAGGACTCAAACGAGTCATTCCTCCGCGGACTCCACCAGCTCCGGAGTGGAACCTCAATGTGGTCCTCACCCGGCTGATGGGTCCTCCCTTTGAGCCACTGCATTCCTGTGAGATTCAGTTCTTGACGTGGAAAGTGGCTTTCCTCATAGCGATTACGTCGCTACGCAGAGTTAGTGAATTACAAGCCCTAACTATCCAAGAGCCATTTATTCAAATTCATTCTAACAGGGTGGTGCTTCGCACTAACCCTAAATTTCTTCCCAAGGTTTTGTCTCACTTCCATATCAACCAGACTATTGAATTGCCTGTTTTCTTCCAAAATCCTGAGTCATTGGCGGAGAGAATGCTCCACACTCTTGACGTCAAAAGGGCCCTGATGTATTACATAGATAGGACCAAGGATTTTAGGAAGACTAAGCAACTCTTTGTCGCCTTTGCACCACACCACAAAGGCAACCCTATTTCCAAGGCTGGTATTGCTAGGTGGATCGTTAAATGTATCCAGATCTGCTATCTGAAAGCAAAACGTACTCTCACCATTCCACCAAGGGCCCACTCCACCAGAAAGTTGGGGGCCTCTATGGCATTCCTTGGAAACATTCCATTGGAAGACATATGTAGAGCAGCCATATGGTCTACCACACACACATTTACCAAGCATTACTGTGTTGATGTGCACTCCAAACAGCAGGCAGCTGTTGGGCAGGCTGTTCTCAAAACACTTTTCCAGACTGCTGCAGCTGGCACGGGCGGCCGCCGCTAATGGAGGGACTGCTATGTATTCTATGCACAGATATGAATTCAGCAGCCCACATGCCTCGAACCGAATATGCTACTTACCAGTATGCATCTGTTCTTGGCATGTAGGGCTGCTGACATTCATATCGCCCGCCCTCCTCCCCGGTGCCCGTATCAGCTGCAGAATTCACATATACTTCTAGCATGGTCATCATTCACTGAGTTTCACTCTATCTTGGCCACAATGGCTAAAAACAATCTGAGGATGGAGTTGATGCCCATGCGCACTGTAGTCCAGGGGAGGAGCCACCTATCTCGTGATACTTCGAAGACTCTTCCAGGACAACAATGTGCAATCATCCGGACCCAACACTATTCGGCGATCTATGCACAGATATGAATGTCAGCAGCCCTACATGCCAAGAACAGATGCATACTGGTAAGTAGCATATTCGTTTCTCCTTACGAGGGGGTGTGTTGGACCTACAAGGATGCTTTGTCCCTATTATGGACCAGGCACACACCACTACTGGGGCGTGACGGAATGCTCAAGTTTGCCGTTTACTTTCTGTTCTTCCTTGCTCTTCATCTTTGTGTGCTGTTACCTTTCTTTCCAGAATGCGAGCTGTGTATGGGCTCCATACAATGCTTGTGGTTTTACAGTGTCCAGAAAGAGAGTTCTGCGTTGTTTCCTTTGTACCAGTTTGTATGTGGATATCCATCCTAAGTACTCTGACTCTCCCAGGCCCTGTTCCCTTTTGTATGATGTTTTTGATCTTTTCTGCTGTTATTGAGGTTGCTGTCATTTTGGATGTAGTGTGTCCTACTTCACCATTTCGGCTGTTGTGTGGAAAATCCTCTTGGGATGATCCTTGGACACTGATGAATAATTGCTGTTTTTTACTATTATGGTAAAGCACCCTCCGGAGGTTCTTTGTATCTGTGGATGCTGCTAGACGTTTGGTACTTTTCTCTGTCCTGCTTTTGTTTCTATTTTGTGTTGAGAGTCGCTCACTTGTGGTGTGGTAAATCAGTTGGTACTACTTCCTTGTGGGCAGGTTCCCTTTGTGTTCCATGATTTTTCTTTAACGGTTCTCAGCTGCATCACTTGGTTTATGCTCTGCCCTGCTTTCTGATACTTCTATTTTTGGGATCTTATTTGTTTTTCAGGCACCTTAATTTACTTTTCAGGTTGTTCTTCCTGTATCATTGACTGGGTCTTGAAGATTTTATAAGCAGTCTGGTCATGAAACTTGCTTTCTGATTTATATTCATTGATTTATTTTTGTCCTTCCTATCCACAGACACTCATCCTTTAATTCCGCAGTTACAAGTATTGTATTAGAAGAAAGTTGCTTACCTACAGTAATGACATTTTTGGTGAATAATCTATCTAACTCGCCGACCCACCCGTTGTGAGGAGAGTTAAAGTACTATCATCGCATGACAGAGTTTGGTTTTCCACTACATTGCTTTAACTCGTCAGACTTATATTCCCCTCATAGTGGGAGTTGCAGGTGGCAGAGGAAAACAGGGCAAGAGCTGATGTCACAGTGCCGGGTGGCAACATGTGTTTCTCTGTAGTGTCACATCTGTGAGGTTTCTCTGTCATCTAAGAGCCATGGCGCCACTTACCATCACAGGAGAGCTTTGCAAAGTTTCCTGGCACCTGGGAGAAATTCATGAGGGGAAGAATCTGCAGGTAGAGTATCTGCTAGGGAGATAGTTACTGAAGGCATGTGAATTTTTTTTCTTTACAAGCATTGCACAAAGCAGCCTCATACCCATGTGAAGACTCCTGAATTACTCCTAAAAAACTGATACTATTAAAATGGTGGTTATGGATTGTTGTCTCCTGTTTCAGATGGAAATTTGCTATAGGAATGTCTTAATGGTGATTTCCCTGTCCTGGTTGAGGTGTATAATTATTGTTGTATGTGTTCTCAGTTTGTCAGTTCTGCACTATACCTGCTTGCCCTCGTTAAAGGTTGCTCAGTGCTAACTGAGAATTCCAATACTTCTGCAAAATACAAAAATAAAAGATTTTCTTGATACAAAGCTGAAAAAATTAAAACATTTGCTTCCAAGTGAGAGTCTACCTTTCATTACTGATTTAAGAAATGATCGTTGTGGCGGCATGGCCAACACCATGGCTGACTAGCCGCATTTGCCGGAGCTACTGCCGCCTGAAATAAATTCTGGTGTTTATCCCGTCTTTCAGCCACAGCTGTGTTCTAAATTTGCTGGTCGCATATGTATTAACCCCAGGCCCGCAAAAGGAGCAGTTTGCAGCGCCAAAACGAGAGCAAATACAAGGCCAGTACGACCTCTAAGAAGACAGGGCCTAACCACCAAGATGGCTCCCCGGTCCTAACTGGGACAGATTACAAACCTAAGATGCCCGATCCGAGGAGCTGAGATGTCCCGGCGTTTAACTGTGGTGTCTGCCGTCCCTACCTTTTGGGCGAATCGGAAGTTGCACATCAGCGGTGAGGTGGGGGGGGACGTGTGCTGAGCGCTTACATCTGGAGTGGTGGCCCCGCCTGAGTGAGACGTGAGAGGGGCATCGCCGATCGCGAGGTGAGGCCTCCTCTTTCCTTCTCCCCCTGGTCCGCCGCAGTGAGGAGGACGACGCAGGGATCCTGTTTGAGATGGAGGCCGCCACTAAATAAGACTCTGGGTGCCAGAGCTACACGCACTCTGCCCCCGGGCCGGATCACTGGGGTGCCAGATAAGAGGAGCAGCGAGCGGCTGCAAATGGACTCCGTGAGGCCCGGAGATCGCCGCCAGGGTTGCTTGGGCAAAAGAACCACACACACTTGCATCTGTCTGGCTATTATTTCCACACCCCTAAAAGACTGCTGTGGGGCCTCGCTGTGCCACACAACCGAAGGGCAGGTGCATTGTTGGCCCTAGAGGAAGTTGGACCCCTGCTGCTGAGGGACCTAACGTGACAGTACAGAGTCAACATCTATTGAACACGGCTACAGGGGTGGCCTGGCGGCAAATCCCCCCCACCCCCCCCCTTGTTTGAGGACAACGGCATTGCTGCCTCCAGGATTGCACTCCAGGTGCACGTGGGTATGTGGTGTGGACGGGAAGCCCACATTGAATGTTAATTCACCCGCTGGGGGAGGCCCTTTGGTGGTGTGGCCTAGGGAGGCGTCATCGACTGGGTGGGTCCTGCATGTGCTCACTGCACTAGGAGAGGGCGCCATGCTTGTCTCCCGAGCGTTACTTTCAGCGATATTTCCTGGAACACTGGTCTGTGACTTTCCCCATTGGCGCTTTTACTCCCGGCGAGTCGCTGGCAGAAACACTTCTGCCCAGACTAGAAAATGGCTAAAGACAAGGAACCCAAGATGCACCGCCAGGGAAAAATGGACAAATACACTAAGGTACTCCCTGCACACACAGAACCAGAGGGAGACACTGCAAGTGCACCAGACAACACAGCTCTCCTTTAGGCGATTCACACTTCAAGAGAATCCATTGAAGGCAAAATGCCAGAGATAAGTGCAGAGGTGACCCTTCTCTGACAAGATGTACGTAATATAGCGGATCGCGCTACTCACACGGAGGCCCGTATAGCTGAGGTAGAAGGCGCAACACGTACCTCCAGGGGCAATGTCAAGGAACTACAGGATAAAGGGAGGGACGCGGAGAACAGGGCACGCAGAAACTACCTCCGTTTTATCGGAATACCTGAAGGACAGGAGAATGGGGATCCCTTCACGTTCTTGAGGACATGGTTGCGCAATCCCTCCCGGGAGCTTAGTTCTCTACCTGCTTTCTCATTGAGCGGGCACATAGGACGCCAGCTGCGAGACCCCACCTGGAGCCCCCCGTCCATTAATTGCCCGATTCCTAAACTATCAGGACCGTGATGCAATTCTAAGGGAAGTGCGGAAAATGGGTTAACTTAAGCTGGCCAATACCAGAGTCATGATCTTCCCTGACTATTCAAGGGAGGTACAAAAGATGCGGAGGTCCTTTGACTCCGTGGAAGTCAAACTCGGGTCCCTACGCATTCAATATATGCTTCTATTCCCAGCCAAGCTCAAGGTGATCTTCCAAGTTTAGACTCAGTTCTTCTAAACACCGGGCATGGATTGAGGAATGCCCGAGACTTGGACCGGAGGCTAGTGCCACTGCACTGCGCCCGGAAGCCCAAAAACCGAGAGGTTGAAACCGATACGGTGTCTCACCGCAAGGAACTCGCCGCCTGGGGACAATGCAGCCAGGGACACCATATCGACGATGAATGGCATCCCAGGAGCAAGAACTGGGGGGGGAAGAGGGATGGGCACGGGCTGCCACTGGAGGGTCAACTCATGGAGCTAGCACTCATGCTGACCAGGACTCCTCGGGGGATACAGATGGGGACCACCCCCTACTCAAAGCCATACAACAGGCAGAGGGGTCAGAGATGACAGGCCCGACAGGGACGCCAGATCTTCAACTACAACAACACAAAATTGGCAAAGAAACATAAATCATGGGTGTGACGGAAGAACCAACCGGCGATACAGAAACGGCACGGAGGCCACCCCTCTCAGACTTGTGAACCATCTTCCCGGACTAGAGGCATATCCTTTGTAGTTTTGGTTGTTTTTTGGGGATAAGGGGGCGGGGAAGGGAGGTGGCGATAGACACCTCAATGGACACCTATGCTTGTTGTTATATTGGCGATTTTAGGGTTGAGCATAGGGCACGTGAGGCTGTGGGGTAGGAGGATTAGAGCGGGGAGGGGAGTTTGGGGGTTTTCGAGTCAAAGTTTTTCTGGGTTTCTTGCAGGGACCTGTGAGGGGCGTTTTCAGCATGGACACTTGCCATCTACAATTCCACCATGGCAATACAAAATAACAGCATATACTCAGTCCTCTCCTGGAACGTAAACGGGTTGGGGGACTAAGTAAAGGGAGTCTTAGTCTTGGCGTACGTTAAAAGGTTGAAACGCAGAACCATATTCTTGCAGGAAACACATTTGAAAGGCACACAGTGTAGGTTCCTAGGTAGAGGCACATGCAGGTTTTTCCTCCGGGGCAAGGGGGGGGGTCGCCATTTTAGTAAAGAAAGCCCAGCCCTATAGACTTGAGCGCACAAGGACTGACCCAAATGGGACCTATGTGGCAGTAAAAGGCGTATGGAATAGGGGGGACAGTACTCTCATAATTGTATATGCTCCCCCAAGACTACAAAAGCAGACTCTGGATAAACTGGGAGGCTTTCTCTTGGAGGCAGACTCCAGTACTCACCTTGTAGGAGAAGACTTTAATGATCTGATGGACCCTAGGTTTGATCGTACTACGGTCCCTCCTGCAGGGTCTAGCGAAACACAACTTAAGAGATTTACGGACACCCTAGCGCTAACGGACTTATGGCGGAGGAAACACCCAAGCACTAGGGCGTATTCCTTCTATTCCGGAGCACATAAAACCTTTTCCAGAATAGACTACATTCTGGCCCCAGCGGGAGAAGTGCAGGAGATCCAAAAGGCAGAATATTTAGCGAGAGGCCTCTCAGACCACTTGCCCCTCTGGCTTACAGTGGGGAGAAATAGGAAACATTTGGGCAATGAATGAAGGCTCAATGCCTGGGAATTTAAAGATCACAAGGTAGCTCAAGAAATTAGAGTGGATACGGATCTCTACTTTAAGGTAAATGTAGGTTCCATTGAGTCGTCTATAACACTCTCGGAGGCCTACAAGAAGGACTTATGAGATAGGGCCCAAAATAGAATAGCCCATAAAAAGGGTCAGGCTTTGAATGATAATGCAGAGATTGAAACTAGGCTTCTTCAGTTAGAAACGCAGGCCCTCACAAGCAAAGATTCTGAACTGCTATGAAAAATGAGGACTCTTTGCCGGGAATACTTGGCTAAGGCTAGGGACAACGCGAAACAGGCGATACAGGCCATGCATCAGCGCCTCTACGAGGTGGGACACAAGGCGGGTAGATTGCTGGCATGGCTCCGCAGGAGAAAATTGGACAGGAGATTGGTCACCTAGATAGATACAGATGATGCCCAGAGACACGTGACCCCCATTGAGATAGCCAATACCTTTGCTTATTATTACGAGGCTTTCTACGCCAAGCGTCCCCTTGATTGAAAGATATTTGGAGACAATAGAGGTTCCCAGACTAGGCATGGAGGACGCTTGTGTATTGGAAGAAGAGATAACACTTGAGGAAGTAGGAGCCGCTACCGGCTACCTAAAATCTGGGAAAGACCCGGGTCTCAACGGACTACCACCAGAACTCTTCAAACAAAATGCAGCATTATTGGGCCCCCATCTGTTGAACCTATATACCTAGAGGCCCGAACTGTGGGCAGCCTACAGAAAGATCTCTGCACTGCCACAATAGTGGGTATACATAAGAAAGATAGACCGCCACAGAAGTGCAGCTAATATTGCCCCATCTCGCTCCTAAATATAGAGACGAAGATACTGGCACACATTCTTACTGGCAGGCTCACAAGTCATATCTAGTCTCATTAACCGTGACCAGTCTGGCTTTGTGCCAAAGAGGTCCACAAGATTAAACCTTTGCAGAGTCCACAATTGGCTTGAGGCAGCTAGTAATAGTGCAGACCCACATTTAATATTATCACTTGATGATGAAAAAGCATTTGACACTGTTCACTGGTCTTATCTATTGGCTACATTGGAGAGGCTCGGCTTTGGTCCTAAATGTAGGCAATGGATATCTTTTATACGAGAAACCAATGGCCAGGGTACGGGTAAATGGAGGGATCTCTGGGGAATCTTCAATAGAGCGTGGGACAAAACAGGGATGTCCTCTGTCCCCCCTCATTTTTAGGTCTCGCTGAAGCAATGCGTAAGCATTGTTTTCGGCGAGATTCTATTAAGGTGTTTTCAAAAGTCTACCCACTGCGGATCGCATACAGTTCATGTGAGGTAGGCGCATGCACAGGAATTCGCTCCCCCTACCCCTCCCACAAAGCAAGACAAACACTTCAAAGGAACGCGCTCGGGCTACAACTGCTGGCTACAGCTTACAGTGCATGTGCGCGTGCTTGAGCAGAGGTGGCATAAGGCATTCTTCATGCTCATTAAGGCTCCTGTGCTCCTTGCATTCCCCCCTCCCTTTTAGCCCATCCCTTTGAAGTCTGCTCGCATTTCCCTCCTCCCCCTTCTGGGTCCCTGGCTCCTCGCATTCCCCCCTCCCTTCTCGCCAGGCCCTTTGATGCTCTGCTGTAGATGTTAGCTCTTTCAGACAGAGCAGACACTCACTTTACGCAGTCTCCTCCCATCGCTGGCATTTTCACATTCTTCTCGAGTCTTGCTGTGCAGGCCCCACTTTAATTGCGAGGATGGTTTGTTTTCCCACTCCTCCGGCAATATCACTCCTAGCGATGTTTGCTTTTCTGGCTACTGCCCATTAATACGCATTTGCAGACACCACAATAACGTGGGACATCCAGTGTAACACACCATGAAACGTTCAAAATAAATATGCACCGAACAAGTGACTGAAATGGTGTTTTTAAGTTATTTAATTAAGTTGAATCAAGAGAACACGTGCAGGTCAGTGCCTTTTTGAGTGAATTATGCAGTGTCCCTGACCTAGATTCATTGATTAGTATGTGTTGATTGAATCCTTATGTTCATATTTAAATACCCTTTTCTAAAACATTAATGACCTACTTCTGCAGTAATTGAGTACTAGGCCCTTTCATCTCTGGGTTTGTAAGGCACTCTCAATTCTGATTTTGTATTTGCTGTGAAAGCATCATAATGCACCAAGATGTAGGGCTCTATACATTGTTTCAGGGGCATCACTTTGCCCTACCACGGGAAGGATATCAACTGGTTATCACTCTTTATACATGTATGTATCATTCTAAATGGGCTGATATGCTTGCCTAATAAATGCGCACACTTCTGCAGGGTGCAATTTACCATTATTGGTTTGTAAGGATCGGCATTTCTTTGACCTTGGGTGTTTTTTTTTTTGTTTAGTTCGTTTGGTTTCATTGGCCTAGGACCCCCACAATCAGTTGCAAAAGTTGTAGTGTCCAATTTACCTCTTAGGTACATCTGCCTTTAAGGGCTCCAAGCAACTACCTGGGTGGCTCACCCCTGGTACCCTTAATTTTTGCGTACTTCCTACCTCGGGGAGAGACCCTACGTAGTTTACTGGACACGTGCACACACGTGCTACCTTCTCTCTCTCTCTCTCTCTCGCCATCTCGCTCTCCATCTCGCTCTCCATCTCGCTCTCCATCTCGCTCTCCATCTCGCTCTCTCCATCTCTCTCTCTCCCTCTACACCTCTCTCTACACCTCTCTCTCCCTCTACACCTCTCTCTACACCTCTCTCTATACCGCTCTCTCTATACCTCTCTCTACACTCCTCTCTACACCTCTCTCCTCTCTACACCTCTCTCCTCTCTACACCTCTCTCCTCTCTACACCTCTCTCCTCTCTACACCTCACTCCTCTCTACACTCCTCTCTGTACACCCCTCTCTCTACCCCCCACTCTACCTCTCTCTCTACCTCTCTCTACCCCTCTCTCGCTCTCTACCTCTCGCTCTCTACCTCTCGCTCTCTACCTCTCGCTCTCTACCTCTCGCTCTCTACCTCTCGCTCTCTACCTCTCGCTCTCTACCTCTCGCTCTCTACCTCTCGCTCTCTACCTCTCTCTCTATTCCTCTCTAAACTTCTCTCCTCTCTACACCTCTCTCCACACCTCTCTGCACTCCTCTCTACACCTCTCTCCTCTCTACACTCCTCTCTACACCTCTCTCCTCGCTACACACCTGCCCCTCTCTCTTTCTCTCTACACACATCTCACTTTCTCCCTACACACACATCTCTTTCTCTCTACACACACACATCTCTCTCTCTCTACACACAACCTCTCTCTACAGACACATCTCTCTCTCTACACACACATATCTCTCTATCTCTAACTCTCTCTCTCTCTCTATCTATCTCTCCTATCTCTATCTCTATCTCTCTCTCTCTATCTATATCTCTATCTCTCTCCATCTCTATCTCTCTCCATCTCTATCTCTCTCCATCTCTATCTCTCTCCATCTCTATCTCTCTCCATCTCCATCTATCTCTCTCCATCTCTCTCCATCTCTCTATCTCTATATCTCTCTCTATCTCTCTCTATCTCTCTCCATCTCTATCTCTCTCCATCTCTCTCCATCTCTATCTCTCTCCATCTCTATCTCTCTCCATCTCTCTCTCTCTCTCTCTCTCTCTCTCTCCATCTCTATCTCTCTCCATCTCTATCTCTCTCTATCTCTCTCCATCTCTATCTCTCTCCATCTCCATCTCTCTCCATCTCTCTCCATCTCTCCACCCCCCCCCCCGTCTGTTGGACCCCGGAGACTCTTCAATGCGATACAACTTTAGCCAACTTCTTAATCACATTGACAGGTCGTATAGCGAACAACAAAAAGTGAACATCTGACTGGTAATTGCATAGTGTGTGTTACTTAGAACATACCACTGTTGCATCCATTTTATAAGCCTTGAGAGGCTGTGTGGGTCACTGCAAAACTGTGACTGGCATGGTGCTCAAAGCTCTTTGCAGCTGTTGTGATACTTCATCAACTTCTCCATTCCTCACCCTGCATGCCTTAGTAAATTGTTGCCACTGTGTTTTTTCCCTAAACCATAATAATCCAAACATTCTGGCCAAAATGCATGTAAATGAGACCCAGGCGAAATGTTGTTTACCCTGGCGTAATCTTGTGTCATTGCTGGCATGTTGCGTTATGCTTCTTAGGCAAAATACCTGAGATTCCTCAACGTTGCACAACTGAAATGTTCGTGTAAAAATACCAATGCAGGAGTGTGGTCCAACACAAATTAACAGAACACGAGTTGATGCACGATTGTGCAGCATTATTGTAGCGCGAAATGCAACCTCCTGCCCAAATGGATGCAAAAACTAATTTCACACCTATCATAGGGACAAATTCCCACTAAAAAATATTGCAAAATGCCAACTGGCATTCCATATGTAATTTTGTGTAATTCGTTGGTCATTTTGTGTGTGTTTCCGCAATGCAAATTACGCAACTCTCCCCCAGGCCTAATGTGAATCTAGGTAACCGCAATGAGAATATGGGATATTTAAGGTGTTTTTATTTCCCTTGCCATTTAGAGAAAAGCTTTTCATTAGCGGAGACCTTTTAAGTGTACTAAATTATTTCTATAGTATGCTCACTTGTAGGGACTTTCAGCAAGCCCTCTTCATCCATTGGTCTGTTACTGTGTTTGTCACATTTTCTTCCACCCACTACAGCATGAGGCCATCGGTCAGCCCACTTCTGTTTTTGGCTAACTTCATTATTTGAAGTCAGCACTTTCACAAGGAGCACACACAATGTAGTTCCTTTCAGTGTCGAGCACTACTGTGGCATTGAGTGCCTTTTGTGTCCCAAAAATAGTTAGCTCCTGTTTTCTTTTAAATTTACGAGGGCCCAGTAGCTTTCACAACAGAACCAAGCAATCATTGACAAGGTCAGAAGTCTGGCAGCCAACGCCAGACTTTGCCACTGCTTGTTTTTCTACTGGTAGGATGCTTTGTCTCTGTTTTCCTTTTAATTGTGTTGTTTTTGTGACTCTTGGCTCCCGTTGGTCAAACTACTTTTGCATCTGCGTGATGTGTTTGCAAATCTGTGGCACCAGTGAACACCACAGCATCACCCTGCACCAGTGAATGCCACAGCACCACTCAGTGCCACAGCACCACTCAGTGCCACAGCACCACTCAGTGCCACAGCACCACTCAGTGCCACAGCACCACTCAGCGCCACAGCACCACTCTGCGCCACAGCACCACTCTGCGCCACAGCACCACTCTGCGCCACAGCACCACTCTGCGCCACAGCACCACTCTGCGCCACAGCACCACTCTGCGCCACAGCACCACTCTGCGCCACAGCACCACTCTGCGCCACAGCACCACTCTACGCCACAGCACCACTCTACGCCACAGCACCACTCTGCGCCACAGCGCCACAGCATTATTCGGCACCACTGAATGCCACAGCATTATTCGGCACCACTGAATGCCACAGCATTATTCGGCACCACTGAATGCCACAGCATTATTCGGCACAACTGAATGCCACAGCATTATTCGGCACCATTGAATGCCACAGCATTATTCGGCACCACTGAATGCCACAGCATCACTCGGCACCACTGAACACCACAGCTTCACTCGGCACCACTGAACACCACAGCATCACTCGGCACCACTGAACGCCACAGCATCACTCGGCACCACTGAACGCCACAGCATCACTCGGCACCACTGAACGCCACAGCATCACTCGGCACCACTGAACGCCACAGCATCACTCGGCACCACTGAACGCCACAGCATCACTCGGCACCACTGAACGCCACAGCATCACTCTGTGCAACCATTCAACAACTGGTTCAAATATGTTCTCTCAGTGTTTCAAGCTTTATTACAAATGTCACAAAAAGATGTTAATATTTCACTTCTGTTCTTGGGTTTTCGTCTCAATAAAATACACTGAACATAATCTTCACAAAAGTTATTTACAAAAGTTTAAGCTATTGCCATTATACATTACAATAACTTTTATTTAAGTATTAATTATTTTAAAAAATTAAGCCATTGTTATGTGTAATATCAATACATCTAAGTCACGTAAATACAACATATATTGCATTACAAATGCTATAGGTGTCACGTTTGCGAAAGTTAAAACTATTGGCATTGTAAATGACAAAGCTATTAATTTCGATATTTTTAAAACCCACACACAAATAAAAAATGTGTCATTTACAATACCAATAGCTCAAACTTTCCTAATGCGAGACCTATTGCATTGCAAATGCTTGTTGCTCTTGTACTGGAGCCCCTTGCATGCGTTATTGGAGCACATCCAGATATGACTGGGTTTCGGCGTAATAAAACAGACTATAGATGAACAAATATCTTTCTATGCAGATGACATTCTTCTCTATGTCACGAACCCAGGAACGAGACTCCCACCAATACTGGACAGTTTTGAATGCTGTTGTAGATATGCCGGGTATAAAATTAATTGGGATAAATCCTGTCTTTTGAGCGAATCTGATATGGGGACCACTCGAATGTGTGAGCGAGCTCCAGGTGGAAAAACATGGGATGCGATATCTGGGCATTTACGTATCCACTGACCAACAAGAGGCCCTAAATCGTAATCTCCATAGAGTCCTTAAAGAATTCAAAATAGACATCGGGAGGTGTAGAAAGTTGCCTCTGACACTGCTAGGTAGGGCTGCACTGTATAAAATGGTAGTATTGCCCAAATTCCTTTACATCCTCCAGAACACATATTACCCAATCCCAGAGGACGTTTTGGTAAAGATAGTAAATGCTTTGCGTACATTCCTCTGGGATGGAAGGCCCCCCAGGGTGGCCCGAGCCACTCTACAACGCAATCAGTTGTATGGTGGAATATCGGTACCAGATATTAGGGCCTACCTTTGGGCCTCTCACCTGATAGTGATTAACGAATGGGAACACATGCCTGGGACCCACCCTACTTATGCGTTGGAGCACATGCAATTTGAAATCATTCACAGAACCCCTACCTTTACGGACGGAAGGGGGTTGAGAAATTAGAAGTAGCTACGCAGGTGGAGGTCGCAGCCTGGAAAAAAGCAGAAAGACAAATTAAATGGACTAATATTGTCACCAGAGAAACCCCTCTCTGGGTGGGAGGGAGACTCAAAGAATTCACGAAATTGACTGGGTTTAAAAAGTGGGATCTGCTGGGTATTTCCCAAATCAGACATACTAGACCCCAATGAACTTGCTACCTTTCCCGTCCTCAAGAAGGAGTACGATCTACACCAGACACAACACTATAAATACCTGTGGTTGGTCCATGCGTGAGAGGCGCAACATATAGTTATGGAGAAGCTCCCGGAATATGCCCTGTTAGAGGGTAGACTCCTCATGGGTGAAATTGCAGAAAAAGCTGTTTCCTGGACGTACCGGACCATAATAAATAATCAGCCAGACACGCTTCTGAAACTCAGGGCAAAATGGGAAACTGAGCTGGGGGTCATTGAGGATGGAAACTGGGAGACTGCGCTTATGCATCCACGGGAAGTGGCTATCAAGTCGAGGCTTAGGCTTATTCAATTGAAATACTAGCATAGGGCTTATTATGACAGATCCCGCTTACATAGAATAAGTAGGGCTGAAACCCCTAATTGCCTCAGATGTAATGAGGAATCTGGGACCTATTTCCATACCATATGGGAGTGTCGGGAAAATACAAGCCTATTGGGATAGTATACTGACAGAGATGGAGTCCGTGTTGGGCAATGCGATACCTAGAGATCCCAAATTTGTGCTACTGGGCATTAATACAGAAGTTGACCTCCCAAAGCCAAAGCTATTGCTAACTAATCTTGGCATGGTGGTTGCCAAGAGAGATTTGGCACCCAAGTGGGGGTTGAAGCATGAACCCGCACTGGATGAATGAAAGAGGTGGATGGATCTATGTATGACAGGAGAAAAGACCACCTATGTGGCCAGGGGATGCCCAAAGAAGTTCCAGAAAATATGGATCCAATACTAATGCCTGGAGATGGATATTTCTCAAATAGTCACCCAACCATAGAATAGAAGGATGTCGGGGGGGGGGGGGGGGGGGGGGGGGTTGGAGTTGGGAACCGAGACATGGGGGATTTGAGAAGTATAAAACTGACTTATGTATCGCTGCTGCAATTATCAATGCCTGTACATGAATATGTCACTAAGAATTTGCTTCCATTACCTGCAAATGTTAATTGTATTAGTGTTGAATTAAAGAAAATGTTAATAAAGAAATGTATTAAAAAAATGATCGATGTGGGATTTACAAGTTCTAGTGTTCAAATTCAATGATGTAGGCAAGATGGCCTAAGAAAAACATGGCCTATGGAAATGTCTGTAGTAAAGTAGAGCAAGCGTTTCTTACTTTTTATCACAATGTTGCAGTTAGAATTAAGCCCTTAGATGATGATGTATGATTTACATTAGAATCAATATTCTTTCAGATCACCCTGGCTTGGAAAATGTGGCACAGATTGAGAAGTTTCAGGAAAAGGCATACATGGAATTTCAGGATTATGTGACAAAAACATACCCAGAGGATACATACAGGTGCAAAAGTTTGTTCTTTATCTTCATATGAGTGTCTGTAATCATATATGTTACACGTCTAAGCCTTGCATATAAATAAGATTGTCACATTGATCATTGATATGACACATTGTATCTATGGTAGTCTGTATGTGCTTTCAGTTATTAGACAACTAGTGCAGATGTTTGATTTTATAAATTGAATTATATTACTTCCTGTGCTGTTTTTCCAATGTACAATGTTGTGATGTGTAAAATTGTTCTCATCCAGAGAACAGTCATTTGTTTATGCCCTACACCTCTTGTGGAATTAAAAAGTCTTGTGAGTTATTCAGACGCCACCTGCATTGGCCTTGTAACTCTTTGTATCAACCTTCTTTATGTGGAATGAGTGTACACTGTACTGATTTTGCTGTGCGTCTTTTTTATCAAATGTCAATGATTTACTTTCCCATGAATTTTGGTTACAGAACTGGTCTTCTGTCCGCAATCAGACTGCCAGTAAAATTCATGTTGCCTTAATTCTGCTTCACAGAATCACCATTAATATTCATATATACTGGGCTAACTTTGTCAATGGAGTGGATCCTGGAACACCTATTATGAGAAATATCACTTTGACAAAAATCTGCTTTAAAAATGCCAATCGGCAAAATTATTTTAAGGCTAGTTGAATTATACTAAGAAGAAAAAAAATAACTAGAGTGTAAAGTTCTTATTTACCCTTTGTAAAAATAGAATTTCTTTATTTCCGATATGGCATGTAGTTTGAGTTGTGAGCCTGTGTTCATCCTGTTTCTACCCTCCTCAGAGGGAGCTTGTACTGCACGGACCAAGCAATTCCTGAATCAAATGCTGTACTTGGCCCAGTCGCTCAGAATCCCTATTAGGTAAAGTACTGAAACACCAGGAGTAAATGGGCACTCGTGGTTGGGCCCAGTAGCTCCTGTTTGCCCAGTGGGCCTCTGAATGAGGTTCTGGCAATCAGTGGCAGCGGTGGGATACTTAACGTTTAGGTGCATGGATACATCAGTGACATTGGCCATTTCTAATTTAATCAAGTAGTTCAATCAGTGACGTTTTTTACGCGCAAATGAGACTCACATAGACAGTGGGAAGCACAGAATTGGGAATATACCTTAGCACCATGTCCATAGATCAGATGCAAAATGAATGTACAGGCAGCGGGTGGGGGATTCCCAGCAGTCTAGACAGAGTTCCTTGCTAATTTCATTATGTACCAGTTTCAAACAATTGGTGAAAGGGATAAGGCTGTATTTAACTCTAGGCATAGATCCAACCTAAGAAGAGAGTGCTGTGGATTCAGGCTCTAGGATACCCTTAGGGCAAACCTATCCCAGACACAGGCAGAGTGTGTCCCCTAATGCATTTCCCAGAGTATCATCAAAACTCTCACCATCTTGAGTTTCTAGAATACCTTGGATGTGTGCAACACCTCTAATTTGTAGGGTACCACTGTCACCAATTGCGGGATTAAATCCCCTGGGTGGGTTGAGTCTAGCTTTGCAGTTGGTGTTTCAGAAAGCTCAGACTGAAAAAAAAGATTAGAAATCCTGAGCGTTTGAGAGGGAGAACTAAGACTTGCTCAGTGGGAACAAGAGGAGAATAGGCGGGAGAGACCAGAGGGAAGGGCCCAGGAGGAGAACTTGCAAGACAGGGAGGAGAAACAGTGTAAAGAAAGGAAATATCTGAAAAGTAATGGGGGTAATCCTCGAAATAGAGAAACTTGGAATGGCAGCAATGACAACTCCATCTGGGATACGTACTTCTACATCCAGTTCAAGCAAGGTTGTGGCAAATGTTTCAAAATGTGTTTATTGAAGGGTGTGACATTTTGGAATGGTTTGTGAGCTTTGAGGTCACCTGTAATGCATAGGTAAGGCAGCTGCCTTCATGGGGCCCATTCTTCCAGGAAAACGGGGTATGATCCAATAAGGCCAATCTATGCTGAGGGATCTATGCAATGTAACACAAAATGAATAACCCCATGTGGCCATCAAACAACATCCACGTACTTAACACCAAATCCACTTGAATCCAGGGTGTTTGAGAGTAAATCTCAAATACTATTTCTTTGTACTCTTAATCATCAAATTGTTTCATTTGATCTTGATCTCTTCATCTGCAGTACATTTAATATTACTAATACATATGAAAATAAATCCAATGGACAAGAAGTATAACGACTTAGACATACATACAGAAACGTTTTTTTTAGTGTGATAAATCATAACAACTAAAGACAACTCATTTAACATGGTCCAAAATCTCATAAAGTTTGTGAGAATGTATAGTGTCCAAAGGTTTTTGTCAACTCACTACACCTGTTGTGTTCTTCTTCTGGGGATGAAAGTACATCTTTTCGGTTCCATCTTTTCTATTTCATTAATAAATAGTGATTTACTATAATTGTGTTTTGTTGAAGGGTCTCAAATGTCTTCCCAAGAATATATACTAACACATTTCGACTTCTGTTTGACCAGGGATACATGCGCTTTTATGGCGAGGTCATCATCAGGGCGTAATATTCAATCACGGTTCATACGAAAAATTTGTGGTGGTGCGGATTGTTTTCATGTGGTCTCTTTCTTTAATTAAGGTCTTTTTAAGTATTGTAGATAAAGTGCCAAACTAGCAGATTTATTTTTGGCCATGGAACCGACCGGTGCAGATTCAACCAGTTCCTTGTTGCCGTAACCGCCATGCGCGATTCAATCGTCAACATCTAATGGGCGCATGGCATTGATAGGGACAGCCGTAATTGTTTGAATGCCTGTGGCAGACCAGAAGGTCTATGAGCAAATGTAAGGAATTCTGATTAGGCGATTTAGGCTAAAGCCAGCTCAGTACTATCTGAGATTCCTGGACTGCAAGACGGTGGATGGTGGTTTGCTTGAGACTTGGATTCATGATGTATTGCGTAATTGGAATGAATGGTTAAGAGGGATGGAAACCAAGGACTTTCAGTTCCTTAACCAGTGACGGAGGTACTCGGAGAGGAGTGCTGTACCCCACTTATTCAATACCTGTCTGACTTGACAGAGGGATCCAGAGGAACTTGCAGTGTTGGCTGACAAGTGGTTAGCTAACAGGGTTCCCAAAGGGCTAGAGCAGCACCTGCTCTAGGTAAGATCTAGTATTGTGGGCAGTCCTTTGTTCGCTACCTGGAACAATTTTCTGTACTTCATGTTGCTCAAGTGTGATTTTGCTCTAATAGAAATACTGAATCCACTTTAATTGTGGTTTCTGATGACTGCTCACTAACTCCACAAATACATTAACCTTATTGGATTTGTCAGCAGCATTTTAACATAGTTGGTCATAATATATTAATTTCCAGACTTGCCGAATGTGAGAAATGCTGTAACCTGGCTCACTTCTTCAAAACCGATTCCAATAGGTCATGCTGAACAATTTTATCTCCAAAATAATTTATTTAACCACAGGGGTATCCAACAAGTGTCTATTCTATTCCACGTGTCTATTTAATACCGATCATATCACTTTAAATTCATCAGAAGCTTTGCTTGGTAATGTACCTATGCCAGTGACACACCATGTATTATAGGTCTTTCCAATTCCAACTCTCCCCTGGGTGGAATAATGGAGTCTATTTGGAAAGTAAAATAATAGATTGACAATAACTGTCATAAAATGAATATGGGGAGAGATCCTGTTGGTGGTGGATTGCCCTTGTGTATGGTTCTGAATCTGTTGGCCTTTCTCTTTAGGGTCCTTTTCCTCATCTTAAATCTCATGTATAAAGTGTTGATGTCAAATTTGATTCCAAATTTAAAACTAATATGTAAGTCTCTTCTGTTGTCTCTGTGCTTCTTTTTGTCCTCGTAAATTATGACCTGTTCTTCCTCGTCTCTGAAGACGATCGGAAAATGGCTGTTGGTGCTATTGTTGGATGTAGGCTTGACTGTTGTAACACAATATAGCTACATTTTTCTAAGAATCAAATAAATAGACTTCAGACTATTCAAAATCAGACCTCTAGGTCTGTCACCTTAGAATAGGCTGAAGCGAAGCAAGATGCTTTTTTGTATAGCTTTGTTGGCTCCTTGTTAAAAATAGGATCATCTTTAAAGTGTTATGTTTGCTCCTTAAATGTTAAATTTAATAAGTACATTCTTCGGCATTGTCTACATTCTTCATCTTCCAAGCTTCTTGTTGTTCCCTGATTTAGTACATTTATATTTGGTGCAAAATTATTTTCTGTATTTGCTCCCAAACTGTGAAGTGGGCTGCCAGTTGAGTTAGTTTGCTTAATCTTATTTTCTCTTCAGAAAGAAACTTTAAACTTTTATTTCTCTTTAATTTATTCTTTCTTCTGAGAGATCGACTTGCTGCTTTATCACTATGAAGATGAAGGATATCAGTCAAGTTTAGGACTTTGATAAATACCATAACTGAACACTGGGCTTTACTTTTTAACGTATTTTTTTGATGACGTTCTGACGCATTTCTGTGCTTCACTCAACAATTCTTTTAGCCTTTATTTGATAAAATATGCTAAAGCATTCCCGTGCTTTATTCGGTGAATTTAGATGTTTGCTTTAATTAGCAGTCTTTGTATTAAAAGAGACTTTTGTTTCTAGACTTTTCTCGTTGGCAGTTTTTCTTCAATCATCATGCCACCTCTGTGACAAATATTTCTCTCATAGTGGGAAAGAGGTCATGCTTTGTGCATTGTTTGTCTTCCAAATGCTTTCAATATAACATAATGGCCTATTCTTTCAAGAGATGCCTTCTAATATGATAAGTAGTGAGTTTGTCTTCAGCCTTAGCTGTGAGTTTTGCAGGTCTTCAGAAAAAAGGTTCCTCACACTAGACCAGAGTTCCACCTCAGGAAGTGGCTTAAGACCATACATCACTTACCTTGCTGTACTTGGCTTTAAATCAGATGCAGTCACTCAAACGATGCTGCAAGTTTCATTGTTTTGTAGAACCCAGGTATGTGAAATAGATACTCTAGTCTGTATAGAAGTGTGGGCAACATTTGGGGGATCCCCTTGATATGAATTGAGTTGTGGATGTTGCAGGTTTGCCCATCTTGACATCTGAAGGTGATGAAGCAGCTATTTGACCAGTTGATTTTTGTGTTTCAGCATATACACAAAAGATGAGGGGAGGAATGCTTGCCAATAGTCTAAACCACTGGCTGTAACACTGGGTAACATTCCAACCTATTGTTTGCTTCCTTTATAGGAGTGGAATTATTTCCCCCTCCTGAAGAGATAGTTGCACCCTCAAATGCATCATTGAATTTGTTATATGTGCCACTTTAGGCAGCCTCCCTTCATGTGTTTCATAAAATGTGAGATTTACTTGAATTTCAAGAGGAGAGTGCTCCACAAAGTCTTCGTTAAGACAGAAATATCTGCCTTTGAAAATGTTCTTCTAAAGTGGGCGATGTTCAACAGAAGAGAGTAGACTTCTCCTAGAGGCATACAAGGTTAGCCTTTTACACAGAAATACCAGTGCATATCCATATAAGGCTCTATGCACTAATAATACAATTTGAAGGAAACTCTGGCTCTAAATGGAAACGAGTGATGCTTCTTGAGAATCGGTAAAACATAACAAATCAATTTTCTCTCAGTATCATTTCCATTAAAGACATTCCCTGACCCCCACAATACAATGTTTGAATAATGTTATAGAAGTTCACCTCCTATTCTCGGGACAATGAGTGTCGTCTGTGTAAGAGGAGAAATGAATACAATGGGAACGAATTAACCCACGCTAAGGGAGCGATGTAAACATTGAAGATGTTGGGTGACAATGCAGGGCACTGAGATATCACTCGATACAGGTGCAGGATTTCAGTTTTTATGATCAGTTGATTTTTCACTTTGAGGCATTTTTCTGAAGAGGGGCCTGAGTTTTGCCTTTGGGTACTGGAGCTTCTGAGGGGAAGATGGGATAGCTAATATGGGCTTAATGAAACATTGTTAGACCTGGCATTCTTGGGGTGGTGTCCCCTGATTTTTTATTTTTTTGCCTCTGCCTCCTGTATTTTTGGTTGTGCGCTGGACTTCGTTTTTGCTAGTTTAGGTATTCTGTATTTTTGTCACTGCTGATCAGTGCCAAAGTGCAAGTGCTCCCTGTGTACATTGTGATTCTGAATGGTTATCCATTATTTGGCATATTTGATTTACTGGTAAGGCTCTAGTAAAGTGCATTGAGTGTGCCAGGACCTGTAAATCAAATGCTACAAGTAGGCTTGCGCAAAAACAACAGTTGATGGACAGAATGCAGAACAATGTCATACATTCACCCTAGTGCAGAGATCTGGGCCTACTAAATCCATTGTTTTTTTGCTCACCACACTACCCCAGTTTAGACATGGCCATATGCAAATCAGCCATGACCCTGTGCCTCGTGGGAACAGTCTAGCCCGAACTGGCAAGCCATGTCTTCCCTGGACCGGAATCAAGCATCCGAGGACCGGTTTCAGGCTATCAGCCGTCTTCAGCAGGATAGCTTGACTCCAGTGGCGTGGGGAGCACGGGACTCACGTCTGAGCATACCCGTCCCACTGGGGTGACAAATGCAAAAACAACAGTTGATGGACAGAATGCAGAACAATGTCATACATTCACCCCAGTACAGAGATCTGGGCCTAAATCCATCGTTTTTTTGCTCACCACACCACCCCAGTTCAGACATGGCCATATGCAAATCAGCCTTGACCCTGTGCCTCATGGGAACAGTCCAGCCCGGACTGCCAAGCCATGTCTTCTCTAAACCGGAATCAAGCATCCTAGGACCGGTTTCTGTCCAGTCCAGGCAGGACCTAGCTTGGCAGTTCGGGCTGGACTGTTCCTATGGGGCACAGGGTCAAGACTGATTTGCATATGGCTGGGTTCAAACTGGAATGGCATGGTGAGCAGAAAAACGATGGATTTAGGCCCAGATCTCTGTACTGGGGTGAATGTATGACATTGTTCTGTATTCTGTCCATCACTTGTTTTTTGCACAAGTAGTCTTGCAGCACTGGGTGTGCCATCCACCTGAGTAGCCATGTAAATGTGTCTCAGACCTGCCACTGCAGTGTCTACCCACGTAGTTTTCAACTGCCATGTCGACCTGGCAAGTGCATCCACTTGCCAGGCCCTAATCTTCCCTTTTCTTACATGTAAGACACCCCTCGGGTAGGCCCAAGGTACCCCCGTGGGCAGGGTGCGGTGTATGTGAAAGGTAGGACTTGTGATGGGGTGTTTGGCATATCGTGATAGTGAAATACTGTGCATTTTTCACTATTGAAAGGATGCCTGTCCCTTAGGCTAACATGGTAGCTACCTTGTAACATCTTACAAGTTTAACTTTCCATTGGGACATGATGGAGGTTGTTCCTACAACAGGAAACTTGCAAGAACTAAAGTTCTGAAGGAAATTGACGCTTTGCCGTCCTTGCGGTTGAATTTTCCGCCGCAGCACTGCCTTGCGGTAGGAGTTCCTGATGCACAGCCCTGTGTGGCCAAAGAAATCCGTGCAGCGCCTTTCCGTGGCCCGGAATACTGCCATATGTCGAGTGCTGTGCACCAATTTCCGAAGTCTGAGATCACCACACTGACTCCGCCCTGCTGGCGGCAAGAGGAATGGTCGGTCGGCAGCTTGAGAAAGAGACTCAGCCCCTGGTTCACTGTCGCCGTTCGCCTCCAGCGCATCCGGATTTTCCACTGATTGCTGTTGTAGATTTGACCCACAGGTGCATTGGAGCTGCAGTAAGAAACTGATACAAAAGGGGGTGGCATAGGGTCAGACTGATTTGCATATAGCCATGTCTGAACTGGGGTGGCAGAGTGGGCTAAAGAACGGTGATGGATTAAACCCAGATCTTTTGACTTGGTGTGAGTGTTTGATTGATTCAGATGCTCTGTCCATCAACACCCCCTTTTGTACCGCTTTTGGCCGCCATAAGTGTGGCAGGGTATACTCAGACGTGAGTCTCTTGCTCACTTTGCCACTGGATTCAAGCAAGCTGGGCTGAAGACGGCTGGAATGCCAGAAACCGGTCCTCGGAAGCTTGTTTCCGGTCCAGGGAAGACATGGCTTGGCAGTTCGGGCTGAACTGTTCCCATGAGGCACAGGGTCAGACTGATTTGCATATAGCCATGTCTGAACTGGGGTGGCAGAGTGGGCTAAAGAACGGTGATGGATTAAACCCAGATGTTTTGACTGGGTGTGAGTGTTTGATTGATTCAGATGCTCTGTCCATCACCACCCCCTTTAGTACCGCAGTAAGAAACTGAGGCATCACCTCCACACACAGTAAGAAAGCGATGCATCACCTAATCTCCAGTAAGGAACCAACGCATCACCTTCCCTGCAGCTATTTTTGCTTGTGATTTTGATGTATCCCAGGTACTTTGTCCTAAAAGTGACTCGTCCATAGTTTCCTATGGACAGAACTGTTTTTACTTTTTAAAAGGCATAGTGTGATATCTGTATATTGGATTTTTGTTGCTTTGGTCTTGTTTGGTTTAGAAAAAGATACTTTATTTTTGTAAACTGATGGGGTGTCCATTTGTGGTGTTTTCACTGTGTTACAGTGGGTTATATACAAATGTTTTACACATTGCCTCTGTAGTTTAGCCTCACTGCTATGTGCCAAGCTACCAGAGGGTGAACACATTGAAACTTAGGTGTGTACCTTACTCATCCTGACTAGAAGGAAGGGTCCCTGCTTGGACAGGTATATACTTCTACCAATTAGAGACCCCCAATTCTAACATCGGTGGCAAGCTGTGAGGATAGGACTTGCATTTGTTCTTGACCTACAGTAATTGGTGTACACTACTACTGATTAGTACAGACCACTACACAACCACATTTAGTTTTTCTATTTTTGGCCATTTTTACCAAGTGTTGAACTTCCAGCTTCAACTTAGGTAAGCTAGCTTCAGTTGCATCTGTGGATGTTTAGTTTGAAGAGGATAATGGTTGAATCCTACACTTTGCCACAGTTTAAATCAATCTGCAAAAAGTTTAAAGTCCCCATGAAAGGCCTCACCAGGAAGGATGAGCTCCAAAAGGTGCCGAGGGCCTGGTTGGAAGCTAGGAATGCAAGTGGACATTCAGTAGAACCTGTGGGGGAGGCTGAGGATTTAAAAAATGCAGCAGGATGGGCTGAAGGGCCAGGTCCTGACTGGAGGGAGCATGTTCTCCAGGGCCGGCAGCAGTGTCTCTTCAGAAGGTTTGCACGCTTCATGCAAGAGTGCAGAGCAGAGAGAGGAGCAGCCAATCTCAGATTGGTTTTCCATGAAGAGAGGACGAAGGGCAAGAGACGACCGTATTAAGGTGAGGCAACCTAATATGGGGGTGTAGCGATCCCCTGCTGAGTGCGAGCCCAGGCCCCTGCGGAGGTTTCCTAGCCAGGTCTGGGAACGACTTGCAGAGCGGCCTGGTGAGCTCCCTCTCAGCCCCCACCTGACATCCATTGGTCCCAAATCTTTGCATCCAATACTATACATAACCTCGACTCCTCCCCTCACATCAACGCTCTTGCAACCTCACCCCCTGATGCAGCCAGGAAAGCGACGACAAGCCGAACACACATACTCTTACATCTTTGGGTAGCATTGAGTGTTCTAGCACTACCTGACCAGGCAGGTCTGGGCATAGCCGTGCAGAGGGGTGCTGCCAGTGACCTCACCTTGTACCTCCTTTCTCTCCTTGGTATCAGCAGCAGCAAACATAGCAATAAAATAACAGAATAACACTACCAGATGTGATTCGGAACATAAGCTCAGCAGTGTCTGCGAATCCCCAACAAGTAAAATAAGATTCACCAAAGGTCACCAAGGATACGTCAGGTTGTTGTCAGTGTCGCCTGTTGCGCAAGAACCAGAGCCCGTTGCGCAGGAAACTTCGACACATCTCTTATTTTCAACCTCTTCACTGCTTTCAGATACAATCATGAGATCAGGCAAGATCCGTACGAGTTATCAATACAATAGGAGCTAAAGGGGGAACAAAAGGACAGCCATACGTCACTCCTGCCATGGTGGCAGGAGTGACGTATGAAAGCAGCAATATAAGGACAATTCCAAAATCCATTATTCCTTAACACTGTGTTCTTGGAATGTGAACGGCCTCAGAAGGTTGGGGAGAGTGATTTCACAACCTGTCTCCTCAATTTCAATATACTGCTCTTAAAGGAAACTTGGGCAGAACAACATTTACCAATTACATGCTTCAAAGAGTTCCACCAAGAGGAGTCAAAAAGATCCAAGGAGGACAGAGCTGCAGGTTACCCGTACATAACATAGCAACCCACTTACGGTGCCACAAAGAACACATAGACCTGGGGCTAAAATGAGGACAATGTGTCAGACTCTCAGTTCTTTCTCAATTAACATCGCACAGAAAATTTCACAACCCTATTCTAATAATGTGCAATATATGCATTCACCCCAATCGAAACCGCAAAGGTGGAAAGATTGAAACACTAATAGCAATATTAAAATCACTACTATTTTCCCACAAGTTTGCATTATCTGAAGAGATTTCAATATGTCTCTTCTCCAAACCAATACTACACAGTGCCACCACCATCAAGGCAGCACTGTGCAAACCATCTCCCCTGTAATTGCAACCCAACCAAGAGGCGACCATCATGGGAAAGCATGCACTAAGGCCCTTGAATATCAGTCTATTCCACACAATTTCTAGTTTCCACATTCCATCTAGAGTGGAAAGCGATAATTTATCCAAGCACATAGTTTTATGATTTGGTTATTGAGAGCACCCAGAGCCATAGACCTGCAGGTGGCCCCAGTGCTTACAATCTAAAATGCCTCACTTGGAATGAAATGGTGCCAGAAACAATAATGGACCACACGCTCACATCTGAAAGATTTTGCACACAGAGGTTGATGCTGCGGCAACACAGAGAGCACATGTCAGCAGTACTTACTGCAACTTTTTCTCTGAAACCCTCGCAACACCAACTCCTTCAGCAAAGGCGCTTCCTGGTGCACCAAATCATTTCAAAGAGCAAAACTTGATCTAAATAAGGCGGTCAAGAAACTCTGGAAACAAGACCGAAAGCTTACCCATGCCACCAGGAATCAAATCATAAGCCTAAGGCAAACTTAAGTAAAGGCCAGCTTGTCAGTCAAAAAAACCCACGAGAACAACATATGGTTAAGTCTCCTGCACACCAGCAAAATGAAAAACAATAAGCAATTCTGAGCCAAAATGAACAGTCTTGCAAATGGCAGCTTCTGTCATCCTAATGCTGACGTGTCAGAAGTTGACTGAACAACCTACATAAAAGCAACATTCCCGTCCTTCAAAGCAAGGCAGACTCCAACAAAACTCACAATAGCCATCTTACCTTAATTGCCACCAACAACAGTAACACTCTGGAAAGCCCCTGGCCAAAGGGAGTACAAGTCCTGAAATCCATTAAGTGGCTGAGATCAGACGGGCGCCAGGACCGATTTGTTCAAGTACGACCAAGCTTTAAGGGCCTCGTTCGTACCTCACTCCACTGTTTAACCAAGGCTTCTTTTTTAATTCCGTCCCGGAATCATGGAGAGGCAGCCACCTACATCTTATCCTCAAATCTGGGTCTCGCGCCAACCCAGGAAATTACAGAGTAATAGCTCTTATCGATGTTGAAGCCAAACTCTATACTTCCAATTTATGAATAAATCTAGAAGATTGAACTTAAAAAAAAAACAGGTGGAACTTAAAGCTGGCATGTACACAATCACCAACCTACTTGCACTTAGTCTCCTAGTCAAAAAAGCCAAAAACAAACATGAAAAACTATACACCTGCTTCATCGACTTAAAAGCAGCGTTCAACTAAGTGCCAAGAGATCACCTGTGGGCAAAGATGACCAGATGGGGTGTACCGTCAAAGTTATTGGAGGCCATAATTCATCTGTACTCAGACACATGGGTGAAAATAGGAAAGATTTACACACACATGGGCCTAAAGCAAGGGTGCGTTCTAGCCCCTTCTTTATTTAACATCATCTTTATGGCCAACCTGGACACTGTATTAATAGAACCCTCAGGTGACCATCTGAAATTAGCAAATAATCCATTGTGGTCTCTATAATATGTGGATGACATTGTTTTGTGTAGTCGGACACCGATTGGCCTCCAGGCCCTCGTCACAAGCCTTTTGGGATATATCGAAACGTTGGACCTAGAATTAAATGAAAAACAACCAAAACAAAGGTAATTTTCAGCAAAATCCATTCTGCACCATGTCTCGTTTAAGTGAAAAGCAGGTGGAAAGAATTAAAAACAGTCCAAATCCTGCAAATACGTAGGAGTAGTAATGGCCCCAGATTATCCTTCAAGGAGCATTTACAACAAGCATTTGCAATGCAATAGGTCTCGCATTAGGAAAGATTGAGCTATTGGTATTGTAAATAACACATTTTTCATGTATGTGTTGGTTTTGAAAAGAGCAAAATTAATAGCTTTGTCATTACAATGCCAATAGTTATAACTTTTACAAATGTGACACCTATAGCATTTGTAATGCAATATGTTTTTTATTTACGTGACTTAGATGTATTGATATTACAAATAACAATGGCTTTTAATTTTTTTAATAATTAATACTTAAATAAAAGTTATTGTAATTCATAATGTCAATAGCTTAAACTTTTGTAAATAACTTTTGTGAAGATTATGTTCAGTGTATTTTATTGTTAAGAAAATCCAAGAACAGAAGTGAAATAATAACATCTTTTTGTGAAATTTGTAATAAAGCTTGAAACCTTGAGAGAACATATTTGAACCAGTTGTTGTTGAATGGTTGCGCAGATTGATGCTGGGGTGGCGCTGAGTGATGTGGTGGCGACGAGTGATGCTGTGGCATTCAGTGATGCTGTGGTAGCGCATAGTGATGTTGTGGTAGCGCATAGTGATGCTGTGGTGGCGCTGAGTGATGCTGTGGTGGTGCTGAGTGATGCTGTGGTAGTGCTGAGTGATGCTGTGGTGATGCGATAGATAGAGGGAGGGCAATAGAAGAGGGAGGGCGATAGAGTGGGGGCGATAGATATAAAGACTGATAGATTGATGGCGATCGATAGAGTGAGGGCGATAGATAGATAGATAGAGTGAGGGCGATAGAGTGAGGGCGATAGATACATAGAGTGAGGGCGATAGATAGATACATAGAGTGAGAGCGATAGATAGATAGTGAGGACCATAGATAGATAGATAGATAGATAGATAGATAGAGGGCGATAGATAGAGTGAGGGCGGTTCCCTTGGGAAAATGTAGATGCTTTTAAGCGATAATGCACATTTGAGTAAAACCAACGTTCTGTCGAGTGATAAATAATCTTAAGAAATACTGTTTCACAAGAGCATGAAGCACGAATAATGCTGTAAAAGCGCCAATGTGAAAGATGAAAACATCCGCTCAAACTGATTTTATCACTAATTTCTCCCTTCAGCTTTTCTTTGAAGTCTCAATTTAATATAAATACCCTAAATGGAAGTCTTTAGCATAATCTGCGGTCATCCTGGAATGTGGTGTGGAATCAGTCCTCACATACCACATTGAACACAGACAGAAAATCCTGAGCTAAGAATGTTCATCAATATCCAAAACGCCGCTGTCTCATGGAATACGTCCAGGCTCTGCACTCGGAGCTCGAACTGATGCGGAATACATATAAGGGATTTGCTCTTCATTTTTCCACGCATACCTCCTTAGATATATATGCCCTGACGAAGTCTTAGGTCTCTACGACCGAGACGAAACACGTGTTGGCAGAGGTTGCATTCCTCTCTGTTGATGAAGATTGTCAATAAATGAAGATTAATGAGAACATTTGAAATCTGGAACTCAACATTTGTCCTTTCTTTTGGATATTGATGAACATTCTTAGCTCAGGATTTTCTGTCTATGTTTATAACTTTACAATTGTGTCTTTTTCTAAGTCACATTGTTTGATTCTGGTTGGGTGACCGGAGTCTAATCCTTGGAGCTTATCAGATATTGTATTGACTACTGTTTTTTCTCTCAGCGCAAACTACCCTCACTCACCTGTTCTCTCTGTTTCATTTTCCACATTGAACACCCCTGGTCAAAATAGTTTGTCAGGAGAGGATGTGGCTTAACGGCAAGAGCCGACTGAAGCAGCGGAAGCAGGTTTGAGTCTCAGCAGAGACGCTCAAACATACTGTGATTCTGGACAAATCACTTAATTTCCCCTTGCCTTGAATGTATCGGGCTATAATGCAACTGGGACTCATGTACAGCGCTCTGATAACTTCGGCTCGAGTTCGCGCTATATAAAACTGCAAAATATAAAAAGAGAAGCAAGGCCAATACTTGAAATGCTCTGTCTATGATGACATACAGTGAGGTGACCATTCTACCAAAAAAAGAGGAGCATTATTGTATTTTGAGAGCACACGGTTCCCTTGGGAAAATGTAGATGCGTTTAAGCGATAATGCACATTTGAGTAAAACCAATGTTCTGTTGAGTGATAAATAATCTTAAGAAATACTGTTTCACAAGAGTATGAAGCACGAGTTTAAAGATATCTGCATAAGATACATTTAACTACATTTACATGAAAATCATTTACATATCCTGCTGTCATTCAGAAACCCTGACGTGACCCATCCAATGCTGGACACCTCTGTTTTAGGCTATGAAGTAAGGTGACAAGATTACTCCACGTAGTGACTACACAGTACTTCCGTTCTTTTTAACAATCCAGTGTATTCGCGGAATTTCAGCCCTCACTCACTTCAGTTGATTCAACTGATAGAATTTGTGAGTTTTAGGCAAAGAAGAAGCTGAAGAGCCCCCGCTGCCTTGGTTTAAAACTAGCATTGAGAGCCTGGTGGGGGCGGGGAAGCCAGCGAGTGGGAGAGAGGGAAGAAGCATATGGGGATGGGGTGTGAGACGGTGATCGTCCCTGGAAGGAGGGGGGAGAAGGGGAGGAAGGGCTGGTGGCGCCAAGCATTAAGCGTGAGTGTGTCAGCGTCTCAGCAGCAGCTGGCCTGCAGAAGTGACAGGCACTGCTCATGCAGAACACGGAAGTGGCCCACAGGCTGTCCGACAGGCACCAGACCTGTGTGTTCAGAAGCCACTGAACCGCATCAAGACGGGTGGGCAGCCCTGGGGCAGCGGCGGCTGTAGGCGCAGGCGGAAAGTCCCAGTGATACACTTAATATAGATTAATGCTATAAAAGCGCCAATGTGAAAGATGAAAACATCCGCTCAAACTGATTTTATCACTACTTTCTCCCTTCAGCTTTTCTTTGAAGTCTCAATTTAATATAAATACCCTAAATGGAAGTCTTTAGCATAATCTGCGGTCATCCTGGAATGTGGTGTGGAATCAGTCCTCGCATACCACGTTAAAGCCCCCTGGTCAAAATAGTTTGTCAGGAGAGGATGTGGCTTAATGGCAAGAGCCGACTCTGAAGCACCGGAAGCAGGTTTGAGTCTCAGCAGAGACGCTCAAACATACTGTGATTCTGGGCAAATCAATTAATTTCCCCTTGCCTTGAATGTATCGGGCTATAATGCAACTGGGACTCATGTAAAGCGCTCTGATAACTTCGGCTCGAGTTCGCGCTATATAAAACTGCAAAATATAAAAAGAGAAGCAAGGCCAGGACTTGAAATGCTCTGTCTATGATGACATACAGTGAGGTGACATTTCTACCAAAAAAAGAGGAGCATTATTGTATTTTGAGAGCACACGGTTCCCTTGGGAAAATGTGGATGCTTTTAAGCGATAATGCACATTTGAGTAAAACCAACCTTCTGTCGAGTGATAAATAATCTTAAGAAATACTGTTTCACAAGAGCATGAAGCACAAGTAATGCTGTAAAAGCGCCAATGTCAAAGATGAAAACATCCGCTCGAACTGATTTTATCACAACTTTCTCCTTTCAGCTTTTCTTTGAAGTCTCAATTTAATATAAATACCCTAAATGGAAGTCTTTAGCATAATCTGCGGTCATCCTGGAATGTGGTGTGGAATCAGTGCTCACATACCACGTTGAACACTGCATGCAAACAACATCTTACCGCAAGGTGCAGGTAATGTTCATTTGGTAAAGAAGGACAGGAGATAGTAATTAACACAGCAATACTGAAGAAATGGATACGATGCACATAAAAAATCTAAACAGCTCCAGAGTCACGAGGTGTCTATGAAGAAAGATAAGAAGAGCGCTCATTATACATGAAAACAGTGCTTCTACTTCTACGTGCATTATGCAACAATGGTGCAGGGAAAGCGCTACACAGGGGAAGGACGGCAGAAATCCCTAAAGTTGGAAAGCTCACTTGTTGGAGAGACAGATAGCTATGATGAATGCCGGTCCAACGCCGGGTTGATAAATCCGCTGAGCAGTTGAAGGGCGGTATCAAGAAATATGGTCAAGTGGACACTCCTCCGTCTAGGGGCAACAGATGTAGCAACAATAAAGAACAAGAACATCGCCGAAAGAAGAAAAAAAAGCGGCTGGGAAAGGATCCCTTCGAAGTGGCTGTGAAAGTGAAAGCAATTAGGGGGAGGAGGATTGAGGCCAGCGCGCACTGCGCACGCTGGGGAAGCCTGTGGGAGGGAGGCTGATGGCTTTGATGTGGGGAAATGCACGTGTTTGTGTTCACGTGAACTGTTTGAAATCCGCCTGATGGTTTGAGAACTTTTTTGCCACCTATAATTCTCGACTATCCATTCCTTGCGGAATGGGATAGGCGAGACCTAAAGAATGAGGGCCTGGGCCAAAAAGCTATGCTTTGCATTTAATCTCCTGAAAGAAACGCTGGGAAGCAAATTGCAGTGTTTCCTCCTACAGGTCATCGGATCCAAGTTCCTTCCCTCGCTCTCAGTTTTGAATTATTAAAGTGGAGCAACGCCATCATCCCAAACAGAATACAATCCATCTTGTTTAAACGCATTTCTTGACTCCTACACCATATCTCACAGTCCCACGTGTAATTGGAGTTTGAGCTATTTAACCAATTATCTATAAGGATGGCATCAACCATCGAACTGCTGGAAGGTAAGGTTAGCTCCACCAGATTCATTGGGTGCCCCATGCTCGTCGGAAATAAAGAACCAGCCACTCCACAAAAATAATTGGATTGCAGTGCTCCAATAAGCATTAACCCCATTAAACCTGTTCAATGTGTTGGAAGGTGTCACTAGCTTGACAACCTTTAAGAGAATCACCAGTAAGGCAGCCAAGTTACTCTCCTGGTCACTTGATAAAGCAGAGATGGCTCTCAAGACACACAGCTGGTCAGTCCCACACTGCTACACCAACTGGAGTCCATAACCCTACATCCAATACGCTCTTCTTTTAAACTGCATTGGAGCTTCTCCTTCAAAAGATCGGATCCCAGTCTGGAAACAGTTTGGTCAGATCCTTATTGCTGACTGCTGCTCTTTCGAGGAGGGTGTATTACACTTTTCATGCATCTGTTCAGCCCTCATTCATCTAAGACTGAAATGGCTACCACCAGTCCTGAGGGCCACCCAGATAAGATCTTGCTGTGTCCCTGTGATGGCGCTCTAAAATGGGCACAACATCCAGGTCTCCTGCAGGGCACCAACGGTTTTAATACAAGTAAAAAGACTGCTACAAACAGAGGAGGCGTCCCCTCGTGTCAAATAGCCTCTCTCTTAGCCATATCAAATGAACTGTAGAGATTCTCTGTTCATTTTTGTAGCACAGAGCAGTTAAAAACGCATGTACTTTATTCTGCCCAAATTGTGTCTTTTCAGACCCACAGTCTTTTACTATTTATAACAATTGTAACTTACAATGTATATCATACACCGGCCACAAAACAAGGTAATTTTTTAATATTCTCTGTACTGTACTGTTTGCAATGTTTTATATTAATCTGCAAATAAATCAATAATGCATAAGCATAAAAGTCTTTTCAAAAAGATTGTCTCCCGGAGACAGGAATGTTATTCGTGCACTTCATGACCTCGGGATTAAGACGGCGGGCGCTCTGTTTGCGGACGGCCAGGCCAAAACATGGGACCAGGTTGCCCTAGGGGTGGAGCACCCGACCCTGCTGCAGCGGTTCCAATTTCATAGACTTCGAGGAGCCTTGCGAGAAGTCCTGGGGCCAGATATGACAGAGCCGCCGGACATTCGGGAACTAGCTTACATCATAGCCCACCCCTCCCCGCGGCACTTGACGACGCATCTGTACAAGTGCATTACTTCACACAGGGCGCAGGAACCCTCCAAAGCCCGGTTAGCCTGGCAGAGAGACCTGGAAATAGTTATAGATGACGCAATGTGGACGTACTGCTGTAGTAATACCAAAAAAGTGTCTCTGAATGGAAGACACAGGCTAATCCACTTCAAATTTCTGCAGAGAGTGTATTACACTCCAGAACGACTACACCGTTATGGCCTCCGTCAATCTCCAGAATGTGAGCGCTGTCACGCACCGGTGGCAGACTTCCTACATATGGCATGGAACTGCCGCAAGATACAAGAGTTCTGGATTGCGATCTTCTCGGAACTCCGTGAAGTACTAGAGCACGAACTGCGGGTTGATCCGGCTCTGGCACTACTGGGCTACTCGAAACCTCTGCCGCTGGCATGTAGGCGATTGGCGGATATGGGATTGTTACTGGCGAGACGCACAGTGGCACAGTGTTGGATGAGAGAACTGACCCCGACAAAAAAACGATGGGCCAGAGACATGGTGTACTGTTGCACGCAAGCGGAGCACTACAGTGAGCTACTTCCCCCCCCCCCCCACCAGCAGACCGAAAAACTTCTGGGGTTTGTATAACCCCTTTAGATATGCTAGGGAGGAGGTAGCGGACACGCAGGGTGCCGAGGGAGAGGATGCACAAGGATAGCCTTCACTACTTCACTAGGGAGAAGAGGACGACTGAAGGGCTGGTGAGACGGCCGGGTGGAGTATTGATACCCGGCTGTCACAAGGCAGGTGACGAGTGGTAGACTCCGAGTTAAGAAGAAGTGATAGGAGTGAGTCTTCTCCTGACACACTCCAAGGGTATCGCATCCTGGAGATAGAGAGGGGGCATAGACATGGCCTAGACGAACCTTTGCAGACATTGAGTGGGTTTGTGGATAGATAGGACAGGGGAGGTGTGGGGGGGAGGGACTGGAGGTTTTTTTGGGGAGTTTGCAGAGTTTAAAAAATACAAAATACACCTACATTTCTGTCTGTGCAGCACCCGGCCTGCGTGACCTACCCCCCCTTAAGTTACTGGGGTACATTTGCAAGTGGGCGAGGACGGCTCAGCTGCTGACTCACGTTTAGCTTAATGGCTGCACTGTGATTTCACGCTGCCGTACCCCTGGGTTGATGGCATCAAGCTGTGTACATTGTCTTACCAACTGCTCGACTGTTTCCAACTTTGTCGCTTCGCCGGCCCAGGTGGGTTGTAGGCGGGAAGCTGTGTATGATATGCACAATGCTAATAAAGGTGTTTTAAAAAAAAAATAATAGAAAAAAAAGATTGTCTCCAAAGGAAATGAAGGACAGAGAAAGAAGCAGAATGCATAAGTTGGAGCTTGAGAGTCTCGGGATGGAGCTAGAGAAGCAGAAACTAGCAACAGGAAAAGAAAATGCTGATAGGAGCATGAGAGAGAGAGGGTTGAAGAAGCTGGATATCAAGGCTAAGACTGCAGAGTCCAGTTCAAACGGTGGCAGTTTGTCTTCAGTGCACACATAAGGGAGAGTACATATACCCAAGGAAGGGATAAAAGATTTCTTTTAAAGGGGTTGACATTTGCCAGTGGTTTAAAGCATATGAGGTAGAAATGCTGTCCCACGGTGTCCCTGAGAGAGATTGAGCAGCAGGGTTGTGGAGCAGCTTCACTGCAGAGGGGAGGGAAACTATGCTAGCTTTGCCTGAGGATGGCCAGATGAGGTACCCCACATGAAGGAAGCCCTAACCAGGAGATATTAGTTGACATCAGAATTGTACAGACAGAGGTTCAGGGCCTTCAAGAAACCCGAGTCATGGACATGGTTTGAATATGTTGCTGTATTCTGCAGAGCATTGGATTGTTTGGTGAAGGACAGCATGGTAACGGATTATCAAAGTCTTTATGATTTGATTGCCTGGGAGCACTTGTCTAGTAGTAGTTTTCCAGAGCTGTGCCAGCACTTGATTGAGAGTAGGCTTACAGACTCCAGGAAGCTTGCTGTGGAGGTGGACCACTGGGTCAGCACCACGGTCCTCATGGGGTATGTGGGAGACTTAGCCAACAGTGAGCAGGGTCCCCAGCAGAAGAGTGCGGGGACAAGGGTAAACAGAAGGAGTTCTCAGAAGGGTCCCAATCTAGTTCCCAGGGTAGGGATTCCCATCTCCCAGGTGATAAGAAACCATGACAGTCTGCACGAAAACCCTCAGAGGAGAGCCCCCGCAAATGTTATTCATGTGGACAGGAGGGTCACATTGAGGGGAGCCCCAAGGGGGCCCGCACCCACTGGTGTGCAGTCATGTGTTTTGACTTTTTTAGTGCTTGGGGAAGAGGTGGTTCCAAGTGAAGGGTGGGAGCCTGCTTGGATGTCCCTTGTTTTACTAGGCGACCGTGAGCTGGTCCAGGGAACCTCTCTGCCCTAAAACACTAAGTTGTAAGGGCAGTGGATGACCATCAATGGGCAGAGAGAGGAGGCTCTGAGAGATACTGGAGCCTGTGTGACATGTGCCAGGTGTCAGCTGGTGTCTGAAGAGCAGGTAATCCCAAATGTATTTCACCATGTAGTTGCTGCAGACAACTCTGTGCACCTTGTTAAAGTGGTACAGGTTCCCTTTAAATGGGGGGTCTCCGGGTCCATGAAGGTAGCTGTTAGTCCAACCATGCATGTTGTCTGTCTTTAGGGGAACGACCTGGAGGATTCCCCTTGGAGGGAGGTGGAACGGAAGTCACTTGGAGATGGTGGGTCTGCCAGAGTGGGTGTGTGTGTGACCACTCGGTCAATGGCAGCCAGTAAGGGTGATCAAGAGGACCTGGAGCCTGAAACAGTGATCCAGAAAGAGCATGGGGCATGAGAAACCCACCCCAGACAATCCCAACATCTGGGAGGAGGCAGACCTTGAGGGGGATGCCCAGAAACCTATAGGGGAGCAAGTGTCTGAACCGAGAGACTTACCTGAGCTGACCCATTGGCAGTGGAAAGGGGGTCCCACCAGGGAAGAGTTCTGCAAGGAGTAGCAGGAATGTTCTTCTTTTGGTGGTTTGTGGCAGTAGTCCGCAAACCGGGCAACTAGTGATCAGTCTGGATCACACTGGATCTACTAAGACAATGGTCTGTTGTATAGCAAGATTAAGGCTGCTGAGCCTGGGTCAACCAGAGTGCTGCTGGTACCCCAGTGCCTCAGAGCTTTTCTCCTGGAGCTGGCTCATGATGTGACTTTGACAGGACATTTGGGGCAGGACAAAACCTTTGAAAGGATTGTCACCCACTTCTTTTGGCCAATGCGAAGGCCCTCTGATGCTCATTGTAGGTCTTGCCAAACTTGCCAGGCAAGGGGTAAGAGTAGGAGGAGGTGTAAGGTCTCTTACCTTTCCCTTTTGTAAACACTCCTGTTGAAAGTGTGGGAATTGATATTGTGAGGCCCTTGAACCCAAAGACAGCTAAGGGCAACAGGTATATCCTGGACTTGGTCGACCATGCCACCTGGTACCCAGAGGCCATCCCTCGGAGCACAACGACCGCTCCCGTTGTGTGCTGGGCATTGATGGGGATCTTTTCCGTGTGGGGTTCCCGAAAGAGGTTGTGTCCGACCGATGTACCAACTTCATATCCCAGTATATGAAGTCTTGGTGGAAGGAGTGTGGTATAATGTACAAGTTTACCACTCCTTACCACCCCCAAGCTAACAGTTTGGTTGAGCGAATCAACTGAACCTTGAAAGTTATGATTTGGGGTCTGTCAGACTCCATGAAGTGTAAGTGGGACGTCTTCTTACCTTGCCTTTTCTTTGCTTACTGGGAGGTACCGCAGAAATCCTTAGGGTTCAGCCCATATGAATTGCTGTATGGGCACCCTGTAAGAGAAAACTCCCAACAAAACTCCCCAGGATGTATTTAGCTACTAGCTAGCTGTCAGAAACCAGACTGCGCACTCCAGGAAACTCGATCAAGCGAACTTGGAAGCAAGCCAGGAGAACATGAAACGTAGGTTGACCAGAACGCCACTTTGGTAGAGTTTGAGCCTGGCTAGAAAGTATGGGTCATGGCCCCAGTAGAGCCTTGCATTCTTCAGGACAAATGGACTAGGTCTTTTGTGGTGGTGGGGTGCAAGAGTGATGTCACCTATCTGGTGAACTTGCAGACTCCCAAGAACCCTTTGAGGATCCTGCATGTGAACTGGCTCAAACCTCATTTCAGGAGATCTGAAGTGAACATGCTACTGGCTATGGATGATGGAATGGAGGGGGAAAGTGAGCCCCTTCCTGATCTCCTGTCTGCCCAGGAACTTAATGGGTCTGTGGAGGGTGTGAACCTTTCCCCAACACTGACCCCAGAGCAGCAGAGGGACTGTCACCAGTCGATGAGACAGTTCGACTAACTGTTCTCCTTGACTCCTGGAGTCACCTATTGGTGTATTGAGATGTGGATACTAGGGATAGTCCACCTGTAAAGTATAGGATTTACAGGCTGACTTACCAGGTTAAAGCCAGCATCAAGAAAGAGGTTTCAGGATGCTGGTGCTCGGGGTGATAGAGCCCACCAGCAGTCCTTGGGCCTGCCCAGTGGTCTTGGCCCCCAAGGCTGCTGCACCCGGTGCCACCCTGAACTTAACCAGGACTGACGCACACCCCATACCCAGAGCTGATAACGGTTGGGAGCTGTCAAATTCTTCAGCACGTTTGATCTAACTTCTGGGTACAGGCAGATTGCCTTGACTGAGGGGTTGGTGTTCTCAACACCAGTTCTGGGTGATGGCCTTTGGATGGAAGAACATCCTTGCCACAGAGGTCGGTCTACCAGGTGATGGCTGGAATGGAGGATTTCAGTGCCATGTACCTGGATGACAGTGCAGTGTTCAGCTCCAGCTGGGAATATCACTTGCAACACCGTTGAAAAATAGTGAAGGCTCTGCAGAGAGCAGGCCTTACAATCAAGGCCAGTAAGCGCCATATCGGGCAACGGTCTGTGGTGCATTTAGGGCACCTGGTAGGAAGCAGCAGGGTGGCGCCCCTACAACCTAAGATCAACACCATTCTGGCTTGGGAGCCCCCAAGACCCAGACAGAGGTAAGAGCCTTTTTAGGTCTCATCCGCTATTACAGGAGGTTTGTCAAGGGCTATGGCACCATTGCAAGTGATCTGGACTGATGCTTGCCAGACTGCTTTTGATACTCTGAAAACTGCCATGTGCACAGCACCCGTGCTTATGGCACACAACTTCTCCCAAGAATTTGTGGTACATGCAGGTGCCTCAGAACATGGGAGTGGTACTCACAACTGAACGATGAGGGTCTGGACCAACTCGTAGCCTTCATTAGTAGGAGGTTACGTCCCAGGGAACAGAGGTGGAGTGCAATTGAGCGAGAAACTTTTGCTGTGGTCCAGGGGTTGAAGAAGCTTAGACTCTTCTTGTTTGGGACTCCCTTCCGGGTTCAGACAGACCACAGGCCCCCTCAGTTGGTTTTAATGCCGATTAGTGGTGAGAACTCAAAAGTGTTGAGGTGGTCTACAGGGGATGGGCTTCATGGTGGAACACCGCCCTAGTACAGAACACCAATGCTGATGGTCTGTCCAGTTTCTACCGACATAGTAATGAGAACTCCCAGGAGGATGAGTAGTTTTATCCCACTTTTCTGCTGGCGGGTGACACGTGTTAGACCTGGCACCTTGGCGTGGTTTTCCCTGCCTTTTTTTGCCTTTGCCTCCTGTATTTTTGGTTGTGTGCTGGACTTTGTATTTGCTGGTTTAGGTACTCTGGGCACTTTGCCACTGCTGATCAGTGCCAAGGTACAAGTGCTCCCTGTGTAAATTGTGATTCTGATTGATTATCCATGATTGGCATATTTGATTTACTGGTAAGTCCCTAATAAAGTGAACTAAGTGTGCCAGAGCCTGTAAATCAAATGCTACTTCCGGGCTTCCAGCTCTGGTTGTGCCACCCACCTCAGTATCCCTGTAAATGTGTTTCATACCTGCCACTGCAGTGTCTGCGTGCAGTTTTCAACTGCCATGTTGACTGGCAAGTGCATCCTCTTGCCAGGCCCTAATCTTCCCTTTTCTTACATGTGAGGCACCACACAGGTAGGCCCATAGTACCCCCATTGGCAGGGTGCAGTGTATGAGAAAGGTAGAATGTGCTGGTGTGCTGGACAAGTGCTGATAGTGAAATACTGTGCATGTAGTTTTTTACTATTGAAAGGCTGTCTGTCCCATGGGTTTACATAGGAACTGCCTTGTAACATCTTTCAAGTGTAACTTTCCATTGGGACAAGATAGAGACTTGGAGTTTAGTCTCCATGAACTCAGAATTTAATAACACCTTTTAGTAAAGGTGTTTTTAAATTGTGTGTTTGAAAATGCCACTTTCAGAAAGAAGGCATTTTCTTGCTTTACCATTCTGTGTGCCTCTGCCTGTTGGTGTATACATTGTCTGGTTTTGAAGTGACTGCAGCTTGGGGGTGTGTATTCAGTCTAGACAGTCCCAAGGGGGGGGGGGGGTAGAGGTGTGTCCTGCCTTTCCTGGGTGACTCATTACAAGGCTAAATAGACCTTTCTGTATTTAGAGTGGTCAAGTTTTCGCTAGCACCTGAATAGGCTCTGTCTGCTCTGTACAATGCGGTCTCCACCTCCTGTAGTGAGTCTGGGCCAGGGAGAACAGAACTGTTTTTTACTGAGCTCAGAGACTCTTGCAGCAAAGACTTCAAAGACAAAATGGGGTATAAATATTAGACCTAAAAACCTCAGAACGTTAGATTACTTCTGGAATCAAGATGAACCTCTGCCAAGGAAGAAGAGCTGTAAGGAGGAGTACTTCCCCTTTGCAGTGTGTTGCTTTACTGGGCTGGCCTGCAGTTGCTGCTTCTGCTAAGAAGAGGATAAAGACTGGACTTTGCTTTGAAACCTGCTGGAGGTGATTCTCCAAGGGGTTGTGTGTGCTTACCTCCTGTTCTGAAGTCTCAGGGCCACAAAGACTTCATCCACAGCTTCTTGGAATTCCACTACTTGGAGTTGTGACCTGTCTGGAGGTGCCTATGCCAGTTCTGGGCCTCTGTAGGTTATTCCTGCATCAGGAAACTGTCTACTTGGAGCGGACGTTTTTGACTCTGCACTGCCGTGCAGGAGAAATTCCTGACGTACAGCCCCATGGAGCCAAAGAAATCCATGCAGGGCCTCCCCGCAGCCAGGTAAAATGCTGCCGCTGAGTCCTGTGCACCGTTCTTCGAAGTCTGATATCACTGCACTGACTCAGACGCAGGCCCTGCTGAGTGGCCAGAAGAATTGATTCATCACCAGTCAGCGGTTGGGGAAATTGACGCCGCACCTATCGCCTCAAGCGCATCCAGATTTTCCACGCATCGCACCTGTTTGCCGAATCTACAACAACATTGAGGCTGCAGGAAGAAACCAACGCTTCACCTGGAGAAGTGGAGAAGTGTGGCTCAATGATTAGAGCGGCAGACCCTGATGCAGAGGTCTAGCCCGGGACCAGGGTTCAATTCCCCGCCTCGGCGGGTCTTGGGCTCAAAATTCCACGGACCTGATCATTCTCGCCTCGGTGCCTATTCCAATCATGGAGTCCCACTCTGCAACTCTGGGCAATAGCTTGCTTGATCTGCACAACGGCCCCCACAACGCTAAGGATGCCTGGCCTCCACCTTGGGGGTGCCCAGGAGTGGACGCCTCACAGGGAAAGCCAGGATGGGTTCCACAGCGGTATTCGTACAAGCGCCTTGAGACCCTTGCGGTGAGTAATGCGCTATACAAGTATCAATTTACAATTTACAATTTACCTCCCCGCACAGTAAGGAAAGATTCATCACCTCCACGCACAGTAAGAAACCGACGCATCATCTCCACTCTAGTAAGGAACCAACACATCACCTCCCCTGCGTGGCAGCAAGGAACCAACACATCACCTTCCCTGCGGCTGTTTTTGCTCATGGCTTGGACGCATCCTAGGTACTTTGTGCTGAAAGTGACACATCCATAGTTTCCTATGGACAGAACTGTTTTTACGTTTTATAAAAGTCATAGTTTGATATCTGTAGGTTGGATTTTTGTCATTTTGTTCTTGTTTGGTTTAGATGAAGATACTTTATTTTTCTAAACTGGTGTGGTGTCCATTTGTGGTATTTTCACTGTGCTACTGTAGGTTATATACAAATGTTTTATGCATTGTCTCTTTAGTTAGGCCTGACTGCTCTGTGCCAAGCTACCAGAGGGTAACCACAGGCAAACTTAGGTGTGTACTTTACTCATCATGATTAGAAGGATGGGTCCCTACTTAGACAGGGTGTATACCACTGCCAACTAGAGACCCTCAATTCAACAAACCTGTTAAGAGCAACTGGTTTTCTCCGCTTCGGAGGCAATGACAGCAAAGGGGCATGAAGAGGCATTGCCACTTCCTAAGTGCCTCTGCCCCCAGAAACCCTGTGCAGCTTTTGCATAACGAAGGTTGAGCCCCCCCCCCCCCCCCCCCACCCCCCTGCAAGGTACATGGAAGGCCCCACCCTCTCAGGATTGAATCCGGAGCTCTCATGCCTGACTACTGTGCAGAGAGGCCCCCAGCAATGCGGGGGCCTGTGTTACGCCACTGCTGCAATTTTACCTCAATGTTGAGGAAACCCTTTGACATCAAGAGGCTCATATTGCAGAGAGGACAACATTAACCCTAACACCATAAGAGTTGTGTCAAAGTAGACAACGCCTAAGGGCCAGGAGCCATGGATGCCAGATGCTCCTACAATAGTCATCCATAATTTAAGTGGATCAGGAAGAAGAATGGTCTTGGGTGAAGGACCGTAATGCAAAATGGAGTACATAACAATAACAATAACCTTGAATTTGTAAAGCGCACAGCTACCTCCAAAGTGGTTTCCCGGCCCTCGGGAAGATTAAACGAGCCCACTCACATGATGCTGGGTTGACCTGCTGCCGGCGCCGGGGATCGAACCGTGAACCCTGTGGTCTGGAGTCAGGCACCCTGGTCGCTGCGCCACACCTCTTCCACCAGATGGCAAGTTCTGCAGATGTCAGCAACAAAAGAATTCCAAGTTGTCAAGTGGCATGACTATAGGTGAACATGAAGCAAAAGGCTTATGTTGCCTTGGATACCTGGAAGTCAGAATGCGCCTGGGGAATAACCGTAATAGTTAGGGTCCTATGTGGTATGGGAGCGTGCAAAGGCCTCCATTCCCAAAGAAAATGTGTAATCACAAGTTTGTGAGGGCTAATTAAATCACCTGGGCCCAATGCTTCATAAGAGGACAACACCAACCCTGTCGATTCTGAACAAAATCAGTCTCAACCTTGACAACACCATCTTTACCTAGGAGCTCCTCTCCAGCACTCAAACAACTTTTTGGATCGGACTCTGAAGAAAGAAAAACAGCTGACAGGACATGCTGTAAACAATATAGCCACTGGACTCTGCTTTGTGTGGAAAAACGTGAGACATGAAATAATGAATGCGAAGTAAAAGGGCATCTGTGTCTATACCATGACCATAAATATACCCCATGCTGGTCAGTTACGAGTATCAGACAAACCCAGTGACAAAAACATAGTGGAAAAATTAACAAAGACGAGCACTGAATTTACAGTATGTACGGAATTGTAATCTGAATCTGCTGTAGAAAAAAAAATATATATCAACGCCATAACCAATCAAATGCGACATCCATGAAACAAGTGAAATTCTGTACTAGACGAGCCGGCCCTCGACAAACCCTTGATGACCCGTAGCGGGTGAACCTAATCCCAAGGACGACCCAGAAAAAAATAGAGTGAATATAATACTTAACCCACGGTGCGTTAATCATGTGGTGCACACCACACTTATACTTGGAAAAATGATAAAATATTCCGTAAAAATGCAAATTGAACGTTAACATTTTCATTTTCAATTTGCATTTTTTCGGTGTATGTTTTTTGTGTTGTCCTTGGGTCACGTGTCACATTTTAACTCTATGGTATGTTCGAAGGGGAATTGTTGCACCAGCTTCGGCTCATGAAGGGTCACAGCTTATTCAGATAATTTAGATCCTAACAGCCACATGCCTACACCTGGTAAATCTAAATCTACCAATTTGAATAAATCTAAATGACCGCTGGTTTCAAACCCTGCGACTGCACACAACTATAGATATTTCGTCAGACAGTGCTCATACGCACATAACTGGAGACGGTTACGTTAAAAAAAATTTATACAGCATAAGGGATTATCTTTTACATGACTAGTAGTTTAGTAGCAGTACATTTCATTTAAAGAACATATGTATTAACTTGTCCAAGAAATATAACATTTAAAGAGATTGAGTCCGTAAAAGTCCACACATTTCACATTCTTGTGCGACTCAGGCCAGATTGGAGGGCTGGGGCCCTCCAGATCAGTTCCTCTAGTCATTTCGGCTTTACACAATAACCCTAAGCTATTGGGACAAATACCATTGAAGTAAGTGGCAAATGAACCACCAGCGTTCGAAACTGTTGGGAGTTTATTTTGGATGCCATCAACTTTAAACACACAAATGATAGTGATCCTTTGGATCCAAAGTGAGGGATAACGCAAGGTGCTGAAAAAGGGTGTGGTAGAGAAAGCTAAAAAGTATCTGCACTAAATGTTGATTTGCAACAGTTGACCAGAAGCACACATCGACCGCATTCACAGTAAATAGTCCATGCAGTCTGCTGAAAACATCAATTTCACTGTAGAGACCCTGATGTACACGAAGTGAAGGCAGTAATCACAAAACAGTATCAGGGTTTGTTGCTGGTGCCATAGAACACGCACAAAAAGGCAGTACATCACTCAATCTAGTTAAACTGAATAATTACTATGTATGTTTTAGCCACTGACAATACACTGTTTTCCCGACTTGTATACTCTATAATTACAATTAATTCAATGCAAACTAGTGTAGTATGAAAAAGTATTGGTTGGTGATGGTGAAAGCAAAATCATTTCATTAAAAAGCCATATTGGGAGCTCAGGAATTCACACTGCCTTTTTAAATCTCAATGAACAATGTTTTAAGTAGGGATTCCAGTTAGCACCATCTGTAATTTGCCTTTTTGTGGCAGATTTGCTGCTGTTCCTCCTCAAAGTTGTAATTTCCTAAAATAGGGGATTTCCATTTTGACAATCCAGCAACTATGATCAGGGCAGGTCCAACCCTCATCAGTTTGAGCATAACCATCCTGCACTACCACAGACCTACCAACACTGCAATCTCTCGCCACTGCTGGAAAGCATCACAGAAGAGAAGTGGACTTCCGCCCTGTGCGCGCACCGGCTAGAGCATACCACCCACTTACCGAAAGCCATTCCAGAACCTCAACAACTGAATCACCTCACGCGCCAACACCCTGCTCCCATCTAGCACAACCCAGTGGCCAGACCAGCTGGTAGACAGAGGAACTCAGACCGACCAAACGCCACTACAATCAGCTGGAGCGCAAATGGAAAAGTCCGACATCACAGATAAACATCTTCAAATCATCCAGAAGATGCTACCACCAGCAGATGCACAACCCCAACCGCATAGCTCTTGCACATTCCATAGATGCCAGCACTAACTGATTTCACTGCACCTCCTGTCACCTCCAGTAACATCAGTCCCTCACAAGACCTTTGCAACAAGCTCTGAATTCTTCTGTAACAAAATCGCCTCCATATACAGCAACTATGACCCTCAACCAGGCCTCGTCATTATTGCAGCTCAACTTCAGATCATGGCTGAAGAGTGAACCCTGACCTCATGGCCCACTGTCACCACCGTCGAAATTACTGCTACCATGAAGATCGACTTGGGTACTGTTAGAAATGAGGTTACCAATTCTACGGGGGGGAGCAGAGCAGGCAGGCCAAACTCCTGAGGACATGCGTGAAGCATCCACGCAGTACCCACAGACGACACACCAGGCACACCACAAAAGAGACACAACACCAGTTCTGGTTGGAAAAAGAATAACGTTTGTATTAGGTCCAACCTGCAAAGGGAAAACACAGTACGGCACAGTAATCACCATGGGGCGCCAACTGGCGCCAGTGCAATGGATAACAGGGGGATTATTTACAAGGAAAATGGGAAAAGTAAGAAAAAGGTAAGTAAGTCCATTAGTGTCCAGCTGAGTAAAAAGAAAGTTTTCAATTGGCATGTAACACAAGGTCAGTATTGCAGGGCAAACACAGGCATTAGTCCTTGGTATCACCTTAGTAGTAGGCTGTAAGCGTAAAATAAAACATTAGGCATAAACACAGCCTGACTTGTATTAGCACCTCCTGCAAACAGAAACATTAAGCACCCAGCATTATCCTTAGGCGTCAACATTAGGCAGTAATCCATCAACAGGGACCCCAGGGGCATCTCACAGGTTTGCATGGACCCAGAGGCTCTTTCCTAAGCACAACCCCATAGGCACATTTCAATATAGGCACATGTAACTCCTTTTTCACAAGAGCACTGTCATATGGATACTTCGTTACATATATTGCGTTAAGTTAGCATGAGTGTATTACATGTCTAAACAGCCTTTTTTCCTTCGGCTTCAGTTTTGCACACGACACCTACTTGTTGTTGTCGCTTTCACCCTAGAAGCGGTGATGTGATTTATTTGAGAATAATATGTTATTACTATGCTATCAGTTTTGCTTGGTACACTTGGTACAACTGTCTGCACACTGAGAGCTGCACACTCTAAGAATAACCTAACACAAGGTTGCTGGGAGGCCTGATCCTCGCACCACATTAGACATAACACTAATAATGTTGATGCCAACATTGGGCTCTACGCGGGTTTAAGATAGAGTTACAGGGAATGAATCAACACACTTGGTGCTGCGCATGAAGAGAGCTGGTAGCTGTTGATGTGATCTACTCCTACTGACATTTAGAGGTATGGGTCCGCCCTGCTAAAACCCGAATGAGACCTTCTTAGATATAATATAATATGCTAAATAGGGTGCGCAAAATATAGGTGATACAGGTTTCTATAGATTTTGCATTGTAACATGCTATCACCTTTTGCTTACTATGGATTAGTGACTATGCTGATAACTCTGATTTTTATAATATGCATTTTGGTATTATACAAGATACTGCGTTTGAGAACCTTGCATTGAATAATAAATATTTCAAACTTGCACGTGTGTTCTTTGACTCTCAGTTTTGGTTTGAAATGATTATATAACGAAAGAGTGTTCATGTGTTCCACGATTCCTGAGGTATTCTAAAGATCATGTTCTGGTTTGTCTAAGACATTGATCATTTCATAATGATCCATGAGACACTGTAGCTAGCTAGGTAAGGGGATTTCTGATACTGAGATGAGTTTTGGATCATCCTAACTCACTGAGGTTCTAGATCTCTATGCACAGTTCTGTGGGAGAACGGAAACCCTGCTACATGGCGCCCGTACGTTGTTGGCCTTATATCATGACACTCGAGTAGTATATCATTCAAACCTTAACACCTTCATTCCCGTTTCCGGAAAACGGTGGTGTCGGAAAAACCTACCTATTTTTAAAATAGGTCTTTTCAAGCTTGAATTCTTCTACAACGGTTTCTTTGACTTACTACCCAGTTGTGCTACAAAGTGTTCTTTGTCTTTTTTCTCTTCCTGTGCTAACATGGCCATGGACATCCCGCAGCATAGCCGCGGACATCCCGCAGCATAGCCGCATTGCGGTTCGTGACCACTTGCGGGCATATAATGTCCCTGTGGATGGCTTAGCTGTGGTTCTAGTGGTGAGTGCGGAACATGCGTACCCGTACGAATTGTTTTATTCATGGGTGACATTTCCGGCAGTGGACGCTAATTCTGGTGTGTTCCATTCATACACTGCCTCGGCTGTACCGGTGGCTTATGCTCCGTACAGGGCGCTGGAAGTACCTATAGATGTTTGGCAGCACGGAGTTTGGTTTGGTGGCGCCCTACCCCATTCTTTGACCAATCCGAGGTTAGGTCCTTTGTCCATTCCGGGCACAAGTTGGCCCGCTTTGGGTGGATTTACTCCTCATCCTAATCGCGCCACTTGTAATGTGGGTGACCTGCGGCGTCTTCATGAAGTCGCGGTTGAAGTGATTAGGGCGCTTGTTCATTACATTGGTCGTAATGTTCATGGCGCAGCCCCTGCGGGTGCGCAGCTTCGAGCGGAACAGGCTGGTTTGAAAATCAGTCCTGTCATGGTGAATTCCGTGATGGGCAAGAAGCCCCAGGATAAGGATGATTTTCCTTTCTGGCTTGCCGAGAAATTCGACCAGCTGGAGGCTGTGTTTCCTAATACGACTCCTGGTGAAAAACACCGGATTCTTACGCTCAGTTTACCGAAAGATTTAGCCCCTGAACTTGTTGACTGTGAAACATGGGGTAAGACTTTTGCAGCGGTTTATCCGAGGTGCTATGGCACCCCGACTGTGTCCAACCTGTATGCGGTCCTTAAACGTGTTCAAGATGATCACGGACCAGAGTCGGCAGTTGAATTGGGTATGCGCCTGAGTGGCTCCTTTGATGTGGTTTGCGAACTAATCCTTGCGAATGTCAAGGGAGATGCAGTGAACTTTCAGGTGGCCAATGCTCTGGCGTTAGTTCCCGATGCCGATAAACCCCGTCAGTTAGCAAGGATTATTGTGGCGGCTTATAAAATGGTTGGCCGCACTTCTAAGGGTGTAAAGGCTTTTTCTGAAAAGGAGAAGAAACAGCCCCAGGGACAGTCTTCGGAAACGGGTGGACAACCCAAGTCCAAAAAACAAAATTGGCCGAAAAAGCAGAATCAGGGTAAGCAGCAACAACAACAACAGCAGACACAGGTTTCTAGTCCTGCGCCTTCGCTGCCTGCGCAGTCGGATCGAGTTTATGATTTGCGCGATCGCGCGACGATTAAATCGCCTGAGAGATTTCAGGCTTCTGACCAACGCTCTCCTCGTTCCTTTCAGGACTCATCGGCTCCGTCAACCGGTGGTGGAGGGGGCGGCAGGGGCAGGGGTGGCCAGCAAGGACGTGGTCAGCCCCGCCCGCGAGGTGAAGGAGAACAGCGGGACGACTCTACGCCCAAGAGACCGCAGTTTGCCAAGAAGAAGGTCGCAGCCTTAACGGCGCATCGATATGCCCCAGAAAGTGAGAACGCGGCTTCGGAATCTGACGTGGGCTCTGACCTTGCTGGACAGCGCGGCGGAGATTACCATAGTGAGAGAGGTCCTCCGTCCACTGTTGAAGGTGACAGCGACTGACACTTATGTTGTGATTGAAACGGCTGATACACATGTTGCTCCCCCTGAACGTCTTTTTGAGATTGTCCTGTTGATAGAAGGTGACATGCAGCGAACTGTAAAAGGGGTATTTTGGGAAAATCTTTCGTCTACGTATGACATTTTACTTTCGGAGGCTGACTGGCCCCCACCTTTTGTTCTGGCAGCTCCGCGAGGGGAGGAGGTGATCCTCCCCAGTTTCGCGCACACTGTATCGAGAGTGGAAGCGCTGCATTTTGCAGAGGAGTGGGCTCTGGCGCTTGCGCCGGCTGTGTACCGAAATCAGTGTGGCTGGGATAAATTGTCCCCTAGCCATGAGATTCCTTTACGGTCTCAGCCACAGCCACAACCTCAGTATCCCATACGGCGTGAAGCTAAAGCTTCTGTCGCGGCTATCCTTGAACAATTGGAATATCAAGGTGTAATTGAAACGTGTGTGTCACCAATGAATAACCCCCTTTTTACTGTGAACAAGCCGGACGGCTCATATCGTCTGGTTTTGGATTATCGGCATTTGAACTCGCATTGCCGTAACTGTGCAGTACAGAATACTCACGGCTCTGCCCTAGTGAATAGTCTTGAGTGTAAACGGTTCAAAACCACGCTTGACATTTCCAATGGTTTTTATGCACACAGATTAGATGGTCCAAGTTCCCAATGGATCAGTTTTACGTGCGGCGGTGTACAAAAAATGTTTAAACGACTCCCAATGGGCTATAAGAATAGTCCTGGAGTATTTTCCGCCTGCATAGTCTCTCTTTTGGAGAGCTTCGATCCAGTTGCTTGTTCTTATGTGGATGACATTTATCTCACAGACGACGAACTTTGGGAGCATCTGTGTCGAGTAAACAGCATAATTTGTAACTTTGCAGACATGGGTTACAAGTTTAACTTTGCAAAATCACACATTGCGGAGTACACAGTGTTGTTTCTGGGTTATGAACTTAACCACGAAGGAAAGGGGTTGGCTCCTCACTTCCTGGAGAAGTGCGCGCAGTTGCGCTCTCCGACAACGCTGAAAAAACTAGTCTTTACTGGTTTTTTTAAATTTCGGGAGGACTTGCATTCCGGAATATGCCCAGCGTATCAAGCCTTTGTATGCTTTGATACAACCATCTTTTTCCAAATCATGCTGGCTGCCTGAGCATTCGGCGATTCTGCAGTCACTGCAGGCGGATTTGCTCGCATCTGACTACTTGCAGACTCGTGATAACCAGACCAACCTAGTGATAAGAATTATCCCTGGGGCGGTGGGTTTCACGTACCTGACTTTTAATGAAGGGGATACAGTACCTATTGCTTATAAGTCACACTTGTACACTTCGGCTGAACTGCGTTTTTCAACTGTGGAGAAAGTTTTAACGGCTGTACAGATGGCAATTCTTAAGGAACGTGCCCTGTCACAAGGAAAACGCATGTTGGTTGTTACCCCGTGTCCTGCCTTGGAGGCAGTCACGAAAGCCAGTGTACCAAATTCTAAAGCTTTGCACCCTCGGTGGATTCAGTGGGCTACATCCTTGACATCCCAGGATGTCACGTTTATTTTTGACGCCGCTTTGCGGTCGCAGGAGTATTTACAGTATGAATTTGTTCATCCTGCTCCTTTAGCGATGCGGCCATTGGAGGATTTCCATTGTATCATTTACACTGATGGTTCGGCGCAGGTTGCGCATGGCTCTAAACATGCCTACGTTTCCGCATGCGCCATTGTGGTCGGTGCCATGGTGAACGATGAGTTCAAGTCCAGTGTTGTGCACACGCAAACACTAGGAGACTGCACCGCACAATTAGCAGAGCTTCGTGCTCTGATGCTCGCATTGGAGTACGCTGATCCTAGTGTGACGACTTTAATCGTAAGTGATTCTTACTACTGTGTCCAGTCTTACAATGAGAACTTGTTCTTTTGGATTCAGAATGATTTTCGTGATTCCAAAGGTAGCACAATAAAACATAAAATGATCTGGGTCCGAGTGGCGGAACTTAAAGAGAAGCTGCCGCTCGTGTTTTTGATTCATACTCTCGGCCATCAGCGGGTGGGGGTCCACGCTGTTGGAAATTCGCTTGCTGATGAGGCAGCGAAGTCTGCGGTATCAAAATACTTAGTTGCAGCAGTCACAAGGTCCAAAAGCAGAATAGATGATGACATCTTGGCGGCTGTTGCTGCCACGGAGAAGGGAGGTAAATATCCTGCGGGGTTCCCTTCGAAGTACACATACCACTTAAGTCCCGATAAGGTTCCTTATGTGAAAATTCCTGGAGTTGTCGAACGTCTAGTTCCCAACTTGGATCGCAGGGCTTCTCTGATTACAGCGGCTCATGAAGGTGTGGCGTCTGCGCATGCGGGCGTCTCAGCCACTGTAACTCAGCTACAACAAAGGTTCTGGTGGCGGGGACTGTACAAACAGACGTGCGATTATGTCCTTCTGTGTGACATTTGCCAGCAGATTAAGCCTTCAACTGCTGCGCGTCCGCCTCAGACACAGTTGTACATCTCTAATAAACCGCTTGGTTGCGTTTATTTGGATCACTGCGGTCCTTTTTCTTCTGATACTGCGTATAAATACATCTTAGTAGCAGTTGACTCATGCACACGCTTTGTGTGGGTATGGCCACATCGGAGCGCTGATTCACGAACTGTCATCAAGGATTTGCGAGTCTTTGTGGGAATTTTTGCCTGTGGTACTTTCCATTCGGACCAGGGTCCGGCTTTCGCCTCTAAGGCGTACAAGGATGCTATGGTTTCCTTGGGGGTCCAAGTCAAGTTTTCGAGTCCCTACAAGCCTGAGGGCAATAGTGTAGTTGAACGAATGAACCGTGACTTAAAGCAATCTTTGACAGCTCGAGTTATAGGCACTGGCAGAAACTGGCTGGCCCACCTCTATGGCGTGCAGCGTGCGCTTAATAATCTCCCTAGAAGGTCTCTGGGTGGGCGGACCCCATACAAAATGCTCTTTGGTATCAAGATGTACGTCCCTGACCTCGATGGTCTAGACTGCCAGGCCCAGGCCGCGGCCTTTGACGTAGATGAACATTGCAATGTTTTACAGGATCTACAAAAGACCAGAGACAGTCTTGCTAAGGTACACTTGCCCTCCACGTCGGATGATGCGTTGCAGATCCCGGTAGTTGGCTGGCTACCCCAAGTTGGAGAACTGGTTCGTGAGAAGATCGATAACAAGAAAGAGTTTGGTCCCTCATATCGAGCTCCGGTTCGAGTTCTTGGAGTGAAGGGCACAAGAACAGTCATATTACCACCACTTCCAGGTCGTAAGGAAAACAGATTTATTTCTATTGACAATGTCAAGGCACACAGGGTGGCCGATTCTTCATAGCATGACACCGGCTGTATCCTGTCCTTCCATGGTGAGGCACTGTGTGCTGGCTATTACATCTGGTGCAGAACAGGAGGTGTCCCTCGAGATGCCTGCTGTAGGAGAGTAGGGTCTGCAATCCTATGATCACCCAGATTTTTTGCTTTTGTTTCACTGGTTTACGACTTTCTCTGGCTGTGGGCTTGCCAATCAGACCCACAGCCTGGCTGTTCTCTTTCTAAATGACCACATGTACCCTAGGTGCATTTACCTATTGGTACTGGGCCACCTTATCAGACCCTGTAACTCAGGGCATAGGTGTACCCAGGGCCTACCAGGGGCTGAAGCATGTATTATGCCACCCCTGGATGGCCTCCTAAATTTGACACAACTGGCTGCATGACAGCTGGGGCAAAGTCGTGTAATCACCCTTTGCTGTAGATATAGTATACCTATATCTAACCCTAAAAATGGACACACAGATTCCTATCAGTCACTCCTATGGCAGGCCTTGACAATCCTGAAGGCAGAGTGCTTGGAATCATGTGAGATGGTGCTCTGGCATGAGCTGAGCCTGTCTGCAGCTTGCGGAACCAAGTCCTAATAGCTGTTCCATGACATCGCATACCATATACTCTTAAGTGCATTATAATCCTCGCGGTTAAATGCTATCTTTGGTATTGCTTTATCAAAACATGTCGAGTAAGGTGTCATACGGATTGGAATACTAACCCCTCGCTAATTCTGGCGACGGGGTTAGCATTCCACCCTTCTAGAGGGACACAACATGTATGTAACTGTGAACCCCGGTTAAAGTTAAACGAAGCCTCAGCTCCACAAAATGGATGCTGCCACCACAGACACGAGTCTGACCCCCTGCAGCTGGGAGTCCTTCCAGCAAGGGGAGCCTGGACAAAGGGTTTCCTGTCAGGGGCGGTGCTAGCACCGTCCCAGACATGGTTTTGTGTATCCTGGGTAGGCAGGGCTTTACAGGAAGGTGACTGCTGAGTGGCACCCCGGTGCTCACTACGCATAGGCCGGTCAGAACCAGTTCCAGGGGCACACCAGCCCCTGGCCTGGGGAAAGTCCGGCATGGTAGAGGGGTGTAACCACCCCCCTCCTAGTACCACCTATAGGCAGGACCTAGTCACCGGGTCAGCCCCCTTTTTTAGTATAAAGATAGGAGCGGGCCCCCTGTTCAAATTAGATCATCTTTGGAATCAAGACACGACTTTCTGCGAAAGACATCAAGATTTCCTTCTTCAAGATTCTCCCTTGTGGCTAAGGAGTAGTCACCCTGCATCAAGCGGGCACCATCCTAAGAACACTGCGGTCTGCTGCAAGTCCTTCTTCACGAATCCGACGACCCAGCTCGACGAGACCCGGCTTCCCTGGCACCTCTGACCTCTACTCACCTCTACAGCAAAGCTGAGACCTGTGAGTGCGACGAGACCTCGAAGGACCGACGATCGCCAAGACTGCACGACTTCTTTGCAACAAGCCCACCGTGTGCTCCACTGGTGAGTGCTTTGGGGTCCGAGAAGCCCCAACCCTGAGCAGCTCCAGCACCGAAGATCAGCCCTCCAGCATCTCCACGATCTGCGTGGGGCCCTTCTGCTTTTGCATGCTCACCGCGCTGTGTGGCTACTAGCCAGCTGGCTTGTGGCCTTCTTCACGACGCCCGACGACATCACTGCTGCTGGTCTAGTTGCTCCAGACTGGCTCTTGCTTCCTTCTTCAAGAGAGGCACCCCGGACCCTCCTGGTCCACTCCAGACGCCATTTTGAGTCCACCGCGTGGGCTTGAATTTGCCAAGGCTTTGTTGCCCAATCCTGGGTCCAGCGACGCCGACAGCTTCATCCATCGTGGGACAGCTCGCTCCTCCATCCTGGTCGCCGACAACGCCTCCTGGTCCGTGAGATCTGTGAGCACAGCGTCACCCACTCACCTAGTCGAGGTGACTACCATCCGGTGCCCTTCTGGTGCCACCTGACTACTGGCTAGTAGTCTCGAACTTGGTCCCCTCTGCTTTCAGGTGCCATCTTCCTTCGATCCAGGCTTGGATCCATCGAACTTTCTTCACTGGTCGCCTGCCAGCAACTTCTTTCTTCCAGGCTCCTGGTCCGTCTACGAGGATTCCCGACGTCTTTTGAGACCTATGCAGCTGCAGCCCCTGGGCTGGGTAACTTCGGCATTTCGGTGCCCCAGCATAGCCTCACTATCCAAGGGTCAGAATCCACTTTCGTTTTCCTCCTACCAGGTCTGGTTCGCCCGAGAACACTAACTTTGTCTTTACTAGCTACCATAGACTTTGTCCCGCATCACGCGTGAGAGTGCACACTCTGCACCCGAGTCCCCTGGGTCTCCTAGAAGTAATCTGAAGATTCTATAGTCAAGATCTAGCGATTCCAAAGCCTATTAGTACTGTACTTACCTGCTAGTAATTTCGCATTCCACTCTCAGAGTATATGGTTTTCCGTGCCCCTCGGGCATTTGTATATACTGTGCTAACTTAAGTATTTTTGTAAGAGTTTTGTTTTGTGCTTAGTACCCTGTCCTCATAAAGAGTACAGGGCTGTTGTGATTCTTAATAAATATCTTGTTTATTTTCATAACACTTGTGTGGTGTCCTTTCACTGGGTATTCAAGGGGTATATGTGTGGTAAACAGCTGGCTTAACACGCCCTCTCGAGTCTTTAGCCTTAGACTGCTCGTATCTATGCTACTAGGATAGCTGGTCTATAAGGTTGACTTACAACCAATCATCAATAAGGGTTGCTGGACTGATACATAGTGTTCACTAGAATAGCGAGCACTGCATATCAGGCCACCTTCTCACATTGGTGAGCAGCGGTTGGGATTTGAGCTTGCTGTTGTTCTACCACACGTATCCTAAGAATATCTTGTTGAAAGATCACATAAGTACTGTTACTACATATAACTAAAGATTAGAATACTCTGAGTTCTACTGAACCAGCTGTTGCAGCTCCTCAAGGCTTAGCACACCTTGGCTGCAGCTCTTAGCAAGGGATCAGTAGGCAAACACATAGTGTAGGTAGGTGCATCACTTACACCACACTAGAATCAGCATGTCAGACAAAGGAGGAAACTCTGAGTCTCCCCTTGTGTCAGTGGACCCTCCACAGGTCCCCACTTCCAGATATGCTGCCCTTAGCTTCCAGGAGATGAGACAGGTGTGTACCTCCAGGAAGATAAAACAGGGGTCTAACCCCACAACTTCCTTTCTGATTGGTCTCTTAGAGACTTATGATGCCAGGAAAGCTGAGAAACTTCTTAGCTCTTCTAATCCAGTTGGAAGCATGCCTCCCCTTGAGGGAACCAGAGGAGACCCTGACCTAATCCACCTCTCAGCAGAGACTGAAGAGGGGGAGGAGGATGAGGATCCCTCTGGGGATGAGGCAGATATGGGACAGGTAGAAGTCAGCAGACTAACCAGGTCCAACTTAAGCAGGCATGAGATTGGTACTAGGGGACCCCTGGGGCCACTCTCAGGTCAGCTTAACATTGGGAATGGACGAACCAGATCTCTATCAAGAGGCTCTGGCAGATCCATTCAAACCAATGGCTCTCACAACTCTTCTCACAGAGGGATGACTTCCCCTCAGAGGAGAGTGTATGAATCTAAAGAAAGGGCAGTCAATCTGAGGATTGAAAGGGAAGAACTTGCCCTGGCCAAAGAAAGGCTTGCCTTTGCTAGAGAGCAACAGTTGAGTGGGGTAGTCCCCACTGGTGGCAGCATTGTACCTAGCAATAGGGAAAGGAGTTTTGATACAAAGCACCTGAATAAGATAGTGCCCCCCTTTAAGCAAGGGGATGACATCCACAAATGGATTACTGCTTTGGAGAGGGCCTGCACTGTGCAGGGTGTTCCCCAGAGTCAGTGGGCAGCTATCTTGTGGCTCTCCTTTGAAGGTAAAGGTAGAGATAAGCTCCTCACTACTAGAGTGGAGGATGCTAACAATTACCAAATCTTGAAAAATACACTGATTGATGGGTTTGGCCTAACCACTGAACAATACAGGTTGCTGTTCAGGGATACCCAGAAAACGCAGTCTCAAGATTGGTCTGACTTTGTAGATTGTGCCACTAAGGCTTTGGAGGGCTGGTTGCTGGGCAGTAAGGTTACTGATTACACAGGATTGTATAATTTGATCATGAGAGAACACATTTTAAACAATTGTCAGAACCAGTTGTTGCATCAGCATCTTGTTGACTCAGATCTGACCTCTCCCCAAGAATTGGGAAAGAAGGCAGACAGATGGGTCAGAACAAGAGTTAAGCAGAACCAGGGCCAGAATCAAGGTGGTCAGAAGAAAGCAGACCAGAAGGGTAAAGATTCTAAAGGGGAACAAAATGACCAGAAGTCTTTGACAGGTCCCCAACAACCCAAAGAGGGTGGGGGTCAGGCTCCCCAGAAGAAGAAAAACCAAGAAGGCCAATCTAAAAGGTGGTGCCAATACTGCAAAAGTAAAACTCACTGGTTTAGTGAGTGCACCAAGAAAGGAGGAGGGCAGACTCCTGCCACTGCAGCCCCTAAGGCACCTGTGCCCCCTAGTACAGTCAGCAGTGGTAGTGCACCTCCCAAGGGTTTAGTTGGGTTAACCCTGGGTTCTGAGGGGGGTGACGACGTAGTTGGCACACTCACTCAGGCTGTCCTTGTTTGTACAGGGGATGTGGATATGTCCCCTGATATAAGTCCCAATACTTTGGGCAAATACAGACAGACACCTTTCATTAATGGAAAAATGGCTCGGGCCTATAGGGACACTTGTGCCAGTGTCACCATGGTGACACCTAACTTTGTGGACCCTGGACAGATCATGCCAGGTACAGATTTCCTGGTGACCAATGCAAGCAATGTCACTACCAATCACAGTATGGCAATTGTAGCTTTCTCCTGGGGAGGGGTAACTGGCCAAAAGAAGGTTGTAGTTAGCTCAGACCTCCCAGTGGATTGTTTGTTGGGCAATGATTTGGAGTCATCACAATGGTCAGAAGTGGAGCAGAGGACTCACATGGAAATGTTAGGCTTGCCAGCACATGTGTTTGCTGTGACCAGGTCACAGGTCAGGAAATGCCCCACTGAACAGGTGCTGGATCCTGGAACAATGGACCAGACACCTTCCAAGAAAAAGAGCAGTAGGGTTAAGGCTGTGCCTTCCCCCTTGCCCCAGGTTGTGGATCAAGTCTCAGAGGAGGCTGACCTACAGGAATTGAGGGAAACTGAGCCTAGAGAGTTTGAACTTGATCAAGTTGAATTCTTGGGTTCAGGGGGACCCTCAAGGGAAGACCTGGGGAAGGGCCAGTTAGACTGCCCTTCTCTTGAACCCCTCAGACAGCAGGCTGCTGCCGAGGCTGCTGGGAACGCCACAGGTACCCACAAGGTATACTGGGAAGATGGACTCCTGTACACGGAGGCAAGAGACCCCAAGCCTGGCATGACCAGGAGGCTGTTTGTGCCCTTGTCTCAGAGAGGTTTCCTCCTTACCTTGGCCCATGAGATTCCCTTAGCAGGTCACTTAGGCCAGACAAAGACTTGGGACAGGCTTGTCTCACACTTTCACTGGCCTCACATGAATGAGGATACCAAGGAGTTTTGTCGCTCCTGTGTCACTTGCCAAGCCAGTGGTAAGTCAGGTGGCACAACAAAGGCCCCCCTTATACCAATGCCTGTGGTGGGGGTGCCCTTTGAAAGAGTGGGGATTGACATTGTTGGTCCAATGGAACCCCAGACAGCATCAGGGCACAAGTTTATACTGGTGGTAGTGGATCATGCCACCAGGTATCCTGAAGCTATTCCACTTAGGACCACTACAGCACCTGTAGTGGCAAGGGCCCTAGTTGGAGTGTTCTCCAGAGTGGGCTTCCCTAAGGAGGTTGTCTCTGACAGAGGTGCAAACTTCATGTCAAGCTACTTAACTGCTATGTGGAAGGAATGTGGTGTCAACTACAAGTTCACTACACCCTATCATCCGCAATGCAATGGGCTTGTTGAAAGGTTCAACAGGACCCTAAAAGGGATGATTCATGGACTACCTGAAAAGCTCAGGCTTAGATGGGATGTCCTGATTCCCTGCCTTCTGTTTGCTTACAGAGAGGTCCCACAAAAGGGGGTTGGCTACAGCCCTTTTGAACTTTTGTATGGACATCCTGTGAGAGGCCCCCTGTGTTTGGTGAAGGAAGGATGGGAGAGACCTCTCAAAAAGCCTGCAACCAACATAGTGGACTATGTACTTGGTCTCCGCTCCAGGATGGCTGAGTATATGGAGAAGGCATCTGAAAACCTTAAGGCCAGTCAAGAACTTCAAAAAGCTTGGCATGACCAAAAGGCTGTCCTGACTGTTTACCAGCCTGGACAGAAGGTGTGGGTGTTGGAGCCAGTGGCCCCAGCAGCACTCAAAGACAAATGGTCTGGACCCCACACAATTCTTGAGCAAAAGGGAGAGGTCACCTACCTGGTGGACCTTGGAACTCCCAGGAGCCCCCACAGGGTGCTCCATGTCAACAGGCTCAAAGCATATGTCGACAGGAAGGACATGAGCTTGCTCATGGCCATAGATGAGGGACAGGAGGAAGAGAGTGACCCTCTCCCAGACCTGCTCACTCAGAATCCTGATGATGGGTCAGTAGATGGTGTTGGCTTTTGTGGCAGCCTCTCTGAACATCAACAGAAAGACTGTAAACAGGTTCTTCAGTCTTTCAGACATATGTTTTCTCTGACACCCAGTCAAACCAATTGGTGTACCCATGAGGTTGACACTGGTGACAGTCTGCCAGTTAAGAGTAAAATCTACAGGCAGCCTGATCATGTTAGAGACTGCATCAAAACTGAAGTGCAGAAAATGTTGGAGTTGGGAGTCATTGAACCCTCAGATAGCCCTTGGGCTAGTCCAGTAGTTCTAGTGCCAAAACCTCACACCCAGGGTGGTAAGAAAGAGATGAGGTTCTGCGTAGACTACAGGGGTCTCAATGCAGTCACTAAGACTGATGCCCACTCAATACCAAGGGCAGATGAGCTTATAGATAGATTGGCTTCTGCCAACTACTTAAGCACATTTGACCTGACAGCTGGGTATTGGCAAATCAGGTTAGCTGAGGATGCCAAGCCCAAGACAGCATTTTCAACCCCTGGTGGGCATTATCAATTTGTGGTAATGCCCTTTGGTCTGAAAAATGCACCTGCCACCTTCCAAAGGTTGGTGAATCATGTTCTCACTGGGCTGGATGACTTCTGTGCAGCATATCTAGATGATATTGCTGTCTTTAGCTCCACCTGGGAGGATCACCTGGTCCACCTGAGGAAAGTGTTAGAGGCTCTGCAAGCAGCAGGCCTCACTATCAAGGCCACCAAGTGCCAGATAGGGCAGACACAGGTTGTATACCTGGGCCACCTTGTAGGTGGAGGCCAGGTTCAGCCACTGGGGAGCAAAATACAGTCAATCAGGGACTGGGCTCCTCCAACCACCCAGACTCAGGTTCGAGCTTTCTTGGGCCTGACTGGTTACTACAGAAAGTTTGTCAGGAACTATGGATCAATTGTGACTCCATTAAATGAACTGACAAGTAAGAAAATGCCAAAAAAGGTTCAGTGGACAGCAGGCTGTCAAAAGGCATTCGATGACCTAAAACAGGCCATGTACACAGCACCTATCCTTAAGAGTCCAGACTACTCCAAACCATTCATTGTCCAAACAGATGCTCCTGAGTTGGGTGTGGGAGCTGTTCTATCTCAACTGTCAAAGTCAAAAAGTACTTTATTCGGCTAAAAAGGTATAACCATAAAAGCAACAACAATCATATTTCATTTACATTGCACAATATTACATAGTGTTTGGACTATTACAGTTCATTCAAGCAAAGCGACTTCCTAAATTTAAAAACCAGTTTGAAATACTCAATTAATGAAGCCACAGTAAAAACATTGTCCATTTTTTGCAGTACTAAATATGCTAGGCGACATCTGTTCACATTCATTTCCTTTAAAATGGGGACAATCAGTTTTCTACGAGGCAGCGTATAGAATTTACAAAAAAATAGAACATGTATATTCGATTGTATAGATATTTCATCACAGGGACATAGAGGGAGTTCTTTGGACCATGAATTCATTACAGGGAAAGTAAATAATCTAAAAACAATGTTAGCTCTAAAACGTGTTAAAAGTAGTCTATCAAAATTACACATATATAAACTTAAGTATGGCTGTAATTTGTCACTTATTAAAATTAATTGATGGGAAGTGACAGTATTTTTATTCGATTCATCAAGCTGTCTTTTATTTCTGAGGAATTCCATACATAGTGTCTTCAGGTCTTTTCTAGGAATATTTGCCATGGAAGGCGGATCATTGTAATAGAGTGAACGGTCTGTTTCATTAAGGAACGTTTTAATGTAATTTAGCCATTCAACAACATTTGCTCTCCCCATTTTTAAGACATCCTGTATTATGGCTCGATTTAATACACATTCGTTCACTGTCCATACTCTGTGCCATAGTAAGATGGGTTGTACTCTAATTGTGTCCGTTATATAGGGGATCCCCAACTCATCATGGCATATAGAGTTCGCTGTACTCTCTGGAAGTGATAGGATGTTTTTTAAAAATTTATTTTCGACTATCTGAAGTGACTTTATATTGGTATAACCCCAGAGACCAGCTCCATACAGTGCCACAGATACACACGTTGCATTATACACAGTTAAAATTTCCCTGATTGGTTTCATTCCCAATTTACGTGTAAAACTTTTTAGTGCCATGATTGTCTTAGAGAACAAGAGCGTTCGTACCTTCACCGCACTTGACCAAGTACCAGTTTCGTGAAACAAAATGCCAAGATATGGGAAGGTAGATGTTCTTTCTAAGGGGGCATTATTTATGTACATTGTTTTCATTTGTTTTTTGGTGCGCGTTCCACAATTCATTGAAAAAGTCTTACTACAGTTTATTTTTAAATTAAGATCGAGCATAAACTGGTTAAAAGATGTTAACATTTTTTGTAAGGCAATGGGGGTGCGCGCCATCAGAACGGCATCATCTGCATACAGGAGTGTGGGAATAAATCTCTTTCCGATCTTAGGCATATCCACACACTCTTGCAGCAGACACTTTTCCAGACCATTTATATAAATAAGAAATAGGAAGGGCGCCAGTACGCACCCCATGCGCACTCCTCGACCTATTCCGAAAGATCTGGTACATTCCCCCTTCTTGCCAAAACGTACAACAGCTGATGCTCCTGCATATAGGTCCCTTAAGAATTGGATTATCGGCTTTTCCACGCCCAATTGTGACATCACGTCCCATAATTTACTATGGGACACACAATCGAAAGCTGATGTAAGATCAACAAATGCACAATATAGGCGCTCCCTTTTTATCACAGTATGTTTCTGCTGAATCAGGAACAAATTTAATCCCTGCTCTATTGTTCCTATGCCTTTTTGGAATCCAAATTGTAAATCGCTGATTACCCCCGCCTCCTCCGCCCAGTTTTGCAGTTTAACTAAAATCACTCTACCAAGGATCTTTATTGACGAATCCAGAAGGGAAATTGGCCTGTGGCAGGCACAATCTTGTCTGTTTCCCTTCTTGTAAATGGGTACAATAATTGATGTGAACCAGGAAGGGTTCAATCCCCTTACAAGAGCTGCATTAAAGAGTTGTACAAGTATCGGGCCCCATAGTTCGATATTTGACTTGTACAAATCCGCTGGGATTCCATCTGGGCCCGCCGCTTTTCCGCCCTTGGTAGCTCCCAGGCTTTCAACAATCTCTGGTAGTGTTACTTTAAGTTCACTTTCCTCCTCAAATGATTCGCCTTCTGTGTTTACCCCAGTATTTCTTAACTCATCTACTGACGTACACAAGGTGGAAAAATGCGTGACCCAACTATCCTCATTAATCGCAATTTCCAACCGTGCTTTGGTATTTTCGTATGGTAGGGGGGCGTTTACCACCCTCCAGAAGGCGGATGCATCCCTTGTTTGTGAGGCTGTGCAAAGTTCTTCCCATACTCCTTTTTTAATTGCTTCTTTCCTGTTTTTTAGGGCCTCATTATAAGCCTTCCTTAAGGATCTTATCTCTACAGCATCACGCGGAACCTTATGTAATGCATATTTAAGCTCTGTTAGAGCCTTAGTGCAAGTTTTATCGAACCATCTTGTACCCTTCATTAAACCATTTTTTGATACTAAAAGTAGGTTCTCTTTGATAGTGGAAGCAATAATATTAAAATTAACTAATATACTTTCACTATCGGAATCCTCATCTAAACAGATCTCAAAATTTTCTGGGCAGCTAATTAACAATTTTTTAAGGAAGTCTTCAGGTACCACCTTACTCCACTTGAGGGTGTACCCATTCTGTCTACCTAATGTAATGTCTGGGACAACCTGTATTTGCTCATTATAGGAGGCCAAGAAAAGGTTCTCCATCTCAATTTTTTGCGGTAGGTGGTCACTAAGTGGTGCATCCATTATTTTATAATTAACTAATTTATGACCATAACCATTAGACCAAAGGCTAAAGTCTATCGTGGTGGATGCTCCCCTCCCGATAAAAGTTGGGTGAAATGGTATTGACTGCTCAGTTAGTTCATTAGCAAATCCCAGATCATGCTCAAATAATAATTCGTTCAACAGATCCCCAGTCTCTGTGTGCTTAAAATGTGGTAAGTTAACATCCTGCTCCAACATTATACCACAAATTCCTTTAGAGCCTTTTGTGCATAATGGACAATTAAAATCACCCCCCCACAAAATCATTACCTCCTTTCCATTCCTATCAGACTCACACTGTAGGTCGATCGCTAACATTTTCAAAATATCACGTGAAATATTAACTGGAATATTATTATAAAAATTTATAATTACAAAACGCAGTCCAGTTTTGGTGTCTATTGCTAATTTATGGTAGAATTCGCACTTAGAATAAAAGCGTACCTTCTCGTATACTAAGCTATTCGACAAGTACGTTATCAGGCCACCCTTTGGTCTCCCATGTCTAGCCCCAATCGCAGGTGTACAAAACGTTCTATAACCATTCAAATGTATCTGGTCAGTGGCCCATGTTTCCTGGAGGGCCATGATTTCTATGTCTTTTATCACTCCCTCCCAATCCGGATTGGTGATTTTTGTTTTAAGTCCTGCCACATTCCAGAACATTAAGGAACATGTATCTTTTTTCCGATGCGTACTTTCAACACTTCTGGTGTCCATTTCTTTGGAATTTTCAACCTCATTTCTCAAGATATTGGCCACATTTAATACATCAATTGCAGGTATTAAGTTCTTTCCAGATTCCTGCCTTGGGGTCACAGCACGCGGAAGAGTCAGCCCGGGACTATCCAATGGGTTACTTTGGGTGGGTAAAAACACAGGGGATTTTACTACCTGGATATCAAACTGTCAATCTACAGCCTCCAAGTTGCTGAATCGATTGAAGCAAGGAGTTGGGAACGGAGCTTGTTGGAAGTCCCTCCATTCATTATATCGGTATTGGTCTGAATAGTTTATTCCCCCTCTCCTTCGTTTAACTATAGACCAACCATCATTTACCTCTTCTCCCCACGCATTACGATCTGAGTCATGTCGTGTTTTATTTCCCCATCCTGCATGTGCAGAGTTTGAGCCCCTCATCCAGCTCCATCTATTATCCACATGCTGCACAGGCATGTAAAAGAAAGAAAGTGGCCTTGCCACAATTGTTGCCCCATTTTGACCCTTAGACCTTTCACAAATATATTCCACTGATCTCGGGTTATCAAAAGTTATCACCACACAGTCCCCTTGTAGTCTTTTTGTACTTTTCCCCACCCAGGGGACACGCTCCACCATCTTTAAGTTACTATGCAGGTTAGGTGGGAGGGGGTGGTTTGAGTTCAACCAATAAAACACTTTATTTTTGAGTGCCCAGAATGATTCTTTCATTTGAGTAGCTAGTTCAGGGACACCCGTTAGAATGACTACATATGGGCAGGCATCTGGTGGTAAATCAATCACTCTACGTTTTTCCTGTCTTTCTTGGATGGGTTTTTCGACAGAACTGGTTGGAATAGTTGATTTATTTACCTCTACAGCTGGAGTAGGTTTAATTAATTTTTTACTAATCACTGAAGTACGCGGTTTTGGTGCAGGCGCTTTTACAGCAGGATTAGTTACTTCTGCTATAGTTATTGCTGTTAATGGTAAATTATTTTGAGGAAGGGTTGGCTGTATGGGGTTTTTGGTTGTAGTCGAGCACAGGGCTGTTATATCCGTGTGCATTGCTTTTAATTGTAATTCCATAGCCTGGAGCTTAATTTCCAAAGGGCACAACAGGGCTTTAATTAAGTTTTTTAGTGTTATTATGAAGGAGTCCTCCCTCTCTTTGTTGGGATCTTCCCTGTCTAAATTTGCAACAGTGCCATTTGAAGACGAACTGTTATTGAATATATCCGCCAGTGTGTCATCTAGGGTAGAGTCCATGATGGTCATAGGCATTATTAATGGACCAACTGCACCTTCCCCAGCGACCTCTCCAGAAATACCACTGAATCGTTCTGTACTTTGTGCAGGTCCTATTCTATGTACAGATGTCACAGTTGTCTTATTTTGATTAGGAATTTGTTGAGTATGCCTTTTTTTTGGGATTGCTCCCTCCCTTGCCCCTTGTGAGTCAACATTCGAATATTCTGCCTGGGTATCTATTTGTGGGGAAATCAAAATATTACCAGAAGGTGGCAATTTCTGAGAATCAATTTGAGCAGAGTCCCGAAGCTCGGGTTGAGTGATCGTATTATTGTGGACCTCAACAAGAGTCAGCTCAGAAGTAGTCTGGGCCGCGGGGCGTCCTGGTGTACGTGCCTGCGCAATGTGGCCCATAGAGGACCTCTTTGCTAACGCCAAATCCTGGGATACCCTCCTCTCCATTAGGACTATTCCCTGGTCTATCAACGTATGTGTACGGACAATGAAATCGTCAAGTGTGCCAATCAACTTGGCCCCGCCCGCAGCTGCCTTACTTCTAGTTTCACTAGGCATGATTGTGACAGACCAGAAGCAATAATCCAATATTCAGGCACTTACTTAACAGTCAAAGGTAGTAGAAGGAATCAGGGTCCCTACCAGTCAATAAGACCACAAGGGGGACAGCAGATAGACCAAAGTTTTGGGCCCAGCCCGGCCTCCTCCGACCTCGGACGGCCTCAGACGGCCCGCCCTTTGCCCGGGCTTAGCCCCGGGCGATGTCCCGCGCGCGTCCCGCGTGCGCGCTCACCAGTGCGTAAAATAGGAGGGTTGGGGGCGGGAAGAGACACCAGGTGCGCTGGGATCTTCAAGCGCTGTGCACCCTGGCTCTCGCAGTCCCGACCCCGGCAGCGTCTGCTTTGCTCCCCTGTCCTCCTGTTCAGGAGCAGCGAAGGTAACCAGCAAGGAAAAATGGATCTTTAAAATTGTCCGATGTGAACAGGAATGTTCCCCAAAGGCTGCGAGCGGCACCCGCGGAGCGGGGGCCGCGAGCCTTAAATAGCCGGTGTATGAGCAATCAGGGCGGAGGGCTGGGGGCGGGAAGAGACACCAGGTGTGCTGGGATCTTCAAGCGCTGTGCACCCTGGCTCTCGCAGTCCCGACCCCGGCAGCGTCTGCTTTGCTCCCCTGTCCTCCTGTTCAGGAGCAGCGAAGGTAACCAGCAAGGAAAAATGGATCTTTAAAATTGTCCGATGTGAACAGGAATGTTCCCCAAAGGCTGCGAGCGGCACCCGCGGAGCGGGGGCCGCAAGCCTTAAATAGCCGGTGTATGAGCAATCAGGGCGGAGGGCTGGGGGCGGGAAGAGACACCAGGTGCGCTGGGATCTTCAAGCGCTGTGCACCCTGGCTCTCGCAGTCCCGACCCCGGCAGCGTCTGCTTTGCTCCCCTGTCCTCCTGTTCAGGAGCAGCGAAGGTAACCAGCAAGGAAAAATGGATCTTTAAAATTGTCCGATGTGAACAGGAATGTTCCCCAAAGGCTGCGAGCGGCTCCCGCGGAGCGGGGGCCGCGAGCCTTAAATAGCCGGTGTATGAGCAATCAGGGCGGAGGGCTGGGGGCGGGAAGAGACACCAGGTGCGCTGGGATCTTCAAGCGCTGTGCACCCTGGCTCTCGCAGTCCCGACCCCGGCAGCGTCTGCTTTGCTCCCCTGTCCTCCTGTTCAGGAGCAGCGAAGGTAACCAGCAAGGAAAAATGGATCTTTAAAATTGTCCGATGTGAACAGGAATGTTCCCCAAAGGCTGCGAGCGGCACCCCTATCTCAACTGAATTTTGATGGTCAAGACCAGCCCATTGCTTTTATAAGCAGAAGGCTGACCCCCAGAGAGAAGAATTGGTCAGCTATTGAGAGGGTGGCCTTTGCTGTGGTTTGGGCCCCTAAGAAGCTGAGGCCATACTTGTTTGGCACTCACTTCAAGATTCAGACCGACCATAAGCCCCTCTTGTGGCTAAATCAGATGAAGGGTGAAAACCCCAAACTGCTTAGGTGGTCCATTTCCCTACAGGGGATGGACTTTACAGTGGAACATAGACCTGGTACTGATCATGGCAATGCCGATGGGCTCTCCAGATATTTCCACTTAGAACAAGAAGACTCACCTGGTCAAGGTTAGCTTATTGTCCCAAAGTTTGGGGGGGGGGGGGTCATGTAGGAGAGTAGGGTCTGCAATCCTATGATCACCCAGATTTTTTGCTTTTGTTTCACTGGTTTACGACTTTCTCTGGCTGTGGGCCTGCCAATCAGACCCAAAGCCTGGCAGTTCTCTTTCTAAATGACCACATGTACCCTAGGTGCATTTACCAATTGGTACTGGGCCACCTTATCAGACCCTGTAACTCAGGGCATAGGTGTACCCAGGGCCTACCAGGGGCTGAAGCATGTATTAGGCCACCCCTGGCTGGCCTCCTAAATTTGACACAACTGGCTGCATGACAGCTGGGGCAAAGTCGTGTAATCGCCCTTTGCTGTAGATATAGTATACCTATATCTAACCCTAAAAATGGACACACAGATTCCTATCAGTCACTCCTATGGCAGGCCTTGACAATCCTGAAGGCAGAGTGCTTGGAATCATGTGAGATGGTGCTCTGGCATGAGCTGAGCCTGTCTGCAGCTTGCGGAACCAAGTCCTAATAGCTGTTCCATGATATCGCATACCATATACTCTTAAGTGCATTATAATCCTCGCGGTTAAATGCTATCTTTGGTATTGCTTTATCAAAAAATGTCGAGTAAGGTGTCATACGAATTGGAATACTAACCCCTCGCCAATTCTGGCGACGGGGTTAGCATTCCACCCTTCTAGAGGGACACGACATGTATGTAACTGTGAACCCCGGTTAAAGTTAAACGAAGCCTCAGCTTCACAAAATGGATGCTGCCACCACAGACACGAGTCTGACCCCCTGCAGCTGGGAGTCCTTCCAGCGAGGGGAGCCTGGACAAAGGGTTTCCTGTCAGGGGCGGTGCTAGCACCGTCCCAGACATGGTTTTGTGTATCCTGGGTAGGCAGGGCTTTACAGGAAGGTGACTGCTGAGTGGCACCCCGGTGCTCACTACGCATAGGCCGGTCAGAACCAGTTCCAGGGGCACACCAGCCCCTGGCCTGCGGAAAGTCCGGCATGGCAGAGGGGTGTAACCACCCCCCTCCTAGTCCCACCCATAGGCAGGACCTAGTCACCAGGTCAGCCCCTTTTTTAGTATAAAGATAGGAGCGGGCCCCCTGTTCAAATTAGATCATCTTTGGAATCAAGACACGACTTTCTGCGAAAGACATCAAGATTTCCTTCTTCAAGATTCTCCCTTGTGGCTAAGGAGTAGTCACCCTGCATCAAGCGGGCACCATCCTAAGAACACTGCGGTCTGCTGCAAGTCCTTCTTCACGAATCCGACGACCCAGCTCGACGAGACCCGGCTTCCCTGGCACCTCTGACCTCTACTCACCTCTACAGCAAAGCTGAGACCTGTGAGTGCGACGAGACCTCGAGGGACCGACGATCGCCAAGACTGCACGACTTCTTTGCAACAAGCCCACCGTGTGCTCCACTGGTGAGTGCTTTGGGGTCCGAGAAGCCCCAACCCTGAGCAGCTCCAGCACCGAAGATCAGCCCTCCAGCATCTCCATGATCTGCGTGGGGCCCTTCTGCTTTTGCGTGCTCACCGCGCTGTGTGGCTACTAGCCAGCTGGCTTGTGGCCTTCTTCACGACGCCCAACGACATCACTGCTGCTGGTCTAGTTGCTCCAGACTGGCCCTTGCTTCCTTCTTCAAGAGAGGCACCCCGGACCCTCCTGGTCCACTCCAGACGCCATTTTGAGTCCACCGCGTGGGCTTGAATTTGCCACGGCTTTGTTGCCCAATCCTGGGTCCAGCGACGCCGACAGCTTCATCCATCGTGGGACAGCTCGCTCATCCATCCTGGTCGCCGACAACGCCTCCTGGTCCGTGAGATCTGTGAGCACAGCGTCACCCACTCACCTAGTCGAGGTGACTACCATCCGGTGCCCTCCTGGTGCCACCTGACTATTGGCTAGTAGTCTCGAACTTGGTCCCCTCTGCTTTCAGGTGTCATCTTCCTTCGATCCAGGCTTGGATCCATCGAACTTTCTTCACTGGTCGCCTGCCAGCAACTTCTTTCTTCCAGGCTCCTGGTCCATCTACGAGGATTCCCGACGTCTTTTGAGACCTATGCAGCTGCAGCCCCTGGGCTAGGTAACTTCGGCATTTCGGTGCCCCAGCATAGCCTCACCATCCCAGGGTCAGAATCCACTTTCGTTTTCCTCCTACCAGGTCATGTTCGCCCGAGAACACTAACTTTGTCTTTACTAGCAACCATAGACTTTGTCCCGCATCACGCGTGAGAGTGCACACTCTGCACCCGAGTCCCCTGGGTCTCCTAGAAGTAATCTGAAGATTCTATAGTCAAGATCTAGCGATTCCAAAGCCTATTAGTACTGTACTTACCTGCTAGTAATTTCGCATTCCACTTTCAGAGTATATGGTTTTCCGTGCCCCTCGGGCATTTGTATATACTGTGCTAACTTAAGTGTTTTCGTAAGAGTTTTGTTTTGTGCTTAGTACCCTGTCCTCATAAAGAGTACAGGGCTGTTGTGATTCTTAATAAATATCTTGTTTATTTTCATAACACTTGTGTGGTGTCCTTTCACTGGGTATTCAAGGGGTATATGTGTGGTAAACAGCTGGCTTAACACGCCCTCTCGAGTCTTTAGGCTTAGACTGCTCGTATCCATGCTACTAGGATAGCTGGTCTATAAGGTTGACTTACAACCAATCATCAATAAGGGTTGCTGGACTGATACATAGTGTTCACTGGAATAGTGAGCACTGCATATCAGGCCACCTTCTCACACCTGCTATATCCAGTCCTTTATTAAATACTATTCTCTTCCAGGGGATCCTCATCAATAGTCATAAGCGCTGAATATTCCCGCCCATGTGCGGGACCCCGGAAACAATATAAAAATATATATGTATAAAACACATATATCTCGCTCCACATATATGTATGTACATATATCATTTTTCTCACATCAATGCAGCCCCAAAACTGAGGCTAAACAATGCAAACACGTATACATGAACTGCAATTAGTAAGGAATCAAGAAACACATTAGGTCAAAAAACCCTTGAACTTTGTGTTTTAATGAGTCAAACCACTCATAAATCCTGAAAATTGCTTATAAATAGACATTGTTAGCCCTCAGGCTGCATTGCAAAACAATATCATAGAAAATGAAACCATTTTCACAATAACTGGCACCGAGCCTTTAAGGCAGCCATGACCCCAGGCTTCCCATCATGCCTCAGGGGTGACAGTTAGGTCAGTTGTTCTTTCCGGCTCCTTCAGTCAGGACCCTGGTGAAACAGCTCCTTTTCTTTTTGACTTTGTCAAAAAATATTCAGCTTTTACTAGAATTTTTGACTTCACTCGACGTCTTTTAGACATAGAGTGCTGTTTGAACACTTTTTGTGCTTAAAAAAGGTATTTTTCCTGTCAAAGATGCCTTCTCTCTTTAACAACTGTCCTTCATGTGGAAGGAAAAAGGCAAAGACTGACTCTCATTCAGTCTGTATCCTGTGCCTACCAGACTCTCATTCCTCTAAAACCTGTGAACACTGCCAGGTTTTATCTTCCAGGACTCTTAAGGATCGAGAGAGGATTAGAGCTTATGGGCTTTCTGAGAGAGGAAGATCTCCCAAGAAGCAGAAAAGTCGGAAGACGCGGTCGACGTCGAGAGGAGCCCCGACTGGTTCACATTCGACGTCGGGATCGGAGTTGGAGAAGCAGTCGACGGCGACGAAGAAGATGTCTTCAGCGTCTACATTGAAGGTACCTCCGCTTCAGTCAGCGTCGAGGGACAGGTCGCCGTCGCAGCGGAAGAGCTCGACGGCGAGCCGTATGACGTCGAAACAGCATCGTCATGCTGTGACGTCGAGGCATTCTCCGTCGACGTCGGTCCATCGACGTTCGACGTCGAGCCATCCTCCGTCGACGACTAGCCATGGTCGTTCGACGTCGAGGGAGCCTCTGTCGACACATCATCGGTCGACGTCGATGCAGCCAACGTCGACGCCTGGACGAGAGCGTTCGACGTCGGAGCGGCATTTGGAGTCGAGGCACGCCCAGTCGCCGTCAAATCAACGGCGATCGGCGTCGAAACAGCCTCCATCGACGTCGAGCAGACAGCCTTCAACGTCGAAGGACAGCCATCGCCACCCGAGGTCGACGGAGAAATCACGGTCGACGTCGAGGGAGCGTCTTCCTGCTCGGCGTCGATACAACCACCGTTGAGGGATCAACAAAGATCCAGGGAGAGAAGTTCTTCGCAAACAAAGAACGTTACTCCTACAAAATCAAAGGAGGTGGTTCGGGACAAGGGAAGTGACTTGTTGGACCAGACTCATGCCCTAGAGCCACAGTTGGGTTCTCCAGGTTCAGCATCGGCTGCGGAGGTGGAACAATCTCCAGTGCAGGATCCCCCCGCCAAGAGACGGAGACTTGCAGAAGAAAGATCTCGCTCAAGGTCTCCCTCTGGATCTCTGGTGAGTCTTTCCTCATCCTCCGCATCATCTCGGAGTGGCAGATCCTCGGATGGACGGAGCGGCGCATCTAATAGGGGGAGGTCCGAATCCCCTGCAAGATCGCAACAGGATCGAGCGGATCGACCTCAAGGGTCGCGTACACCTGCGAAGGATCCTGTCCACAAGTCTCCTTCTGTTCATCTTTCCCCAAGGTGGAATAGACCTCTTCACCACTGGGCAAAGGAGAAGGAGACGGCAGAGCGCCTAAAGCGATATCGAGACCAACCTCTTCCCCGCAGAGAAAGGTCTCGTTCTAAGCACTCAAGCAAGAGACATTCTCGTCACAGAGAGCGATCTCGTTCCAAGACGCGTTCTAGCAGAAGATCTAGGTCCAAGAGGACAAGTAGTTCTTCAAGTTCGTCGAGAACGCGATCTCACAGGGATTACTCCCCGACTCTTACAAACAGTCCACGCTCAAGAGTGTCTCCAACTGAGGATATTTTCTCGTTCCAAGATATCTTGGGCAGGGGAGCCCTGAAACTGGGAGTACCGATGACAGCTCCACAAGTCAAGACGACTGTCATATTCGAAACCCTGCAGCATTGATCAGCACCCAAACCGTTGTTGCCGTTGGTTCCGGGTATAATGGAACATGTGAATGAAGTCTTCCTCACTCCGGCAACGGTGAAGTCCGTTCCAGCGAGGATTCTCAAAAAGTATCGTCCTCCGGAAGAGGATCCTCTGTTCCTCAAAGCTGATCCCCCGCCAGATTCAGTGATCATTACGGCGGCAAGAAAATCCAATGCGGTGGCTTCCTCATCCACGGTACCTCCCGATAAGGATAGCAAGGTGCAGGACTCATGGGGGAGAAGGGTGTGTAACACCTCAGCCTCTTTCCTCAAGGTTTCTAACGCGGAAGCCCTGCTCGGCAGGTATGACAGGTCTCTGTGGGACTCACTTCAGAGATTTACCGCAAAGCTCCCTGAAGAAGATAGAAAGGACTTTGAGGAGGTTCTGATGGAGGGCAGTCAAGTCTCCAACCAGATTATAGGATCGGCAGCAGATGGGGCAATGCTGGCTGCACATGGCTATGTGCACGGAGTTACAGCAAGGAGAACATCTTGGTTACGCCTCACAGCATTAAAACCAGAGGCTCAAGCAAGAATCCTGAACCTTCCTTTTTCAGGCACATCTCTTTTTGGAGCAAGTGCGGATGAGGAGATGCAGTGGATGAAGACCGAGTTGGACACTCTCAAAGCGGTGGGACTCGAGAAGAAAAAGGAATTTAAGAAGAAATTCCGTTCGAACAACAAGGGTTATTCGAAGCAGAGGGTTCAAACCCCTCAATGGCAGAAAGGCCAGAACCAGCAGGGCCAGCAAAAGACACAATGCAAAGGCAAGGGCAATTCCAAGGGAAATGGAAATCAGCGCCAAGGCAACAACTTCAATAAAGCTCAGCAGAAGCAATGAGTCTTCACTTCTCCCAGCGCCGTTACCCACTCCAGTGGGGGGAAGCATTGCGCATCACAGGACAGAGTGGCAGGCCATCACCAAAGATCAATGGGTGTTGTCTACGCTGCAGAATGGGTACTGTCTTCGTTTCCATCGTCTACCTCCGCACGTTTCCCCGATGTCAACATCAAGTCACCAGCTACAAAGGTTAAAAGCAGAAGTAGCTACACTCCTCGAGAAAGAAGCCATCGAGAGAGTTCCGGTGTCCCAAAGGGGGAAAGGAGTGTACTCGAGGTATTTTCTGGTCAGAAACAAGGGCCAGAAGGAAGAATACAGGCCCATTCTGGACTTGAGAACACTCAATCTGCATGTACGAAAAGAAAAGTTTCGCATGTTGGCGCTTCATCAGATATATCCACATCTCAGGCAGGGGGATTGGATGTGTTCGATGGACCTTCAAGAAGCGTACTTCCATATTCCAATACGGCAAGATCACAGAAGATTCCTTCGATTCCGGGTGGGGACCTCTCACTACCAGTTCAAAGTCCTCCCGTTTGGGTTGAAGTCGGCTCCCAGAGTGTTCACCAAGTGTGTCGCAGTGGTGGCGGCAGCTCTACGCCGCAGGGGAGTCTTCGTATACCCATACTTAGACGATTGGCTGTTGAAAGGTCCAACTCCAGGCAATGTAAGGAATCAATTCAAGACATGCATAGAACTTTGTCAACGTCTAGGTCTACATGTCAATTTCAACAAGTCTGTCTCACAACCAACTCAGAAGATCCACTTCCTAGGAGCTCTGCTAGACTCCGAAGTAGGAAAAGTGTTTCCTTCGGAGGAGAGACAGTTTTCGATAGCCCTCAAGTGCCAGCAAGTTCTTCTCCACAGGTCCCAGAAGGTGCGGAAGATATCCTCGCTCTTGGGGTCGATGGCGTCCTGCATCTTCCTAGTACCGAACGCCAGACTTCGGATGCGTCCTCTTCAGCAGGATCTGGAGGACAAATGGGACCAACACTCAGATCGGTGGGACGATCGGATCACTTTGTCGGAGGTTGCTCAATCTTCCCTCCAGTGGTGGACAAAGAGACAGAACATGCAGATGGGAGTTCTCTTCCATCAACCGCCTCCAACACAAACGATCATCACAGATGCATCATTGCAAGGATGGGGAGCGCACATGGGACCCCTACAAGTGCAGGGTCTGTGGTCTCCCAAGGAAAGCACTTATCATATCAACTTGCTGGAGTTGAGAGCGGTTCACCTGGCTCTCAAAGCGTTCCTTCCCTCGCTTCAAGAGAAAATGATTCTAGTACAGACGGACAACACCACCACGATGTACTATTTAAACAAGCAGGGAGGAACACGCTCAAGGACTCTGTCTCTGGAAGCTCAGCGCATCTGGCATTTGCTTCTAGCTCGCAAGTTGTCTGTTCAGGCAGTCCACCTCCCAGGAGAGCAGAACGTGAGGGCGGACGCTCTAAGTCGGCACTTCGAAGACAGAGAAGACTGGGTTCTCAACGACGAAGTGCTAGACGACATTTTCCAGTCTTGGGGTCGTCCTTCAATAGATCTCTTCGCAGACGACAAAAACACCAAATGCCCAAGCTTCGCCTCCAGGTTCTATCGACAAGGAACGAGAGGGAATGCTCTGTTAATGGACTGGTCAGGGCAGTTTGTGTACGCCTTCCCACCCCTTCCGCTGATCCCGAAGGTGGTGAGCAAGCTGAACCACTCGTGCACAACGATGATCCTGATTGCCCCCGACTGGCCGAGACAATGGTGGTACACAGACCTACTTCACCTATCAGTGTCTCCTCACAAGAGGCTTCCATGCAGGCAGGACCTGTTGTCGAAGATGAACGGGAGGATTCACCATCCCAACCTTCCGTCACTGAACTTGGCAGCATGGCTCCTGAGGTCATACAGTACGGCCATCTAGGGCTGCCACAGGACTGCATGTCCATTCTGAAAGAAGCACAACGCCCTTCCACTAGACATTCGTATGCATGCAAGTGGAAGAGATTCTATATGTGGTGCATGCAGAATGGTCACAATCCGGTAAAAAGTCAGGAAGAAGCAGTTCTCCCATACTTGTTGTACCTGACTAAAGCAGGTTTGAAGTTTAACTCCATTAAGGTGCATTTAGCCGCTATTACAGCTTATAGGCGATCACCTTCACAAACTTCTTTTTTTCAGCTTCCTGCAGTAAAAGATTTCCTGCCGGGTCTAAAGAAAGTGTACCCTCCTGTTCGGCCTCCTGCTCCGCCTTGGGAGCTGAACCTAGTCCTATCAAAATTGATGGGTTCGCCTTTTGAGCCTATTCATAAAGCTTCTTTACAGCATATTTCCAGGAAAGCGGCTTTTTTGATAGCGATTACGTCAGCCCGTAGGGTGAGCGAAATTCAGGCCCTATGTACTAAAGAACCGTATACAGTTTTTCATCTGAACAGAGTGGTGCTTAGAACGCATCCTTCTTGCCTGCCTAAAGTGGTATCAGATTTTCATGTCAATCAGTCTATCTCTTTACCCACTTTCTTTCCTAATCCCTCTACTCCAGCTGAGAGGGCGTTACACTCTTTGGACCTGAAAAGGGTTTTAAAGTTCTATCTGGACAGGTCCAAGTCTATTCGACATTATGTTCAATTGTTTGTTAACTACGGTTCGATCAGGACTGGTCATGCAGCCTCGAAACGTTCTATCTCCAGGTGGATCGTTTCGTGTATCAAGCTTGCTTACCAATTGGCACAGAAGACTTTAGGGGGTTCCCCTAAGGCGCATTTTACTAGAGGTAGAGCAGCCACGGCGGCTTACCTGCAGGATGTGCCCATGTCTGAGATTTGTAAAGCGGCGACCTGGAGGTCTGTCCATACATTTACCAGACATTACTGTCTAGATTCTGACACGAGAGCAGATACCCAGGTGGGCCAGGCCTCCCTGAGGAATCTGTTTAACAGCTAAAGTTTTTTTTTTGGCTGTTATGATTGGTTGGGTCATGTACTTCTCATTTACCTGCAGGTGGTTGATGGGCTTGCTATTCTATTCAGTGCTTATGACTATTGATGAGGATCCCCTGGAAGAGAAGGATAAGTTACTTACCTGTAATCCTAGTTCTCTTCCAGGGGTATCCTCATCAAAGTCATAAGCAACCCACCCGCCTCCCCAGGTAAATGAGATTTGGTACTGTTTTGTTTTCAATCTTGTGGTTGAGCCCTGTCTTCAGGGTTATGCAAAGAACAACTGACCTAACTGTCACCCCTGAGGCATGATGGGAAGCCTGGGGTCATGGCTGCCTTAAAGGCACGGTGCCAGTTATTGTGAAAATGGTTTCATTTTCGATGATATTGTTTTGCAATGCAGCCTGAGGGCTAACAATGTCTATTTATAAGCAATTTTCAGGATTTATGAGTGGTTTGACTCATTAAAACACAAAGTTAAAGGGTTTTTTGACCTAATGTGTTTCTTGATTCCTTACTAATTGCAGTTCATGTATATGTGTTTGCATTGTTTAGCCTCAGTTTTGGGGCTGCATTGATGTGAGAAAAATTATATATGTACATACATATATGTGGAGCGAGATATATGTGTTTTATACATATATATTTTTATATTGTTTCCGGGGTCCCGCACATGGGCGGGAATATTCAGTGCTTATGACTTTGATGAGGATACCCCTGGAAGAGAACTAGGATTACAGGTAAGTAACTTATCCTTCCTGTTACTAACATTGATGAGCTGACCTATGCATATCCTGCTGATTTATCAATCCCTGATTTACAAGCTCGTTTGGCTAACCAGTTCAGATTCTCTTTCAACTCTGATTCGGAACTTTCAAAGAAACCATCGACTATTGCAAAATATACCACGTTATTTAAAAAACATTTTTTAATTCCACCTTGGACATATGTTTGGCTGATACTATTTTCATTTTATCTTTTTATGTCTATTGGTTTTGTTTTATTTTTTCCGCCTGATCGATGGCCATTATGTCAAAGAAAGAACAGGAATTTGGTACCTTAATGGAACATTGGCCCCTCTTTCCTCCTCACATTCAGCACACAGACTAAAACGAGACTTAAATACAGTAGAAATTACTGCTTGGCCTGTCCTTGATGGGATTGTGTGGGATGCGGTTAGGTTTCAGATTCATGGCCCCACAGAAGTTATTAATGTTCCGAATGTGCTTAGAGTAAACATGGGGGATGTGATTAAACAAAATATTTGTTCTGATGATTGGGATCTTCAGGCCATAGAAGCATTGTTCTCTGATTTGAAATATTATGCGGCCTTTGATGCTGAGGATTTGTACTTAGATTCTGTCAATTATGGTGATTTGTTTTGCTTTCAACATTATGGAAATCATTTCTTACATAAAACAAGTTCCAGGAGGGTTCCTGTGAATTACACACAGTGGGAACATTGCCCTGCTCCTTTACAAGGGAGCTCTAGTACATTTCTGGGAAAATACTCTTATTTTACAGACTTTAATCAATCGAATCCGGAGTCGTTTTATTTTAAAGTGACATAGAAATTCATGTCCAAAGTTAGACTTACTGATACAAAATTGCTGTATTCGAAGTCCTTTCTAGACAAGTTAGCTATAGATGGCTATGAGTTATGGAAGGAGGTTATTGACCTTAAATCGGTTTGGGGTACCAAAGATTGGCAGGTACAAGGCACTGAGGCTTTGCATCGTGCATGTCTCATCCCGAATCACATGTTGTTTTTAAATTCTACCATTTCCCAAACAACATGCTTTGGATTGGCTACATCTAAAAAATTAAATGCACCGACTATCCCTGATTTGGAAGAATATTCAAGTTGGAATAATTTCACTACATTGTCCATAAGTGAGGTACAAGCCCTATTGCACAATTCCTCCTTTAATATTACCAGTTTTGATCCGGAGGGGTGGCTTTTGTGGCAAAGAAGCTCTGATTCTTGCCAACGTCGTTTTTTGGGTTTGTCTGAAGGTTTTACACAAATCAGGCCAGATCCCCGTTTTGAAACAGATCACACTGTTACTACTTATTCAGTGGGCAAATTGTGTCAGAACTGGTTACAACATTCCACTTTGGCTGCAGTTAAACTGCATCTGTCCCAGTTGAATGAGAATATAGAGCCGAATGATTTTATAAAAGGCCCGGCTAAGGGTAGGTCTAAACGCTGGATTTATGCTGTGTACAATGAAATTTGGAAATTTTCACAGATTGAGGCAGCTAAACGCCTGAGAGCTATTGATCAAGCAAATTTGGAAAAAGTGCTTGCGGTGGTCGATAACAGTATTAACATGCTTTCTTCCAGAATTTACACGTTGGATAATATTGTTTCTTCTGTTGTTGATATTGTGCATGATGAAGTGTCCACGTTATACCATGGTCAGAATCAATTACGCTCTGTAATGCAGTTTGCATGGACCCTACAGACACTTAAATCTGGTCGAGTTCCCTGGAACTCATTGAACGTTTCGTCCCTTTTTGCCCCTTTTAATTTGACTGAAAAGCAACGCCTGCTTTCAATGCGTGATGCATCATTTTCTATGTTACATATTGAGAGGCTAGAATCATGACATTTCTCTGTTGCTGAAACCACTACTGCTACATGGCTTATTCATGGATTAATTACATTACCATTTCCTTTATACAAATTTACTAATTGTATGCGGTATATTGCTATAGGACGATATGAACCACTAGGCAATGCATTCCTCCATGAGGCGTGGTCATTACCATACACATACAGATGTCTGAAGGATGGAAAAGAAGTAAATCTTAATGGTGAGGAATGCACACAGTCACCTGACCATTCATTAATATGCAGACACATCCAGTTACACGGTTCTTGTAATCAGGACCGGCCAAATTTAGCATGTGTTTTAAAAGGCACGCCAGTTCCAGCAGTAGTTCCCACATTTACATTATTGACAAATGGTAGTTATTTGCTTTTAAACAACGAGGTATGTTGTGGGTTATTAATTGGTGTAGCTTATGTGGTAACTGTATCAGAGCGTGTGGTGTGTTGCAAAAACGTTTTATACCCACCCACGCATGGGTCTTCAGATGTCTCCATCTGGCCACGAATACCAACCTTGAAAGCGAAGTTCAATGGTTTAAGCAGAATAAGGGCCCTTTTGTCTCAAAAACAAGTGACCCTGAGTTCGGCCCGGGAAAATTATGTCCTTCACATAGCTAACACACGCACAGAGGTGCAGGCACTTTTAAATACTGACTTGCCGTTTCATTTCTGTGAGCTGGTGCACCAGATCTTTAATGCATCTTCCACGACTGGGCTCGCACATTTTTTTAAATTGGTTAGCAGTGGCCTCGTGACTACATTTGAGAAAATTTTTGGTATCATTCCCACTTTTTTCCATTCTATTTTTTCAAGTTTGTTTGGTGGACTACCTGTTTTACTGGCTGTGGCTGCGGGCATTTTGTTATTGTTTTTCTTTAGAAAACATTGATGCCCATCCTGCGCAAGAAGCCGTTCAACGCCTCCTGACACTGTGTCGTAATCGGATGCTTAATTACTATGGAACTTTGCCGCTTGCAGCATTGAGCACGGCTTATAGATTATCATTTCGGTTCACTGACTTCACGTGTGTCCAACCTGTGTTTCATTGCCTGAGCTGCGAGTTCGATTGGGCCATTGATTTGTGTTTATGCTTGAAGACCGCTCCTGACGTCGATTTTGATCAGCTAATGCGCCCCGTAGTGGCTCACGAGTTGATTTGTTCTGGCGAAAGAGTTATGGCCTTGGCAGCGATAAATGGAGTACTGGGTCAATGGGAGATCTCTGCAGCGGCGCATGCCTTTCTGACACACAGCGTTCTGGTGAACCCACCGAGTTGTCCTCTGACGTTACAGGAGGATCCGATGCTGGAGGAGCACGTATGTTCTTTCCCATTGCTGAATTGGATTGCTGAACTATTTTCGGATGATGGCAGTGATTTCATACTGGAGGCTGTTGCAGCTTACTTTGCATATACTGTCCAATCGTGAGATGACTGACAGGATTGCTTTGTTATGGAATATGACTTTCCCCTTGCTGAATTGGAGGGATGAACTGTGTTCGGATGATGGAGAATTCAATCATGAGATGTCGCAGAGAATGACATTGATATGGCACATGACTTTGGATATCGGATAAGTGCCTTGTTGTGGGGTGAAAATCTTACCGGACTCGCAGCTTGACTGCTCCTGCCGTGAGGGAAACGGCTGTGGGGCTCCCTGCTGACCGACAAGCGCCGTGAGGGCAACGGCTTCTAACTACATTACCCAGGTGCCCCTGGGACCATCGGCGCATCCCTGACACGCTTGGCAGCGCCCGGAGGCGCTACATAGCTGAGGAGCGCCGAGCGCTCTAGCGGGGGTGAAAATCTTACCGGACTCGCAGCTTGACTGCTCCTGCCGTGAGGGAAACGGCTGTGGGGCTCCCTGCTGACCGACAAGCACCGTGAGGGCAACGGCTTCTAACTACATTACCCAGGTGCCCCTGGGACCATCGGCGCATCCCTGACACGCTTGGCAGCGCCCGGAGGCGCTACATAGCTGAGGAACGCCTCCCGCCCCGCGGGACGCGCGCGGGCAGCGCCGGGCTAAGCCCGGGCAAAGGGCGGGCCCTCTGTGGCCCTCAGGGGACTGAAGGAGACTGGACTGGGCCTGGACCCTTATTTTCTCCCCTTGTGGACCATTTCCGCGCCTGGAGCGTGTAAGACATCTGATCTTTTTTTAATATTGAGCTGTATAGGTTGTTTTAACACTTAGTGCGTAGATTGAAGGGTATCTGTTTGCAAGTATTAGTTCTATTAACATTCATAATGTCTAAATCCAAAAATGATAAGGCACAGGTGGGTCCCGCTACTCTTGATAATTTCCTGGTTAGGAAAGTAAACCAGATAAATAATAACAGGCGTGCATCACTGGGGAAAAACTCTGTGGTAGGGGAAATGTCTGAAAACTCCCCTATCAGGCCGTTACAAGGATGTGTAATCAACTCGTCTGATGTCATTTCTATTGACCCTCCAGTGTCTACTTTAGTTAACATGGAGGCTCATTCTGACCCTCAGGTGCTGTCATGTCCTGATATTAGTGTGTTACATGAGCCCCAACCAGAAACCAGGGCTATAAGATCTTGTAGAACACTCTCTCAAAGGGTAAATGGGAAGCATAATAAGTCTAAAAAGAAGGATGGTAATGCAATTATCAGTCCTGCAATACCAATCCCTTTTGTTTTTACGGGCACTAACAATGATGGTAATGGAAATGGTGTAAGCATAACTCCTGATTTTCTAGCTTCACTTATAAAAAATCTAGAAGCTTCTCTGGCAACTAAAATGGAGGAGCTTATTAAACCATTAACGAGTAAGATAGATAACCTAGCAAAGGAAGTGACAAGGCTGGGTGGTCTGTTATCAGCAAAGAATAGTGTCACATCTTGTGGAAGTGTACCCTCTGGGAGGAAAGGTTTACAACTTGCCGATATCAATGATACATGTAATAAGGCAAGGGGGAATGCTGCTGTTGCAGTGGCCACTGGTTCTGAAACCCCTATTCGTCTAGGTATCCCTGTGGCAGCGGCTCCGCCGATACCATCCACAAAGCAAATAACCAGTAGAGTACCCAGACCCCCGAGGTACAATCGCTATCTTAATTTACCTCCAGATTGTGCTCCGTTTGTGGCTGTACTAACTAATGTGCCCCCTTGCGGGACTCATCCCGCATCTCCTTTTGATGAATCCGAATCCTCTTTGAAAAATAAAACTGTGTCTTGGCTCAATAAAAACTGCGGGTTCCCTGTTTTATACTCGGACCAAATTATGACAGTAAGACGTGTAAATTGGGTAGGGCCGTCAAAAAAGACTGGGACAGGGGACTGTATAGTCATAAATTTTAAACACCCCCAGCACGTGGCAACTATTCTTTTGAGAGCTTCTGCATTGGTATATAACATGAATAGTATTTGTGTACGCCCCTTGGGTTACTTTTATGCACATCTGTGTAAACCTACACCACAACAGAATTTAACCAGGCGGGGGTTTGAACCCTATACTCCTGTTCAGGAGTCTCAGTTTTTCTATAATGTTACTAACCCTTGTGGGTCAGGGGGGCATATTAGAAGTCATAATAGGAGTCCAATTGACGGTCATCATCAATTTGGGCTGAATCTAATTACACAGAATAGATTCGAAATGTTATCCGGTCTGGAGCAGTGTGACTGACTGGGGGCACCTGCGGCTCAGATTACTAGGGCTTCAGGTGAAACGACAAATTTTTTGAACCCGGAGGGTAAAACCTCAGGAAACCTTGTTGTCTCCTGGAATATTGCTGGTCTTGCGGCCAAAATGTCCGATGTAAACTGGGTTACCTACATCAAGCAGTTTTCTATTATTTGTCTCCAAGAGACCTGGGAGTTGGGCTGTAATCTGTTCTTAGAAGGGTATAAGGCCTTCTTTGTGCCGGCCGTGCCTTCATTGCGGGGAAGGCCCAAGGGGGGTCTTGTAGTCTTTGTCTCCATATTGATACCATGCGAAGTACGGAGACTGGTAGCCCAGCACACAGGGGTCATGGGACTAATTCTATCTGGTGGTAATGTTCTTGTGGGATTGGTGAACTTTTATAATGCTGCTTTTGATAGTGCAGGTTTGAATCATATCCATGCTCTTAATTCTTTTGTCTCTAATTTTATGGAAAAAGTCGGTCATAACCTCATGATTTTGGGGGATTTTAATCTGCATCCATGTGTAGATCCTTTGCACAAGTGTTTATCAGAAATGATCTGTGCTCGTGCGGATTGTCTGCATATGGAGCACACCATAGAGGGGGAAATGTGTAATGACTTAATGAATGACCTTGACCTCTCTTTGGCTATGTCCTTAAAGGACCCTTCATACTGTTTTGATATCCCTACTTTTAAGGGACATGGCAGGGGTACCTTCATTGACCATATACTTGTCTCTAGGACTATGCAAACCTTTCTAGATTCTTTCTGTATCCTCCCTAGTGAATTTAGTGACCATAATCCTGTCACAATCTGTTTGAACTGTCCATGGGGAAAAAATTGTCCTAAAAGTACTGTCCAAGGAAGCTTGGGCACAACAGATGGGAGGAGGCGGTTAAAATGGTCAATCGACTCCGCAGATGCACTCTATAAAGACATCTCTGAAGGGTGTGCTGAGGACATTGACGTTTGTATCAACGGGGGAGGTGAACCTAAATTAGTTCTAGAGGCTTATCAAAACATAGCGGAGAAGGTGTCAGCGTTCTTATCTGTTCCTAATAAAACCCAGGTAAAAGTAGGACCGAGATGGTTTAGCCATGATTGCACCGTAGCTGCTCGCAAATTAAGGCTTGCTTTGTCAGCTTCCCCGAGGGATCGGGAGGTTGTAAAACTCTGTAGAAAGGAATATAAGGCTATTACTATCTCCCGTAAGGAGCTACTGAGGAAAGAGGCGTGGGAGGAATTGCTTGACCCCTCCACCCTGAATAGCAGCACCAAATTCTGGGCTTTGGTTAAGAAACCTTTCCTGATCGAGGACCCTGATGACGGAATTGTTTGCTGTATAACCAAAAAGGAATGGGAAGGCCATTTTAAAAGTTTATATTATTCTGATAATTCTGGATCTATGGCTGTTGCCCCCTATGATAGGGTCACCCCTATTATTTTTAACAAAAGCGAGGTCTTGGCTGCCGTAAGGGGCCTCACTGCTAATAAAGCGCCAGGGCCTGACGGAATACCCCCGGATCTTTTCAAGTCTGATCCAACCTTTTGGGCTCCCATTCTGGTTGCCGTATTTAATGCGGCGGCCGCAGTGGGGTGTCCAGAATCTTGGGGACTATCAACTATAGTCCCCGTATTTAAGAAGGGAGATAGGGGAAGTGCACTTTGCTATCGACCCATATCCCTAATCGATTCAATGGTTAAGATCATGGGGAGAGTTATACTTCAACGCCTAATAAGTTGGTCGAATGAAAACCACATCCTGTCAATCTCTCAATATGGTTTCTGTGAGGGGCGCTCAACCATAACTCAGTGTCTCAACCTGTTCCTTATTCTGAATAAATATACTGTTGTTCAGAAGGGAGCAATACATCTTGCCTTCATGGATCTGTCCTCAGCCTTTGACTGTGTCAACAGGGGGAGGCTGTGGAGGACCATGAAGGACAAGGGAATAGATGGGGGTATTGTGGAGTTCCTAGCGGATCTGCACATTGAAACAAGAGCCAATGTGAGGTATTCTTCGACTGGGGAAACCACGGGTTGTTTTCCAATTAATAAAGGTGTACGTCAGGGGTGCATTATGGCTCCTTACCTTTTTAATTTTTATATAAATGACCTGGAGGCTGATTTACAGGAAATAAAATCTGATTGTCCTAGGGCGGGTGCGAGGGGTATTCCTCTGCTTCTATATGCCGATGATGCGGTCTTAATTTCACGAACTGAATTAGGTCTTCAGGCACTTTTGATTGGATTTAATACATTTATGTCTGATAGGGACCTTACGGTCAACAATTCAAAATCTTTTATAATGCATGTCGGCCGTCAACCTAAGAAGAAGTTCAATTTTAAATTGAATGATGTCCGATACCCATCACCCAGATGTTTTCCTACCTGGGTGTCTTATTTGATACAAAAATGAGTTGGGCCCCACACCTGGCAAAGAAGAAGGGGGAAATGTCCAGGGTAAACGCTTCTATCTTCAATTTTGCCTCTAAATTAGGAAAAAAGCCAAACGGGGCTATGATGAAATTATACAACGCTAAATCCATAGCCACTGCAGTGTACGGAAGCGAGATTTGGGGCTACACAAACAGTGATCAACTTCAAATAGTTGAAAATAAATTTTTAAAACGTCTGTTGTGTGTCCCTGGGAGCACACCGAATTTGGCCGCTCATGAAGAACTTGGCTGTTTACATTTATCGGACATTGTTGGACTGAAACCGTTGTTGTGCTGGGTAAAACTTTGGTTAAGTGATGCAATCCCTCTGACTCACTTGATAGTGGAGGATCTTTTATCGCTTGACCATTCAATGCGTGTACCCTGGCTTAAATATTTGAAGTCACAATTTGCGAAACTTGGCCGACTGAACCTGTTTGATAATCCGGGGGATATAGTTAAGGGTGACGTTGTTGCAATTAAGAGAGCTTATTACCTGAACCGTAACGCTGCAAGAGATGAAGTAGAGCTTCTGAAACCTAATGTTAGAATGTATATCATGTTGAGAACTTGTAATTCAATGGAATTGTATCTAACATGCTCCTTCACCACCCATGAGAAATTTTTGCTGACCCGCTTCAGGTTTAACATCTTTCATCAGCTTCTAATTAGACCCAAGTCGGACATTTTTAAGAAACCAGCAGCTCCCTGTGGCTGCGACGGGAAGTCTCCACAGGACATGCTGCATTTTATATTTTTATGTAAATTTTATGAATATCCACGAAAGCGGTACCTGGTTACTCTTTTAAAGAAATTAAATTTTAACCAAATCAGACCCGCCCTTATGTACTTACAGTTGCTGCATTCGGACAGTGTCCTCCAGGTGCTAGAATTCTTAAAAATGACTATGAGACTAAGAAATTGTTTGGATGAGTAATGTGCATTAATTGTAGTTTATGGCACTATTGCACTTTATTTCGTATATTCTGTATATGGACTTTACTTGCATCTCTTATTCTAATTCTGTCAATGCACTCCCTTTTTTAGGATATATTTGTGTTGTGTGTAATTTAAGATTGACTTTGTGAGTATTGTGATGTTTTTATTATGAATTGTTTAAATTGTGTGTACTTTTATGGATTGCAATATATCCGAAATAAAGTCAATTTGATTTGATTTGACTGTCCAATCGTGAGATGACTGACAGGATTGCTTTGTTATGGAATATGACTTTCCCCTTGCTGAATTGGAGGGATGAACTGTGTTCGGATGATGGAGAATTCAATCATGAGATGTCGCAGAGAATGACATTGATATGGCACATGACTTTGGATATCGGATAAGTGCCTTGTTTTTTCTTACAGACATTTGAATTGATGCGACCTGGTCCTACATTTCATATTTTGGAGACCTGGCGGATAACTTTTGATCTCGAAAGTTTTTATTTTTTTTATTTTTGAGGCCACTGTAGGCATTCATACATATTCATTCATACATATTTTTTTAGCTTATTTTAGCTCAAAATTATTGAACTTTGCTTTCATTTTATGTATTTGATTTAGTATTGCCTTTTCCTTATATTTGACGGTGCTCGGATCATTGGGGGGGTGTCATATGGATACTTCGTTACATATATTGCGTTAAGTTAGCATGAGTGTATTACATGTCTAAACAGCCATTTTTCCTTCGGCTTCAGTTTTGCACACGACACCTACTTGTTGTTGTCGCTTTCACCCTAGAAGCGGTGATGTGATTTATTTGAGAATAATATGTTATTACTATGCTATCAGTTTTGCTTGGTACACTTGGTACAACTGTCTGCACACTGAGAGCTGCACACTCTAAGAATAACCTAACACAAGGTTGCTGGGAGGCCTGATCCTCGCACCACATTAGACATAACACTAATAATGTTGATGGCAACATTGGGCTCTACGCGGGTTTAAGATAGAGTTACAGGGAATGAATCAACACACTTGGTGCTGCGCATGAAGAGAGCTGGTAGCTGTTGATGTGATCTACTCCTACTGACATTTAGAGGTATGGGTAAGCCCTGCTAAAACCCGAATGAGACCTTCTTAGATATAATATAATATGCTAAATAGGGTGCGCAAAATATAGGTGATACAGGTTTCTATAGATTTTGCATTGTAACATGCTATCACCTTTTGCTTACTATGGATTAGTGACTATGCTGATAACTCTGATTTTTATAATATGCATTTTGGTATTATACAAGATACTGCGTTTGAGAACCTTGCATTGAATAATAAATATTTCAAACTTGCACGTGTGTTCTTTGACTCTCAGTTTTGGTTTGAAATGATTATATAACGAAAGAGTGTTCATGTGTTCCACGATTCCTGAGGTATTCTAAAGATCATGTTCTGGTTTGTCTAAGACATTGATCATTTCATAATGATCCATGAGACACTGTAGCTAGCTAGGTAAGGGGATTTCTGATACTGAGATGAGTTTTGGATCATCCTAACTCACTGAGGTTCTAGATCTCTATGCACAGTTCTGTGGGAGAACGGAAACCCTGCTACAGCACAGGTAAGGAATTCTTTAAGGTAGAACTCAATCAATATTTCAGTAAACAGGTCTCAATAACAGGTACCACAATAACCTCTGTGGCCTAACCTCTGTCTGGGCCTAAGCGAGGCCAGTAAAGCAGTATCACATCAGCATTAACCATTCCCCTAGTCAGTGGTGAACTTGACTCACTAGCAGTCACCAGGGGCCTAAATAGTGTTCTGGCCGGGTTAGGGGGGCTCTCAGCCTCCCCCTAGCAGTCCTTCAGGTCGCCTTAATACAGTGGGGGGGCCACTGGGCCCAATCACAGTCTCCGGAGAGGAGGGGTGGTTTCCGGGGCCCCCTTCTCGCTCCCTGGAGGCCCTGCTCCCGCTAGAGTTTGTCGCCCTCCACCTGAGGGCTTTACCTTAAGTTTTCAGGCCTTCCCGAGCCCGGGGACCAAGCAGGGGCGACGGAGAGGAAGCGCGCCCGCGGCCGCCAATGGCAGCGCGTCCTGCGGGGCGTCTCAGCCTCTCTCTCCACTGGCCGGGCAGCGAGGGCGGGGGCGCGGCTGTTGACGCGGACGGGCGTCCCTGTCACAGGAGACTTGAAGCTGCTTCCGGGCCTAGCGCAACCCACTCCGAATTCCGGCGGCCCTCTCCTGGCACCGGGAGTCGCCGCAACGATGCACGCAGCGGGGGCCTCCCCCACATAGGCGCTGGGCCGCGGCAGTGAAGGCGGCAGGTAATTTCCGTTTCCCGGGACAATACGGGGTGGGCACCCGTTAAAGCTGTTTCATGCGAGGTAGGCTCCCGCTTCTTCACTCTCTCCTCCGGCAACCCCCAGGCGGTGGCGGTAATCTTGGGCAGCACACACGCGGGGTAGGCACCCGCAGCACTCTTAAGCCCACAGTTCCTCCTGGCTCCCCCAGCGCTCAGCAAACACAGCGCTATGAGGGGGCAAAAGCGCTTCACACACACAGCAGGGCAGTCTCAGTAGGCGCTCTGGGGACACAAGGCAGTCTCATGCAGGCCAGCGCTTTCAAGGGCACAGTTCTAGGCTGGATAGCGCTTCCAGGCTCACAGCGCTTTTTCTAGGCCCAACGCTTCTAGGCACACAGCGCAAGGGGGGCGGACAGTCCCAGCAGCAAGCTCCAGGGGCCCCAGGTTAACACTCCTCACCTCCTGGGGGGTGGGGGGGTCCAGTCCACGATGCTCCTTCCCTTCTCGGCTCTCCTGGGCGCAGCGCTTGCGTGGCACAGGGTCCCTGCACTTCAGGGGCTGTGGGGACAGAGCAGTAGGCACTACTGGGCCAGGTCAACAGTCAGTAGGGGCGGTAGGCTGACACCATCCTCCACTGCAGCGTGGCCCTCCTCCTCAACAGTAAACAAACAATGGCCGGGCAGATTGAATCGATACAATAATGCGCACCCTAGTAAAATCAATTGCTAGGTTGGACAACCATTTGTATTGGATTGATTCTTGTTTTATAAAAGATTTTTTAAGAATTTTTTGGCATCAAAAAATACAACACAACATTTACAGAGGTACAATAATACATTCAATCCACTGAAAAAAACATATCAAACGAAATACTTAAACCAGAAAATTGTAACAAACAATTAACATGGACAACTATGCTATGCCTCAGATCAATCAATCGTTGAGCCACCAATCCTGGATACAGACTGAACAAGTGGACTAACAGATTGTAATAATAGCCTACTTGTTACCACCCACACAAGATACACAATAAAATTTGTCACAGAGTGCTTTGACTAGGAATAACACAGAAACTGCTCAGTAATTTACAAGTGTGTTAATTGATTCCTATCAAGCCCTAGCTATTTAGTATCTTGGAGGTAAGAACGTCGACGCGTTTCGAACCCAATCAGATTTAACGGGTTCTCCTCAGGACATGGACTGGGGGGTCGTTGTCACTTATTACTGTGAAATAATAATTAAAGAACGGTGTCAGTGAAGGGACTAATTCAAACAACCTCCTTGCTCAGACTCAAACACTCTGAAAATAAAGGTACCTTATTGATGAGGGGTTCGGATCACTCCCTGTGAACAAATAGCGTAAAGATCTCAGTTAGATACGATACTACACTGTCCCAGCTGTGCTGCACTTGTACACTTATATGACCATGACATACCTCAAGGGTGCGCAAAAATTGCGGAAAGGGGGGTGCCGGCACACGTCAGTTATTCATTGTGCAGATCTTTGTAACTAGAGAAAGCAAAGGGACCTCTTATTATTGCCCGTTTTCTACATCTACATTGCTAGGACGTTCGGGAAATTATTCAGTCCTACCTTCGTATTTGGGCAAGTTTGTTCTCACTGCACGCGTGTGGAGGCGGCGAGATGGGTGCCGGACCGAAGCGTCTTTAAACTCCGCAGAGAAGTAAGTCATCTGTCAGGGACACACTCGATACCGAGAGAGTGAGAAAATTACGGCTTCCTAACCGCTCGCTCTTTGTATCAACAGCTGACAAGCCCGTGCGGCGGCCGCCGCCTCCACACGCGTGCAGTGAGAACAAACTTGCCCAAATACGAAGGTAGGACTGAATAATTTCCCGAACGTCCTAGCAATGTAGATGTAGAAAACGGGCAATAATAAGAGGTCCCTTTGCTTTCTCTAGTTACAAAGATCTGCACAATGAATAACTGAAGTGTGCCGGCACCCCCCTTTTCGCAATTATTGCGCACCCTTGAGGTATGTCATGGTCATATAAGTGTACAAGTGCAGCACACCTGGGACAGTGTAGTATTGTATCTAACTGAGATCTTTACGCTATTTGTTCACAGGGAGTGATCCGAACCCCTCATCAATAAGGTACCTTTATTTTCAGAGTGTTTGAGTCTGAGCAAGGAGGTTGTTTGAATTAGTCCCTTCACTGACACCGTTCTTTAATTATTATTTCACAGTAATAAGTGACAACGACCCCCCAGTCCATTTCCTGAGGAGAACCCGTTAAATCTGATTGGGTTCGAAACGCGTCGACGTTCTTACCTCCAAGATACTAAATAGCTAGGGCTTGATAGGAATCAATTAACACACTTGTAAATTACTGAGCAGTTTCTGTGTTATTCCTAGTCAAAGCACTCTGTGACAAATTTTATTGTGTATCTTGTGTGGGTGGTAACAAGTAGGCTATTATTACAATCTGTTAGTCCACTTGTTCAGTCTGTATCCAGGATTGGTGCCTCAACGATTGATTGATCTGAGGCATAGCATAGTTGTCCATGTTAATTGTTTGTTACAATTTTCTTGTTTAAGTATTTAGTTTGATATGTTTTTTTTCAGTAGATTGAATGTATTATTGTACCTCTGTAAATGTTGTGTTGTATTTTTTGATGCCAAAAAAATCTTTAAAAATCTTTTATAAAACAAGAATCAATCCAATACAAATGGTTGTCCAACCTAGCAATTGATTTTACTAGGGTGCACATTATTGTATCGATTCAATCTGCCCGGCCATTGTTTGTTTACTTTACAGTAGTGGTCCAGGCCGGACAGTGGCAGGACCCAAGCCTTTCCTAGTTCTTTCCCTCCTCCTGAACAGCAGCCTGAACTCCTGAAGTGGGGCTTCCACTAGCCCTGGGGACAGTAGAGGGGTGATGGATGGGTGCAGGGTCCAGCACAAAGGCCCAAGTGGCGGTATCCCCTGACAGCAGGTCCCCTCATGTTCCTGTCCCAGCTCTGTCTCTGCACATGGTGGCACATCCCCCTTATTTATATCCCCCTCCCAGACAGTGCCAGCAGCTTCTGGAATTCTTTGGCAAACTGGTTCAAACTGGCTCAGGGGGAGGAGTAGAGCACCCTGGGTGCCAGGCTTTCCCTCCAAATGCTGGGGTGGCTGGGTATCTAACGTCTAGACCGCTAACCTACTGCAGTCAGGTGGCACAACGCACAGCCATGGCAGCCATTTCAGATACAGCATTTCATTGGGGTGCATGTTTACAATGGGGGTTAAATCTGTGCACACACTATTGCATGACATTTAACATTAACCAGGGCATCTCGTACCACACATGGCCTATACAGTAACCTTTGCCATGGGGGAGACATCCTTAAATTAGGGGGGGTGAAAGGGGAAAAATTTCGGGGGGGAAAGGGCCAAGTCCAACAGGGACCCAATCTGACCCCACCACACATTCACTAAAGGACTCCTACCGATCAGCAAAGTTTTAACAACCATCCTCATCGCCTCCATCGACTCAGCCATATTCCCGGACACCTGGAACAATACTACTGCCATGCCTGTGCTCAAGAAATCTGCTAACCCAGCCATGCTTTCCAAATGCAAAACCATCTTTCTCCTGTCATACCTGGCAATGGTCCTAGAAAATCGAATCAACTGATGCTTCACTGACCACCTCAGCAACCACCAGCTCCTTGAAGGCACGCTTTCCAGATTCTGGCTCACCCACAGAACAGAAACAGAACTCATCACCACCACAGACGACATCATCATGTTCCTTGACAAAGCAGACACTGCAGCCCTCGTTCTTCTGTAACTCTTTCCAGCGTGTTCATGTTCCCTGTACTAATCAGGCGCTTGCTTGAGATTGGCATCTAAGGACCTACTCTCAGCTGGATGTGCTTCTTCTTAACAAATAGAGCACAAGCTGTCAACCTGGCACCTTACTCCTCAGAATACAATAGAATCAGCAGCCACCCTGCCAGGGTATATTTCATAGTCTCTAATAGGATCCTTAAATATCATTGGATGGTGACATAAAATATGTATTCGAGCCAAATACACATCATACAAGGTTCATTTTGCTTTTTTTGGATTTATTTGTTAGATTCATATAAAAGGTTCATCTAGGTCATAAGGATTGACATGGGTTACATTTAACTCAGCATATCAAATAAGATGGAAAAAAATGCAGTTTTCACACGATACATTAATTGAACTAAGAAATATATATATATATATAATATAATACACACGCTCCCGGACACATCCACTAAATTCACACTTACTTTCAGACTCACCAATTGCAGATATATACAGTCACATACATCTATTCATAACATTCATAACGGTGCATCAGGGCCTGCAGAAGGTATATCATGTAACTGCCATGGGCGTGATCGTTGTGGATGGCAAAAAGTCTAGTTTCTGTCAAACTATCTTTCCTCATTCCACTTGCCTCCATAACCTGACCGTTGTCTATGCAGTTACATGATATCCCTAGATGAACCTTTTATATGAATGTAATAAATAAATCCAAAAAAAGTAAAATGAATCGTGTATGATGTGAATTTGGCTCTGATACATATTTTATGTCACCATCCACTTATATTTAAGGATCCTCTTACGGACCATGAAATATACCCTGGCAGGGTAGTTGCTGATTCTATTGTATTGTGTTCTCCCCTCTTTATCTGCCAGCATCCTAAATCCCCTTGGGGAACCTCTTTCTATTTTATTGACCTTACTCCTCAGAAGCCCACACACTCATCTGCAAAGTGCCTCAAGGTTCATCATGAAGTCCCTCCCTCTTGAATGCACACATGATCCCTCTGGCCAACATAATCCGTGCACACAACATCAACATCCTTTCCTACACCGACGACATTCAACCCATACTATCCCTGTTGGATAAAACCCCAACATAAGAAACAAGTCCACTGCCTGCATGACTGGATTCACTAACTGGATGAAAGACTCGACACTGACAAGACCGAAGTAGTTATCTTGGGCAACATCACAACACCATGGAACTCCAAATGGTGACTGACTGAACACCACCCACCACCCACACCAGGGACCTCAGAATCAACATTGACAGCAAACTGGATGCGACCCCACCAGTCAACGCCATTTCTGCATCCTGCTTCCACACCCAAAAGATGCTGGGGAAGATCTTTAAATGGCTCCCAAGCAACACTAAAAAAACTTTCATTCGCTCCTTAGTCACAGCAAGTTGCACTATGGGATCATCCTCTTTGCCTGGGTCATCAAGCAACTCAGAAGACTGCTAATGATCCAGAACTCGACAGCCCGATTCATCCTCAAACTCCCACAAAGAACTCGCATCACAGCACACCACAGGCAGCTCCACCGGCTCCTGATACAGTAACAACATGCTAATTTCAAACTCCTGGCAAACACAAGGAGATGATGGACGGAGTGCTGAAACTTTTCAGACACTTACCCCCAGTCACAGATCTGGGTTGAATCCATCATCATTCTTTAGCTCACTTTGCCACTGGGGTGGCATGGTGAGCAAAAGAATGATGGATTTAAGCCAGATCTCTTAACTGGATGTGAATGTTTTGATTTGTTCTGCATTCTGTCCATCATTTGTTTGTCTTTTGATATCTCGCCCTAGGTAGACAAATACACCTGCTCAACGCCAGTATGCCATCACGGGTGATAGGGCACTTTAAAAAGACACATAGCCTAACATTTGGTCGCTCTGTTATTTGCTCTTCTGAATTTCATGCCACTGAGTTTACAATGAAAGATTGAAGGATAGTGTTAGACAGTTGAATTGAAAACTAATACAACAAAAACTAGAGTCCTTGTTCTTGACTGGAAGAAAGTACGTTCATCCTCATGGCTGGGATAAGCGATTGTTGACTATTATTGTGCAAGGCTGCAGGCCAGATGCTTGTGGGAGCTGCTAGCAAAAAGAAGGGTAAAAAATCACAAGGTGTTAGTACGATGGTGGGGAAGGCTGATTTGAGTTAAGATGTTTTTAGATTGAGTCAGTCAAATGACATGGCCTAAATTGAGGATTAAAGACCTAGATTTCTCTCATGGGAGCATCATGGAGTACTTTATGCTATTATTTACATCTGAGAAAATTGCATATCCTACCACAGGTAATGTTTTCCTACATTGGAGGACTCATTTTAATCAAGGTAGAGCTCAATAATCTAGAAGAAAAAAAATAGCCCATTACATTTGTTGCTTGATTGCACTACTTTATTTGCAATTATTTAATCCATTGTTTTTAAAGTACAAGAGTCGTCGACCAAGTCAATCTGTGGTGTGGTGTGGTGTGGTTTGGAAACATGTAATATTTGTCTGAGGCAGCAACATCTGGGATTCTTTTTACGTGGTATAAAAACGTGGATGGCTTTTAAATTATGTTGTGAATTTTCTATGTACTTAGTGAATTTTCTCTTAAGTTTAGGTTACAAAGAATTTTAAATGTGTGATTTAATTCTCATTTTTTATTCTTTTTATTTTTATGAGGTCTTGTTTACATATGGCTTCAGGCTAGCTGTTGGCATAAACCTTTTTGTAAAATACCAATACTTAGATCAGCCTTTGTGTCTGCTCATTGGTTACCATTGATTGGCTTTGTTGTCAACCCCGCTTGCTTGCCTGCTCGTTGAACAGACTTTCCAGTTTAAACTTGCATGTCCTTTCCCTGGAATGTAGCTTCTTTACCATTAATTTGTTTGAATCACTTGTATTGTTCCACGGCTCCACATCAGGGTGCCACTTTTTTTTTTCTTTAGGTAATCCATAGGAGTGCATGTGGTTTTTTTTTTTTTTTTTTTTTTTTTTTTGCTCTCTACTTCATATGCTGCTTCCCCCCCTTTTCATTCCTACCCACATGCTGTCTTGTGTTGCTCTTTCCCCACAACTTTGTCTGTTGCTTCCCCTACCACTCCCCGTCCCATTCAGCCTTACCCTCTGCACAGGTTCTCCCCCCCCACACACCCTCCCTATCCTGCTTTGCTTGTTTTTTAACCACCACCCTGCCCACTCCCCCAAAGTTTCTCTGCTGGTACTTCTTCCTCACTCCTCCCCGTTGCTCCCACCGCTCAGTGACGATTACTTGCTCCCTCTACCCTCTCCCACTCTACCATTGCACCTGCCTCTACATGATGCTTTATTTCTAAGTTTTAATTTATTTGTAATTTTTTGGATGGCCTGGCATCTGAAATTTGCTGTCAAGATGCTCTTTTTATAATAATATACTTTAGCACACTTTTTATACTTTTTTAATTCACTTCTCCAAGTTGGGTATCTGCCATCTTGGGGTGTTTTTTTTTTTTTTTTTTTTTTAAATGAGCAACATATTGGACGCATTCATGTGAGTATTTGGTGATGCTTATGTGTAGCCAAGCTGGTGCTCCTGTAGCATCCTGATTCATACATGTGGGTGCGTGATGGCACATGTGTACCTAGGCATCATCACACTTGTTTTTTTTTTTTTTGCTAATGCTGTTTAGCATTCACAATAAGCTCTTTTTAGGTCAAGCCTATTTATTTTATTTATTTATTTTGCGGTTATTATAGAGCGCATCAATCATCCCGAGGGATATCATGGCGCTAAGAGCCAGAGAAGCTACTGGGGTGAAATGCTGGAACTTATGGCTTGGTGAAGAGATACGTTTTGAGATTTCCTATGAACTGAAGATAGTTGGAGGTGTGTCTTAGGTTGGGGGGGAGCTCGTTACATCTCTTGGCTGCTAGGTGGGAAAAGGAACGTCCACCCGTTCTGACCTTATGAATGCGTTTAGGCTTTGCCAATGCAGATTGGCAAGATCGCAAATTTCTGTTAGGTCTGTAGAATTCGATCCTTCCTTGAAGTATCGAAGGGCCTGTTCCATGTAGAGTCTTTTGGGCATGGCTGAGTAATTTGAAGGCAGCCCTCTGACGCATTGGGAGCCAGTGAAGTTTATTTAGGCACTCTGATGCTGAGTCACGCTTACTTTTGTTGAGGATGAGTTTGGCCGCCTGGTTTTGCACAATCTGTAGACGTGAGAATAGGTGGTCATTCATCCCATTGAAAAGTGCATTGCCATAATCCAGGCGGCTGACTAGTAGGGCCTGGGTGACGGACCGTCTGCAGTCCAAGGGTAACCAGGGGAATATTTTGGCAAGGAGTTTAAGTATGGCGAAACTTTTTCCGCAGAGTAATCTGACATGATCTTTCATGGAAAGTGCATCGTCCATGATGATTCCCAGGTTCCTGGCGTGTTGACTGGGAGAGGGGGCCGTTCCCAGTGAGGGAGGCCACCATGTGGCATCCCACACATTTTTTGCTCCCCCAAACAGTAGGATCTCTGATTTCCCGGCATTCAGCTTCAAGGAATGCTTGTGCATCCAATGGGCCATTTCTCCCAGACAGTTGTGTAGTTTGGTTTTAATGACCTCAGGGCCTTCATCCATAGTCACCACCAGCTGTGTGTCGTCTGCGTATGAGCAGACTCCAATGCCCCACTTCCTCACAATGTCGGCTAAGGATGAAACATAGACATTGAAGAGGGTGGGGCTCAAGGAGGCGCCCTGTGGTACCCCGCAGCTGATGGTGCTTGGTTTGGAGTTAAACTGTCCCATATGTACAGCTTGGGTGCGGTCGGATAAGAAGGAGTGGAGCCAGCCCAAAGCTTTAGATTGTACTCCCTTACTTCGAAGTATGTGAAGCAGGCGTTCGTGGGAGACCGTATCAAACGCCGCTGACAGGTCGAGCAATATCAGTGCCACTGCCCCACCCTGGTCGGTGGTGGGTCTGATACTGTCCGACACTGCCAGCAACGTTGCCTCTGTGCTGTTGTTGGCTCTAAACCCGGTTTGGGACGGGTCTAGGAGGGAGTTGGTCTCCAGGTATCTGGTCAGCTGTATGTTGACCAGTTTCTCCAGGGCTTTTGAAAGAAAAGGAAGCTGTGATATTGGTCTATAGTTCTCGGGGTTTAGAATGTCGGTTCCTGCTTTCTTTAGTAAGGGGGTGACAGAGGCGTGCTTCCAGGCATGTGGGAAGGTGGCTGTGGTTAGTGATTTATTGAACAGTTGGGTGATGAGGGGACAAAGCGTGGATGCAGTTTTTGAAAACACAAAATGGGGACAGGGATCTGAGGGAGATCCAGATTTAATTGTGTTCAGCACTGCAAGGACCTCCTCGGTTGAAAATGGCTCGAAACTGGAGAGATGGGGCCCGGTGTCTAGGTCTAAGGAGTCTAGGGAGTCTATGCAGGATTCTGACAGAGGGACATTAATGGAGGAAGAGTCGAGCGAATTAATGTTTTGGGGAATGAAGGAGGAGTAGATCTTTTTGATTTTATCCGAAAAGAATGTACTAATACGTTCACAAGCCTCTGTTGAGGGGGTGAGAGTTTGTGACGTACTGGGGGGTTTGCCGAGTTCTTTGACTATTTTGAATAACTCTTTTGTTGAGTTACAGTTGTCTTGGATGCGTTGTGTGAAGTAATCCTTTTTTTTTTTTTTTTCCAAAACCTTTATTGCACTTTGCATATTACACAGCGGAATGCCTACAACCCTGCGGGCCGGCCGCCATTGTAAGATCGTTACTCACAGCATACGACAGCAAAATGATTATTTAAGCAAAAATCATCATAGTGTTCACCGTAACATGCTGCGTAGGAAAAGTGCAGTACTAGCAAATAAAACATTCGGAAAATGCGGTTTTGATGGTATTTTTCACTTTTTCTGTTTGTAAAACAACCAACTAGTAACACTAACCTGTTAGGAATGACAGTACGGTCTGCTACAAAACAATACAGTTCAAGCTATAAGCGTCGTTTTGGAGGACAGTAAGTCGAACCACATTTCCTAGTACCTAAATTTGTCCATTATTCAATACATTCTCCCTCATTGCCTGACCCACCATGGTATACCCTGCAGGAAACCCTCACGTGTCTCTAACCCTCCACCCCCTCTATTCTCAACCCTCATCACTTTCGTCGTCGGAATCTTCCTGGTCATCCTCGGGCAAGGGTTCAGAAATATCCCCTCTAAATTCATTCCATTTTAACCAAATCTTGTTCCATTTCCCCGGGCAGGCTCGGCTGGAATATACTGCTCTCTCGGTCAACATTACTCTGTCCATGTTCAGGCACCATTGGGATCTAGTCGGCAGGTCTGCTGCCCCCCATCGCTGTGCTATGTCGCGTTTCGCCACCATGACCCCCGCTGTGATCCAGAGTTGTTCATGCCTAGACAGGTCAGTAGGTTCCCATATATTCAGTAAGCACCTCCTCGGGTCAGGCAGTAGGGATTGGTCTAGTGTTTGTGAGAGTGTGCGGAGTATTTGTCTCCAGTACTCCTGGATTTTGGGACAGTCCCATATGGTGTGGAAGAATGTGCCCTCCTCTCCGCATCCGCGCAAACAGTAAGGATGGGGCGCACGCTGTATGCGGGGCAGCACCGTCCTCGTGTAGTAAACCCTGTGGAGGATCTTAAATTGTACTAGTCTCATGCGTGCAGAGATTCCCACTTCCCTAGGTGATCCAAGTGCCGCATTCCATTCGTGTTCATCCATATCGTGAATGTCCCCCTCCCATTTCTCCTTCAGGTGGAGTGTAGGATCTGGGGTATTATTAAGCAATTTACGATATGTGAGGGACGTCGCTTTCTCTAGCATGTAATCAGTGAGGAGGCGGTCTTCCAGAGGAGAAGACTCCGGTAGTGGTGCGCCGGGTGGCAGGGCTGTGAGCAGTGCATGGCGGATTTGAATGTATCTGTAAAGTTCCCTGTCACCGAAATCATATAGCTCTTTTAGTCGGGCAAAGGGAATTACCTCCTCCCTCTCCCACAGATCCCCTACTATGGTGATGCCAATCGTGTCCCATTGTGCGAACCCCTTGGTGTTTCTGAGATTGCCCAATGCTCGAGAGTCCCACAGTGGAGTCATCTTGGTTATCTTCCTCTTCCAACCCAGGGCCTCCGTTGCCGTGTGCCATATTTGAACTGTTAGTTTCGTGGGGCCCAGTAGTGCCCCCATCTTGCGGCGATCGTACAATGGACCTAACAAACTATTTATGCCCAGTTGTGTCCTGTCCAAATGGAATGCCGGGTCAGTATGTGGCGCGTGGATCCACTGATTAATTGGCTTGAGATGTGCAGCCCAGTAGTACAATTTCAGATTTGGTAGTGCGAGACCCCCGCTATGCCAGTCTCTGTGCAGCTTGGACTGTGCCACTCGTGCCGGGAGGTTACCCCATAGAAGGTTGGAGACCAGAGCCGCCACTTTCTGGAAGAACTTAGGTGGCACAGGATATGGTGAGTTCTCAAGGACATATAAAAACCGCGGTAATGCCATCATCTTGTAAAGTGCCGCCCTGCCCAAGAGCGTTAACGGCAGGCCCGACCAAAATTCTACATCTCGTTTAAGCCGGACCAGGTGTGGATTCAGGTTCTTATCCATGAATTCTGCCGGGTCCCTAGTGACATGTATTCCTAGGTATTTAAAGGACGTTCCCGCCAACTTCAGTGGGCACGCACTGTCGAGATTCAGGGCTGGACCTTGCAGAATGTATACTTCAGACTTGGCCCAGTTTAGTGTATAGCCTGAGATACTGCCGTATGTGTCGCAGATGCGTAACAACGCTGGTATGCCTTCATCTGGGTCGGTTAGATATATTAACATATCATCCGCGTATAAGGACAGCCGATCTTCCCAACCCCCAGGCCATGTTATGCCTTTAACGAGGGGTGAAGCTCGTATGAGGGTTGCAAGGGGTTCTAGAGAGATGGCAAACAGCAAGGGCGACAGAGGGCATCCCTGCCGCGTGCCCCTTCCCAACGGGAATGCATGCGAAATATGGCCATTAGCTACCACGTGAGCCATTGGGTCCGTGTATAGCAGCTTGACCCATGCAAGAAAGCGAGGGCCAAATCCCATATGCGTCAGCGTTTCGAACAAGTATTCCCATTCCACCAGGTCAAATGCCATTTTGGCGTCAAGCGCTAGAATCACTGCTGGCGATTTAATGGTGTCCGTTCTAGCCAGTACTCCGTGTAGTCGCCGCAGGTTCAACGCTGTGTTTCTGTGTGGCATAAATCCGGACTGATCCGGATGTATGATTGATGACAGATGGGGCAGAATCCTTTGTGCTAGGAGTTTAGCTAGAATTTTCACTTCCGCGTTTAGTAGGGAAATGGGTCGATAGGAGGAACATTCCTCCGGTGGCTTACCCGGCTTGGGGATTGTTACGATAGTCGCCACTCGCTGGTCCAGCGGAAGGGAACCCTTCTCGAGACAGTCTCTGAACATCCCTAACAAATGTACACTGAGGGTCTCCGGCATCGCCTGGTACCATTCTATGGGTATTCCATTCGGCCCTATCGCCTTGCCTGGGTTCAGTGCCCGGATGGCCAGTTGGATTTCCTCCACAGTGATATCTGCCTCTAAGTCACTTGATGCCTCTGGTGACAGTGTTTGGACCTCAATCGGAGCTAAGAGAGCTCTTGCGGTTTCAGATGTGATTATCTGTTCCGGGGCGTATACTTTTCGGAAATGGGCCGCCAGTATCTCTGTGATGCGCCTAGGATCTGAATGTGGCACCCCATGCATGTCTTTGAGCCGCTGTATCCCCCTGGAATTGGTCTCACGCTTATCCAGCCATGCTAGCATTTTCCCTGCTTTGTCCCCCACCTCATAAATTCTATTTTGAGTATCTGTTATGTATCCTTTAACAACCAAGCGTAGGTGATCGTTATATAACTGCTGTTGGAGAGTGAGTGCGTGTAGGGTGGAGGGAGAGGGGTGTAGCTCATGAGCCGTGGTCCGTTCCCTCAATGCCACCTCTAAAGCAGCCAGTGCCTGGGATTGCTGCCTCTTGTACCCGGTTATAGTGTTAATTGCTTGCCCTCTCAGGACCGCTTTATAGGCTTCCCAGAGTGTCGCTGAGGAGCGTACTGAGTGTACATTTTCAAGAAAGTAATGTTTCGTGGCACGTTTAAGGGCCTTGCGGACCTGTGGAACTTTAAAGTAGGATGCATGAATGGGGTAGATGCGTTTGCGTGTTCTCGTTTGCTTGGTGAGTTTCAGTGTGAGGGGTGAATGGTCTGAAACACCCCGAGGGTGGATCACTAGGTTGTCTACGTGGTGAAGGCCGTCGCCCATCGACAAAAAGTAGTCGATGCGGGATAGGCTTCCATGCACTGCGGAGAGAAAGGTGTATTGTTTTGCGCCCGGGTGTAAGTGTCTCCAGACGTCAGTCATTCCCATGGCCGTTGCAAACCGCCGTAGGTACGTGTCTCCCCCCGTCAGGGCCGGTGTGGGGTGCTTATCTAGTTGCGTGTCCATGACTGCGTTGAAGTCTCCCCCTAGGATAATCTCACCCTCCGGGAGAGTCAGAAGGAAGTCCCCTAGTCTCGGGAGGTGTACCGAATGCAATGCCGGCGGAATATATACTGACACAAGATTGAAAAGTGACCCCTCCCATTGCCCATGCACAGCCGCGAAGCAGCCTTGGTCATCTGTTTGAGACGATAGAGGCATGAATCGTGAGTTTTTTTGTATTAGAATGCCGGACCCTCTGGAACCGGACGTGAAGTCAGAATGAGCCCACATTTTGTAACCCCGTCTATCCAGAGCTTTTCTAGCCCCCCCTATCAGGTGAGTTTCCTGCAGCAGGGCCACGGTAGGTCGTAGTCGCTTAATAGCAGCCAATACCAACCCCCGTTTAACCTTGTCCCCCAAACCCCGTACATTCCATGACATCAAGGACAGAGTTGGGCATTGTGTATCGGTGGATTCCGTTCCCCCTAATGGTGCTATGTTGTTAGCCATTGGGGATTATGAGGTATAAAATGGAGCACACAGGAGGTACCAGTGGTCCAGTAGCTGCGCCACCGCGCAGTGAAGAGCCTAAAGATGTCACGGGGGCCCCTGTCTGCGTGCATTGAGTCCCATAACAATGGAAACATCGTTCATGACTATATGAGTACAGTCCCAGCATGAATAGTACAAAGCAATTCCTCCCCCCCGTTCTCGTGCCTAACTGGGTCAAGCGGTCCGATACGTCCCCTGAGTGGTATGGTGTAGTACTTGGCCGTACATATGTGTTCCTAACAAACAATTTCTTAACTGTAAAAAAACAACCCTTCTCCCTTCCCCTCCCTCCCTGCATCCCTGCCTAACGGACTTTCAACTGCCCGCCCCCCCAACTGAGCAGAGTGCTTAACCCATCCCACAACCAGAGTACTTGCGTGTAGGGGGGAGAGTGTCTCCCCGAGCAGGCGGCATCCCTGCATGCCTCAGGGGAGGTCATGCCAGTGTCTTCGTGCAGCAACTGAAATGTGAAGTCGATGGTCAGCAGTTGTGGTCAGCGTAGATCCCGGGGGGAGGGTCACCCCTCTCCATCTGCCCCTCTTGTTCCGCGGGAGGGAGAGTCCTCTGCCCCCCCTCCTCGACCAGACGTTTGCGAACCATGTCTGCTGTCGTCTCTGCGTTCGTGATCCGGTCTGTGGTTCTTGCGTTGCCGGCCCACCGAGTGCCAACCTTCCAGCCAGTCCCGGGCAGCCTTGGGGGAGTCAAAAAACCACACCTTTTTGTCCGCAACAACTCTTAATCGTGCTGGGAAGATCATCGAGTATGGTAATTCTTTCTCCCTCAACGTTCTTTTAACTTCCAGGAACGTTTTTCTTTTCCTGGATACCTCAGCCGTGTAGTCAGGGAAAAATGCAAGTCTTGAGTTTTGGATTTGAATGGCAGGTGCCACCCTGGCGGCCTGTAGAATGGCGTCTCGGTCCCTGAAGTTAAATAGTCGTGCTAGTATCGGCCGTGGTGGGCCTCCTGTCTTCGGTTTTCCCCCCGGAATGCGGTGGGCCCTTTCTACCGAAAAGAAGTGTGAGAGCCCCTTAGGCTGAAGTCAGGTTTTTATCAAGTCCTCCACGTAGAGGTCCATCGCCCCCGTATCTTCGGATTCCGGCACGCCTAAAATTCGGACGTTGTTGCGTCTGGAGCGACCTTCCTGATCATCCAGTTTGTCCCTTAGTAGTTTGTTGTCGGCTTGAAGTCGCTCCATTGCCGTTTGCAGTTCAGACACGTCCTCTACCAAAGATTTGGTGACAACCTCTACTTGCTTGACCCTCTCGTTTATTTTTTGGAGGTCTGCCCGTATCAGGGTGACTTCAGTGGCGGTTGCCCCGACCGTCGTCTGCACCTGGGCCAACGCCGCCAGGACATCTTCAAGCGTGGCCTTCTTAGCCCCATCCGTGTCCGCCGCTTTCCCTGCGTTCTTGCGTTGTTCTTGGGGCAGCGTCTGCCTCTCATACGCGAATTTATCCAGTTTGGCTTGGGTGGAGTTATGTTTGGGGCCCCTGTTCGACATGGTGATGTGTGGTGTTGGCGGCGCCAAGATTCACGATATGTCAGCGTTCGCGCCGTCCACGGCCGCACCAGTAAAACACCTCTGTCGTGGGCGCAGCGTTAAGTTCACAATGAGGGGGTAAAGAGTCCTCCCCTCAGGCGTACAGCAGTTAGGGGGCACCTCGGTTATGTTTTGCTGAGTGTCTACAAGGGTTATGGCAATCTGTGCAGTGCTACCTTCTGTGGCACTAGGAGCAAGGCGGTTGCTCGATCCCCAACTCTTTGTTGAGTCTGCCAAAAAGCCTGGTGGCGTGCCGTGGGTACAACCTGCGCCTGGACAAAGCACCCCACTCTGGGCGCTAGCCGCCGGGAGTTCCACCACTCCTTCCGGTGTCCCCCCCGCGGAGCGCGCTACAGAAGGTCGAACACGGTAATGAATGGGATCTTCAGGGATCCGCCGTCCCCCACGTAGTACTCCGGTGAACTGGGGCAAGTATAGTCCTGTGGGGAGAGCCTCTGTCAGGTGCCGGGGTGCCGCTTGTGCAAGGCGCGAATGAATGGCGGCGTCACTGCCGTTGCCAGAGGTCTAGAATGTGCCCCCGATCAGAGCAAATGGAGTTGTATGGCTGTTCCAGGCGTCGTGGGGGGCCGCACTTACTTCGGGACTGTTGGGGGTGCGATCGCTGGTTTTTCGGACTACGCGTCCAGTGACCGACACTTCCTGCCGCTCCCCCGCCGCTTCAGGGCCACTTCCGGCCGGTCACCCTCTCTCTGCAACACCGCTGCTTCAAGGCTGGCAGTAGGCCCTCTGCACCTCCGGTCTCCGCCCTGTGTGCTGAAGCTCGTCTAGGCTGCCACCGATTCCAATTTTGCAGCGTTGGGTGCCGCACGGACTCCGGGTCCGATCCTCCCCCGCCAGCACTATAAAATTCAGGATTAATGAGACGGATAGTCGTGGGAAGCCGCCGTTACTCGGGAGCCTCTCTACGCTGCGGCCGCCATCGTCGGCTGCTAGCCACGCCCCCTCAAGTAATCCTTTTTTGCTTGTTTTATGGCAAGGATGTATTGTTTCCGAGCGTTGACATAGTTTAATCTAGCTTCACTATCTTTGGACTTTCTCCATAGATGTTCCTTTATTTGGCAGGTTTTTTTTAGGCTTTTTAGGTTAGGAGTGTACCATTTCTCAGATATGGTTTATGTTCTGTCTATTCTTAGCGGGGCTAATGAATTAAGTGTTTTCAGTATGCCCTCCTCAAGTAGAGCGGCATTCAGGCAAATAGAAGAGTCCTCCGGAAATATGACCTTGTCTTTAGGGAAGTTGGAGTCAAAATTTGTTTCGTTAATCAAACTTAGCGCAGCATGGAGGCCTCTTGGAATCACTCGAGACTTTCTCCAAACTTGTCCGGGTGGTTTTTCAACTTCCACACATTCTGTTGGCCTTAGCGTGTGGCTTTCAAAAATGAAAACACGCAATTGGCCAAAGGCGGGGGCATGTCCCACCTTTTCTCTAAATGTTCACTCCCGCTGTAGCGGCCGTGCTGGTCTTGCCTTGCCTCAAAAGCAGACCCCACCCACCCCCAACACAGCATCGAGTAGCGCTCACCACACGCCTCCATTCATTATCAGCGCCCATATGTTTTTTTTATGCACAGCATCGAGCACTGCTTGCTGTGCCCTTTTATTTATTAACTGCGGTGCTGGATGGGTGCCTGCAACAAATGCCTCCCTGTTCATTTTGTGTGCTCTCCACTGTGCGCCACTACCCTGATGTTTATTCAAAGCAGGGCGACTGCACGCGCTCCCAGCGCCTGGAAGGTGCTCAATCCTTCACAATCACAGGCCAAGCTCTGTCTGAGCTCCAGTATAATTGTTTTTAACTGCCCTCTGCCTCAAAAGCACACGCCTCTCACCTAATACATAGCATCGAGCAGCGCTCTTGTGCACCTTTATTTTATTAATGACGCCTGTATGTTGAATGTTTTCTTGCCTTGCCTCCAAAGCACACTCTTCCCACCTCCAATACAGCATTGGCGCACACAGCGGCGTTTTCACTTTGAATTTGTCTGCTTGTAGTGTTGTTTGTTCGATTTCCTCTATAGCAGACCCTTCCCACCTCCCGACACAGCATGACCGCCCGCCTTTATTTACTTATGAAAAGCCCGCTTTCACTTTACATTTATATGTAAATAGCTTTACTTGTTTTGGCAGGGGGGGGGGGGCATGGGGAGATAACGTGATGTCCCCAGAATAACAGAATGCTGAGCCAACGAGGAAGCTTGAACCTGGTCCCCTCCGCTCCAAAGTTATCGGCTTTGGTCGTTATGCCACACCTTCTCCTTTGTCATATCGACTTTAAAAAAAAAAAGAAGAAAAAAAACGTGTACGATTATTCAAAGATGTTAAGAGTGTGTGGGCATGCTAGTGGGGGATAATGTACTGTATTGCTAAACACTTATAAGGTCTCAAAGGCGAGACCTATTGGCTATGATAATGCTCGTATTCTTTTTGCTGATGCCGAAAAGTATTGGCAAAATGCATTGGTGAAGCCAAAAAGGCAAGAATAGTTGGCTTTGGCAGTGCTTTTTAAGACCTTGAGTTAATAAAAAAAAAATTAGAGCGCTCTGTCCTGAGTTGTACTGCTCTTTAATATGACAGCATTGTTAGACCAGTTTTTGAACTACCCTTTACAAAATAACTTATCTATAGGAACAATATAAGGGATCTTATATTTGTGAGCTAAAGGGACTAGTATTGTCTTCCGATACCATATGATCATGGTCCGTGCTTGTTGCTAGTGCTTGTTGTGCTAAGGCTTTACTTTCCACTAGTTACTCAGGCCTTAGTTCCAGGTCGGTTGTTGAGGGTCTTTAAAGTGGGGGAAGAAGAGAAGGCAGAGCTATTCTAAGCACCTCCAAGCTGAGCTTTTTAAAGCTCTTATATGTTATTCCCATACATATTAATTTATTTTCCCAGAGTCTGTTCTGCATTTGTGTTTATCATCACTCCTAAGTCGTGGACATGAGTTTGGTGTCCTGCAACTTGCTTAATAAAACAGTACCCAGAAAAACATCTCTACCTCATCTTGGTGCCGATTCATTTATTTTTATTTGTAAATATATTTCTCCAAATGACTTCTCACGTTATTTTATTTTCATAGGTTGTCACGGCTTCTTCTCCGATTGCCAGCACTCAGGCTGATGAGTGCAGCCATCACAGAAGAGTTGTTCTTTGCTGGACTGATCGGGAATGTGCAGATCGACAGTATCATTCCCTATATTTTGCGGATGGAGACTGCGGAATATAATTCTCAGATAATTGGTCAAGCTGTGTGAAAAGGAAACTGAGCTGCGTAGAAACAAGTGTACGTCAGTCTGTGTTGGAAACTCAAGAGTGCTAAACGGGGGCATTTCCACGCCCAAGTAACAACAACAACAATTCAGTGTGGAAAGGGGCCTCCTGCATGAAGCAGCGTGGAACGCCTCTAGGGCCTTGAAGTGTTCCGCTTCCGTTCTCAGTTGTGTTTTTTGCGGAGTTGCACAGTATTCTGGCACCTAAACTGACGCAAGACTTCATGCATCAGACTTGTGTAAATACGTGAATGTAGAAACGTTACAAATTAAGAACAGTGGCTTATTGAAGTTGAAAAGCATAACCCAGATGACTTTCGTGATGTACAGCAAACCTACCTTATTTTATATTTTAGAAAAGAAGCCAGCTCACAATCCAGCTACTTGTGTACTATTTTATTATTTCATTCACAACTGGAAAGTGTACGGTTCACTAAATGAGAAAGGACAAGGGAGAAGAGTCTGGCCACATTAAGAAGGAAAAGGCAACCCACTGAAATAGGATTCCATTTAATATATGTCAGTAAAAGCTGGACGTTTTAATGTAGCAAACCAGATATTTATTAAAGGTACACAGACGTCATAGTTCAAGGTTCCTTTGAGGTTCCTCTTTACTTCAGACCTCCGTGTTGACAATACCAGCTGGCAGTTTCCATTGTGAGAAGGTCCACTTTGATTTTCATCCGATTTTACAAAATTAAAAAAAAAAGTCCTACAAATTCTTTTGTGTTAATAATCTGCATACTCCTCATTTATTCCAATAGAATTTAAAAAAATTGAAATGTAGGACTATGACAGCACTGCATTGTTTATGTTGAACCATGTACTGTACTTCTCCTAAAAACAGGATAAATGCATACCTAATTGACCTCTCTCCTCTGTATTCCTTATGTAAACCGTGTAGCAATATGTTGATGTGTTCTGAAAATTAATTGTACTGAAGCATCTGCTATAACTCAAAACCCTACTGTAGTGTTTTTCCGTTGGCTGCTTTCTAAGTGGCCTTGGGAGTTTTACTGCTTATCATTCCAACTTACACACCTTGTTGTTCCCTGGTAAGCTCAAAGGTGTAGGCATCAGCAAAGTTCTGTGTTTTGTTTAGCTATTGTACAAAGGCGATGTAAATGTCTGGAAGCCTTGCTGGCAGTGTAAATTCTATTTTGGTTGTGTTTTTTTTTCTTTTGTTTTTTTTTAAATGCTATTGTACGTTTTTATGATAGAATAAATTTCCTAAACCCCAATTTATTGACCTGGGGGTAATGCACTTAATTTAATGTATTCTGCAGCCTTTATCCTATTTCTCATTTCATTCTGTGTATTGGGCCAGTCCGCTCAACAACTTTAGTTTTGCAAGATGGCTTTTTGTTGATTATTTATTAAAAAATCATGATTTGACTATTCTAACTCACAGCAAGTTTAAGCACATTGGCAATCTTGTTTTGTCAAGAGCAGATTTAAGTAATTAATCCTTCCTCCGCAACCTTCAGATGAAACCTAAAAGTATTGTGCTTCTTGCAAATCTACCACCGTTATGAATAAGATTTATAAATGTTGTATCTGCTACCCCTTTCTTACCAAGGGCATAATACCAAAGGCAAAATTTCTGGCCCCATGTAATTCTAATAAGTGCCACTTTTTTATTAAAAATGTTTAGACAGGGGGCGTGGCCAAGATGGCGACCTAAGTGGCTGCAGGTCCTGTGAGCTCCCTGACCCAGGCCCTCCCGCAGACCACCAGACACGTCATTCCCCCCCCCCCCCCCCCCTGCCCTCCACTGAGCTTCACCGGGCATGGGAGAGCCACAGGACACTGCAGAGTCGCTGCGGTGACCACCCGAAATCAGAGGACGGCATCAGAGGCAGTGGCTCCCCGACCGCCGGCGGCTGCAAAATGTCTCCCCAGCGACGAGCCCAGTGAGTGAGGCGAGTGGTGGCCAGGCGGAGAGACCTTGCGGCTGCGGGGACGGTGCTGACTACTTCCGTGACCCGCCCCCCCAACCCCCCTCCCTCCATGACAAAGGAGGCCAAGAGGCGACGCTGGAGGCCCCGCAGCCGGGGAGTGACGGACTGCCACAGAATCGAAACCGAGGCCGGGGATGTGAGGCCCGGCTGCAGGTGGCCGGGCTGGGCCTCGCCCAACATCGCCAGGACTCCTGTCGCTCTCCCCTGCGTGGACGTGGCGCAGAAGAGGGCCCCTGGTAGGACGCTGACACCCCCGCGGCCAACGGGAGCAGTGTGTGCCGCAGCGCCGAAATTGAGGCCGGGGTCCTGAAGCCCTGAAGTGGGTATCTGGGCCGGGCCTCCCTTGGCAACACAAGACCCAAGGCGCTCTCCCCAGAATGCAAGTGGAGGAGTCGGGCGCCCGCCGCAGCACGACGAGACAAGTTGACCAGAGGGGAGGAGGCAGAGGGCTGATTGGCAAAGGGATGCGTCCCCCAAAGAGGCCGTGGGCGCCATTTTGAGGAGCGGCGCCAAGGAGAAGCGCAGTGAAGGAGTGGGAGCCCGGGAGGACATCAACTTTTTGACGCCAATCTGGGCAAGGAGCTGGCTCTGAGGGTGCCCGGCAGGCCCATGAAATCAGGGAACGGCCACTAACAATCCCACAACGTGGCGGGTGAGGCCCAGTATGGCGGGGGACGCAGAGTGAGGCCGTGAGGGGGGCTAGGCATCACAGTGCACCAGGGGGGACGTGCGCTCGCTGGGGAAGAGAGACCCCGGACCAAACCCAGCCCCCAGAGACAGACTGTTGGCGGTGCGATCCCTAGGCACACACAGAGACGGAGGAGCAGAGGCGCTTCAGGGATCGGGAAGCAAGGAGCGGTGACCCCAAGGAGGTGGCCCTGGTTGCTGGAGGCCCCAGGTCCTCGGCTGGAGCGGAGGGAGAAGTGGGATCTGTGTGGGGGACCTCTGAGGTGGTGTAGCGCTGAACCTGGCACCTAGCGCAGTTGAGCAAGAGGAGTTAGGCCCCCTCCAGCAGTGCAGCAAAGAGCAAAGGGGCCACCGCCGGAGGCAAGGAGCGACCGCCGAAGTAAGAGTCCCGAGAGGAGGGACAGAGGCAGGGGCCGGGATAACACCTACGGGAGTCAAAGTATGGCCGGTCTGCGGATGAAAGGAGACCATACTCTCCCAGAGATGCTTGGCAAGGGCCCGCCGAAAGGAGACATGGGGCCGTCCTCCCCAGGGGCAACAAAGCAGCACCCTGAATCCAACGAAGGCGAGGTGCCCATCACAAGATCCTTTCTGGAGACCCTGTTCAATTCCCTCCTCGAGGACTTTCAAACACTGAAGCAGGAGGTCGCAGGGGAGGTCCGAGAAATCAGAAAGGATGTGGACGGCCTGGGCGAGAGAGTAGCCGCCATCGAAGAAGCAGATCACGCCAGAAGTGATGAGATAGAGCAGCTCCAACGAGCAAGTGGACCTACAGGCGCATGTGGGGGACTTAGAAAATCAGTCCCGTCATAACAATATTCGGGTCAGGGGGGTCCCACTTAAAGAAGAAGGTGCGGATATCACAGGCTACCTATGGGCCATGTTTCGGGATATCCTGGGGGAAGAAGCGGACTTTGCCATCAGAATTGATAGAGCGCACAGAGTGGGGCTGGCGAGACGCGCACCTTCCCAGCACCCGTTTGGGGAGGATTGCAGTGGGTCGGCCGCAGGTGCTCTCCCACTGTGAACTGGAAACCAGACTCTAACACCATAACGCAGGAGAGGGCAATGGCCATCCAAGAAGTCGCCAGAGACACTGCACCGACGGACTGATCTATTCACGTGAGGGGGGGATTCTTTAGCACTTCTGCATTCCAGGTCGGGGGGATGGGCGGGGGGCCACGGAAGTTGGCACGGTTGCTCGCTCCACCAAGTGACTTCACCACAGACCTGCGATGCGAGATGGCAGGACTGGGACACTGCTTCGTTGTTGGGGTACTAGAGTTGGGGTTAGGGAGGCGGGGGGACGACAGTTTGGGTTCTGTTTGGGAGTTGGGGAGGGAGGCGCGGGGTGAGGAAGGCGGGGAGGGTTGGGGGGCTCCGGTGTCGCATTCCAGGGGGGAATGGGCAGAGCGGGGGGCTGGGGGCTCCCCCAAGCTATTACGGAGCCCCATAAGAGCCTGACCATGGCTGACTCTGTCTTGAAGGTTCTCACATTAAACGTAAAAGGGCTTAACAACCCTATCAAACAGAGGACAATCCTATCCTTCCTGGAGAATTTGGGGCTTCAATATGTCTGTTACAAGAAACACACCTGCTCTCCAGGGACTGGCATCGCATGCGCTCCAATGCTTTCCCTCAGCAATACTTCTCCTCCACTGTAGAGAAAAAAGCGGGGGTAGCTCTTCTGTTCGCTAAGCACTTCAGAGGCTAAGTGGGAGACAAGATCGCCGAAATCGAGGGCAGGCTCCTAGCTTACAATGTCTAGGTGGGGGGTTTGTCCATGGCTATAGGGTCGGTGTATGTTCCTAACAAAAAGCAAGAACTCTTCCTCGTGGGGGCCCTGGCAGATGTTCTGGTGTATCAAACAAAATACACTAGTGGGAGGTGATATTAATCTGGTGATGGACCAGAAAAAAGACAGGTCAGGTCATTGCTTTGGATCCACGGGGGCAATTTCACAGTAGGGCAGACAATGGTTGGCCCTCAGAGGGTTTTTAGATCTTTGGCGGGAGGCCCACCCCAACTCTACGGGGTACACGTTCTATTCACATGTACCCCGCACCTACGCCATGTTAGATAATTTTTTTGGGGTCCACGGACCAAGCTCCCTTAGTCGCAGACACCTACATCACCCCGGTGGCACTCTCTGACCACGATGCAGTCACGCTTCACATAGCGGTCCCTCGCACAAAATCATACAAAGGCAGGTAGCGCCTGCGAGAGACATTACTACAGCGTAAAGGGGTCACCCAACAACTACTCCAAAGCATCACAGATTACCTGAGCATTAACGGGGGCACTTAAAACTGTGGTGCCCGGCGACCTCATAGCTATTGCAGCGGCTGAAGAGCAGGAACCTAGGGACAGGAGGCAGGCGCTAGCAGGGCAGGTGTTCGAATTAGAGCAGGTACATAGTAGAACAGAGGCCCCTAGAATTTTGTGACAGCTGAAAGCAGCGAGGGCACAGCTTGCGAGCCTGGATCTCGATCGGACAGAATACGCAGCTCTACGTCTCCGACATACATATTATGTGGGAGGCCATAAAACAGGGCGTCTGCTGGCCAGTAAGCTTAGAGCTAAGGTCCAACGCTAAAAAATCCCTGACTTCCAAGGCCAAGGAGGACACATGCTTGTGGAAGATGAGCAGATAGCGGAAGCATTTCGAGCATTTTATGCCTCACTCTACGCTGCGGACCCAGAGCGGGGACACCTACCTTAAGGGTGCATCAGTTACAGCCCTTAATGAGGCCAGCGCGCTTACGCTGGACGCCCCGATAAGGACGGAGGAAGTAATATCAGTGATAGCACTCCTTAAGCCTATAAAAGCACCAAGGCCTGACGGATTCTCCGCAGGCTTCTACAAGGCCTTCTGCCCATTGTTGGCACCTGTGCTTACCAAATTGTGCAACTCCTTCCAGGGTCCAGGCTCCATCCCTCAAGACATGCTCGCCGCGGATATTATCGTACTGCCCAAACCCGGCAAGGACACTTCACTGTGTGCAGCGTACCGGCCCATCTCCCTGCTTAATTTAGACATCAAAATCTTCACAGGGATTCTAGCGGCTAGACTAGGGCCGTATCTGCCCGGCATCATAGAACCCGATCAATCGGGTTTCATCCAAAACAGACAGTGCAGTGACAATACCAAGCAACTTTTGCATGTGATAGACAAGGCCCATTTTAATGGCGCGGACGCAGCTCTCCTATCGGTTGATGCCGAGAAGGCGTTCGACAGGGTGGACTATCGGTAATTGGACAAGACTCTGGCGCGTTTTGTCATTGGTGACCGCTTCCGGACATGGGTCGCTAGCTGTTATGACACACCCAAAGCGACTATTCGGGTTAATGGCATAGGCTCGCAACGCTTTGACATCAGGCGGGGCACTAGGCAGGGGTGCCCGCTCGCACCCCTGCTATTTGCCCTTTATATTGAACCATTTGCGCAGAGAATCTGTGACAATCCGAACATCGTGGGTGTCACGTTTGATGGCAAACCGCATACCATTAGTCTGTACGCAGACGACATACTTGCAGCGTTAGACAACCCTTCACGATCGGTGCCAGCTTTCCTACTGGAAATGGAGACCTTTGGGAAAATTTCGGGATTCAAAATGAATGTCGGGAAATCCCTGATTCTTCCCCTGGGCTGTAATGCCCGTAGTACCGCTGGCGGTCTACGGCAGTTTGGGGGATTGTCCTCGCACATGTCATACTTGGGGATCACCCTGATGCCCAGCACAACGCAGACGGTCGAGCATAACTACACAGCACTATTTGCTCAACTTCAAGGGGACCTGAAGCGGTGGCGGCAACAACCCCTCTCTTGGCTGGGTCGGGTGGCGGCGATCAAAATGTCCCTGCTACCCAAGATCCTCTACCTGTTCCAAACCATCCTAGTTACCCCACCGATTGGGATGCTTCAGAAAATGCAAGATGCGATACGGCAATTTGTATGGGTGGGTAAACGCCCGAGACTCCGCAGAGACCTGGCCAGGCGAGCTCCTAAAGAGGGGGGTATGGGCATCCCAGACCTTCTCCGCTACTTCCAAGCGACACAACTTTGTTATCTCCTGGAATGGAACCGCCCCGAATCAGAAAAACGGTGGCTATTTCAGGGCAGGGCAATGGCCCAAATGTCGCTGTGGAAGGTCCCCTTCCTGCAACGCGCGGACGTGCCGTCCTATCTCAAATCACCTATCACCCGTTCACTACTCAAAATGTGGGATGCTGTGGCAGTCAACAGAGGTCTAACCACTTTACCTTCGCCCATGACTCCACTACTCGACAATCCGGTATTTCCTCCCGGGATGGACCTTAGGGCGTTTCGCCAGTGGCGTGCATCGGAATGCAGGTCGGCCGGTCATCTGTTTGATGTGGATGGCTTTATCCCCCTTGACAACTTGAAGGAGATGTATACGCTGATAGCGCCACAGTGGTTCCAGTACTTCCAGATCCGCCACTGCCTCACACAGGGAGACACATTACCGCTGGTGAGTCTGAGGCTGACTGCATACGAGAAATGGCTCATCACGAAAAAGTCAGACAGGCAGGCGATCAAGGATCTGTATAAAATGCCAAGCCCGCCTCCGTCTAGCCTGCGCTCCGCTGGTCAAAGGAACTGGAAAGCAGAGCTCGGACGAACTCTGACAGAAAAAAGAATGGCAGGACATTTATCATAGGGCCTACCACACCACCAGAAACGTGGCTAGCAGGGAGTCGACAGTTAAGATTGCATATTATTGGCACCTAACGCTGGCAAGGCTGCATCAGAGTAACCCAAGCCGCAGTTCTGCATTCTGCAGAGGGTGTGGTGAGGTGGGGACACTGACATCTGTTGTGGGAGTGTGAGGGAGTGACGGATTACTGGAAAGAGGTACTTCAGAACATTGACACTCACTTCAAGACAAAAATTCCTCGTTTCCCAGCCTACACATTATTAGGCCTCCCAACGCCTTAACATTTCCACTTAAATCGAGCAGGGGAAGACAAATGGGTTTGGCAGTCGGAGCGGCGACACAGCACATACTCTCCCTCTGGGGTACCACGAGGAAACCTACACACGTGGGATGGCTCCATCGGCTTTGGTATATAATGGAGATGGAGCGGATACAGGCGACGCTTACCCAGCCTTCAGATTCCTTCACCACCATATGGCAACCGTTCATCTCTCTTCTAGCTTGGGAATTCAATGAACTTACCTGTCCAAAATACCTCAGGGTGTTGCGTCTCACAGATGAATTCACCATGGGGTCTGGCTCCTCGAATTATCTTCCAAATCAATAGGCTCTTTGTGATACGCCAAGGAGGAAGGGGCGACACACCGGAGAGGGGGTGTTGGGGGGGAAGTGTCGAGGGAGGGGGTTGTTTGTTGTTGGGGTAATTGCGTGCTTCATTAGTAAAAGTTCTACCACTACTCGCTCTCATGGACACATTGGACTACCACGTAGTACAAGCAGCTCCCAGAACAAGGCTGGGGGGCGGTATGGTGCAGGTATAAGAGGCGGCCACCTGGGAATCGGTTGGTCGAACTGTGGTGTTTAAAGCAGTGATAATCAATAAAAACAAATTTGAACAAAAAAATATGTTGAGATACATTATATTTAATGTTTTCATAGAACATTGAAACAGAATGACCTACCCAAAATTACGTTTCCAGAGTTAGCTCTTTCATAAATTTGTATGATTTTTTAAAATTCCTTTTGGCTGGGAAAGTCCAGAGTGTTTTTATTTAAAACATTTATTGTACCTTGAATACACAGTGTCAACTGCCAACACTACACCAGTGTGCCCCGCCCCTCCCCCAATAACACTAACTAGACACATTATAGTGTTCAAAATTGGGCTTCCTCTTTTATGTGCAACTAACATCATTGAGATGTCAGACTTCTGTAAAGCCGGCACGTCAGTTTTCCATTTAAACTCTTCCCTGATTATCAGCTTCTCTGCAGTTTTGTGGTTCAGATCATTGGAAAGGCATGGCTAGCCAATTTCACCCCTTTCTCCTTTTGACCACTTTGACAACATAAAAGATTAATGGGTAGGGTGTGAATGCCGGATTTAAAGGACATTGGACTGCTTGTATTTGTTCAATTTCCTAACACCACATCATCACCCTCAAGTTTGTTGTTGAAATTGGAAGTATACTTGAAGTCTAGCAGGGCAGTTCCTTCTACCACTTTCCACAACAGCGATACTCTCCTAGGAAAAAATCGAGCAAAGTGGAGGATGTGGGGGAAAAAGGCACCTCAAAATTAAGACACCCTAAAGTTTACTTCAGAGGTACCGCATTGTACTGGATCGGAGATGGTATTAAAGCTCAGTTTTTTGAGGAAATGCATCTGTCTCTGTGTTAAGGCACCTCCCAAAGTATCAAAATCAGAAATACTTAAATGAAACGGATTGAATGGACCGACTAAATAACTAAGTTCTAGATCAATGAAAAGTTAAAAAAGGGTTTCATACATTTATTTATTTATTTTAAACATAGTGGTACCGAGTCAATGACATGAAGGCTCCCCATGCAAACTAATACAGAGAATGCAAAAATCGGAAATTGTTCAAAGTCCCAAGTGAGCAGCAAAATCAGGAAAGAATGGAAAGCATCCTTAATAGAACAGAATGTCTTTTTCGAAATGTCTGGCTCAGCACCAAAATTCAAGTGTTTTTATACATTATTTTCACATATAAAATTACAGAAATCACAGACTTACTGTGGTGTGCGTACATTTAGCATTTCATCTGCAAATCAGAGCACATGAAAAATAAAAATGTTGCCTTAAAACCTAAGCACTATCTCATTACATAAATAATTATTTAAATCAAGAATCTTTATTCGATCTTCCACAGTAGATATAAGAGCACTCAAAAAAAGATAAGACATGCAGCATTGGAAATTATGCAAGCAACACCCACGATGTGGTACATTTAGAAAGCTTGATCTTAAAAGAATCAATGGTGCATTATTCATTTAACAACAGTATATTAGAAGACCAGAAGCGTAAAGTGCTGTTGTGCTCGATATAACATCAATTAAAACAGTAGTCTCCTTCTAGGCTAACATTCACTACAAGAAACAAGCAGCAGGATGGCAAGCGTTATGATCATTAAGTTGCTGCAGAAAAATTAAAGCAACTTTACACTTTGAAAACTCGTGCCTACATAGTAATGGCAATAACAATCTCCTTATAAGAGGTAGGTAATAATTACAGAAGAAAACAAAGTGCAAGAAGTATAGACTTGATTGCTTGTCGCTTGGACAAATGCTATGTCTTTAGTAGAATATTTCCCTAGTGGAAAGCATAGCAACTAGCGAATCAAGCCCAGTCTAAATTGGATCAATAATGTTCACTCATGCACATTTGTCACATGAAGTAAATAGGGAGCAATCTCGGGAGACACCTTGATTATGCAATCGTCTCTCACCACTGGTTTCACCATCTCCACGGCCTCATACGAAGCCTGCCTCTGCTTAATAAAACTGTCCTGTGCCCAGTGTTTATCTTTTTTCTTAATAGTCTCAGGGTTCACAAGCAAAAGTTCTCAGCCCAGAGCTGAAATGGTGTCTGATAAATTTTAACCTTGAAATGGTTAAACTATGGCTACAAGAGATTGAGTCTCTAACGACTGCCCGATTAGGCTCGGCTACCTTACCTGCCCAGATCGAACACCAGAGGACTGAAAGGGCTGCATTAATGGTGTCATGCACATACTCCATACCTAATTCCTGGTGGAGAGACAAATGCAGCATAGAAAGGGGAACCCTCAACAGGCGGCGGTAAAATATATTGTTCGAGGCATATGATCTGCAGAGCACACACTGTGCATAGATCACCATATGGTGTTGGGGCCCGGATGTTTGCACTTTGTTGTTGTCTTGGAAAAGTCTTTGGAAGTCACGAGATAGGACCTTTGGACCATAGTGCGCATGGACATCAGCTCCATCTTCAGATTGTTTTTTCCGCCATCGGATGTGTTTATCACGCTCCAGTTCGGTGCCGTTAGCGATCCAACTATCGACGTGCAATCCTTCACCCTTTTCTCCGATATTGTTTCGATAGCGATCCCTAGTTGATGTGCATCTCTTCAAGCTCCAGTCGTCGACGAAGGCCTTCGGGCCTACCTAGGCCATTCCATCTGGCTCATGGAAAGGACTCCTTTTAAAAAGTGTTCTCAATGTAGATCGAAGTTTCCACACACAGATATTCATGAAGTGTGTAACCTCTGCCTTTCACCGGACAACTAGGCCAAAGACTGTCCAGCGTGTGCCTCCTTCCGCTCCAAGAAGACTATTCGGGATCGTCTAGCTCGAAGAAGCATGGCTCGCTCATTGTTATCCATTCCCGACGACATCTTCCAGGAGGGCGTTGATGTACAAGAGCAGTAGCGAGTCGAAGAAGGCCTCCTCTGCGCCTCCGAAGATCACGACTCTGACGTCGAAGACATCACTCCAGGGCGCGGGGCGTCAGTTGTGACGTCGACCCCGACCCACTCTCCCCAAATCCGAAAAAGGCTTCAGTCACACCTTCACCTTCCAGCCTAGGTGCACACTGGCACAATACTTCTCATGCCCCGCCTTCGGGCCCGGCAAAGAAGTCTACAAATAAGCCTTCAGGCCACTTGGGATCGAGTCAACCTGCTGTCGGTGCCCAAACACAAACCCCGGCACCCAAAAACAAACCTCCCTCCTCCTCCTTGCGGACCAGTAGCTCCACATCGACCCACTCGGCACCGAAAACTTCTTGCACCGACCCCTCGACTCAGAAAAAGTAATTGGAACCGAGTGAAAAGTCACTTCTGAAGATTACGGACTCTCAGTGTTCAAAGATCCTGTTAGGGCCAGGGTTCTTAACCCCAGGATAGAGAAAAAATACAAATCTGCCCCTTCAGACCCTGTTTACATCAAGGGACAAATACCATTGGATTCCTTAGTGGTCTTCACTGCCAGAAAAAGGGCCAACTCACAAACGTCAGAGGATGCTCCGCCTCCAGACAAGCAATCAAAACTCTTGGACGCTTCTGGTAAACGTACAGCGTCACAAGCAGCCAACATATGGCTAATCGCCAACACACAAGCTTTGCTGGTTAGATATGATAGGGCACACTATGACGGGCTAGAGACCCTAATGCAACACCTTCCTGACAAATGCAAAACCAAAGCCAGCGAACTCATACAGGAGGGTAAACGCATAACAAGCACCTCCATTCGTTGCGCTCTAGATGTGGCAGACACCGCCTCTCGAGCCATTAACACAAGTGTCCTTCTACGAAGACATGTATGGCTACGCATTTCAGGTTTTAAACCAGAAGTCCAAACTACAATACTAAACCAGCCATTTGATCAGCAACACCTTTTTGGCTCTGCCGTGGGTTCATCTCTAGAAAAAATTAAAAAAAGACACCGACCCGGCTAAATCAATGGGAGCCTGGCATTCGCAAGCTCCCAGTCGTTCTTTTTGTTGCTCCTCTTACAAGGGCACCCCCAGAGGCTATTCCTCTGACAACCCCTCTACATCCTACAAAAATCCCACCCAGACCTCATTCACCAGAGGTTATCAAAGAGGAGAGCTACAGAGGCAATAATAACAAAGGTAGTGGCAAAACCAACAATATTCGCTCTGCCTCCACCCCTACCCAATGACTTCCCTCCACTCCCGTCGGGGGAAGATTGTTTCAATTCCTAACTGTCTGGAACAACATTACTACAGACAGATGGGTGAGACAAATCGTTCAATCAGGATATTGTCTAGAACTCACCTCTACCCCCCAATCATACCACCCAGACAGCACCCAATGTCTCCAGAACATTTATCACTTCTAAAGCAAGAGGCGATTTCCCTTGTACAGAAACATGCAATAGAACCAGTTCCCCTGCATCAGCAACACAGGGGTTTACTCCCTGTACTTCCTCATTCCAAAGAAGGACAGCTCTCACAGCCCCATCTGGGACCTCAGACATCTAAACCTGTACATACAATCAGACCATTTTCACATGGTCACACTTCAACAGGTTCTTCCTCTGCTCACACAATGAGATTTCCTTGCCACTCTAGATCTCAAGGACGCCTACTTTCATATTCCCATTCACACCTCTCACAGGAAGTATCTCCAGTTTGTAGTGGACTGTCAGCACTGCCAATTCAAGGTACTCCCATTCTGAGTCACCACAGCACCCAGAGTCTTCACCAAGTGTCTGACAGTAGTTGCGGGTCATCTAAGAAGGCAATAAATTCACATCTTTCCATACTTAGACGACTGGTTCATAAAAGCCAAGTCATACAACCAGTGTGTACGTCACACTTGCGCCACAATCCAGCCACTCCAAGACTTCGGGTTTACCATAAACCACGCAAAGTCTCACCTACAACTGTCCCTCATACAACAGTACCTCGGTGCCACAATAAACATCTCAAAAGCACTGGCATATCCCAGTCCACCCAGGATAGCAAGCATACAAAGCCTCATAACAAAATTTCAGCTGCAACATTCTCTTCCAGCTCGAGTGTTCATGCAGTTGATAGGGATGATGGCCTCTTGCATATTTATAGTACCTCATGCACGACTCCAGATGTGTCCCCTACAGGAATGTTTAGCACGTCAGTGGAACCAAGTTCAAGGTCAGCTGACAGATCTGGTGTTGGTTGACGGCTGCACCCATTGCTCTCCGCAGTGGTGGAATACCAAAAACCTTTCCAAAGGGCGACGGTTTATAGAGCAGGTTCCTCAGATTGTGCTAACAGTGGGCGCATCATTCTCCGGCTGGGGAGCTCATCTATTACATCACACCATGCAGGGCAGGTGGACACCTCAACAAAATTTACTCCACGTAAATCACCTGGAGTTTCTAGCCATATTCCTGGTGTAAAAGTAATTCCAGAAACAAATATCAGGCAAAGCTGTCCTAGTCCGCACCGACAATATGACAACAATGTACTACGGACAAAAACAAGGCGGACACACTCCCTACAGCTCTCTCAACTAGCACAAAGCATATGGAGATGGGCTATTCCTCAGAACATTTTTCTCCTAGCCCAACACGTTCCGGGAGTCCAAAACTACATAGCAGATCTGTTAAGTCATCAGATACAACAGATTCACAAGTGGGAACTTCATCCTCAAGTTCTTCAACCATTTTTCCAGTTGTGGGGGCAACCAGAGATAGATCTCTTTGCCACACACGAAAGTGCCAAATGCCCAAGCTTCACCAGCAGATATCCACACCCTTGTTTTATAACATCTCTAAAAACCCTATAAAATTCCAATGGGATACCATCAGGTCCCGTGGCTTTTCCTAATGCTAAAGATGTTAATGCGTTTTCGATTTCCTCCCAAGAAATTACTGCTTCTTGAGATAACCTTTGCTCGTAAGACACAAGTGGGAAAGCGTTAGCTCTGGCAAAATTCATACATTCTTGTGATGAATAACAGTTATCAATGTATTTATATAGTTTTTGATAAAATTGTCAAAGTTTCAAGGATCACCTCAGGATTATTATGTATATGTCCCATTTCGTCTTTAATGGCATCTATTGTATTATATACTTCTTTTTGTCTAGTTCTTTTAGCCAGAATTTCCCCTGCATTCTCCGACATCTCGTACAGTTGAGATCTATGGGTCGCTATCACTCCCGCCAATTTTGAGGCAAAAGATTCATATAGAGCAGCTTTATAAATTGCTAGATTCGTTTCAATGTCTGCCGTTGATTGTTTTTGAATAATAGTAATTGATAATTTTTTTTCCCATAATAGTACATTTTTAAAACCTTGATCTACCCTTTCTCGTATTATTTTTTGTTTTTTAATGACATAGGATAGTGACTCCCCTCTGATCCCCGCTTTAAAAGCGTCCCATACATTTTGAACCGAGGCCGTTCCTCTATTTATATCAAAACATTATTTTATCCATTTTGTTATCATATTTAAGTACTCGGGGTCTGCTAACAGTTTTCTGTCAAAAGTCCAGGATCTAACCTGAGGAGTCGATAAATTGAATCTAATTTCAATTACTATTGGATTATGATCCGAGATTATTCGCGGGTAGAGATCAAATTTAGTATCACATAATAATATTTTTTTTATAAAAAAATAGTCAAGGCGTACAGATTTTTTATGGGGAAAAGAAAAGTATGTGAATCCGGATATTGGAGAATTTTTTTCATGAGCAACATCAAACAAACCGTGATCCATTATCAAAGTATGTAGGGATTTGAAGGATTATTTTTTTTTTATCCCTTGATAATGTAAGATGTTACGTACATTTGTCTTAATATCTATATGGAGATTGAGATCCCCACAGAATATTAATGATGGAGACCAATTAGCTAATTCTAAATTTAGTAGATTCAATATATTTGGATCCTCTAAATTTGGGGCATATACTGAACAAATAGTCCATATTTTGCTATCAATTTTTAACTCTACTATTGCCCATCTACCATGTTGATCAGCCTTGTTACGAATTGGGATCCCCAAACCTTTTCTGATTAGATTTGCCACTCCTTTCGTCGTTGTGCCTTGTGAAGTGCAAACTAACAATTTCATCCCCAACTCCTCATACATTTTTCTATCATTCCATGTAATATGTGACTCTTGTATACATAAAATATCCAGTTTCATAGTCTGTATAATCTGTGCGGCGACTCCCCTCTTTTTTCTATTATTAATCCCACAAATGTTCCAAGAACAAATTCGTAATTTTTCCATTTAATAGATATCTTTTTTCCCTTCCATCTAACAAGTATAACCTATATATAAAAGTAATGAGACCATTAATTGCACTGTTCATCTCGAATCTCTCTGTGTGTCTCAAACCTTTCAAAAATGTTGAGCAACAAGCAAATACAACAAATAAAGAAACGAAAATTCCAATATACACAACCTTAAGTAGTTTCTGCTTTTGTTTGCAACCCTTTTTTTCCCCCCTTCCCACCCATCTTCCCCACCCAGAGCTCAACCAGAGCCCCACCACCCATTCTCCCTCCCCCAAGCTATCCGGGCAAAGGGACTGATTAGTCCCTCTCATGATGATGTGATAGGCGCTAAGAGGCTCTCATCCCATGGCTCCACATCATATTTGTTACTACCCAAAGATCATAACGAGAAAAAAAAAGAATAACATTACCCCAGCATCTAAGACATTTGTGCTGTCAACATAAGATATCCACTTTTATGCTAATCATTGTAGAAAGATTCAGCAAGAAAAAAAAAAAAAACAACCAAGTTTGATGCTGATAAGGAGATAAGAAGAGAGGGCTCAGATACAGATACCAGATAAAACTAATAAGTCACAATTTTCTCAATTAACAAGGTATAGTATAGTACCTGTATATACACTGAGCTATATACCCTGAGTTATTTGGTGTAAGTTAAATCCTTATCTTAGAGACCCCCTCTTTTTCCTTTTCCAACTAACATATCAAAAGAGATGATTTTTCCCCCCTCTCTCTTTTTTTTAATTTTTTTTATTGCCTCTTTTTTTTATTTTTTCCCCCCTACTTCTTGTTTTTTTTTTTTCTTTAACTCACAGCGAGGTTAGTAACTCTTTAGCCGCCCCCTCTGAAATTAGAAAATAAGTTCGCTCTTTGTGAATTATTTTAAGTTTTGCAGGATTCAACAAAAAGGCCTGTGCTCCTTTCGCCTGAAATTGAGGTATAAGCTGGCGTAGTTGCCAGCGACGTTGAACTGTAGCGTGACAAAAGTCAGGACGCACAAAAAATTCAACATCTTTGCCTTTGCGCTTTCTATTTGGCCTGGCCAGATCGTAGAGGGCCTCCCTAGCTAGGAAGGTATTCAATGAAATCAGGATAGCTCTAGGTTTTGCAGCCGCGTCTTGCCGATTTTTTTTTAAAAGGGAATCTATGGGCCCTCTGGATTTCCGTCTCCCATCTCCATTGTTTTAAGTCAGGAAAAGCATCTGTAAAGAGCTCTATCATATATTGTCTAGGGTTAGACCCTTCATTTCCTTCAGGAACACCAAGGACTCGGAGGTTGTTCCGGCGTGATCTATTTTCCAACTCAACCATCTTCCAGTTGATATCTTCCTTTATCCCTTCCATTGCCTTTATTTGTGAATTTTGCTGAGCCATTGAATCTTCTAATTGAGATATCCTAGTTTCTGTCTCAGCAACTCTCGCAACTGTATCATTAGATACCTTCATTACTTTCCTCAGATTATTTTGCAGTTTCCTTACTGCCCCTTGAGTACGTAGGTTCTCTGCTTTTGTCTCCTCCCTATGATGTAGCATGACCTGATACAAAATTTCCAATGTTATTTCTGGTGTTTCTGATGTTTCAAGACCTTCTTTATTTATACTAGATGGGTTAAAGGTAGAGGGTAAAGTAGCTCCATTGGCTCCATTATCATCCTGTCTTAGTTTGTTAGGAGATTCTTCTAGATCTGAGCCTTCAGATTCATTTAAGTCATTCTGCTCCGGATCAGAGAAAGATTTTTCAAAATCTTGCAGCGATTGACCCCTTTTTTCCACTACCTGTTCTTCCGTACCATCCGAGTCTTGAGACAGATCGGTCATGGGATAAAAATTTCCAGCAGAATCTATAGATTCCAAATCCTCCCCTAGGTTAGGAGGTCCTGAGCCCATTTGCTCTAGTGCCGCCTCCAATTGCACCGATTCATCATTTATCAAAGTATTTATATTGTTATTAGCTGAATCCATGACAGGTGCTTTATCTCTAATTACATTCGTGATGTTAGGGCCTTTTGAAGAATTAGCTGCACTGCCGATTTTTTTTGTAAACATCCCTGGTATTTTTGGAGTTGCACCCTGCCTACAACTCCCAGAATTCACCATATTTGAGTCTTGTTCATTTATTACTATTGGTACTTCTGAAGGGACCTCGTTGCAAAGAGTGCCTGTTTCAGTCGTATTTTGAGATATATTCCCGCACGAGGCTCCAACAGAGACTGTGCCAGTTGTACTCACTGTGCCAGCTGCTGAAGATACTGTTGGTGCTGTTCCCCCCGTAGGCTGGATAATCTCCTGTGTTGCCGCTGTAGCTGCCCTTGTTTTTGGCTTCTGCTGCCTTTGTGCGCCAATATTGGGATTTTTTGGTGCCATTGCTTGTTCTTGTTAAATGGAATGGTGATCTTTCTGCTGTGTTTGTAGCCGCTGCAGAAGCTGGCGTTCTCCGATCTCTGGCGTTTCTTGACGTATACTTTGACCAGGTGAGGTAGAAGGGGAGGGGTGAATCCGCCGCTGCCACGCCGAGCGAAGGAAACACAAGTAGCTTTTCCACGGATCTAGCCTCATGCCAGAGCCGGCAGCTGACTGAAAACTACCTGCAAGGCGTGAGTCTTTGATTTATTTTGTCGCCTCGCCTCGTCTCGTCTCAAAGTACAAGAAGCAAGGTCTCTATTCACGCATTCACTGCTATAATCGTGGTGCTTTTGCGGAGCCGGTCGGGAGCCTCCTGCTGCGCTGCTCACTCGGACACAATCGCGTCCGCCATCTTGCCCGTGATATCCACACCCATTGTCCAAAGGCAATGCGATATGGATGAGTTGGTCTGGGAAATTTGCGTATGCTTTGCGGCTCTCCCACTCATTCCACTGGTCATGCGCAAACTGCAGCAACACTCCCTTACTCTCATCCGAGTTGCTCCAACATGGGCCAGACAACCTTGGTACACCACATTACTGGAACTATCTGTAATCCCGCACAAAAAACTACACTTCTCCCCACGCCTCTTAACCCAGAACTGTGGAGAGATCAGACACCCGGACCAGCACAGCTCAACCTAGCGATCTGGCTCCTGAGGTCTTAGAGTTTGGCTACCTTAATCTTCCCCCTGACTATATGAATGTTATCAGAGAAGCTAGACGCCCCACCACTAGAGCTTGCTATGAAGCCAAGTGGAAAAGAGTTGTGATATACTGTAACAACAACACCATCAATCCTTTAGATGTGCCTATGCAACACATCATAGGTTATCTTCTACATCTCCAAAGGTGTAATCTAGCATACATATCTATTAGGTTACACCTCGCTGCCATAGCAGCCTACTTACAAAATAGACAACATTTGTCACTATTCAGAGTACCTGCCATCAAAGCGTTTATGGAAGGCCTCAAAAGAATAATTCCTCCCAGGGTACCACCCTCACCTGTGTGTACTTTAAACATTGTTCTCACAAGACCAATGGGCCCTCCATTCGAACCTCTGCACAAATGTGAGTAAAAGTTACTTACATGGAAAGTCGCTTTCCTAATTGGCCATTACTTTCCTTAGAAGATTCAGTGAGCTACAGGCACTCACTATTCAAGGACCATTTTTACAACTCCCTCATAACGAAGTGGTTCTCAGAACAAATCCAAAATTCCTCCCTAAGTTTATTTCTCCCTTTTATCTCAATCAATCTGTGGAGTTGCCAATATTTTTTTCGCAACCACAAAAAGTTGTATAAGGAGCTCTTCATACTCTAGACGTAAAAAGAGCACTCCTTTATTACATTGACAAAACAAAACCTTTTCGCAAAAAAAAAAAAACGTTTTGTATCCTCACCACCACACAAAGGCAACCTCATATCAAAGTCTGGAATTGCAAGGTGGATTGTCAAGTGTGTACAAATTTGCTATCACAAAGCAACACATACATTATCTATTCCCCCTAAAGCCCACTCTACCCGAAAGATAGGGGCTTCAATGGCATTTTTAGGGAACATTCCCTGTGGAGACATCTGCACAGCAGCTACATTGTCTACACTGCACACATTGAAGAATCATAATCTTCATTCTCAGGGGTCTCACTACACATCATCATGTAACCAGAACATCCCCCTTGAGTCGTGTCTTTGCCCGATCCCGTAAGTCAATCAATGACAGCACCTATAGGTCAATCAGTAATGGCAGAACATGTTTGCGTGCTTCAAAGGGAAGGTTTATGGAATAGGAAAACACAGGGAGAGAATAGCGAAGGCCAAAAGATAAGATACAGCACAAGAAGAATACTAAAGGCTAACAGATAGTTGATACAGGGATTAGGTGGTCCAGAAAATAATTAGTTTAGTCCAGCTGGTGTCTGAGATGAGTTTCAGGACAAGGACAGAGGGGGTTTTCAACTCATTGCAGTCCAAAAGGGTCGAGACACTTTGTGAATCATGCAGCCTGTGTAAAGGCAACACAAAATGGAGTCTGAATGTAAAATGGAGTCAAAATTAAAGAACCTCAACATTCACAAAGCACAAGTGTGTAGATGTACAAGCAAAACCACAAGCTAGTGTGGGCCAGGCTGTACTCAAAACACTACTGCAACAGATACTGATGGTCGCCGCTAAGGAGGGGTACTGCTATACAATCTATACACAGTGTGTGATCTGCAGCTCATATGCCTCAAACAGAAAATGCTACTTACCAGTATGCATCTGTTCTTGGCATGTAGAGCTGCTGATCCACACACGCCCACCCACCTCCCCTGCTACCTTTATCTGTTCCAGTACTATCTTATTTAGATATAGCATACATGGGCATCTTTTCTGTTTCTCACAAAACTCCATAATTTCCCTGCTGGCGAAAAAAACAATCTGAAGATGGAGCCAATGCCCATGCGCACTATGGTCCAAAGGAGGAGTTTCCTATCGCGTGACTTCCAAAGACTTTTCCAAGACAACAACAAAGTGCAAACATCTGAACCCAACAAGAGATGGCGATCTATGCACAGTGTGTGGATCTGCAGCTCTACATGCCAAGAACATACTGGTAAGTAGCATTTTCCCTCCATCTGGATCACCCCAACATCTCTGCAGCCCCAAATCCCCATACTATATGTTACAGTTGGCAGACATTTCCAGGTATAAATTTCTAGAATTGGGGTAACCGGTTTTCTGCCAATGCAAGTAGTGAGGGAAAAGGTGGTACCCAACACTCGGAGGAACCAAATTATTCTGCTTCTTACACAGGGGGACCAAGTACAAGCATAATCTAAGTCCCTGGCGGGGTATGGAAAGGATCCCACCCTGTCCACTATTCTACCACCTATGCTTAAAAATCGAGGGGCATATTACCGAGGTGTGCATTGCACAACCCACATCTCCGTATCGCCAGCTATTGCCGGATTTCATCGCCTAATTAGCGCGCAATTATCAATGCGCATCTGGCAGGCGATTAGAAATCAGGCGATAGTCGGCGATATGGCACATTAGCACATGAAAACAAACTTTGTTTTCATGCACTAATGTGGACTTTGATAATATGGGGGGGGGGGGGGGGGTGGATTCAGCTTTAATATCCACACCCCCATGTTAACAATGCCTAACGCCTGGTCGGAGCAGGCGTTGGGAGACCTGTGATAAATTAGTTTATCGCAAGTTTTGGTCTCCCAACGCCGGCCTTGGTAATAGGGTGTTCCCACCTCCAATCACATTTTACATGTGGTTGGATGTGAGAACGCCCACTTTGCATGTCCTTAGCGATGTTTATCGCTGACATGCAAAGTGGGCTCGGCCCAGGCTTTAAAGTGCCCTTGGTAATAGGGCTCTAGCTGTATCGCCGCTTTCTCGGCACAATTCGCCGAGAAAGCGGCGATACTAGCCCTTGGTAATAAGCCCCAGAGTTTTTGTATTTCTGGGGCTACACACTGTTGTAAATGTTTTTTTTTTGTAAAGTTGGTCTCCAATTCCAAGCCCTTTATAAGTGGCACACAACCATAAGATCTTGAGGCATTTGCTGTTCTAACTAGTAGAACTGCGTCCCCGTGTAATAATGTAGGCACAGCCTTCTCCCGACATGTGGTACATCAGCCAAGCCTTCTCCCCAACATGTGGTACATGATCCCCAGCAGGGTAGGGTACATTCTCTAGCATCCCCAAATCTTATCGCCGAAAGGTCCTGATGTAAAAGTCTTTAAAGAAAAAAAAGACCAAACCTGCATCAAGACACATGGTCTCTAGTATAGCCCACAACTTGAACCTGTTAAAGCAATCAAAAGTGCTCGATAGGTCCATAAATGTGAGGTGGGTAATAATTATTCATCACCCTCTAAGCTAATATACGTACAGATACATGACAACGATAGCTGACTGGGTGACGAACAATTGCATGCAGCCGAACACAGACAAGATGGAAGTGCTGACCTTTGGCAACCGCAGCAACACATGGATGACTCCTGTTGGTCATCAGACCTAGAACCCACACCCACTCTCCTCGACAGAAACCTCGAAATCATCATTGACAATAAGTTTACCATGAAATCACAGATCACTGCCGTCTCCTCAGTCAGTTTCCTCTGCGCATAGTACGCAAGATCTACAAGTGGCTGCTCCTACACACGAGACACATGCCCTTATCATCAGCCGACTGGACTTTTGGAACGCCCTATATGTAGTAATCTCCTCACACCTCCTACAGAGACTTCAGACCATACAGAATGCCACAGCTGGACACATCCTTGACCTTCCCTGACGAACCCACATTACACCCCAACTCCAGCAACTCCACTGGCTCCCTGTACAGAAGAGATGCTAATTCAAGCTGCTGACCCATGCACACAAGGCTCTACACAACCAAGGACCAGAGTATATTAATGACCGCCTGAACTTCCGCCAACTGTCGAGAAGACCACGGTCTGCCTCCCTTTCTGCTGCCCATACTTTTGCATCTACCGAAGCAGAAGTGGAGGACGCTCCATCTCCCACATTGCAGCAGACCTGGAACAGCCTCTCCAAGCACCAACAAAGCATCACCTCACTTCGGGAATTCCAAATGGCCCTCATGACCTGGCTGTTCATATAAGCCTCCAGGACCTGCAAGCGCCTGGGTAGCCTATCTGGTGATTAGCCAAGATATATAAATCCTGATTGATTGATCCAAAGATGCTAGAACATAACTAGAAACATGAACAATAATATGTTATGTGCACATAGATTGAATGGGTTTGCTTAATTTGAGCCGCACATCACAAAGTTATGCCAGTTATAATAAGAGTATCAATTGATAACAGGAAGCAACTATGGCTAGGGTGCTCATAAGGTATATGACACCTACCCACCAAAGTGTCATTCAGTCCCAGGATTCAAATGAACCCAGGTCATATTTATAAACACAAAACACCTGAGCACACCAATATCATTATTTCCAAAATCAGTAATATAGGTATTTTCCCAAACAGTCAGTGACGTCTCAGCGCCCTATGTATTCTAGATCAAGAGAGTTTCAAAAAGGAAAAGCAAGTAGTCCAAACAGATCTTCTTGCATAAGAGAAAGGAGTACGAGTGGGCGCCACGCTTAGTGCTCTTAGGAGGTGAAAAGTGCACTTTTGGATTTATCAAGATTCAAATGGGCCCTAATATTCTATAAAGGATGGACTTGAATCCGGTGAAAAGCGCACTTTTGGATTTATCAAGATTCAAATGGACCCTAATCTATACTACTATTATAAAGAGAGAACGCAAACCTTTGAGCCAGGTAAACTACAAAAGTAATGCACCAATCACTACACCCAATACACCATTTGAAAGGGGAGATGTGGCAGAAGGACATAGGCTATAGATATGTACACCATATACATTAAAAAAGCAAAAACGCCAAAAGTGGTAAAGTAGTCCCTTTGGGGCGTGGGCATGGCCGTGGGCATCTCAAACAACAAATGTGGGCGTTTACAGGGCCGTGCCAAGTGCAAATAACAAACATAAGCCAAGCGACTTCACAACACACTTACATATGCACACATAGAGCGGAAATGCGCTTTCACTGAATTTAGAACGCACAATATGCAGACATAGAGCGGAAATGTGCCTTCAATGAATTTCTAACAAACATTTGCAAATCCCAACACATACAGCGGAAATGCGCTTTCAATTAATTTTAATTCACGCATACAGCGCGGTAACACCATTATACAAAAACAGCAGAGGTGCACGCTAAAAGAAATATACACACCTTTGTTGCAGTTATCCAGACAACATTGACGCCTTCGCATTAAAAACCGGGCGGGCCTTCCATCGACGAGGAGTGTCAAATGACGCCACACAGGGGGCAGGATTAATCGCATACTACACCAATCACAACGCACTAAAGGAAACACACACACACGATTTCGGCTTACCAAAAAAAAAAGTCTATAACCATTGGCCATTGACCAACGACGTCACAGGGGGGTAAACACGAAAAAAAAAAAAGCCGACATTTCTTAACGGAGAAACGCAATCGACTGCGCATTCACGAGACTTACCTCACATCTTGCGGACAAGATAAAACGCTTACAATAAGACATACGAATAACGAAAATAACACAACTGCCCATATTCCCTCGAGCACTGCGAGGACTTCACCACACAATTGACAAAACGAAAGGGTAACTCCTTTGAAGGGATACAAAAACAATCACACGGAAAGAGCCTTCGAAAGAAAAAAAAACATTAAACAGGTGACACAACACTTTCCTCACATCTTGCGGACAACATAAAACGCGGAAAACAATACATACGAATTAAAAAAATAACACAAGTGGGCCAAATTAGTTGAACAGGGCCAGGACTTGCACAGACAACTCTTCTGCGGGGCGGGCGGGGTCCCTGAAGCAGCTTTTTGCTCCCGGACAACGTCGGGACGGGATGCTAGTATTCTATAAAGGATGGACTTGGATCCTAGGATTGGATGTTAAACTTGAAAGAGGACAAGTTTTTACATATTGGGGCCACAACTATCATATTGATGAGTGAAAATAGGAGCGCAAATTTGCAACAATAATCTGCATATATTTTGTCAAATATCCGGGACGCTTTCCATCCGTTTAAGAGAAATGCATCTAAGAGAATACTCATAATCACAGACGTTTGGAGAAATTAGTAATGAGCCTTGAGAAAGCCCTGTGGGCGAAACGCGCATCGGCTGCTGTTTTCTTCTTGTGAACTGTGGAAATTAAAAACAGACCTCAACCCAAGAAGATCTGTTTGGAGTACTTGCTTTTCCTTTTTGAAACTCTCTGGATCTAGAATACATAGGGCGCTGAGACGTCGCTGACTGTTTGGGAAAATACCTATATTACTGAATTTGGAAATAATGATATTGGTGTGCTCAGGTGTTTTGTGTGTATAAATATGTTATGTGTATGAACAGGCACAGTGAAATAGCCTCTGGCATGTTTCAAGTTGGGACTGAAAGTTATTCCCAGTCCAGGATAACAGTATAGGTGTAAATAAACTAAAATATCTCAGCTTGACTGCATGCTGCAGAGTGCAAGGAGAGAAGGTGGACAGAGGGGAAGAACCGTCAGTGACAGGTGTCTTCCATCTTGGACAAGATAGCGTTTGTATTTAATGTGAAGCCTAGTTAACACATGGATAAACACACACTTCTACATGTCACATTATTTTTCTTCTAAACAGCAGTATGTAGCTACCGCCCAGTGAAAGCTTGTACTTATGGGCTTCAGAACTGCACCCTTCTTGTTTTCTGGCCAGTTTGTATTATACCAACAGTGAATAATTATCTTTCATTATCTTCATAAAAAAGAAAATGCCCACGTTTGGATTCAGTAGCAGTCTGAGGCAGTCAGTGACATTGTCTGAAGACTGGCACAGACGCATAAAGGTGCATGCACCATATATCATAGAGGTTGTCCAGGGCTGATGAAGCCTTGGCACTGACTGACATGTGGCGCTTGGCACTCCTCAGTACCAGTCACCATCTGTGACATGCTGTAGCGTACCCTGCAATTGTAGTCTTAAGTCCTGCAGTGCCCGGTGCTGCACGTAATTGGCCTTTCTCCTTGCCCAAACCAACTTGTCTTAGAGTTGTGAAACGAGGGTGTGAAAAGGCAGAATTTGAAACCTGGTGCCTGCGACTTAGCAAGTTCGGCGTTCCATGCTCCAGTGTTGCTTGAAGTGGGAAGGAGCTGTGTGGGAGCCCGAGGATAAATGAAGCAGCAGAAGCTTAAACAGCAGCCATGCAGGCTGCAAGGATAATTACAAAAGAGAGCTTTTAAATATTTGCGTGTGGATAAAATAGTGTTTTTATGGGATAGAAGGTGTAAATGAGTGTGAAAAGTGAAAGAAGTGGAAATGAATGAGTGAGAATAAATCAATGAGCGATTGAGTGAATGAGAATAAAAAATTGAGTGTTTTCAGATTTACCTTACTTGTCAGTGCCTTCACCACAAGACTTTCATCCGTAGAGTGTTTTGTCGACAAATCAGGGTTATCAAACACCGATCTGTGTAGCCTGACCACAAGTCCACTGAATAGAGAAGCCAAACATGTTTTTGATAAAGTTGCCATGACTGCCTCATTAAATAGGAATAGAGGACCTCACGAAAACAGCCCTGATTGGAGTATTTCAGTCAGTTAATTTGCTCTTCAAAGGGTGCGGAACAAATGTAATGGACGTCAGCGTGTAGGGTTGGGTCCTATATTTGGCCTTCTCTGGTACTTCCAAGGTGACATAGCCACACACATATTATATGTCAGCACACAGGAGTCGTTGCTGGGAACATTTCCATATCCGTTCTGATAGCTGGTATAATTGAATAATTTAAAGGTAGTAATTTCTGGCTGGTAATAAAAGGGATGTTATAACGAAGTACTTTTTGTATCCCAAGTATGTATGACGCTTGCCTGAAAAGCGTAATGTAAAATTTGTATTTCTTTAGTTCTGTTGAGATATGTTGCATGTGTTAGCACTGGAAATATTGGGTGCAGGCACAACGCCAACGGGTAATTGCCATTGATCTCAAGTGGTGAAATTCTTTTCAAGTACTCCCACCGATGCCCCAATGTTGGCTGGGACAAGGTTCCCAATGCTCATCTTCGCCGATGACACCCTACTCCTTTCTAGAACACGTTGTGGATTACAGCGGGCGTTGGACCGCTTTGAGGAGTTTTGTGCCATAAATGACATTAAGGTGAACGTGGGCAAAACGAAGTTTATGGTCCTTACGAAAAACCACCCTGTCCGGAGCTCTGTAAGCATGAGTGGAGTCAACCTAGAGCAAGTTGAGACTATGACATACTTGGGGGTCACTCTAGATAGCTGTCTGCGATGGAAAGACCAAGTCGGTGCACAACATCTCAAGCTCGCCCGGCTTACTGGTTGTCTAATAAAGGAGCAAAGGAGATCCATCACTAAGCGGGTTACCCAAGCTCTCAAGATCTATGACGCCAAGATTAGCACTGCAATCTTATATGGCGCAGATCTCTGGGGTCACATGGACCTCTTAAATCTGTTTAAAACCCAATGCAAGTTTCTACGGAACTTAGTAGGACTACCTCAGTCGTCTCCATCCATCCCTCTTTGTTTGGATCTGGGATGCCCTCCGATTAATGAGATGGCCAGATTCAGATTGGTGGCCTTTTGGAGGCGATTATGGACCTCCCCTGACCTGACTTTATTTGCGAAAGAATTAGCTGAAGTCAGGTCAATTGGAGGTTCTGGGAAAATTCCTTGGCTCCAAGCGGTAACAACCATCTTGGTAGATATGGGGTTAGAACAGCTATGGACAGCCCCATCAACCAACGCCTTTCCCTCCAAACAAGAATTTAAAGCATTGTATTGGGCCTCGCTCCGCCATACTCGAGTTACAGTCTCCAGCTTTACCAGTCTCACGGGTAGGTTCCTGACCTTCAAGTTGGATCCGTCCCGTGAACCTTACTGGGATGTAATCACCAAATCGCTGGACAAGAAACTCTACCACCAGTTTCGGGTAGGAGCCCTGCCATTGAACACCTTTATAAACAAATGGTCCATTGGTGCCTCGGATCTCTGTAGAGGTTGCCTAGGTCAGAAGGAATCAGAAGGCCACTTTTTATTTGCCTGCCCCAGCTACTCAGCGCCGCGCACCAAGTGGCTAAAAACGCTGTTTCAGCGTCTTCCTTTTAGAAAATCTGCAGAGGCCATCTGGGCGCTAAAAACTAACACCTCTGAGGTGTTCGTAGTGAGTCTAGCTAAGTATCTAGGGTGGGCTTGGATCATTAGGTCGAAACAACTGACAAATCCCTGATAGTGCCCTCTGATGCTCCACTATAAGGCTGTATGTTTTTCTGCTGTAAATACACAACTGCACCCTTTGCACCTTATATTTGGAACGGTTTCATACCAAATGTTCTTGATTAGAATGTAATTGCTAACTTTTATGTTCTTATCAGGTTTTTTAAATTTATCTTTAATAAATTTCGTTATAGTTTAGTATTGTATAGTTTACCTTAGTTTAGTTTATCTGATTCTGGTTTTAGTTTAGTGTTGTACTGTCTTGTTTATATAATTGAATCTAGCCGTTGTTGTAGCGACATTGGAATTAATAACAATTATAACTGTATAACGATTAGATTAACTAAAACTAAGAAACTTATTTATTTATTAATGTGTGTTACAATGTGTCTTTTATGATTTTTTTTAAATCGAAATAAAGACTTGAAACCTGAAACCTGAGCCATTGATCTGCGCTACTTTTGTTACAACTTTATCATCAATGCCTCATATCAGTGTTCTGTTCCAGATCACAAAATGCTTTCTCATTTTTCTATGCTTAAAGTGCTTTTTTCTACAGATTTCTGCATTCTTATTCGTCACACAACGTGGGTGTGCACTCAGCGGTAACATAGTCATCATTAGGCAGGCCCCTAGGCCCAGCAACCCAACCACATACCTGTGACTGGTCCTCCGACCAGTCAAGGCCCTTTCCTATCCAGCCCCTGTGTCCGAGACTCCTACCTCACTCCCTCCTCTCCTCCATTGTCGTTTTCTTCAATTCCTTTTCTCCTCTCTCACTTGCTCTTTTGGCTTCTGTCAAGCTTTTTTCTCTCAGGTCTGTGAGTGTTTTCATTTCATGCCTCTTACACTCTGCCCCCTCTCAGCCTCTTTTCACTCTTGTGTTGTACCTGCTTTTGTGCCTGATTCTTTTCACCCCTCTCAGCCTCTTTTTACGCTTGCCTCTGCTCTCGTATCCATTTTTGTCACTTAATTTCACTCTTCTGAGCCTTTGGTTTTTCACCAGTTCTGTGCCTGTTGCTTTCTCTCTCCTTTGTGCCTTGTGACTGCTTTTTCACCCCGTTCTGGCCTTCTCTGTCACACTCCCCGTATTCCCCCAGCCCCCTCCCAGACATTTTCCCATCTCCCCCTTCTGTGGTGTCGCCATCCCGACTATTTTTCTCGTGCCTTGCAGCAATACCCACCGCCCTCAATTAATAGTGGCTGCTGCGCGATTATGCAAACCTGTCTGAGCCCATCCATGCCTGGCCTGCACCCAACTCCAGAAACAGTGTTCCAATTATCACCCCCCCCCCCCCCCCCCCCCCCCCCCCACTCAAAGATAGTGTTATGATAAATAAACCAAGTAGACCTGGTAATATTTCCAAGTGGATTTATTCTTCAAAGGAAGACCTGAACATCTTCATGCCAGACACAGCTGGACCAACTGCTCACTGATGCCACAGGCATGACATCATCTTAGAACCATCTAAGGATGCACCTTTCGAATGAGGTAAACATGTAAGTAATGATAAAGTGATGAACCACATAACATATAAATATAACACATCTCCCCCTTTATCAACACAACAAATATAAAAATAACATGCATTAATCAAAGCTTAAAACATAACAAATAAACAAAAGAAAAATCAAGAAACATAATCATTCAAATAAACAGGTAACCTTCTCTCACTGGCATCCCTCAAAATGTGTGAAGCATCAGACCCATCTCCCTGCCGTGCAGGCATGGCATCAGTATTAGATGCAATTGCCTCATCACAAAGCAAAGACTCTCCACCTTGTTTATTCGAGAATTTCCCATCCTTCATCAGCATCCATGGTGAACACTGTTCATTATCATACCTACCCTCCATTTTTCTCCATTTTTCTTTTTTTACTACACCACCCTCCTCAAATTCCACACTTGCCCATTGGTCAATCTAACCCAATTACCTCCAACAGCTTTCACTTTAAACGGTCCTCTGAACTTGTTTACAAAATTGCAATAACCACCAAGTTTTACTTTCTCCCAATCTCCAACTTGATAAAAACACATCTCAATCACAGAATGTTTGTCACACGGTGAATCACCCTTTACAGATTGCTTACGCATCCTTGAGGGAAGCAGTTTTGTGCCTGCCTCATACTCACCATCCCAAAACTCACCACCGTAGGGCACTAACCACCCTAAATACATCGCACAGGGGCACTTACTTCCCTAAAACAAACTGCACGGGATGCTCATCATCCCAAAAACTGGCCAGCATAGGGCACTCACCACCCTAAACAAACTGCACGGGGGACTCACCACCCCAAAAACTCACCAGCATAGGGCACTCACCACCCTAAAACAAACTGTACGTGGTACTCACCACCGTAGGGTACTAACTACCCTAAAAACATCGCACTGGGGCACTTACTTCCCTAAAACAAACTGCATGGGATACTCACCACCCCAAAAACTGACCAGCATAGGGCCCTCACCACTCTAAAACAAACTGCACGGGGTACTCACCACCCCAAAAACTCACCAGCATAGGGCACTCACCACCCTAAAACAAACTGCACGGGGTACTCACCACCCCAAAACTCACCACAGTAGGGTACTAGCCAGCCTAAATACACCGCACTGGGGCACTAACTACCCTAAAACAAACTGCACGGGATACTCACCACCCCAAAAACTCACCAGCATAGGGCACTCACCACCCTAAAACAAGCTGCACAGGGTACTCGCCACCCCAAAACTCACCACCGTAGGGCACTAACCACCCTAAATACACTGCACTGGGGTACTCGCCACCCTAAACAAACTGCACGGGGTACTCACTACCCCAAAACTCACCACCATAGGGCACTAACCTCCCTAAATACACCGCACTGGGGCACTTGCTACCCCACAAACTTATCACCATTCCCAAAACTAAGCATAAACTGCACTGGGGCACTCATCAGCCCACAAACATTTCCCTTTTCTTAATAGCTCCCTCAAAAATTCTGTTTTTTGTGAAAGGATCAGCACAAATTTCGAGTAATATTCAACTAAACCCATGAAGTATCTCAATGAGACCCTATCAAGTGGCACCCTTGCATTTGCAATAGTGCTGACTAGGTTTTCCTTTGGTCTTATGCCTTCTTTAGTGACTAAATGTCCCAAATACTCCACCTCATGTGTTTTGAACTTGCATTTTTCCCTTTTTAACGTCAATCCAGCCTTTGCAATTCTTTCTAATACCACCTTGTCATCCAATAGCTGTTGGATTATTTCTTTTACCTTAGCTCTTGCTGAAATGGGAACTCTTCTGGCTATGTGCTTTACAGGGATCGTATTTTCTTTTAATTTGATCACATGCTGATAAGTTCTGAACTTTCCTAGTATTGGTTCAAATACACCACTAAACCTATCCAACACATCATCCAGATTGTCAGCATAACTTGCATTCACACTCATGACTGGACATTCCGCTGTGGGGTCTACTTTAATTCACAAGTCAAATTGGTGCAGCCACCCTAAAATTGGTGGTCCTTCTTGTGCCACATAAACTTTCCCACGAGTTTCTCTTCCTTCAAACCTTATTTTTGCTTCCATGCACCCTACCACGTTAATATCATTCCCTTGATATGATTTAAGTTTCTCATCAGACCTAGATAATGTCCCCACTTCTAAAACAAATCACACTGTGGATACTTGTACGTGTTAGTAAGACCTCCCTGACCAAAATAATATGTTTGGCAGACATGTATTTGATTGCATTGTTTTAAACGGTAACAGGACTTAACTGCAGCATTTAGATAAGTTTAGACATATTTAAACATCGCCAATTTAGTAAAATAACTGGTGAAAAATTCTGAGGGGGCCCTTATGATTTTTTTTTTCTTCCACTGGTGACGGTGGAAGGGGAGGCTGCTTTAAAAAGTTTGAAGACCACGGCACTATAGTATTACTAAAGCACAACTTCCAACACTGGATGATCCCCAACCTCTCCATCCACACCATTCCATTAAGAGGCAGTGCAATAATGTCTGCTCCAGTTTTGACTTTACAACATGCCACATTAGGACGATGATGAGGAGGCAGACAATTCATTATACTGATTCTGGATTGTACCTAGAACTACAAAATGCAAGTGGGTTTGACACATTTTCTGAGACAAAAGTAGCATTGTTAAACGGTCCACCCACAAAGGAAAGTGCCTTCTTTGTGGTTGTTGTCCACAGGAGAGCACAAGTCCTTGGCTTACAACTACCGATGGCAGAAACAAAACCTTTTTTGTTTTTTTTTTAAATTGAGAGTAATTTTGCTGCCTGGGGCATGCCATGTTGGTACCCTTGATGCCTCTCACTGAGGCCCTTGCATACACCTTAATTGTTGCTTGGTCGAAGCCTGGCTTGTCTCCCCCAGTGCGACCCCATTATGATGATCCAGTCTTTTTCACAGCTGACTCTGCTATGCTTGGTGGTACATGCTTCCCCGAGATAAGCCATCTTGAACGCATTCCTTTCTGCATCACCAGATAGGGATTCGAAGCACATAGACTCTTTCTCAAGAGTGTTTTCCTCTGCAAGTTTAGAACTGAAGTCCCTGAATGTGGTCTGCCTCTTAGGCCATTACGCTCACGCCCTTTGGAACCTGGCCAGCAAGATCTTGCCACTGCCCTTGATGAATTAATGATAGCCTTTGCACAAGCAATTCAAGATTGACAGGACACTGCCACATGCATAGTAAGGACCGTACTTGGCATGACTGTCCCAGTGGGTTACGCCGTGGACACCAGTGTTCCAATCAGTTTTCTGGTGACGTTCAGACTTCCTGCAAAATGGAAAAATACAATTTTAAAACATTCTGTAAATATGAAGGAATTTGACATTTCAGACTAAAGACTAAGTTGGTGATCCTCAGATTGATTCGTGGGAGCAGTGTAAGTGCACCAAACGCAATATAGTATGGACTTGCAGTGCCCTCAATTGAATTTAGAAAATCTCCAACCTTCCCATTAAAATTTTACATTTTGATTTTATTTCTTATTTGTTTGTCATTTAAATAAAATACTTCATACTTTGTGTATTTGTTTGATGAATGCTAATTTCTGCATGTTTGTGTGTATTATTTTGCCGTCCAAATCATTGTAAATGCTGAGGCCAGGATCCTTGGCTTCTAGAAATGACTGCGAGGGTCCTCGCGTTCCAGTAATGATTAAGTGGAGGCCAACAGAAGTCAAAATGTTAAGGACCGCTGCACTAGAACATTCAAAGATTGCTGGGTCATGGCCCACTCCTGTGGTTTGTTCTCACTGTCAAGCCAGTTTCATCAGCAGTACAAAAAATCCAGAGGCTAATTTCAGGATTTGACCTAGCAATATCAGTAGTTTTTCCAACCAGTTCATTAACTGGGCCTGACTTTTTCCTTCTCTAGAGGAAATGGTGGTGGGTGAAGTTGAAGACACCACAAAGGGCAATATTCTTCAACCTCCTCCTTACCTGCTGCAGTTGCTTCCAACCTGTTCTGATTTCCACTTGCAGAGCGATACACAGTTGGTATTTTTCCTACCAATTGGGAAATCCATCACTTCAGACCAGTGGGTTCTGCATTCAAAAAGTATATGCCCCACCATTCCTTTCTACCTCGCCATGTATCCCACCCATTCCCAACCAAGGTTCCATCTGACAACAATGCAGAGGATTCCATTCATAGGGGTCATCTTGTACACTGTGGCATTCAGTGGGCTTTCTACACCCACAAGCCCCGGATATGATGCTGTTTTTGGGCTCCGTTCTGAGTCTCGATCACATACATTCTGAGGCTTCTTGGACTTTTGGCCTCGTGCATTGTGGTCCCCTGTGCTCGCTGGCACATGCGAGTCTTCTAGTGGAACTTCCATTTCTAGCGGGAACAATACTGGGGCTGTCTGATTGAATCAACTCAGGTTCTTTTGTAGTGGTACTAGAAAAAATGGTTAGGGGTTCTGCCCACCTCACCCTCCCGTACCTGAGCAGGAGACATCCACGGATGAAAGAAGTAGAAAAAAATGGTACTGAAGGGATCAATCCACTTTTATTTGTCAAACAAGAAACAATTAATTTTCTTGTGAATAGTAAATTAAATCAAAGAAACGTATCCATAAATTCATATATACATATATGGGCGGGCAGCCAGAGAGGCACAACAGAACACATTATATATACACATCACATCACATGTACATTCTATACAAATTTACAACATATATAGTATCAAAAACACTTTTATGTACCCTAAGGAAAAGAATTATATATATATGAAAAAATTATATATATACATACACCAATTTACAAATGTATCTCCTCTTACGATCTAACGGAGTATACAAACAAGGTAGTCCCAACAGACAGGCACCAGGGGGTTAACACATATACCCAACCTATATTTGTATAGGTGCATCAATGAAAAAATCAAAATTTTTATTATATTGAACTAAGGGACTCCGTTCAAAGCCAAAGGTGTCGACGCAGTCGCGGTCGCGTTTCAGCCAGATGATATAGGCTTCATCAGGACATGGGTACTCTAATAACAACAAACACATATATTATTTTATCCTCTTTCTTGCCAAAACGAGGAAACACATTACATTACAGCTGTAAAAGTTCAGGTGGAACAATCTATCTCCCCCACACGTGTGGAAATGCAGTGTCACTAGAGAACTTAATCGGAACAAGAAAGGAACAGATATAACCAGAAAAAGTGTACCAGATAAACCCGGAGATCACTTCAGCATCAGAGATGATATTCAAGAGAAAAATCACAATCAACCAAGGGGAGGGTAGAGCAATAAGAAACCACACCCACACTAAGAAGAGGTGCACCACACAAATAAGTGATAAGGTAAGGCCAGAGAGATACAATAGGTATTTATCTATTATATCCCAGGTAGTACAGAAACATGCGCAGATCAAGAAATCCATCACATCCCTAAGGTAGAAAATAAATACCTCATATGCACGGCCCTGTCCAAATCTGGGGCAAAAGTACTCGGTCAACCCACAGCCAACCCAACCCAGAGGGGTGGGGTGGGTGCCACCGGCTCGGCTCAAGTCGCGAGAAATCTGTACGTGCCAATCACAAGAGCAAGCAGATCAATCATAGGAGCACATCCAAAGGCACACATGTATTCATGCTCTAATGGATAGTAGAGTATCAATATAGGCAAACATACCTTAATCTCTACAGTGTGTCCGCCCAACACAATCTATAGATTCCAACTCGTAAGGTTCACAGGAATGGCTCAATTCACACGCTCTTCCTATCATCAAAGTGAATTCAAGAAGGCAAAGGAACAAAAACAAAAAAGGAAAACCCGTCACGAGGTATTCCAATCTAAGTGTGCTCAATACATCACTCAGTTTAAATCAAACAGCACAGGGTATATGGAGACAGACCCCACAGCGAAAGAAGTAAAATCACACACAGTAACCCTCTAGACAATAGCGTCCCCGTGTGATGTATACGAGTATATATACATACTCAAGCTATATTCAATTCAGCCAGTATTAGTACCGGGGCGGAGGGGAATCCAGGTTAGCTCACGGCACAGACCGAAGTCGCCACTAGCTGGGGGAATTTTTAAGACTACAGGGCGAGGGAAGGGTAATAACCCACCGTAGCTAAGAGGCAGGATAACACGGTCCCGTCCTGGAACCCCCAATCATAAGCAACTACTCAAACACTCGTACCGAGCGAGCACAGTTAAAAAGCTCCGAGCGGGGAGTGGACAAAACGACATATGCGACGAAGGGGGTACCTGCAGTATCCAAAAGTTACACTTGCGCGAGGAACCGGTGTCCGTAAGCAGCGTCTTCCTCCAGGAATGCACCCGCAGTCGAGCGAGCGGCTAAGTAACGCCTAGAGCAAGGGGCGTATCAGCGTAGGGTAGAACGTGAATGCCGTCAATAACACCAAAGAGGGACAAACAATCCCGAGGAAATCCGGAAGTCAGGCAAAGAGAACTAAAAAAGAACTCCACTAGCGAGCAAAGCACACGCAGGAGGTAATAGTCTACATCCGGCCAATCCCATGTCAAAGTGCCGAAAGATATCAGAATAAAAGAGAAAAATAGTCAAACATAATAAATGAAATAAAAAGGAGAGACCAAAACACCAAATATGAACCTCTAGTGACACCCCAAGGTAGAAATTCAACCATAAATACATCTGCATTTCCACTGAAGGGTTCCCATTCTTAATCAAACTCCATGACCATACATCTCGAAAAAAGAACAAGTATACAAGAAAACAAGTAAAGAAGAATGCAGAATCACAAAGCATCATGGATATATAAATGCCACAAACATATAATGAAATATATAATAACATATATGATGACATACAAAAAGTTATTTATATACATATATACACAATATCCATATATGTACACAGATCGAGCAAAATATACATATATCAGACCTATTTCCCTATACAGTCAACACATAGCATCTAGTCATAGGCTCAATACAGATACCCAACAGAGTTTAAGTTCGATCAAAATCAGAAAACAGAGTATTCAAAGGCCATGAATCCGAAGTTAAAGCAAAGGGTCAATGGATTCAGATCAATGCCCAAATTTCATCACGCTCATTAAGTCCCTTTTCAGAAGTATGGTATCTTTCTATCAATCTTGCTTCTGTGCGATTCAACTTGGTCTCTAATTCGGTTTTATTTTTTGCCATAATGGTAACTAGAACTGCCCACGTCAAATCCTCTTCATTGTGGTTAGCTTCCATATAGTGCTGCACTAAGGGTGCGCCAATGTGCAAAAAGCGTTTACTTTTGCGCAAAAATTGAGATCGCGAAGAATTCCTCTCAAGAACTTTTTAAAACTGTGACTAATCTAAGTACTTTGAAATCAGTCACTATTCCCCCTAGTCTGGAGTTATGCGAGACTCTTGCAAAATTCTTCTTGGGAAAGGTAGAGCAAATATTTACCGCCCTGGAACATCAAGTGAGACTCACTCTCAGTGAGAGAACCCACAAGCTCATGCAAAAGAACTCACAGTCCCCGGAATTCGTGGAGTTCAGCCCAGTAAAAGTAGAAGAAACTATAAAGCTATTACTAAAAACTAAATCAGGCTCACCCCACGATCCCTGTCCAGCTGCGGTGGCCCAACTTGCAGCCACTCCTATCTCAGTCATGCTTACTGAAGTTTTTAACATGATGTTTAAAGGAGGAGAATATCCACTGTGCTGGAAGCAGGTCTCCATCGCACCTTTGCTTAAAAAAGCTACCTTAGACATCTCAGATCCCAATAGTTACCGGCCCATAGCTAGACTCCCATTGCCGGCTAAGCTTATTGAGAAGGCCATGAATGCTCAGCTCTGTGACTTCCTCAGATCCTCTCAGGGGCTTGACATGGCGCAACATGGATTTAGGGAGGGCCACAGCACTGAGACTGCCCTCATTAAGTCCACGGAAGAAATTAGGAAGGTGATGGATGCGGGCGGACGGGCGGTCCTGGTGCTTCTCGACCTGTCCGCGGCCTTCGATACGGTCCACCATAGTATTTTGGTGGACCGCCTTGAGGGCTGCGGAATACGGGGAGTTGCGCTGAGCTTGCTGAAATCTTTCCTCTCGGACAGAGTTCAGGTGGTTGCCCTGGGAGATTTTGAATCCACTCCTTTCACACTCCCAGGAGGGGTTCCTCAGGGCTCCTCCCTGAGCCCCACCCTCTTTAATATATATATCTCCTCCCTCGCCCCGGTGATTCGGTCATTTGGCTTTGAACTTACATCTTATGCAGATGATACACAAATTGTGGTATCTCTGCTCCCGGGTCGAGAGGAGGGAACAGCAGCAAGATTTCAGGACTGTATGACCGCAGTAAGCTCATGGATGGCTAGGAATTGCCTTAAATTGAACTCCTCGAAGACAGAGGTTCTTCTCTTTGGCAATGAGACCAACTTATGGACCCCCAACTGGTGGCCTCAAGAAATGGGAGATTCTCCCATACCTGCCACAACAGTAAAAAATCTAGGGATACTCATTGACAATCAACTTACTTTTAAGGCACAAGTCAATGCCCTTTCATCCTCGGTCCACTGGATAATAAAAAGAATAAGGAAAATTCTTCCCTTCCTCTCCAGTAGCAGCAGGAAAACTGTCGTGACAGCATTAGTGCTGTCACGCCTCGATTACTGCAATAGTCTGTATTTACAAGCACAGCAAGGGATCTTGAACAAGCTACAGACGCTGCAAAATGCTGCTGTTCGCTTAATTACGGGTCTACCCAAGTTTGCCTCCGTTTCTGGGGAACTGAGCAAATTGCACTGGCTCCCAGTACGGAAACGTATGATGTTCAAGGCACTGTGTATAGTGTTCAAGGCAGTGAATGGACTAGGTCCATCTTTCCTTCAACAACACTTCCAGCTGTACAAGCCAGGTCGACATTTAAGATCATCCAATAAATGGCTTGTCAAGACTGATCGTATTAGGAAAGCTCGATGGGGAGGTCGCAGTTTTATCTCCGGAGCAGCTGGCATCTGGAATAAAATGCCCCTCCCCCTAAAACAAAGCACTGACCTAATGACATTTAGGAAGAACATTAAAACATGGCTTTTCAATCTATAGGGACTAACATCGCATGGAGAAAGCACATCATTTCAGCGCCAGGACACCTGCCCGGTAACAGTGCGCTTAATAAATGGTAAAAATAAATAAAAAATAAATAAATAAATGTACTTGCACCTTATGCGTGATTTGTGCTGTCCAATACGCATTTTCACTGCTTGCGTAGTTTGTCCAATATAGGATAAACTACACGGACATGTCACTACATAGACAGCGTTCTTAGTGTTGCAATTAGAAAAGGTACGCATCGTATGTGTATGGCCATTGATATCAATTGTTTTCAAATCTTTCGTGTTTGGGCACACAGCGCAATTCATGCAGCGGTAGTGTCCAATCACAGGTGGTAATCCTAGTAAACTCCTAGTGTCTTTTTTGTTGGCCGTCAATCTACTTGCCTTTACCAGATGTTGCTTGATGTTTTTTCCTTTACGGAAGGCAAATAATGGTTTAGGAATATCCAAATGTTCTATAAGTCTCCAATTCTTGGATATGATCTGCTTTACCTTATTGGCTTTTGGATTAAAAGTTAAGACGCAGGTCAAGGATGTGCTCTCTTTCTTTTCTTTCGGTATCAACAAACTTTCTCGGGGCGTGTACCAAGCACGTTTCAGGGCTGCTCTTACCAACTTCCTAGGGTATCCTCTATTACAGAGTTTATCCATTAGAGTATCCGCATTGTCAAAATAGTCGTTTTTGTTAGAACAATTGCGACGGATACGCAAAAATTGCCCATAGGGCAAATTTTCTTTAAGACTCCTGGGGTGACCACTACTGAACTCTAAAAGAGTATTGCGATCTGTAGGTTTAGTATACAGATTCACTTTCAAATGCCCTTCGCTGTTATAGATCCACACATCGAGAAAGTTGATTTTGTCATTACTGACACTCATGGTGAATCTTAAGTCCGTAGAGCACGAGTTCAACCACTCGTGGAACCTCCCAAGTTCCTCATTGTCACTATTCCAGATGAGGAAGATGTCGTCGATGAAGCGAACCCACCTCGACACCAGGTGCCGGAATGGGTTCGCCTCACCGAAGACATACATCCCCTCAAATTGGTCCATAACCAGATTGGCAATTTCCGGGGCAAAGCAACACCCCATCGCGACTCCCTTCAGTTGTAAATAAAGGGAGTCTTTAAAGGTGAAGAAGTTGTTTTTAAGGCAAATATTTGCTAAGTCCAAGATAAATTTCGTAGGGACCTGGTGGGGTCTACTCCTGCGGTCTAATACCATCCCCATTACCAGCAGTGCCTCATCCTGTGGTATGTTGGTGTATAAACTCTCGATGTCGAAGGTGACCAGCAATTGTTGATCACCATCGAACACCGAGTCTTCCACCTTCTGAATAAAATCCATAGTGTCACGCACATAAGCCTTGGTGGTACAGACAAATGGCTTAAGGAATGTGTCAATATATTTGGCTAAGGGCTCAAGCATTGAGCCACAAGCCGCAATAATAGGACGCCCCGGTGGTTTTTGGGCGTCCTTATGTACCTTCGGAAGTACATATATAATGGGTGTCTTCTGTTCCGAGGTGTTCAAGAACTCATATTCTTTTTTGCCAAGGTATCCCATGTCTAAGGCATCAGTAGTTAGATGAAGAATTTTAGCTCTAAGCATAGGTGCGGGGCTATTATCTATTTTCCGATAGTGTGTGGGATTACTCAGTTGTTTTAGAACTTTGTAGTGGTAGACGCGCACCACTTCGCCATGCGACAAACCGTTCTCCAAAGCCCACTCAAAGCTCAGAGTGGTCACTGCTGCATCATCTCCGGATTGGGGCGGTCATTTGGGAGAGGGGATCCCCAGTGGACTGAAAACTCAATCTTGTGGAGTTCACTGCCATCTGGTTGGCACTGAAAGCCTTTCTAATGCAGGCCTTGACTGATAACTCTACCACAATGTTAAGCTTCAACTAGTAGGGTAGAGTGCAGTCTTGCACATTGTACAACAAAAAAGTCTTCTGTAGGAGAAAATTCTCTCTAAGTATCTTGTTTACGGGACTTGGTAAAAGAATATATGCTCGCCTATACACTATATGCAATAAGTAGATAATTAACAGTGGAATGTACCTAACGTCCCTAATGAGACTTCACCTAATGAGACTTCACCTAATGAGACTTCACCATGTGACACGAGCAGCTTGTTACGCTGCTACACAGCCTTACCAGAGACTAATTCTAGCTGTACCTATTGGAAATTTGTTTTTAAAATTGAATCGAATTGTTTGCATATTTGCCTTTAAAATCTCATCTTTTTAAAATACCCACTTACTAGCGTACCGATAGACTGTAGCAAACCCAGACTTCTCAGTGTTTGTGTTTCACTCGCTCGATACCTGCCGATCTAGGGCAAGGCACCGAGCATTAGGAAATACTGTGGTGGCCATCTTAGTGCGGGACAGCGCAGTGAGAGAGCGCTAGTCTCCGCCATAAAAGGAAACAGTTGGTCTCCGCGATAGCGGACGCGTTTTAGCGGTCGGGCCTCGTTTGCGCCGGAGTCCAGCCAGAGTCAGCCCGTCTGTGCCCGTCCGGGCCAGGCCGGGACATAGGGCGCAAACCTCTGCTCTTCCATCTTGCAGGTATGGCGCTATCTGGGGAGGCTCTCAGAGCGCTTCGTCCCGCTAAACATGACAAATGTATAACATTGATTCCTTCCTGTGGTACAAAAACGTGCCCTGAGTGCACTATCTCTTTGTCAGATCATCAGCCGTACCCTGATGCTTCTCATGGCCCCTCCCAAATAAGACCTCGGCAGCAAGAACGCCCCAGTAATTTTACCTTTTATCTGGTGAACTGTCGTTCGCTACCCCAACACAAACTTGATATTTTCCACCTTCTGTTGGAAGAGAAGCCTTGCGCAATCTTTCTTACAGAAACTTGGCTTCATGATAGTGCCGGCCCAGATGTGGCCATGGCACTTCCCCCGAGCTATGCCATTGTAAGGAAGGACCGTGTTGGCCAAATAGGTGGTGGCATTGCCATTATCTTTAAAAGGGACTTTGTATGCCATTCTGCACCTGCAGACATTCCGAATTGCGAAGCTGCATCTTTTAAAATTACTCTTAGTCCTAACTTTACCTTCTCTGGACTACTTATTTACCGACCTCCAACTAATAACCCTACTTGGCCAGAAAACTTAGCCAATTTTATTCTGCCTCACCATTTAAAAGCTCAAAACTTTACAGTACTCGTGGACTTGAATCTCCATCTGGACGACGAAGACAACAAGAGTTGTAAAAATCTCATGGATGATCTCATGGCTTTAGATATGACATTACGAAATAAGGGCCCTACCCATAAAGCGGGACACCTTCTCGATCCCATCATCTCAAATATGAAAGAATTGTCATGGATGAACACCACTCCCATCTGCTGGTCTGATCATTTTCTCATTCTCTTTTCAATTTCTCTTAAACCCACCAAATGCTCTTCTATTACACCCTCGGATTCTTTTAGGAGAAATTGGAAAAATTTAAATCTAGAAAATCTCAATAGGGCATTGAATAAAGACCATCCAAGCCTCGAAGGTGATATGGAAAATATAGCTGATGCTATACAAACATGGCTTAACGATGCAGTGAACGCCAGTCTGCCATTGTCCCGCTGTAAAGGGAAAGTTCATCGTCCCCCGGCCCCTTGGTTTACAGAGGCACTCAAGAAAGAAAAATCTTCTTGCAAGAACTTAGAGAGGCAGTGGCGCAAGAAATATGACCTGCAACAAAAAGAGAGCTATCGAAAGGCCAGAAACAGCTATCATTCATCATGTATGAAAGCCAAGGCAAGCTATGTGACCACTACTATAAACACAGCTGTCAACAAAGTCCAGACGCTTTTCAATACAGTGAAGGAGCTGGCCGGAGAAAATTGTAGAGCGGAGGCGGCTCCACTTAACCCCCAGCAGTGTCAGGACCTGGCGGCTTTCTTTACTGACAAAATTGAGAAAATCGTCTCAAATATAAACTTGAACAGTCCAAATGCCCAAAACCAAAATGACACTCCTCTAACCCATAAAAGTAACTGCCATCTCGATACCTGGCCCCCCATCACATCTGACCAACTGAGGAAACTTCTAAAAACCATTAAATCAGGTTCCCCGCGTGACCCTATTCCCATTAGCATTTTGAGTCAACTGGAGGACTCCACAATGGTGCCTATTATTGACACACTTAATGCCTCTATGGAACATGCTTCAGTTCCTGCTCTATGGAAACACGCCATAGTCAGCCCTTTGCTAAAAAAGCCGACTGCCGATCCAACGATTCTGGCCAATTATCGGCCTATATCGTTACTCCCTGCTTTTTCTAAAATACTAGAAAAGCACATTCATGAGGCACTTTCCTCATACGTGGAGAAAAATGATTTACTTCTCCCTTCCCAGTCGGGTTTTAGGAGTGGCTACTCCACTGAGACAGCCCTGCTCGGGATAACCGAAAAGATCAGAGAGCTCAGAGATGATGGACACACGGTAGCACTGGTCCTGTTAGACCTCAGTGCGGGCTTCGACACCATCTCTCATACCAGACTGCTTGTCAGGCTGGAAGAGTGTGGTGTCGAGGGCAGGGCGTTAGAATGGATCAAATCATATCTATCCCTACGCACCTTCCAGATCATCTCTGCTGAGGCCAGCTCCAATGTCGTCTGCTCTCCCCATGGCGTACCACAGGGATCCATCCTGAGTCCCCCATTGTTTAACTTGTATCTCCGTCCCCTAGCTAACCTTGCTGAGAATTCTGGTCTTATTTTGATGACGTATGCCGACGATTCCCAGATTGTGTTTTCTCTTTCTAAGTCGGATACGTCTGCTCCTTCTGCACTCAAAATAGGCCTCCATGAGATATTCCGCTGGATGTCGGCCAATCAACTTAAATTGAATGGGGACAAAACAGAGGTCCTCCTTCTAGGAAATAATAAGGACCTATGGAGTGATCCCCATTGGCCGACAGCATTAGGCAAGCTACCGCCTCCAGCCACCCAGGTCAGAAATCTTGGGGTCATCATCGATGACAACCTCTCAATGTCTCAGCAAGCTAATAAAGTAGCGGGCATTTGTTTTACGATTCTCAGATGGCTCCGTAAAATTGTTTGGATGCTGCCACTCCCCACCCAGAAGACCGTAGTCAATGCCTTAGTAACTTCTCGGCTTGACTACGGTAACATCTTGTACCTGGGTGCAAATAAAGCAGTAGTAAGACGCTTACAACTGGTGCAAAACGCCGCAGCCAGAATGCTCTGCAGAATACCCAGACATGCCAGTATCACAAAACATCTTAGGGATCTACACTGGCTCAGAGTCGAAAATAGGATTCGTTTTAAAACGCTGAGCTATTTGTTTAAAATTAAAGCCGGGACCGCCCCCAAGTATCTCCTAGATCTTGCCAAACTCCACGTTCCCAATCGCAATCTTCGCTCAGCCACATTAGCTAAGTTTGCGGTTCCCAGGTATAAACGGGCCAAAATGGGCGGGAGATCATTCTCACATCTGGGTCCAACCCTGTGGAACACTCTGCCCATTCAAATACGCAAAGAGGAAAACTACAGGATCTTCAGGAAAAGTGTAAAGACCTGGTTGTTTGACCTATAAGTACCCTGGATTCTCTCTCTGGTTAGCTGGGCTCGTGATCCTCCTTTTCGGCGCCGGGAAACCCTTTGTGGGTAGCTGCGCGCCTTATAAATACTATAAAATAAATAATAAAAATAATGTTACACTGGGTAAATATGACGTACTTCTTTGTATGGCAACCCAAACTGGAATTTATTATTCACAATAGACAGATAAAATAAGGGTCAAAAACATATTGCGCTCTCCCGCTGTCAAGCTAAGATCACCAGAGTAATGTGGTTTTTTTTTTAGCCCAATAGTGATGCGAGACAGGCAAGGGACCACCCAATCATATAATATACCCTTATTAAACAGTGAAGCAATTAATATCACTGTAATGCATTAGTGAATAAGGGTATGTAGGTAATATCAGCATAATTCAATCAATTAATGTAGTTAATCAATGTGACAATCCTCTGTGTATTTAATTCACATAGGGGATGGCACAGTGCCTCCTAACTCAAATTAGATTTGAATGCACACCAGATTTTTATTTTAGATTGTATCACTACAGTTTTAAAAAACAATGTATTTTTGTTTAACAAAGAGTTTTTTAAACAGGTGAAGGGTACCAGCATGGGGGCACCTGTGCCCCAAGTCTGGCCTGTCTCTATGTTGCACGTTTTGAGGAGACACATATTTTTAATCAGCTAGCCCCCTTTTATGAGAACGTCACTCATTGGTCAAGATATATTGACGACGTTTTCTTTATTTGGACAGGCACATTAGAAGATCTCTCTGATTTTATCAAATGGTTGAATATGGGCGACATTAACCTTAAGTTTACATCACACATAGATAAGAATAGGTGTGAGTTTTTAGATATTGTTATTAAACATGTCGTGGTAATCTAAATGTGGAATTGTATACTAAACCATCAAACAGAAATACAATGCTCCACTTCAATACTAACCAGCCACCTAGCCAAAAGGATAATGTCCCATTTGGCCAATTTTTACGACTTAAGAGGAATTGTACCTCCATAAAAGATTTTGATTTACATGCAGATGAACTAAAGAAGTTTTTTTTAGAAAGAGGGTACCCTAAACGCATGATTCGTCATGCCTACAAAAGGGGTAAATATTTTAATAGAGAGAGCCTTTTTGTCACCAAAGAGCCAAAGAAAATGAACCAGAAGTTGATCTTTGTCACTAATTTTAATTGCATTCGCAATAAAAATAAAAATATAATAAACATTAACTGGCATCTTGTGACCAACAATAAGAATGAGAAATTGCCGAAACCTTTGTTCTCTTTTTGAAGAAATCGAACCATAAGAGACACCTTGGTCCAAACCTACAAGGAAAAAAAAAAAATAACCAACGATGTATCAATAATGCACCTTTACCAACAGGCACAATTACATGTAGTGGCTGCCAGAACTGTCAGAACATTCTCAAAGGGAATTGTATTGTACATAATAATGTTTCCATTAAAATTAAGAGCTTCATGAATTGCCGCACAAATTTTTTTATCTATTTGATTAAATGCCCATGCAATTTTGTTTATATAGGTGAGACTTCAAGAGAGGTTTGTGTAAGGATGAACAAGCATAGATCTGCCAACAGAAATCACAGGAAAGTTGCTCACCTTACTGAACATTGGAGAGAGGCAGGACACACGAGTGATGATGTCATTTTGTGTGGCTTAGAGGTGACCGATATGAATAGCCGAGGCGGTGACATTGATACTAAAAGGAAAAAACTAGAGCAATTCTATATGTCATGCCTCAACACTGTTAGAAACGGCCTTAACAGTAAAGAGGATTGGAAACAAATTTTCTAAACATTTAGCTTAGTAATGCTCGATCTTACTTTGAATATTTTCTTTAAGGTAATATTCCCTTTATCATGACCCTTCTGTGATGTCCCTGTCTTGACCCTTCTGTGATAAGAAATACCCACCGTATGAATATTCGGACAGATTCATCATTGAAAAATGGTCTCGCAAAGGGCCAGATTCTGAGAATCTGGCCCTTTGCAAGCGCAATTTTTGCATTTGGGATTCATCATCATCATCATTATTCCTTATTTGCGATTTGCAATTTGCTAATCTCAAATAAGGAATGTGTAGGAATCGCATTTTATTTAGCGATTCCTACATGAATCCAGTATTGCAAGTCCTTAATAGCGATTCCTTAATAATCGCTATTAAGGACTCGCAAAACGGGACAATGATGAATCTAGCTGATAGTTCCTATCCAGTTACGGACACTATCCTCGCGTAATTATGAGGACTTTGTGCCCTATGTCTTTTTTCCGCAAGGAAGCGTGTCTGTTTAAATATTACGACTATAAGTCTGTGTGACACATGGAAATGCTTGTGGACCAATGATGCCGGTCTCCTTATGCATTTTTGTTACTTATCGGTAGTGTCACATACATTAGAATCAGCCTCATGGATTTTTTCTCCAGTAACAATATTGTCTTAGTATTAGATCTTAAATGTCTGAAATTGTTGACAAATACTGCAGAAAGCAGAGTATTGTATTAGTTTCATGATTTGCTTGTATTGATAGAGTTTTCTGGAGTCGTAGAAAAGAAAGTATAACCTTTGACCGGTCGGCGTTCTAGCATGTCTCTATGGAGCAATCTGATTGGCGTTTGTTTCCAATCACCTGACTAGTCACGTGAGCGGCATTTAGTTCAATCGTCGCTCGCGTTCTATTTAAATGCCCAAATCACAGGCACAGGCGAAAAGTCAATTACACGCCAGAGGGAGCAGGGAGGCCGTCAATCTGTATCACGGTAAGCCCATGTATTGCGAGGAAGACGGCCAGAATGAGAGCACGATGTAAATGTGCATCTGTGGCATTATTTTAATAATTGATACCAGTAACTACATGCCACCCCTATATGACCCGTAATAACAACGCTATGGAGCCTAGCTATGGGTAGTTATACTTTTTTTGCTTAAAAGTTGCTCTAGCTAAAGCAGAATATGTGTGGTACCCTAATCAATATTACTCATATGTAAACCTATATTGGGTGGTCACAGCTAGGATACTCGTTTCACAATAAAGACTTATCCACATAGGGAGCGTAGAACAGCGGTATGCTCTTGATTCAATGATTTTGTTTAAAATAGAGCGAATAATATTAGCTCATCACAATCGGAGATATTAATTAACAATATTAAAAGAATACCCTGCCAAATGGAGTATTAATATAGAATTTACCATATTGATATGTGCAACATAATACTGCAACATTAAACAAAATTGCAGCGTTCCAAATAGATTCTATGAACAATATTTTTACTTCTGTTGCAGATTGGCTATTAACCACCAATCAAATTTAAAAAAGTACAATTAAGAAGTACCAGATACCGTCGAAATAAGCAGTATCTTAATAAAGGCTGCGCATTAGAAACCATTGTTGAATTTTCAATTGGTAAGTACGTTTTTGAGAATGTTAGCTAGAAATTCAAAACTACAGCCATTAAGACAAACGAGAACACCATGACTTTAGTTTTGTCATTACCCTCTAGATTTTATTCCGAATCTATTCATAAAGAGCGGTGGCTCCACTGGATGAATATAGAAACCATCATTATAATCTGAGGTAGTTTTTTTATTATTATTTTTTATTCTCACCATATGGATATTGAGCACTGTGTACTTTATAATATAGAACAGTAATAGGCGGACATTTCTTTATTTTAGTATGACCAGAACCCCTAGATGTGAGTAGCTGATTCTAGCACATATCCAACGAAGGGCTTATCATCAAATCTACCCTTTCAGTCTTTTATAGGAAAATCTCCTTAAGTATCCACTTTTTGAGGTATGTAATTTGCGCTGATAATCAAATAGGGAATTCATAACTTAATCGCTTATGTAATCGCCAAGTAGTGTTTATATTGTAACAATTGTCAATACTTGAAATTACCTTTGTGTACCAATACAGTAAAAACATGTAGAGAACCAACAGAGAGATTAAAGATTATCCTACATTTTGTCTTCAGCCAGTTTGTTAAATTAATAGTGTGACTAGGTACCCCTTATGGTACACTGTTGTCATATATAGCATCTATTGAAACTTTATCGATATTCACTTGCTCACGGTATGAAATGTGTTAGGCTTAAAGTTGATAATCCTGAATTATTTTTAAATGTCATATAAAACAATTGTATTTACAATCTGCCTACTAACCCCATGTGTAAAAATGTATTGTACTGTTTGCTAAAAATGTGATCTGGTTACACAAGTAATGCTTTGTTCTTTATTGTTTAGAAACAGTCCTGAAGAAGGTGTAAGAATTTTTTAACATACCGAAACGTTGCGTCGACAAACTACCTTGTATGAATACTGATACCTGACAAATCTTTTTTATGAACATTGTAACCTGTATAATGTAATTCTTTTATGTTATGAAATTCATTAGCTGATTTTAACTTATTTTTTGAGTCTGTATCAATCTATTTTTAATGTGTTTTGTATATAATAAAATGTAACAATATACCTTGGTGTAATAAGCAAACCTGTTGTGTCTCTGATCTGTTTAGACTACACAGTGGGCTATTAAATAGTATGGCAGTGATATCTTGTTTTGTTAGTTTGAGAATTTATGCTCTTCATGTTTAGGGACTTTCTACATTTTTAGCTCATTCACCCCTTGTCCCTTATCGGATTTATTAGGGGTCTTCTCTTTGTTTTTGTTCTGATTGTAGGAGAGCCCTTAGCTTTTACTTCAAAGCCAAGAGGTAATACCGTGTGCATGACCAGCTCTTGGTGGGCTTTGATGGTGCCAGGGATGGGGTATAAAAACAGACCCCGTACTAGTAGATCATCCTGTGCATAAAGACATGCTATGCCCTGGCCAGGGGGGAGAACACAAGCTCATTCCACCTAAGCCAAAGCTGCCTTGGTGAGAGATGATCATGTCCTGGACATCTGCCAGACTGCTACTTGGTAGTCTGTATATGCATTCACTCACTAAGGACTACTGCTTCGACAGTCAGGTACACAGAGAGAGCTGTTTTGCCCACTCAGTCCTTCAAGGCATTAGTATGAGTCCACACCTCAGATCCTCCACCATTTGGGAGGTTAGAAGTATCCATCAGAAGACGAGTTTTCTACTAGCTACTCTTTAAGTGAGGTTTCCTCCCTACCCTCTCTCTTCCCTGTTATGTGGAGTTGACTCCTGTATCTGGTGAGAAGATCCCATGTTAGTTTTGGCACACTGTCCCGCCGATTTATCATGGTTGAGCCATGTCTGAGGGCATAGAAGAGTGCAAGAAAAAACTGAGGTCCATGCACAGGAGAGGTGCATATATGCGGCTTTGCACCATCAACTCCCGGGGCTGCACAAGACCAACACAACATTTGATGGTGCCACCTGCTGGCATGCTGGAGCAATCGCTGTTAAGATTACAGATCTAGTCTAACATTTGGGATTGTTCTAAACTTGGGTAATTTTTTATTACACTCAGTATCCGCCAGAAACAGCATTACTGAAGGTAACTTGTTTGTCATATCCAATGGTTAAGCTGCACTAGTTAATGGCATTTGTGATCGTTTAGGTATTGTTGAAGGCTTCATTAGTTGGCAAATTGTCTGTGTTGTACATATTTTTTGTTTAATTTTGGCATGAGTGTTCACCAATAATATTCATGCAACATATGCAAAGTTGCATATACTCCTGCAAAAGCAAAGAATATTGCTTCATGGGTTGTTCTGTTCAACTTAGTTCTGGCTGACTATTTGCAATGTCTTGATCTCCAGTTCCCAGTATGGACCCACAAAGTAATTCTACTTCAACAGAAAGCCAGAAGGCAGGGCAGGTCTACTGTATGATGATAGGATTGTTGAGAATTTGAGTAAATTCTAATGTGTAACACGGTTACTGCTACTACTTTTCTTATTTGTACGTCAGAGTTTACAGTTAAGTCAGCAGGAAAATTGTCTTTTTGATTGTGTTCCCTCACTCTAGTTGGCCAGCATGTGCTCCCCATCCACAATATGAAGCTGTCTTATGAAGGCAGCTATCGGTACACAGAGCTGCTTTGGGCTTCTAGCCTTCTCCGCTGTGAATCATTATATTCCCAGGGTGTCAAATCTACATTGTAACCCTGACATGATTAATGTGGTAACTGAAAGTTACCTTTTTGTAAAACTAGAAGTCGTCAATTCAATTCTACAATCTGTGCAGTGGAATCTGCTAAGGGCTTTACATGTATGTGTCCATTGCTTAAACTCAGTCCCTTCAAACCCTCCATCTGCTGCAGTAGAAACAGTCAAATACCTCTGTTGTTTACCTGATGCATGCTGTGCAGTCTTCTGTGTAAAATACAGTGTCTGATAGAGACTTCCGGACAGGCACAGCCTCCAGCCCGCATCCAGACATCCCCCGAATCTTCGCGGATCCGTTATTGAACCGACCACGATACAACGACGGCCATCCAGCCCACGTTGCTCTCATTCTGCCATCCAACCCACGTTGTTCCAGACGGATATTCGAACAGCGGTTGAAACCTAATGAGCCCAAGTGCCCCATATCCAGCATGTCAAGACTCGACTCAGTCCACAATTGACAATGGACGCTTCAACAGAGTTATAATACTTGTCTGCCCTGTCACACCAGCCAACAACTCGCCACAAGGCTTCCACCTGGCTAAGCCGACGGCGTATAATTTTCAAATCAGGCAAAATATTTCTTAAAGTCCTGAAGATGATCCCTATATAACCTGAGCACGGGATCGAAACGTCGATTCCTTTGAGTAGACATACGTTTTACGAATGTACATTACTGTATGTATGTGTTACTCCAGGATACACTGACAACTTTGATTTAAAACAGTGCTCTGATAGCTCACCCCTCTTGCCTGAAATGCTTTTCCCTCTACCACTTTCTTACCTACTCTTTCCTTGTACGGTACAGGACTGTGCCCTACTGTAATGAAATGCTTTGTTGCTAAAATGTACCTTTACCCTTAATAATTTACTTGATTAATATATTCCCTGTCCGGCTGGACAAGGGATAGAAATATATAGTAGCCTATTGTGGTCTATATAATATTTTTGCATGATTTCCTTTATGCTGTGGACCTTTGTTTCCTTAAAAGTAAGTGATAGAGACTTCTAGGTGCAGATTCCATACCTTAGAATTATCCCCAGGTGTCAGACTGGATCAAGAAATTTTTCTTGAGCAGTATCGCTGCGCACCAGTAGCTGGCGACATTCAGTTCTGCGTGGCGTCAGCGGTGTCCATGCCGGAAATGACGGGCACAGTGACTATTTAGGCACCACCCCAATTCGCTGGTGTTGGTTCTTTTCTTTCCGTGCCAGTCAGCGCAGATCTGGAGAGATACCCCAGTCACTTTTTTAATGTCTTATTTTCAACTTTTTGTCAACGGTTTATGAAACATGTCTCCTGGTGTGGCAGGGATATCCACGAAGAAAGCTGGATTCAAGCCCTGTGATGACTGTCTCCGGCAGATGTCATTGACGGACCTGTACTTTGTCTCTGGTGACTTGAGCAGACCACGACACCAAGACCTGAGTCAATTGTCATGCCGTGCACCCAAAGGCCTTGAAGAAGCTATTCCTCAAGCTCCTTGATGCTCTACATGCAATGCCTGGCCGGTCTCGATCTCGGCTGAGAGCAAGGCACCGAGATTGGCCTCAGATCCATAGATCTTTGTCACAGTAGAAGCTGTCCCAGACTAGTAGGTTCCACAAAAGAAGAAGAGGAAAACGTCGAAGAGGTCTTAGGCTTCACCCCGTCTGCTGAGTCATCCAACGAGACAATGGATTGTTGTCACTCGAGGCCTGGCTCTACGGTGTAGCCCGTACCTGGGCCATCTCCATGCCTGCCCGAATATCCAGGAGTCGGAGTAACCCCCCACCAACTCCGAGAATCTAGAAGGCTATGCACCTCTTATTTGGGTGGCCAGTCTAAGCACTTTCTATTCCTGCAGGTTCAAGAGGGGGTCCCTACTTGTTCCCCGCTGGTGGGTCCACCCTTGGTGCCAGTTGGGCCAATTGGGTCTGGCCCTGGTGCTGGTCGTGCCACCTTGACCTTCCCTGATGCCGGTCCCACTGTCAACGCTCCTGGTGTCCTTTGGCGGCGCAGTCCCAATTCTTTGCCCCGACTCCGACAGAGAGCCGGAGGGGGCCATTCGGCACCGTCTGGAGCCATTCCCTCCAGACTGGACCCTGAGCCCTATTCTTGAGGGCTAGAATTTGAGAAAGATTGGGAGGGGGCACGGGACCCCGAAGAATACCAGCCCCTACACCTGAATATGGACTGGTGTGAGGAATTGAATGTCAGTGGACTGGACACCTCCCCAGATACTGGCTTGGACTCTTCCCCTATCGTGGCTTCAGAGATTGCCACATTTTCTATGGTGATGAGGAGAGCAGCCGAGGTCCTGGACCTTCAGTTGCCCTCTGTGGCTGTCAAGACTTTCAACTTAACCAAATTGCCTCAACCAGGAGGCACCTCTTTAGAACTACTTTTCCCATTTACTGAAGCCCTTACGGATGTCCTGCTCAGGCCTGGCCTGACCCCTGCACAGGGGCTCCTTTGGACAGGACAGTTTCCCGCTGCCATCGCCCCTCCCCAGGGGACCCTTCTCTCCTCACCTAATGCCCTACCCTGTAGAGCTTGGAGTCTGAGCCTCCACTTGGCACATTGCCCTCCACCCCATCGGATAGGGAATCCAAGGGATTCCAACGGTGTCTCTACCCGCCCAGCCACCATGGCCCACAAGCTTCCCAAACCCTGTGGGGCCAAGGACATGGTGCCCACAGACCCCGTGGATCAGGCAGCTAGAGGTCAGCTCATTCCGCCAACCCCGGCAGCTGCGGCTCCAAGACTCTTTAATTTGCCCTCCGACCATCTTGGGCAACCAGAGGGCGGCAGGATATGCCATCACCTGCACCACTGGAGGTCAGTAGCGTCAGACCTCTGGGTTCTTCACATTGTCTGAAGGTGCTACTTCCTCCACTTCATGACAACCCCAGCCCACCCAGGCCACCCACTGACGACAGGCTGACTGAGGACAATCTCTCCTTACTCCTCCAGGAAGTGACAGCTTTCTTGGGCAAGGGAGCCAGAGAGAGGGTGCCAAGAAGGTTGGAGGCCTTCATCCTATCTCCAGACCTGCGCCCCCTTCGTTTTTTCCAAAAGGAGGAAACATTCAAGATGCTCTCGCTCACATAAGTCTTGCCTACCCTGGACCCGTAGACTGGATGGTGGTGTTAGACTTGCAGAAGGCTTGTTTCCACACCCCTGTCGTGCATCTTCACAGCCTTTACCTGTGTTTCTCAGTAGGTCACAAGCACTTTAGTCTTAACAGTGCCCCTTGGGTTCACCAACTTGATAGCGGTGGTTGCCGTTCATCTGTGGAGATCAGGAGTGTCAGTCTTCCACTATCTCAATGAATAAAGGCAGGATCGCCCCAGGCAATCATCTCCCAACTCCAGATTACGGCGGACCTCCAGCACTCGCTGGGATGCACTAGCAATGTGTCAAAGTTGCACCTGACCCCTTCTCAGATGCTCCCTTTCATCTGAGCTGTTCTGAACACAGCAAAACCAAAGGGGATGATGGACGGAGTGTTGAACATTGCAAGCACTCACCCCCAGTCAACTGATCTGGGTTCAATCCATCATCATTCTTAAGCTCACTCCACCACCCCAGTTCAGACATGGCCATATGCAAATCAGTCTGACCCTGTGCCTCATGGGAACAGTCCAGTCCGAACTGCCAAGCCATGTCTTCCCTGGACCGGAAACAAGCATCCTGAGACCGGTTTCTGGCAAATCAGCCGTCATCAGCCTGGCAAGCTTGAATCCAGTGGCAAAGGGAGCAAGGGACCCACGTCTGTGCATACCCTGCCAACTTAGGGTGAACAAATCAAAACCAAAGGGTATGATGAACGGAGTGTTGAACATTGCAAGCACTCACCCCCAGTCAACTGATCTGGGTTCTGAACACAGTGCAGTTTCAGACTTATCCTCCCGAATGGCGAGTCCAGGATATTCAGGCTACAATACCAATATTTTAGCCTCTATACTGGGTTTTAGTGAGGCTGACTGCAAGGGTGCTGGGCCACGTGGCCTCCTGCATCCTGCTTGCGATACATGCCTTCTGGCATATGCTGGCTCTGCTGTGGGACCTGACGTTCCAGTGGTGGCAGCCTCAGGGGTATCTCTCCGGCATGCTCCAGGTCTCGGGGGCACTGCAAAAGATCAGTAGTGGTGGTTAATGAATTTCTATTGGGTCAATGGCAGATTCCTCTCTCTTCCCCAACCAGATCTGACAGTAGTGACAGATGCCATGTGGGAGAGCTGGTGATTAGAGGACTTTGTTGTCCGGTGGAATCCAGACTCCAAATCAACCTGTTGGAGCTCCGGGCAATCCGACTGTCACTAAAAACATCTCTACCCACCATCAAAGGAAGGTTAGTGCAGATGTTCATGGACAACACCACTGCCATGTGATACCCTTTGTTAAGAGGCCCTGAATCTCTGGACATGGGTGGAAAGTCAGGGCATTTCCCTGGTGATTCAACACCTGACAGGTTCTCTGAATGCCAGAGCGGTTGAACTCAGCCAAACATGCCAAGTGGATCATGAATGGCGTCTCCATCTGGATATGGTGCAAGGCCCCTTTCAGCAGTGGGGAGATCCTTGGTTAGATCTGTTCACCAGCACCAAGAATGCGCAATATCAGCAGTTTTGCGTGCTGGAGTTTCAAAGGCGATTCTCTCTTGGAGACGCCTTTCATCTCAAGTGGAGCTCAGACCTGTCCGTCTTTTCACCCCTACCACTCCTGCCTAGACTTCCCAAGAGGATCAGGAATGACCAGGCCCTAGTCATCCTTGTGGTTCTGGACTGCTCTCCTTTCCCAGGTTCTTTTGTTTATTCTTAACCTAGCTCAACAGGACTCTATATTGGGCACTTTGAAGGGTTGTTTATCTGCTGTCTCCCCGTTTCTGCAGCTGCCAGATCAGCCCTCTTTCTTCAAGTCCCCTATTTTAATAGGTTCCTTAAAGATCTACAACACATTTCCCACAGCTCCCATTGTTATGCCTCAATGGGATCTTAACTTGGTTCTTACTTTGTTAATGTGCACTCTCTTTGAGGCGCTTCATTCTTGTCCTCTTAGGCTTCTCACCATCAAGACACCCTTTCTGGTGGTAATTACATCTGCTTGGTGGGTCAATTAGCTCCAGGTACTGTCGTCTGAGCCTCCCTGCATCTCCTTTTTCCCTGACAAACTAGTCCTTCAGACTTGAGCATACTTCTAGCTGAAGATAGTCATCCACGTAGGCCAGTTATCACTTTCCGTACCTTTTATGCTCCGCCTCAACCCTCAAAGGAAGAGGAGAGGCTCCACTGGCTAAACCCAAAAAGTGCTTTGTCGTTCTACTTAACTGCACAAAATTGTTCCTGGTGGGAGATCTACTCTTCGTGGGATATGTCGGGGCCACGAAAGGGAAGGCCTTGTGGAAACGGACCATCTCCCGATGGATTTGCTACACACTGACCAAGAAGCAACTGCCTGAGGGTTTGCGTGCTCATTCCACCAGAGCCAAGGCTGTGGCTATTGCATTACAGTACGGGGTTCCAGGCCCGGACATCTGTCAGTCACCAACATGGGCATCTATGCACACGTTTACTAAGCACTACTGCCTGGACAGTCAGGTCTGTAGGGATGGGCACTTTGCCTATTCCCCTACAGGATTTTTGAGTGTGAAATTGTTTTGCAGACCCACCTCTGGTGATGTACTGCTTGGTTATCTATTCTAAAGTAAGGAATCTGCAGCTAAAAGTCTCTATCAGATGAACAAGTTACTTATCTTCGGTAACGCCTTATCTGGTAGAGACTCTATCTAGCCATAGATTCCTTACCGACCCGCCCATCCTCCCCGCTCTTCGAACAGATTCCTAATTTCAAGGATTTCCCCTGTCACGGCCCTTGTTTTCCAACCACGTGGTCAGTATTTTAGGTGGCTCAACATTGCTAGCGTGGAAAGTCTCAAAAAGAAGCTGACGTCTGTGCGCTGTGGTGGCGCCTATATGAGTACTGCGCACATCATTTCTGGTGCGCAGGGGTGCTCCTCACTAAAAATGTCCAGATCCTGTCTGACGCATGGCGATAATTCTAAGGTAAGGAATCCGCGGATAGATAGAGTCTCTACCAGACGATGCAATACTGAAGATAAGTAACTTGTTCATCATCCTTATTTCATACTTCACCAATAGAGATTGTGTGATAACTTAGTCATATTTAGAAATTCTTGAGTTCTCGATGTGGGGTCATATTCAAACTGAATATCTAAATGTATTTGTCTGGCAGACGATTTATCCCATATAACCTGTAAAGTTTTAAAATTTCTTGCGCCAGGATCAGTTACTACTTCTACTGTGGGCATTAATGAGACTGGTAATCTTTTTCCCTTGTGCAGTGAGTCTTTCCTTGAGGGTTGAGGTATTTTTTTTATATATAAACTCTTTTTATTGATTTTTTAGGAAAAGATTAAGAAGTGCTTTAGTCATTCAAAACTTCATACACGGGGAAATATGTTATGGTACTTAGACATAATAGATACAATGGCAAATATACATGAAAAACCACTCACAGCACTGAATAGATATGAGATATCAAGACCTAAGTATTCCCATCCAGGTCCCCATATCTTACCATACTTAGCTGACTGATATATCACCTTTTCAGTGAAAAGGATTGTAGTCTTCACTGCAATGAAAGTTTTCTCAACTAAAGGAACACAACCTTCTGGAACAGAATATAAATGGCATTTGTAGGCCATTGACGTGGTTTGACCTTCATAATATAATATGTTGGTAAACCCAGCTTGACTAGAGACCATTCTGAGTACTAAATTGCATTGATATCCCATCTTTGTAAACAAATCGTATTTTCTGTACTTCTCTGAGCATATGTGTGTGCTCTTTCTTCCATTTCTGACCAGTGAATAAGTTAATGGGTACAGTAAGTCGACTCTGCCTGATGTGAAAGCTATATTCAACCACAATTATGAAAATCAAATAATGCTTGTACCTTTTTGTGGGTATTCTAGTGTCCCACATTTTTCATCAAGCTCAGTTGTGAGTTCTTGCTCTTCACTGGCTAGTTTATATCACAGAAATATCACATTTAATTTCACATAACCGTTTCTTGATTTCCTGGGATTTATTTGGTAGTCTGCTTCTGTGGGGAGTGTGACTATCCTGTCGGTATTGAAGGTGTTCTTCTAGTTCATGAAATGTTGTGTTAATGTATTCTACATAGGACACCACACTAAGATCTTCCTGTAAAAATCCAATATTGCATGTATAAAAGACTCTTTATCATACCTCTGTGGTAATCGCAAACAACCAACTGTGTCCCATTGAATGTAGTTGAATAATAGGATTCGGGAGATGTGCTTTGAGAGAGGGAAAAAAAACACAATGTTTTTTTTGCATAAGCTGCAACATTAATGTGGTGCTATATGCATTTTGCACTGTGTATCTTTTACAATGTTGGTTGAGGCTCTGATCTCCAGGACGCGTCCATTTTAAAACTGGAAAATTTGAAGTGTTCATCATAGATAGGGTACTGAGTGATTATTGTATGTGAGTCCTTTTAAAGGGATGCATCGCAACCAGTGATTTAAACCAAGCGGGATGATTTAGCAAATGTGATAAAAAAAAAGGCTGAAAGCTCCAAGAAATAGTCTTTAATGTGATCTATGGAAAGGCCTTACTGGACTAGAGACAAGACAAACAGAAGTACATAAGGGAGAAAAGCCTACAGATGGTCGTCAGTGGCTGTCTGGTCAACAAGGATGTAGTCATCTGAGTCTTCGTCGATGACAAAGAAAGCAGACGTCGTCGTCCTGGTTGTCGGCGGTGTAGATGTCACCGTAAACACGTGAGACGTCGCCACTACAGCTGATGAAGCTGCTGTCGACGGGACAATTCCCGTCGACGAACAGACTTTCTCAGTCGATGGCTCCTTGAATGGAGTAGCAAGGGCAGATGGAGGTGAGGAGGCAGAACTTCTGTGAGATGAAGAAGCTCCAGCAGGTTTCTTTGGTTTTCAAACACTAAAACTGGCCTTCCTAGTATGGGATTTAGCCCTCTTAGAGTCCTTATCAGATGAGGAGGAGCCCTCATTTTTTTTTAATTTCTTTGAGGAATTCCGATTCAGAATGGGCTTCTTTTTACTGAAGCCAAAGAAGCAGCCTGGTCTCACGATCTTTGAGGGTCTTTGCTGGGAAAGTGCTTGCACTCCTTACGTTAGTGGTGAGAGCAGAGGAAGTACAAGCATTCCTTGGGAGGGGGGGGGGGTCCTCCTAGAAGAGTCTTGATATCCACAGGACTTACAAGGCCTGAAAAGCCTTATTTTGGATCCCTCAGACATGGTAAAAATAGGAAATAATACCACAAACTTTACATCAGATTTTGCCTGGAGATTTGAAAGTCGTTTGGAGAGCTGTCAGGTCAAAAGTTGAGATCTGAGAGCTCAGGGAGACTCCCTAACACAGATGTGCGGTAAGAAATTTGAGGTATGGTTGCTCTGCAGGCAATGAGTGCTTCAGAGTCTCTGCTCTGATTGGTTGAAGTTTGGATGTTTTAAAACAAATGTGGATTGGCTACCAATGGGTATTGTTTTCATCATGGTTTATTGCTCATGCTTTAACACTGCTTATATTACTGTGGGACTCCCACCATGATTATGGGGAAGATTCAAGTATGTGAATCTAGGAAATATATGGATATATGATGGTACAATGGGTGCTTTTACAACGCGTACCGTTACAACGCAGGTTTTACAACGCAAGTCGTTACAACGACTTGCGTTGGGGGCGCTGGATAGTGAATAGTTTAATTTACTATTCCAACTCCAGTCCACGTGTATAGTAGGGAAGGTGTTGGATAGTAAATTAAACTATTACCTATCCTAGAGCGCCCTCCAGTGAAAGTTGCTGTAATGACTTTTGTTGTTAAGCCTGCGTCGTAACGGTACTTTGTTGTAAAAGTTCTGTTGTAAAGTTCCCCGAAATATATCAATACTTCTGGAGAACCACAGTGTACAGGTAAGTAACTTGTTTTTTTCCAAGTAATGCATGAGACACAATCATGTTTAGGTCCTTAATAGATTACCAGCACTAATTGACACCTGTATGCAACAACCCCCTCGAAAAGATCCTCAAGGCAAAAAGATGACGCCAAGTAAGGTAGGGAAGTTCTTCAGAATGGGCACGGATGGGGAGCATGTGGAATAAATAAATAAAAATTCTTAAGTCACAGGTCAGTACAGGCCTATTTTTAGATGATAAATGGCATTATAGCTCTAGTCATTATCAGCAGATGCCTTCTGGTGACAGGAGAGACTGATGAGTATGTCTTAGGATAACTTAAGGAATGATAGGGATCCTCACATGGATCGTAAATGGTCTAAGAACTAAGAAAAGACAATGACTAATTATGGAATATCTCCATGGCAATAATGCCCAAGTTCTCCTCCTCCAGGAGATTTATTTAGAGAGAGTGGATTGCAGAGCCTGTTTTGTGACATATAGGAGTTATAAGACATAAATGTTGCCGATCAGGTGAGCAGTACAAAGGGAGTAGCTAAAATTATTAAGAAGAACACAGGTGTCAGACTTAAACATTATAAAACAGACAGCTCGGAGAGATGGACCATGGCTACTCCACTCACCAGACAGATAAAATGGACCTCTGTAGGGTAATATGATCCTAACAGTGAAGGTCCATTGTTTCTAAATGCTTTACATGGCCCACTGTCAGAAGCAGCAGGCCTGATGATTATAGGGGAGAACATCAATGTTATTTTAGATAAAGAGCTGAACAGAACCTCCAAAGGTAATTATATACCTACTCCAAAAAACAAGATGGTATCTGCAGAGTATGATGCAAGATTTAGGACTAGTTGATATTTGGAGAATGATGGTTGGTAGGCAGAAAAGTTTTATCTTTTTAGTAACAAGTATGGGCATCACTCTCATATTGATTACTTATAGATAGACATATGGTAAGATTGGTTAAGTCAGTGACCCATAGTTCAGCAACATTAATAGTCCACTCGGCAGTGGCACCATCCCTATAATTTCCAGCAGTTTTGGGCAGAGCTAGATGGACCCTAGATAAAACCCTACTTCAGAATGAAGGTATTAGTGAGCATTTTAAAGAGAAGACCACATTTTTTTAGATACATTTAGACACAGTGATTGTCTGGGAAACATGCATAGCTTTTACAAGAGGAGAAATAACAAGCGTTTCATATGAGTGCAGGAAAGAGAGAGCAATTGTGCAAGAAAACTTCTTGAAAGAAATCGCTTAGAAAAAGTAGATAGAGAATTTTTCAGTTATGTTTCCTCTTAGGGTTTTTCACTTGAGAACTGAATTAGAATAGTTACAAGGCCAGTTGTAATGGGGTTGGAAAAAAGGTTTCAGGAACCGTGTCAAGCCAGCAAGCTGCAACACTACGAATATGGTGAAAAAAGCAGGACGCTCCTGGCTGGGAAGACTAAATCCGACCAGTCCTGAAAACATATTGATTTATTGAGAGACATAGATTGGGAGACTGACCCAGACAAGCCAGGAAATACAAGCAGGTAAGTTAAGGTACATTTCATATATTTATAAGGATGATATTTAGCCAAATCCACTGCATGTTAGAGAATGGCTATCAGATAAGAACTTATCAGCCCTGGGGAACTAAGAAATTGCATGTTTGGAAAGAGAAATTACAGAGGAGGAAATAGTGGAACAAGTGGGAGGAATCGAAAATGGCAAGACTGCAGGTCCAGCGGGGATCACTGGAGAATTGTAAAAGGCTCTGTTATTTTTGCTAGTCCCCATTTGGAACACCCTTTTTAATCAAATATTCTTAAAAGGGAGAGAGAGCCCACCTCCTCCCTCTTGGTACCATTCCACAATAGTTCTAATCCTGAAATCCAAGAAAGACCCGGCTAAACTTAATTCTTACAGACCTATTTCACTCCTAATTAGTGAGTATAAAATCTTCACTTGGATTTTATTTATAAAAGTTAGCAGGAATAGGGAGGGGGGTTTCCAAGATGGCGACGGTGTAAGTCGTACTTTTTGGAGCTCTGCCGGACTTCAGGGCCAAAAGCATCCCGGCGAGGGAGTCTGGCGTCCGGACCAACCGGAGAGGGTCTGCGTTCCTACTGGTAACTAGGCGAGAGAGCCTCGATCCTGGGGCAGACCGGAACCTGCTTCATCGCTGCTCTCTGACGGCGGGGTGGGGGTGCACCCCGTGAGCGTGGCTGCCAACTGGGTCACAGACCGAGTGTGGCGAGCAGTGAGGGTTTGCGATCCCCCACCCCCCAGGTTTCTGGTGGCAGCGGTGAGTCAGGACGCTTTGTTGCGGGGGAGGGTGAGCGGCCTATATAAACTTACTGGGACGCGGGAAGCTCTCTGACTGCTGCTGCTTCCCTCTCTGACTGGTGGATGTGCCCTACTCTGTGGAGTTGACCCCTTCTTAGCTCGCTTGGGTCGTGGAGGTCCCCCTGTTGACTGCGGGAGGCGAGGCCCGAGATTGCGGCCTGCTGCGGCCTGCGGCTGCAGACTGGCCCGCCTCATAGGAGTCAATCTGCTGCAACAAAGCTGGCCTTGGTCCCCCACCACCAACGGCTGTGCGAGGGGAGTTCAAACATCTAAGACCACCCCCACAGTGACAATTTGAGTGCTGCAGTCCCCCCCCCCCATGTCCTAGACAACGAGCCCACGTGGAGATCCCAAAGGGCTCTCTGAAATTTGTTTGCTTGAAATGAGCGGGGCGGACAATGGTGCCTAGTTGGACTTCTCCCCCCTCCACACAGTTGGAACTGCCTCTAGGGCCCTACATCAGGCTGGCTGCTCCCTAATCCCAGCGATACCATAATTCTATACCTTGAGGCGAGGGCCCCGGCGCTTCGCCTTCTGTGGCCCTCTGGTAGTGGGCCGGCCCGCCTCCCTTCGGTGATACACTGGGTGTGGGTATTCCCACCCCCCTTCTCTTTTTTCCCCCTCTCCCCGGGTGGAGGTGGAGTTGGTTGTGGAGATTGGCCTGCTAACGTCAGTCTGCTCAGCATAGTCCACGGAAGTGCACTTCTGGGGGGGCATGCCTGTTTCCTGCGGTGGGAGACACTGATTTTGGAGAACATTTCCACGCATCGCTAGACGAAGAACAACCCCGCTGTGAAGGACATGTTTGCCCACTCGAACACGAAGATGGCCAATGCAACACTGGAGATTGGTGACCGGGGGGGAATTCGGAGATGGCCTGTGGTGGGGAGGGAGGCCCGGAGGAACCCCCGCTCACCCAGGCATTCATGGAGCATCTGTTCAGTACCCTCTGAGATGACTTTGCGGAGCTCAAGCACGATATTGTCTTGGACATCAAGGGGATCCAGCAAGATGTCACTGTTCTCGATCAAAGGATGGACTCGCTGGACTGGAATCAAGACACCCAAGAGGTGGAGGTAGAGTTCCACCGCAGGGAGCTCTTGGAACTCTGAGACCAGAACTCAGAGATATACTATCAGATTGAAGACTTGGAGAACCTTTCTAGACGTTCCAATATACGTATCAGGGGGGTTCCGGCCTGATCCATCTCCTCTGACTTGGAAGGATTTGTGGTCTGCCTTTTCAAACATGTGACACCCTCGCTGCAGGATTAGCAGATAGTCTTGAACAGTACGCATCGAGCGGGGAGGCCGGCAACCGAGCCGGGCCAACCCCAAGACATCCTCACATGCCTGCACTACTACAGACAGAAGGAGGCAATAATGGCGGTGACCAGGGACATGAGATACATCGAATTCGAGGGATTCAAGGTTGGACTGTTTCAAGATCCAAACCAACGAGTGCACAATCTAATTGCCTTGGAAGTAAGATCTCATTCCAAAGCATATACAAAGATTAGGCTGAGACTGACTGTCCCTCCCGGTCCAAACGCCCCTACTGCAACACTCTTGCAGATTGATTTACTCATTCCTATACCTCCCAGTACAGCAATGAATATCCTTAGAATAGTTCAGACAACCTCTATAGTCCCTTCTCATTTACACTCTGAGGGTTGCCCGGCTGAGCAAGAGCTTAGGAGTTGTTTTTCAGTAGAGCCTGACCTTTCCAACCTATCATTGGCAGCGAATACTCGCTCTCAGGCTAGTGATCCAGCTAGAAGGTCTGACAGCCAAGTTGTGCCCATGTTGAAAGCTTTAGCCTCTCCCCAGGTCCATGCAGAATTAGTTAATGGAGATATGATGAACATCCTCTCATGGAACCTGGCAGGTATTAGTCGAAAGTGTAACTGCCCGTATTGGTTGGATCTGGTTTCTCACCAGGAAATATGATTATTTCAGGAAACCTGGTCCCAGATTCCTAAACATATTCGTGGGTTTAAGTCCTTTTTCAAACTAGCAGTATCTCCCAAAGCGGGACGGGTGTCAGGAGGGCTACTTATCTTAGTAAATCTTACCCTAAATTGTGAAACAAAAGAACTGGTTACCAATAATCCGGACATTTTGGGGATTAGGCTAGCAAACGGGAATATACTAACTATTGATATGTATAACGTATATGCTAAGAGCACCAGAGGTGGCAGTTCGCCAACCCTTCTTGCTTTGGAAAATTTATTGGGAGACAGGAATGTCAGTTACCCGCTGCTAATTGATGGCGATTTTAATGTTACATTTGAAACTTTTGATTGAATCGAGTCTTTTGACGTGTCCGAAGAGGATAAAGTTTGGAGGGTACACCCGTTGGAATCACCCCCAATCAAAAAGTGGACACATGCTGCCCTCCAATTGAATGCAATATCCCTTGAATACAGGCTAAGGGCCACTAATGGTCAAACTAATTCCGACAGAAGTGGTGGTATGACCTTCATAGGAACAAATGGGTCAAGTCGGATTGACTATATATTAGTGTATCTAACCCTGTGGCCCCAAGTACAGGACATGCTTATACATCAGGCCTGTGATAGTGACCATAACTCCATACACATATCCATTAGTCATCTATGGGGGAGTATTTAGCAGGATTTTACTGCCCCACTATGCACAAGGGATTTGAGTGCCACAAATGATAAGCGTAGGCTTAAATGGCCCACAGTCTTGGCAGATGAATCTGAAATGCAAAAGATCAATGAAGTTCTAGCTGAGCATTTACTGACATAAGAATCAGTAAGTAATTATCTACACTCTATGAATATCTGTAATATCCTCCACAGAGCCTTTTTGAGCAACTGGCCACCTTCTTTTAAATCCCCTCTAAAAACATTAGATCCTTGTGGGGTAGACGCCATTGAGTAAATTATTGGTATAACAAAGACTGTAGGTCAGCGAGACCAAGATTGACCTTAGCTATCAAAAACAGAGATCAAGCAAACATTTGTGATTGCAGAAGGGTCTACAAGCACGTACAGGGTTCAGCCAAAAAACAATGGGGTGAAGGGAGATGGGCAGAACTAGAGGAGGCTATTGGTCATCCTGATCCTCAAAAACATTGGTTGTTAGTGGCCAAAACAAATTTCGACCACTCCCCTCCCCTGGCCAACAACATCCCACCAATAGAATGGTACAATCATTTTTAGTGAGCTATATTCCAGAGGTAACACTACCAATAGCTTTCGGATGCCCCCCCAGTTTGGATGCCCAACAAAGCATCATTGTATTCACTAGGAAAGAGAATATGAGTTCCTTAGATGCCATTATACCCACCAAAGCTTTGGGCCCAGATGGCATCCCAGGCGACCTCTTTCCCACTAACAGGGTGAATTATGCTACATATTTTATGAACTTGGCCAACGATATTGCCGGAGGAGTAAGGATTCCGGATTCGTGGAAAGGGGCTGAAGTGATCCCAATTTTCAAAAAAGGGGCCAGGTCTAAGCCCTCCAATTACCGCCCAATTAGCTTGATAGATTGCGCCTAAAAGGTCTTCTGTCGCTCGCTCTTAACTAAAATCCAAACCTGGTTGGAGAAGAAGAACATTCTCTCTCCATTACAGGCGGGCTTTCAACGGAAGGAGCAACTTAGCAAACTACAGGTAATCCAAAACACAGCAGCAAGGATTATCCTGAATGCTCCTCCAAGGACACCCTCATGTCCCCTGCTGATGAGACTCCACTGGCTTCCAGTGAGGAAACGAGTCCAGTTTAAAACTCTATGTACAATCCACAAGAGTATGATAGGGGAGGGCCCAAAATACATGACCAAAATCTTCCAGCCCTACATTCCAGGGCGCCTTTTGCGCTCTAGTCATCAGCAGTTACTGCAGGTACCCAGAGTAAAAAAGACCAGACAAGGCGGCCGTGCACTAGCCTATGCCGGACCAGCACTCTGGAATTCTCTGCCCCCAGAACTAAGATCTCTCTCTAGTCACCTGACTTTCCGGAAAATTCTAAAAACCTATCTGTATCCTGGTAAATAATGCCCTGTAGCTTTTATCTTCTGTCTGGACACACAATCAAAATCAGAACACTCTTTGTTGCAGCAATAGCGCGGAGATACCCCTTCGGGGGTCTAGTCTGGCACTTTATAAGAATATAAAATAAAGACCAGCACTATTGATCAGGCTTTTCGCCTTCTCTTGCTATATTGGGAGGTGGTTGTGTTGGGCAAAAGCAGCCTATATCTTGCCTTCATAGATCTCAAAACAGCCTTCGACCTTGTCCCCAGAGATCTACTTTGGCTAACCCTCATGAATATGGAAATGCCCCTTAAAATTTTAGAACCTTTGGTCAGGCTGCATGATGATAATTTCGCACATGTGAGGTGGGGTAACCAGGGGCAACTTACCGACCCGATTAAGATCAGGCGTGGGGTATGCCAAGGGTGTATTTTGGCCCCTACCTTTTTTCCCTATATGTCAACCAGATTGTCGACTTTTTATGTTCAACTCCGGCTGTTGCCCCTTCAATGGCAAACCAGAAAATAGCTACTTTGCTGTTCGCTGATCATACTCTTTTGGTATCCAAAACTCCTATGGGTCTCCAGAAGCTCCTGGACCAATTTAAGGCCTTCTGCGATAGGAGAGGCTTGGTTATCAACACTACTAAAACCAAGTTGATGATAATGAACCCTCGTAAAACTTTTAAACGAAACCTGGTCTTAGACAATGTCCCATTAGAGAGGGTTAGCTCCTTTGAGTATCTGGGCATAACGTTGTCTTATAGCATGTTTTGGAATAATCATCTGAACATGGTGTCCCTAAAATTCTTTCAGCTATCAGGGGACTTGCGGCGCAAGCTTTGCTTATCATATACTAGCCCGTAGCCCCAGCCCTTAAACTTTATAGCTCAAAGGTTGTGAGCAGTATGCTCTATGGGGCAGAACTGTGGGGTTTAGTGGTTGCAAGGAGATTAACAACAGTTGAAAATATTTTCTTAGGAGTCTTGTATCCCTGCCTCATAGCACCCCCTCCTTCTGTTGAAATTGGACCTGGGAGTTAGGTCTATACACGACCAAGCGAGCTTGCGCCCCCTGCTTTTTTGGTATCAGTTGGTCACTACACGAGACCTGGCCCCTTATGTTGCTGCTTTTAACGAAGTTTCTGCTCTAGACAGGAACAAAAAAATTAGGTGGATAAAATATGTCAACACTGTCCGGGCAGCAATTGGCCTCCCAAATGAGTCTGTTACCTCCCCACCACTGTTTTCAAAGGACCTAATAAAGCTTCAATATTGGCTAAGGGTAGGGCAGACCACCTACTCGAGGATTCGTCATGGCTATTTAACCAATGTTTTTTTAGATATAAAATCTGTTAAACATCCTGAGAAATATTTTGATATCATTAAAGATCCTTCGGACAAGAACTTGTATACGCAGTTTAAGTTTGGCTGTTTACCTATTAATGCTTTTATCAATCTTTGGTTAAACCAAAACAGCCAACCTAAAGGATGCCCATCCTGCCCAGACCCAAATGAAACTGTGGGCCATGTTTTTCTTTGCATGTCCAGCATATGCTAGACCAAGAAGGAATTGGTTGGTTCCATTATGTAGACAGTTGGGGACTCATAGCCACCTCGATGCCCTATGGGTTTTAAGATCAGATACGAGGCCATCCCTTGTATGTGCAGTTGCAAAATTTCTTGGCCTGTTTCGGGCCATTAGGCAAAGGCTACTGTCTACTCTTCCTTGTCCTAGGGGCTAGTTGCAGTAAAAATCCTATGACTTGAGGGCGCTTTAATTCTCAGGATCCTGTTTTTAATTTTCATTTTTAAAGTTTTTTATCAACATTTTTATCTAAACTTTAAAAAGGCAAAAGGGCCTCTATTGAAAGCTCCTGAAAGCAAACTGTGGAGATTGTTAGGCATTAATGCACTTGCACTTTATTCTAGCCTTATCTATCTTACTGGGTTCTAATAGAGTCAACTTATAGCAAATGATGTATCTTAGTGAACTTTTCTGTGTTTACAACTTACATTATGAGATACTTGTCTTTTAGAACCTGTTATATTAAATATATTTTTTTTTATTTGTGAAAACTGTATCCCGGGTCCACTGTCAAGGAAGAATATGTGTGTATCCGTTATGGTTTTTATAACAGAAATAAAGATTTAAACTGGTTTCAAGATCTGGGCCGACAACTTTGCAGTGACGTAGGGTCCTGAAACCCCTAACCGATCTGCTCCGAGCTCAGGAGATTCACTACAGATGGAGTCCCCCCTTTTGGCTACAGTTCATGTGGGAAGGGGGAGACCCGGTTGATTCACACCTTGGCGGATGCCTCCTCATTACCAGAAATGCCAGACTTGCGACAAGCTGCCCCGTTGGGTTTGCAATCCAGTGAACCCTCAGATGAGAGGTGGGACCAGGGCGCTCTGCGAGACGGGGGCCAAAAACACTAACCAAACCGATGGCAGCCGAGAGGAGCGATCACAACTCCTCCTCCATCTGCAGCACGAGGGGATCTCCGGACTCACATCTGGTGGTCATTGAGGGATCAAGTGATTATTTTTCTGTTACCTCAGGGCAGGCGATGCAGTTTCCCTTGTGAGAATCAAGGAGACCTCACGGAGCGGACTCCCAACACCCCAGTTTTGGGGCCACTCCGCGGAGCTCACTGGACCACACCCTGCCGAGACATGGACCCCAAATGTTTTAGTGAGATGCCTCCCGGGAGGGAGAAGTTGATGTACTCCTTGATCTTATGTTATTTGAATGTGTTAATGGTTGCACTTTTTTCCTCTCATTCCCTCTTATCAATTACCCTTGCCCTCATCAGTCGGGGGTGGCGGGTCACTTGCGTGAACATACAGCAAGGTACGTAGCCATTACACATGGTGTCTGTACTTAGTCTTAACGTTCAGGGATTAAATTCCCCTGCACATCAGTTGGAAATACTTTCATTTCTCAAAGATACCAAATGCGATATATGCATGCTGCAGGAAACTCATCTACTCCAGGCAGATTGGCGGCGGATGCGCTCCCATTGGTTCTACAGCTCTATGGCTCAGGTTACTAGTGCTGCTTCTATTATCAGTGAAGATAGTGCTGATAATTGATTTCTCTTTTGCCCAAAAGACGCTCTCCATAATCAGAGGAGTTATTTTTTACACATTGCTTTCATGCTAGATTTATTGAATCACTGTAATTCCCCTCCATACATACATTAATTCCTACTTGTGGGTTAATCTCACATCGCATTGAAAATGTGTGTTAATAGAAGCAGCACTAGTAAGGGTCTTCTGAATTATTACTATACTAGTCTCTTACACCAGAATATATGTTCTACTCACTCAAAACCTCTATTTTAGAAATTGATTGTATCTTTATATGGGTGTATATTTGGATTTCTCCCAAATCCGCCACAAATTTTGGATACAAAAGTCCACTACCTATGTAGGTATATCTGCCCATATATTTTTTGATTCTTCACATGTGCATGGGACTGCAATTACACTCTTACCAGTCACCTTGACGCTATGGATTATTAATTGGTGCGTTACTAGTAATCATTTGTTGCCAGGGAACACCCTTGTCTCACGGTTCATGCATGATTGTTTGTTGGTCCTTTGTTTCCACTACTTCAAGAGAAATATTTGCAGTACACATTCTCTAGGTGCATGGCCCGCATACACATATCTTAAAAATGAAAATAATTTCTTCATTCTCCTAATTCTCATTCCCATTCCTTCCTTTTCTCTCCTTGTTTGTTTTAGGTGCTTCCTCTTCATATGATACTCATGAACAGGCACTAATTACGTTGAAAAAGCCTGATGTTTACTTAATTACAGATTGTTGAAAAATCTGGAGCTTCATGTAATATATCAATGGATACCAAGCCAGGCAACTGATCCTCAGTCCTTATGATGATCTCATATTTTAATAGGATCGAAACATCGTCGACATGCACTCTGCCCATCACAATATGCTTTGTAGTATTTTATTTTGGGTGCAGTAATGTTTTATTAATGTTGGTCACTGTATGCTTGCCTGTATATGTCTATATGTTTTTGTTGTCCGTTTTTAACACCTAGTTTTCTGTGCATTTTGTTTTTCTGCTCATTATTTGTTTCAGTTCATTGTTTTTTTGCTCTCTTGATCTTTGGTTTTTGAAAGTTTTCCGTCTGGGATCATTCAAATTTTTGTTCGAATTGTAGTAATAAAATTGAAAACTTCGATAATTGAATATGTTTATGGAACTGATTTTTGAGTCCAAATCAACTGCATTTTATTTATTGTTAAAGGGCTGTTGTCTCTAAAATTACTCAAGTAACCTTGGTCCCTTACGGTCTATGTGTTTCCCTTGTGTACATATACAAAGTGAGGCCGAAGGGCATGACCAGGAAATGAAAATGCTACTTCCCCACAACAAAGCAGTGGAAATGCCTGTAGACCTGAAGACTGAAACACGAATGTCCTGAAAGTTCAAAGACACCATCCAATCCTCAGAACATAGGGCGGAGAAAATCTGGGTCAGAGTCAGCATCTAGTCCTTGAGCTCACAGCAATAGCAATAGCAACTGTTGCCCCTCTCCCTATCCTTGACAATCTAATGCTCCTCTGGCCAGCAGTAATGTGCCTCTTTGGCCTGGATGGAGGCATGTCCTGCTGAGGTCTGAGTGAAAGCAGGAGGAACTCTAGGTAGGTTTTGACAGAAAGGGAAGAGGCAACTACAACTGACAACCTGCAGGCCCATGGCACTGCATTTCAATTAGGCAGGTAGAAGTGTATTATGGACGTGGGTCGCTCCAAATGGGGATCTGAACAACCAGGTGATGGAAGGAGAAGAGGACGAGGAGAATTGGCCATGTTGTTGGTGTATCAAACCTCTGCAGCCCTCATAACCTTGGATGGGTGTGATGTTCTGTATCTCATTACATGGACAGAACTATAATAAGTCACTGTTAGAACTTAGATTGTTGTATGTGTCATTTACTGTCTCATCCACTGAGCTCATGGGTTCTAGTGGAGCTTTGAAGCGTGCCCTGATAGCACCTGCGTCTGTATTCATATTTATTGTGAAGTGATTGCACCAGCAGCAGTGTTAAATACTTAGTGAGAAAAGGTTATTTTGTTTTTGAGTTCACTTTGGCGTTCTTTACAAAGACCTGCTTGGTGGGTTTATCATTTGATGGACTTTACCGACATTGCTGCTGATTAAACATGTTCAGGAAGATATGTTTCATAAAGTGAATTGAGGTTTTCAGTGGAAAACAACTTTGCTTAATATCTTGTGAAGCTTCGACGATCCTTGCCTAGCTCAAATTAATAAGGCTCCTCATGTTGCTTAATACTTTGTGAAGTTTCGACGATCGCTGCCTAGTTTAAATAAATAAGGCACCTCAAGTTGCTTACTAAAAGTTTAATTAAACTTGGAGTAGTGCTCTATTTAAAAATAAACTTCTACCGCTTTACTTGTTGTTGCTGTATGCTCAAACAGTATTACGATTGAAAGTAAACATTGATCAACGGTTTTACTTTCCTTTATCAGGAGCCTTCTTGGTATTGCCTGTTGCCATTGCATGACGGAGCCTTCTTTGTCATCACTCTCGTCATTGTGAGATCATGAGATCATGATGCACGGCGACGTGACACGTCATTGGGAGCTATTTTGGTTTCCTAAGTAACCAATATAACAAGTTTTCCGGCGTGTGCTGACGCGCACGGATTAATGTTAAGTGCTTAAAAGTTACACACTGTGTTCATTTACTAAAAACACGAGAAAAGACATTGTGGGAGAGTGCTTGACATTCGAACTGATATGCGCTTGTTTTGAAACTTTAACTTAGTGCACCCGATAGTACTTGTTCAAAACAAAAGAAACTTTATGGTGATGCGCTCAGCTGTTCTCTTTGTATAGCGCTCAGTTTTGGATTACGCTGGTGCGCACAGCATTACATCTTTGTATTTTGTTTGTTTGATGCACGCTGCAATTACGCCGATGTGCACAGCAAAATGAACAACTGTGGGAGTGCAATTTGCTCATGATAGTACTAGCATGTTTCATCACCAATATGTGTTAGAGAACGTTTTAACAACTCATTTTTGTTTTTTTATTGAATAATTCATTGAGCACACAATCTGTGGAGTTATTATAGGCATATCTATGATTACATTACTTGCATTATATTTTGTGTGAATGTACACAGATAGGACAAGATGAATAATATTTAAAGATTTGTTTTGTGAAGTATTATTCACTAAATTGCATATTATTTTACTTGAGTGGACAAATTAAGGTTAGTAAGGTTAGTCATGCAGAATGTTACTGCTGCTCCCTTCTTTCTTTCTAGTCCTGGTATACCACCTATACAGTGGAAAAAATGGAAAGTAGTTTTTGAAAGATACGCAAGAGTGTGTGGACCTTCGCTCAGTGCTGAGAGAAAATCCTCTCTACGTCTACACTGTCTAGGATCAGAAGGTCAAGACGTGTTTGACCATTTTCCAGACTTATCAACGGAAGAATCAAATGGTCTTAACGATTATGAAATATGTGTTAATAAATTAGATAAACATTACCTGCCTAAAGTTAGCACTATTCTAGAATGGTACAAATTTGCAAAAAGAATGCAAGGTGAGGAAGAAACTGTAGAAAGTTATGTTACCTATTTAAGAAAACTTGCATCATCTTGCAGATTTGATCATTTTACAGATGAGCAAATAAGAGATCAATTCATGTTCGGCTGTAACATGGAGAAAGTCCATGAAGAGTTGTGGCTAAGTGATGAGCCCACCTTGGATGAGGTTTTATGTGTAGCAAAGCGAATTGAACATTCTATAAAATGTGTTGAAGTGTTGAAGAAGGACGCAATAAAAGAGTGTAAGGTGCAAAAAGTTAAAAGTAAAAATAAGAGAAATGTATCATTTAAAGACAAGCATTTACAATGCAATAGGTCTCGCAGCATTAAAGTTTGAGTTTTTGGCATTGTATGTAATAATTTCTTGCATAAATTATTTGTTTCAGTTTCGGATGTTTGATAATTATGTGCACATCGTTAGTTGGTGTTAATTTCTAGAAAATGTTGGTAAACACATTTATAGTTAAGTTGTTTGGTATTTGTTGTTAGTTAGGGGTCTAATAGTGAACAATGTTATTAATAATTGTTTCGTTAGTGAGTTGTAAAGAAAGACGTTATCAATGTTGTTGTTGCTTTATTTAACTTTAATAAGTAAGTTTTAGTTTACTTAACTATAAAAAAATAAGCTTATGTTAATACTATTAAGTCATAGTAAACATGAAACGACTATTTGCATATATATTGGTGATATATATGTATATGCCTAAATTATTATATATAAAGAAATAATACAATTTGAAACTGCATACATTGTAAGTAACAACATTCTTAAAAACACTCAACAGTAAAGGCAGTATATATGCATATATATTTTGGTATGTAAAAAATAGTAAACTGTAATAACTATCTTAAAAAAGTAGTTGTATTTATGCAAATAGTAAACTTTGTATGTAAAAAACAGCACTAGTTAAATAATGTTTCTTAGTAAACATTGTAATTATGTAAACATTTGACTAATTACATAAGCATTGTAAGTTTGTGCAATTAGTTTTCCTTATTAGCACATAGCAAATAGTCATTTCACATTTTGAAAGTTATTTTTCATCAAACAGCAATTATTTTAGAATACTTAGTAGCTTTTTTTGCGTTTATAAAGGATACTATTTTTTCTGATTTATTTCAGTGATATATCCATTACAAAATGTTACATTTAGAGAAATTGGTAGGTAATCCATCAATGCGTCAGAAAAATTGTCAGTTTCAGTACTTATGTTTAAGAAGTCCATTAATGTGATGTTGTCAATTTCCATAGATTGAAAATGCTCTGTAGTTTCAACATGCACAGTTATAGTGCTTACTTATTGTCTTGTTTTTTCTAATCCATATATTGTAACATTCATTTTTTTCTCTTGGTGGCTGCACTACCTGTTGGAGACATAGTTTTAGTATTTTTGTACTTTTTTTGTGAGTTTTTCTGGTAAGATAACAAATAAATGATACTTACTTGTATTTTAGTATGGCGTGTTGTGTTCAATATTTTTTCCTGATTGAATTCATGCACTGTTAAGTGCGTTAGCTGTATATATTGTCCAATTCTTATTGGGAATTGTGCTGCTTCTCTCCATAAAGTTATCTTCACAGAGTCTGTTGTATCTTTCAATGTGATACTTTTTAATGTTGTATCTTGTCCACCAATTATTATATTTCTAGGTTCTTCTTCCTGTGGAAAAGAACTTTGCTTGTTAGTGTTGCATGTAGAGATAGATGTATAAGGCAAAATGGAAGTTTCTAGCGAACATAAGTTATTAAAATTACACATGTGAAATATGATAATACAATGGTGCAAAAAAATAGTAATTTAGATTACTTACCTTTTAAGTAGTTTATTATTTATGTTTGTTAATATTTAGTGGCAGAGAGAATATCTTTGTATGTGTATTAGTAAATGCATAGTACAAGTTATGATATAATGTATTGTGGAGTTGTGTTACTTTTTTGCTTTTTCTATAGTGGCATGCTTTATTGTAAATGTTATCTTAGTTGTATGAATTAGTGTATGTTATGACTTATGAAGCACATAGGAGTACTTGGTTTAAATTATATGTGTAGTGCATAGTGTTGGCAAGTAGGTGTGTTTAATTTGAAAACTAATGTGTTAGTGATGTAGTTATAATAGTTTTTATAGAGTGGTATGTGTTATAAGTTGTATAGTATGCAAAATGTTATACTGTAATGGCCTATGTGTAGTGCTATGTAATTTACTGAATGTGTGTGATTTGGATAAGATTGTGTTAGTAAATGTTAAAAAGTGTGTTTTATGTGTATGTGTGTATCTTTTTGGTACTGGATAGCGGTTTGAGAGAGAGATAAAAAAGAAAGTATCAATTTTTTTTAGAGTCCCCTCACTCACTGGGGTTGCCCCACAGTGACATGCTTCTTCATTGGGGCCATCCCAGTTATCTAGAAACTGGGGCGTGCTACAACTTGCGAAGTACATAGGAGCACTATGTTGTGTAGAAGTATGTGTAGTGCATAGTAGTAGAGCAAGTAGATGTTATACGAAAAAGGTTGTGTTAGTGAGCATTAATTATTGTGTTTTATGTATTTGCACTTATAGGTTAATATTGAATAGTATACTGTATGGTAGTGTGTAATGCCATTTATATTAGTGTTTGTTGTGAAGGAGTTATTGACTGTAATTTTTGTTTATAGAAACACAAGGGTTAGTTTTGTTTATGTGATGTTATTTTTACATATACTAAATAAAACCAAAAGTAAATAGTAGGTGTCTAATAGTAATGTGTATATTTTATTTTACTCACGTTTTATTTTGTCTAATAGACTTGCATTAAAGAAGCTGTAATATGAGTTATGTCTACAGGCAAATAATTGTAGTATACATTATACATTTTATTTGCAATTAGTTATACCCATGCAAATTTACTTACTTGTTAATACATACTATGTTTTTTGGGGGGGTAGAGGACTTAATTGTTTTTTTTGTGCACCATCTTTTTTTCTTATCAAAGAACAAATTTACATATTGTGAACGTATCATAAATAATGTAGATCAAATTTTGATTACTTACCTTTTATGAAGTGTTGCAACTATGGCATTAGTATCTATTGCTACAGGTAATAGTGTAGTATTGCATTAACTGTATAGTAGTTAATATACTTAAACGTAATTATTATGATTGTATAGAATTTTACTTACCCATTATATATAGCCTTTTTTTATATAATGTTTTAAAGATGCCAACAGTATACATTTTTAGGGATATGTTACTTACCTGTAAAATATAATTATGCATTATGAGACAGCAGTTGTATTATTATATTACTTGAGTAACATAGTTTTTGTTGCATTGGGGCATTTTAATTGACAAGTTATAGCATTTAATAAACAATGTAAGATGCAAATGAATAATTAGCAATCAATAATCATTCCTATATCAATACTATATGTGAACACTGTTATGCATTTAGCTTTTATATTGCTTTTTAAAATGTTGTATTAACAGTTATTAATATGCATATATTAATATTTGTATATTAATATTTGCATATAAGCATTAGTTGTAACGGTTAGTTGCATAGCATTTTTTTAGTTTTAGGACAAAGAATAACAATAGAAATATAAAAGATTAAAATGGAGCTTACCTCAGTTATTGTTCCTAAGACACTCATTAGTGTCTTTAGATTTATATCTTTCACTGTCTTTATGGGGGACAGTGGTGGTGGTGGTGGCGGTTTCAAAATGTTTGTAGCTTCTTCAATAATATCCTCAGTAATATGAATTGGTGGCATCCTTAAAATTTTTGTTTGCTTTATCATAATCAAAACATAATTTTTGAAAAGATAATTGCGTATTAACAGTCCATGTTGTTCTTTTGTTTGAGTATAAAATTCCTCATTATAACAAGTAGCTTTGATTGATGACGTTTGATCTGCCAAAGCTAGGTAATACATTACTTTGTTTTCCTGCTTTGCATTCCGATAGTATGTTTTTCCTGAACATGTAATAATGTTCACACAAATTGCTTTTTGGTATGGCTTGGTGTTATCTTGTTGCATATCTTTTAATTCTTGAATGGAAATCATCTGTGGAATTGAATAAAGCAGTTGTTAATATTAAATAAAACATTTATTTTGTACATTTGATAGTTTTACATTACAATGCATTTTCATCAAATAGCTATCCATGTTGGTTTATGATCACTGTACTATGATTCTAATGTGCCATAATGCTGTATATTAGCATTTGTAAATAGATGATCTAATAAAGAACTGTAGTCTGTGGTAATACTACTTATTTTTTGAATGCAGTTAAAGTTTTTTGCCATGTAGTTTAATAATATATTTTTAGTAGGTGTTGTTGTTTGCAGATCGACATTGAAATCACCTATTATTATATATTGATGATCTGGATAAGTGTTTAAAATGTTAGTTAATATTTGCAGTAGTATTTGTATTGCTACTCTTGGTGGTTTGTATACAATTAAAATTGTGTAAGTATTGTCTTTTATCTGAATAGTAAATTGTAAAATGTCAATATGCTGTTGAGTTGTGAATACTGGGTGTAGTATGTGTTTTTGTTTGTAGTATATTATAATTCCATGATTAGTTGGTTGGCCATGGTATTAATCAAATATTAGCATTTGGTAATCAGGTATTTGATATGCATCAAATTGTGCTTTATGTGTTGTATTTATTTCTGTAAAGCATAGAATATCAGCATTCAATATATTACTGTCAGTTAATAGGAATTTGATTTTTTTTGTAATGAGCGTATATTTTGTACTATCATTGTAAAGTTGTTTGAAAATTGTGCTATTTTTGTTATAGATATTTGTAATGGCATATATGTTCTTAGACGGAACATTTCTTCATGTACTTTTGGGTGTATTACTATTTTACTTTCATCAGAGTTTTTTATATATATGTTTTCTAATGATTTGGCTCTACTAATAGCTACATAATGTAAATGATGTATTTTGCTATCATTAAAGTGTATATAAAGTGGTTCTATTGTTTCACCTTGTGTTCTATGTATAGTACATGCTGATGATTGCTGTAATGGAAATTGTTTTCTTATCATTGTAATACATTTTTTTGTAAACTGGAATTGTCTTGATATTGGTAGTATTCGTGTCCAGTTATTTGAAATATTAATATGGTATAGATGTTTGTTTTGTTGTCTTGCTATTTTACCTACATTGCAGTTATCAAAATGTATCCATACTACAATTGGTATGTTATTTGTATGATCAACATATTGTATTATTCCTGTAGCTCCATTTGTTAATCCATCATTAACATTATTGTTAGCAGTTAAATCATAACATACTTTAATTGCAATATTTAGTTTTTTTGGTAACCCCATTGTTTTTGTTGAGTCTGTTGGTAATTGTTGCAATATTTGCTGTTTTACTTCTTCACTAACATCGGAGGCAACTTTATCTACTGCTACTGTTGTATAAAATGCATGTTGCTGTATATGCTGTATTAAGACTTTTTTGTTTATTTCATTTACCTCTATGTTAGTTCCCATTATATACGGTATACTTTTGCTAATACTTAGGGGAGGTTCTATTTGTCGTAATTTGATGTTTACTACATCATCTTTTGTGTGTTTACCTATTCTTAGTCTATTGAGCATTTCTGCCAATTGTGGGTCGCCTTGCTGCCGTATTATTTTTGTAAGCTCATATAATTGAAAATGTGTTTGCCATGGGTTTGTGGTTAATGGTCCATATAACTGTTTTGAATTTTGAAATATGTACGTGTCAAAAACAGGTTTTAATTGATAGAAATCTCCAATTGCTAATATAGATACACCTCCAAAAGGTTCGGTTGAAACTTTTATCTCTTGCAATCTATTGTGTATGAAATTAAACATATTAACACCTACCATTGAAATTTCATCTATAATTAATACTTTTAAATGCATAAGTTGTGTTTGAAGTATGCTTCTATTTTCATGAGTTAGTGGTTTATATGCTAAACTTTGTGATATTGGTATTTTAAAAGTACTATGTAGTGTTTTTCCATCTATATTATGTGATGCTTTACCTGTTGGTGCTGTTAGTAATATATGAATGTTTTCTGGATTTTCTCCTGCTTTAGTATTGTAGTAGCGTAACAAAGTTTGATAGGGGGGGCGTGGCCAGGTGCCGTAGGAAATGGCCGCCTGATTCCCGAGCTCCGCCGGGACCGTTGGTCTCCCCACAAAATCCGCACACAATCCTAGCAGAGAGGCTCACCTATAAGAGCCCCCAGCTCCCTCAGGCTAAGTGCTCTATCGGAGGGGTTTCGCGGACTCCTGTGACCCACGGACAGCTCCGTACGGCGATCGCGGCTCTCAGCGGCAGCCCAACACCTCGCGCCTGGAGCCCCGGAGCCGCTGCCTGTACCAATCGAGGCCCCGGCTTCCGGCCTACTGCACGGCGCGGCCTGAGTGGGGCCATCGGCAGAGGACGCCGCCTCACATGTGGCCCGAGGTACCGCTACCCTGCAACTGCTTGGTGACGCTGCCTGCGAGACCCTGCAGCTCCGGAGGGCCTACAGACTGGCATAACAGGTACAGGCGGGCGACGACCTTGGCAGGAAGGAGGGCGCAGCCATTTTCCCGTTCTGCTGCCACCTGAGTAGAGAGAGGAGACTAGCCGTCGCTGCCACTATAGGGTGAACTGAGGTGCCCGCCCGGTGGGGGGCTCACGTCCACAGCTACGGAGGCGGCCTGAACGCCGGCGGACCTGCTGTGGGCAGTGGTTCGAGGTTGTTGGCCCCTAGACGTTGAATACCAAGGCCGATAAATCGCGGCGCACGCCTCAAACAGGGGCCCCCGCTCTGCGCTGTGTCCTTGGGGAGGACAGGTAGTGCTGGCAGTTGCGTTCCGACTGGAAGGAGAAGACTGGAGCTGGCGCTGACCCACGGGCACTCCAAAGTAAGGGCGGGCTCAGAAATATCCGGCCCCAGAGGCACCAGATCAAGCATGCAGCCTAAAGGGGGTCTTGTGACCCAGACTAACAAGCTGGACAACTACACGGTAGCAAAAACGCCGACGCAGCCCGGAGGGGCGACGAAGGAGGGCACAGGTCAGGCGGAACCCTCCCATACGTCCATAATGGCTGCAATCCAGACCCTCGGCACCAGCCTTGAGACAAAGATGGACAAGATCACTATTGAGGTGAACCTGCTCCGGGCCGACTTGGGGAAAACCACGGACCGGTCCAAAACCAATGAAGTGGAGATCAAAGCCCTGCAGGAATCGGAGAAGCGGCTCAAGGGCAGGGTCAACGAGCTTGTGCACCAACACCGGCAGATGGCCCTACGGCTCGATGACCAGGAAGGTTGGGCTCGGAGGAGCAGCATACGCGTGGTAGGTGTGGCGGAAGGACTTGAGGGGGACAGTATGGAGCTCTTTCTTGAGGATTTGATCCTCCGCCACCTGAAACCCAAGAGACTATCGAAGCTCTTCACTGTCGAGCGGGCTCACAGGGCCCCGATCCCGAAACCTAAACCAGGGGCCCTACCACGAACAATTATTGCTAAAATACTGAACTACCGAGACCGTGATGCAATCCTCCAGGCTGCCAGACAACATGGTGATTTACAGTATGAGGGGGCCACGGTTCGCTTCTTCCCGGACTTCACGCTTCAGGTTCAACAGGAGAGGCGCTCCTTCCAGGGGGTAAAGGCGGCACTACGAGACCGCAGAATTCGGTACATGATGTTCTTTCCCGCCAAACTGAAGATCATAACTGGCGGTAAATCCCTCTTCTTCACTTCCCCTGCGGCGGTGCAGGAGTGGCAAGATACTGCTAATATTGCGGGCCCCCCTCCGCAGGACGGTGGACAATAGCGAGAAACAGTGCACCCCACCCGGGGTCAGCAGCAGGGAGAGCGAACGGTGATGAGCAGAGCCAGCGGTCCTGGCGGTCGAGGTCGAATAGTCCCCGCTGGGACTCACCCAGAGACATCACAGCGAGATAAGGCCGTGAACACTCGAATGAGAAGCCGTCGGACAGTAATGTATAAATTGTGTTGAATGTAAGACTTGATTGCTCCAAGGAGCAGCGTGACTGCCTGCCCAGGGTTTCTGAGCCAGGCTCACTGTTTAGCTGATGCACTGCCGGCCTGAGGGGCTTAACGAACTGGGCACCACAGGCGGGCGGCCAGGATGGGGCTAGCCCACGTACTTCCCACGTAGAGTTTCCTCAGTGGGTTCTCACCGGGGTAGGGTTGGGCGACAGGCGCTCTGCTAATTGGGGTGGTGGGTAGTTCGGAACCCACGGAGCAGGGGGCAGGGAGGGGGGATTTGTTTTTGCAGAGGGGGGCAGGGATGTTGGGGACAGACGCAAGGGGAGGGTGGAGTCCATTGTTTGTCAGATCCTTGATCGCTTGCACTGAGTACACCTGCGGGGTGGGAACCAGGGAGGGGCGGGGAGTTGGGGATCCTTTACACGAACTATGTTGTCATGGAGTCAGCCGAAGTGCCGGGGTGGTGGGACGAAGCACCTTACAAAGCAACGGATATGGCTAGGAGGTGGGAGAAGAGTCTGAAAGTCCTCAGCTGGAATGTTAACGGATTAGGTGACAGACTTAAACGCACTATAGTCCTACAATTCATCAAGCAGCACCAGCCAGACGTAGTACTAATGCAAGAAACTCATTTGATGGGGAATGTATGTCAGGCCTCAACAGATGGGGCTACACTCTAGCAGCTCACTCTGGCTTCACCTCCGGCTCTAGGGGGGTGGGGATCCTCCTGCGTCGCTCACTGCCCCTCCATATAGACCTTACTAAAACTGACCCACAGGGCCGCTTCACGGCTATATCTGGACGGTGGGAGGGCCGCACACTTCACCTACTCTCTGTCTACATTCCGCCTGGCCTCCAAACTCGGGCCTTTGCGGACCTGGGCACGTTACTCCTTTCCCTCCCCGATGGTCAATTGGTGCTGGGTGGGGACTTTAACTCAGTAGTGTCGGGGACCCTGGATAGGCAGCCCCCCAGAGACCTGCCCCAGGGGCAGAGGTGGTTGGCGGACTTTCTTGAGGCCTTCGGGCTCACGGATGTCTGGCGCCTGCTCCATCCTACAGACAGCCACTTTACCTTTTTCTCTGGGTCGCATCATTCCTTTTCACGCTTAGATTACATCCTTACTTTGCTACAACATGACATGACAATACGGGAAACAGCACTTCTGCCTAGAGGCATTTCAGACCACTCACCGGTCCTTATGCACTTAACAGTTGGAAACAGCCGTGAGGGCTGCATAGCACCAATAAACGCCTGGCATTTAAAACACGAGGACACCAGAAAGAAGATATCCAACTCAATCGCACAGTACTTCGACAACAATGTTGGCTCAGTAGACTCCCCCGTCACCTTATGGAAGGCATTTAAACCCATGATTAGGGGAGGCGCTCTCAACCATCTCGATTAGACGGAAGGAACAACGTAGGCAGGTCACAACACTTGAGGTAGATCTAGAAGATCTAGAGAGGGAGGCGCTAGAAACTGGGGCCAGGGAAGTCAGACACAAACTGCAATTAAAGTTAATAATATATGAATGTTTTCTGGATTTTCTCCTGCTTTAGTATTGTAGTAGCGTAACAAAGTTTGATAGGGGGGGCGTGGCCAGGTGCCGTAGGAAATGGCCGCCTGATTCCCGAGCTCCGCATTGCTGAGAGGAAGCTCGGATGGTCAGGAGTCCTTACAATGGCCACGCCACTTTGGGCCTCCGAAAAACTAGGCAATCTGGGACGTACCCAGGGCTTCTGCAACTGGGACTTGATCGGAATCTCCCAAATCAAGGATATCCGGGGCCCTACAGGGATCCACACGTTCGCCCACTTACGGGACACATACGAGCTGGCGCAAACCGAATACTTTAGATACCTACAGGTGTGACACTACCTGCAGGCTAATATTCCGCCTGAAACTAAACTACCACAAACCTCCCCGCTTGAAGATAGATTACTTGATGGGCACATGACAGAACACGCCATATCACTTACATATAAAAAACTAATCAATAACCCCCCGACATGCTCCTACCCCTTAGAGAGAAATGGGTTGCTGATGGGCTGGAGATAGATGAAGAAGAATGGATGTATGCTTTGGCTTCACCGCGTGAGGTCGCGATTTCAGCCCGACTGCGACTAATCCAACTGAAGATACTACATAGAATATATATCTCTTGTACTAGGCTACACTTAATGGGGAGGGCTGACACTGTACTCTGCAGGAAGGGATGTGGTGGCACGGATACCTTCTTCCATGTATTATAGGGCTGCCCGAAGATTCAATGGTATTGGAGAAGGGTGGTGCAGTGTATGCAGGAGGTTTGGGAGGTGGAGATTCGCCCAGAGGCCAAGAGGTGTCTCCTCAATATATGGGAGCCAACGGACCTGCCACCGAAAGGGAGGCTCTGGGTGACGCTCGGACAAATGGTAGCAAAAAGAAACATTGCCAGACTCTGGGGAAGCACTAATACACCAAAACTTACTGACTGGCACAGTGATATGGACTGGTGTATACTACAGGAAAAGACTGTGTATGTAGCGAGAGGGTGTCCCCGGAAATGGGTGGAAGTATGGTCCAATTGGAACGATTTCAGGGGAGGCATCTGCGAGCCTCCGTCCACCACGGAAGCCGGCTCAGAAGATATGTAAGGACCCTAACAACCTTGTGGCTACAGGTGCTTTAGAGTGGGGCACTATAGTTGCATCACTGGTACAGAGGTGTACTTACTATGCTCAACGTGGTGACCGTGTTGGTTGGGGGGGGTTTGTTCGGTTGTTAGGCTTCACTTGACGATATTCTTGAAACATGCTCTTGTTTTATGGCTATAAAAAAGAGAAAAATCAGACCTTCACTATCCTCCTTTAAACTGTGAGACACTTGCACTTTATAACACCGCCGTACCCCTGGGTTGACGGCAATGGGCTGTGTACTATATGAAGCAATACATGTGTTACATACTGTGCGGCCAGCCCGAGGAGTTGTAGGCTGGAAGCTGTGTATCGTGGAATAATGCAATAAAGGTCTTTAAAAAAAATAAAAAAATAAAAAGTTTGATAAAATGCAGTAATAAGGAAGCTTTTGCCTACACCTGCTCCTCCAGTACAAAAAGTGTAAAATGGTATATTGTGTGTTTTAATGGCTTTTAAGTGATGGTCTATAAGGTTCATTTGCTCTAATGTTAAATGTTGCATGATATTGTATTGAGCTTCTGGTAACATATTATTAATTAATGTTTCTTCTTCTGTGGTATTTCTAATGCCTAAATCTAATGATATGTCATATTGCAATTCTTCATTATATATTTGTGTGTCATTAACTGTATTATCTGGCATAGGTGATAATGTAGGTGTAAGCATTGGATCATTGTTCGTTGAGATATTATTTTTCTAAGTATTTCATTTTGTTTGTTAGACATGTTATGGTTTTTATCTACTTCTTCTTGAACTTGTAGATATCTTTCATAGTATGTTTCTTCTTCACCAATTATATTGTTTTCTATTCTCCACGGGAAATATAATAATAATAACTCTCTGTAATAATTTTCTGAGTCATTCAATTTGCTGAATCTGCAGTAACTGATTATTTTTTGTTGTCTCCATTTTGTAAATACTATGCTTTGTGTTTTGTTTTGTATTTCATGAATTTGAATTTCTTCTTCATATGATCTATAAAAGTTCGTTTCTAAAAGTGATTTTCTTTTTTTTGCGCTTTTGTTTTGCATTGTAGGTGGATACATAGTCAGCAAGAGTACATTGTTCTAATGTTGCTGGCCGTTGGCTGTATTTAACAATAATATTGTCATATTGTATTTCAGTAGATGTGTCTGGTAAATAGTTAATGGTATTTATGTCTTTCATTAAGTATGTTCTTTTTTCTGGTTTATTTGTATTTATAAATACAAATGATCGTGACGTTTTGCTTAATGGAATTTGCAATATGAGATAAGCTGCTTCTTGCGCACTAATTTCAGTACAATTCAAGAATGTATTACCTATGTGTTTTAATTTTTCTTTGATACTTGGATTGTTAGATACTTCTTTAGTAGCCTGTGCAATTATTTTGCTTAATCCTCTTTGTGATTTACTTATACATGATACAATATATACAGCACAAGCATATGCATCTAGCACATATTGTATATCTATGTTAGCTTTCCAAGCTTGTAGTATAATATTGTTATAGTTATTTATAAAACATTCAGCTGGTGTTCTTTTTAGAAGTATAGTTGTTTTCTCTATGCTATATCGTATGCATGTTATATATTGCTCTTCAGTTAATTGCATTTGTTCTAAAAATTGTTCAAATGTATAACTAGGAAATACCTGCGTGCTCATTGTTGTATGAATTAATGTTTTATGTTGCTTAATGATGTCATCATTTATTTCTAATTGCAATGGGTCTAGTATTACTGTTTGGTTGATAGGATATTTAGGATATTGGTATTTACATGTCCTTTTGTGCTTTATGCGACAATTTTTAGTATGGCCATGTTTTTGAAATGGTAGTGAAGGTTGTATGTTTGTGTCTTCGGTTTTAGTACATGTTATGTGCTTATGAATAAACTGTATTACTTCTTTATCTTCTGCTTCACCATATTTAGGTGCATTATCAATCCAAATCAAGGCATGTATATGTGGTGATCCACGCTGTTGGAATTCTACTCAGTAAAAGTAATCAACAATTTTCCCAATTGGATTACTTTTGTGTAATAGTATACTATTAAATAATTGCCGTACCTGATAGTCAAAATGCCACGCATATATGATTGGATTTTGTTATATTAATGTGCATTTGCTTTCCCATGACATATTTGCAAATTCTTCTGGAGTGCATTAACTGTTATTGTTAATGTGTAACAATATGTTAATTAAATGAAACCATTTTGTTTCTGCTGCTGATCAAATTTAAAAAAAAAGTTGGTACTCCTATTTGTCTTAGCATTGCAAATATTTCTTTTTTACAATGCTCCTAGTATGGAGGTGAACTGCGTATTGTTTTTAAAATTTTGTATCCTTCGTTATATTGCAGTATGCCTTGTATATTGTCTTTATGTCTTTAGCTGTTATAACTTGCCCATTGTTGAAATGCTTTTTTAGTGATATATATATTTTGTCTTGTATTTGTTTAACTTGTAATTTTCTCAGTTTGAAAAATATATTAGTTATACATTGAGCTACTCTTTCGTCAAAACTTCTTAATTCACATTGGCATATTGTACTGTAATGCAATGGAATATGTCTATTTTCATTTAATAGTCTACGTTCACCAGCAAATATTGTTGGGAATGCTAAATATTCTGAATCTTTATCTTCATACAATCCACGTGGTATATTGTGTTCTGCAGGAGCTAGACTTAATATATCAATGTTATCTGTTGTGATCGTTTCATTAGTTAACATTGTATCTAAGTTACCTGCTGGTATGTTATGTTATGTTATGTTATGTTAACACGTTCTTCTATAGCGCAACAGCTACTCCAAAAGGAGTGTCCCGGCGCTTTGGCGAAGAAGTCCTTCGGGGGCAGCAACATAACTAAACAGTAAGGAAGGCGGGGCCCTATCTGGCGAAAAGCCAAGTTTTTAAAGCCTTTCTAAAGGACATAAGGCTGGGGGTCTGTCTAAGGGAGAGGGGAAGCTCGTTCCATGCACAAGGAGCCAAATGGTGAAAAGAGCGGCCGCCCTGTCTGGCGCGTTTAATGGTCGGAACTACCATTTTAGACAAAGAGGCGGACCGTAAAGCTCTATTAGGCTTATAAAAAACAAGACGTTTCCTGATATAACTAGGACCAATGTCATGAAGGGCTTTGAAGGTCAACGTCAGACTTTTGAAAAGGACTCTCTTGGCTATAGGAAGCCAGTGCAGTTCTTTTAACAGGTCAGAGGCACTAGCACGTCTGGGGAGCCCGTAGATGGCACGGGCAGCTGAATTTTGGACTACTTGAAGTCGCCTCACAAGGTATTTAGGGAGTCCTAGGTAAAGGGCGTTTGCGTAGTCTAATCTAGACCCAACAAGAGATTGAACAATGACCCTTCTATGGTTGATTGAAATCAAGGGGAGAAATTTTCTAAGCATCCGAAGGATGCCGAAACATTTCCCCGAGAGGCAAGATATTTGGGGCCCAAAAGCTAAGTCATTATCGACGATGATTCCTAAATTTTTAGCTTTGATACTTGCATTTGCAGGTGGAAACAAGTCTTGCGGCCACCAGCTTTTCCAGTTTGGTTCCGTAGCCAGCCAAAAAAAAGCAGCTCCGACTTGTCGGAGTTGCATTTTAAGCCGTGCCCTCTGAACCAGTCAAAGACTGCCTCTAAGCAGCTTCTGATGAGAGTCCCATCAAACACCTCATTCTTGTCATATGTAAACAAGAGTTGGGTGTCGTCAGCGTAGGACACGATCTGGGCGCCGAAGGACTCCGCCACCTCTGCAAGGGGGGCCAAAAAGATGTTAAAGAGCAGGGGGCTAAGAATAGACCCCTGAGGGACCCCTACTTCCAGAGGTGCCATAACGGCGGAGTGAGGGGGCGCCCAGATCGTTTGTCGACACGCTCGGCTAGAAAGGATTTGAGCCAGTTCCACACCGTTCCCCAAAGGCCACATTCCCAGAGTCGTGTTAGGAGGGTATCATGGGGAACGGTGTCGAACGCCGCCGACAATTCCAACATGACCAACATGGCCTTTCCTCCAGCATCCACCACCTCTCTAATAGCGACAGTGACTTCTAGAAGCGTGGTCTCCGTGCTGTAATTAGCACGAAAACCAGATTGAGTGTGGTGCAGCAGATGGTTCTCCTCGATGAAATTAGAGATTGATCTGTGCACGTGTCTTTCTGCCACTTTCGCCAGAGCGGGGAGGAGAGAGATTGGCCCGTAGTTGGCGTGGACGGTAGGATCTAGGGCTGGTTTTTTTTAGAAGTGGAAGAATGAGAGCACACTTCCAAGCCCGAGGGACTACACCAGAAGACAGTGAGGAGTTGAGGATGGAGTTGATGAGACCATTTAGGGCAGGGGCTATTTTATTGAGACATGGAACTGGGCAAGGATCAAGAGGGGAGCCCGACTTCAGCCCAGTCAGATAGTCTAACGAGGAATCAAGACTCAACGGGGGGAATTCCCAGAGAGTGGGAGCCAGAACAGGTTTTGAGGAGGAGGGGGCACCTGGTAGATCAACCTTAGTTTGTTTGGAATAGGCAGCAGGGGAGGCTTGGATGGACGTTATCTTATTGACAAAGTAATGCGCCAATTCGGTCAGCCAAGATTTTGAATGGGACTGGACCGGGGTGCCTAGGGACGGTGAAGTAAAGTCTTTGACAATTTTAAAGATTTCCTTGCATGTGTTTCCCGACTCATCAATGCGACGTTCAAGATAGGATTTTTTCGCATTCCACAGCAACTTATGGTAGGATCTAGTCAGATTTTTAAGTTTTGCTTTCTCCAAGGGATTGTAATCCTTCCTCCAAGCTCTTTCAGCTCTCTTACGATTTTGGCGAGCTTCCCTGAGCTGAGAGGTGAACCAAGGGGCAGAGGGCCGTTTGTTCCCCGACTTAGCTGTTTTCTCGGGGACAAGAATCGCCAGTCTTGCCGTAAGCCACTCAACAAAGTAGGCTAGGTCATCTTCCACGTTGCCTGACAAGGTACAGGGTATGCATTCCATAGCCTGCAGTAGCATTTCATTAGAGAGAAGGTGGAAAGGTCTGGAAGTTCGCTTGGGAGGGATAGTAGGTTTCATTCTAGAAGATGGAGCACAAGAAAGGAAGAATGTAATTAAATAATGATCCGACCATAGCACCGGCTGCGGAGCTTGAAAGTCAATAGGGATGGTAGAGTAGACTTGGTCCAGAGTGTGACCCTTATTATGCGTAGGTTCGTGAATGAGCGGTAGCAGTCCTAATGTAGTAGTTATATCCATAAGTTTCATAGTATCTGGATTAGTGGCATCATCCATATGTATGTTTGGGTCACCAAGGAGTAAGAAGTGCTCCGATTTAAGACAAGGGACTGAGAGTGCTACCTGTAGTTCGTCCAAGAAAGGGCCTAAAGGGCCTGGGGCTCTGTATAAGAGAATGCCGGTACATGCCTGAGAGGAGGAAATATGGAGTGTGAAGCCAAGGGCCTCAGTCTCCCGGATGTTATCAACTGGAAAAGTGGTGCAGTGCAGCTGTTTATTAACTATGATGGCCACACCGCCCCCTCGCCCAGATGATCTATCCCTCCTAATGATGGAATAGTTGGGAGGGATGGCATTAACTAAGTCAGGGGCCGATGAATCGCTAAGCCAGGTCTCTGTCAAAAAAAGGCAGGATACATTAGAGTTGTAAAGCAGATTCCAAATGTCCAGCGCGTGACAGCCCAAGGAGCGTGTGTTAAGAAGTAGGCAGACGACTGGAGCCGGTTGGTTAATCAATATGGGTTTCTCATATTTAGCAAGACGCCAGCCGCAGTCTGTACAGCCTTTCCTTAGGGCACGACTACCGGGGAAAACATAATGACAGCAACCTACAGGAGGACGAAGTTTAAAAAGGGTCTCTGATGTGTAGGAAAGCGACATAATCAGAGAGGGTACGAATAAAGCACCTACCAGAGAAGAGAGCCAGCCAGCCGTCCTGCACCGTCTGCTGCCGGAACGCTGACGGGCGCAGACGGGCAGGACTCTGGCACGACTCAGGCACAGTGAAGGCGCCACCCTGCGCGTCACCGCTGCGCGTTGAAAAAGGTGGAGCTTTAAGTAGGCCGGCGTAACATCAGGTTCCAGGCGCCAAGACCCGCATCAATATGGCGGCGTCTGGCTTCAGCAGCCTGTACAAGTATGGCGCTCCCTCATCTGTGGTAGTGGATGAATTGTTTGTTTCTGATGTGTCCATATTGCTGTTTGTTACTACTGGCATGCATTCCCAGTCTTTGTTTACTGTTATTCCATATTCTTTAAATAAAGTGCTATTGTGTGCTAACCATAAAGCTGCTTTTGTTACTATATTAGGTCTTACATTGTCATAATGTGTGTATGATTTATAACTTACTTTCCGCTTTAATTTAATTGCTATTGTCATGTTATCATGTATTTGTCTTGGCAATATTGTAACAGTAGTCATTACATCAGCTGGTACATTAACAACTGCACCTGATAAAGATTTTTGGAAACCACGAGGTAATGCTTTTATTTGTAAAAATTGTATTCTTGGTGAAACTAATCTTTCTTCTAAGTTGTATAGGTATAGTTCTGGTGATATATTTGGAAAAGACATTCCATTAAATACAGAACATGGGGGTATTTTGTGTTTAATAATATATTTGTAGCATTTTATGCATATATAATCTGATTTCTGGGTTCTAATATCACATTGTATAAATGTTTTATTTTGTTTTATGGTATGTGTTGTTTTAACTGTTTGTTTATGCCACATTTGATTGCATATGGTACACATATATTCAGGACCATACTGTATCAGCGTATGAAAGTTGGTGATTATCGAATTTTGCAATGTGTTTCTGTTCTTTTTATGAGTATGGTGTTTTTGTTTTTTCTGTATTGAGTTTTTTTTTGTATAATTGTTTTTGATGCAGGAAGTATAGATTTGTGTTTACTACGTATATGTGATCTCCATGTATTTTTTTGTATGTTGTTTTGTATCTTTTTTTTCTTTCTTGTGCATTGGAAATGTTTGCTGTTTTATTTAAAGTTATAGTATCTAAAGTAGATTTGTTGTATGTGTTAGCAGTATGTATATTCATTTTTTTTGGGTGTATTTGTATTTTTGCGTTTATTTCTCTGGTTTTTTTAAAGATTTTTTTATATTACTTATGTTAATTGGTGTTAATTGCAATGTAAAAGTAGTGTTTTTAGGAGGTAGTTCATTATGTATAATTTGCATTATATGTTGCATTGCATTAGGTAATGTAGGTAGTTTTGTTGTTGTGCTTGTGCAAGTAACTACTAAATCTGTTAGTTCATCTACTATATGACAAGAATATGCAAAGAATGATTTACTTGTCTTACCTATTGTAATGATGTTTGTGTGTATGAATATTATTGTAGCGTTATACATTGATAATGATGTATGCAATACTTTTTTTATGGTTTTTTCAAAAATATTTTCTTTTCATATTTCATAAGTGTCTTTTTTTTAAGTTGGAGAGAGAATATTGTTTCATTGTATTCTATATATTTTGGTATGTCTTGAAGCTGTATTTTTTTTGTTGTAGAAACATTCCATTTCTATATAAAGGTTGGTTCCTAACTGCATTTTATTGTCTATATCTTGTGAAGTCCATTTTGATGCATTTTGCTTGCAGTTATATATAATTGCAAATACATTATTGCTAATAGATATGTTATGGATTGTATTAATTTTGTCTGGGATGTAATTAGCATCATCACGTACTTGCATAAAAATGTTAGTGTTGTATGTAATTGTACTGGAGTCTACAATTTTGGGTGTATGTAGTTGTTGCAAAGAATTTGTATCTGTAAGTATGGGTACTTCTTTTTGTATTATTGATGTTGTTATTATAGTGTCTTTGTTAGTTTGATTTGTTGAGGTTGAATTTGTATCTGTATTTGTGTATTGTTGTGCTAATGAGTTAATAATTTCTATGTTATTTGTTGTTGTATATAATTGATTTTTTTGGTCATATAAAGTGTTTGTATTTTGTAGCTCCATGTTTGTTTGTGGAAATAAAGACATTGTATGTATGTTTTTGTTTTTTTGTGTTGCATTATTGATATATTCTTGGGGTATATATGTATGTACTGCTATGTTCTTTTTCGTTTTTATATTGTGTTAAGTATAACAGTGTTTGAGTTAGGCCTTTTTTGTGGGTTTTTTTGAGGTCTTAGAAGTATGTGTGATTTTCTTTGCTGAAGTTGATGTTCGTTCATGTAAATGTGTTGTTTTTTATTTTTTTTTGGTACTTGTAATGATGTAGCTTTCTCATTGAAAGTATCTGTATTAGTATTAAATTTAGTAGAAATGTTAGTGTCATGTATAAAGAATTTTTTTGTTGTATGTGTTGGAATTTGTTGATGTTTGTATTGTGCTTTGTGAAAAGATTCTTTTTTTATTGTCTTTACATCGATTGGAGTTAATTCAAAGGCAACATCATCTGCATTATGAAGTTTTATTGCTTGCGCTAAACTGTAAATGTATGTCATTACACTAGCAAATGTTTTTTTTGCAAAAGTGTACATGCTCCATTTGGATGTGGCATTCCATTACTGTCCCGACTATGTGAATCAAAAATTAAATATTTATCTTAATTTTTAATTATTGAAATAACATATATATCCATGCAAAGCAATATTCCTGTATGTACTAATGATCTTGTTAATGATGCTTGTATATCTGGGTATAATGTATCAAATTGCTTGAATATGTTTCCATAATATGGTTGGCGTAATGTAAGAGAATAGATATTGTCCATATGTATAATATCTGTAGGTAAATCATCGGGATGCATAAGATCTTGGTGGTTATGAAAATGCATTTTTTTATATAAAGCATCTCCAAGGTCCATTATGTAATGTAAATCTTCTGTGTCCCATATATCTGCAGGTTTTCCATGATTATGAATAATTGCAAATGTGCTATTTGGTAAACATTGTTTGCCTTTTGATGTATTTAAAAATGTATCTTGTTCTTGATGGTAATTAGCCTGTATGCCTGTATGCATTTTTAAAATATGTTATTACATATTCTAGCTGCTGTTTTTATTGATTTCAAAACTTGTAAAACTATTAATCGTTTTTGTAAGTTTATTCTATTTGTTTATATATTTATATATATTCTAATACTGCCTAATGATGCTATATGTATTACTAGACAATATTACATATGCTAATAGAGTTCAACTATACTTTGCCCTATTGGTATCTACTATACATATATTAATTGAAATTGTAAATGTCTTACCTTTATTATGTTTCCTTTTGTTGTAATAATGTTTAGTCTTGTTGGAGTTCTCTTGGAAATTATTGCAACGCTTAATGCTTTAGTAGTTGTTAACTACAATGTTTCCGAGTAAGCAATCCCTGGAAGAAATAAAAAAACATTGTTAGTATATTTAATATAATCAGTATAAGTGTAAAGTAATAATTGCTTGTTAGAGTAATATAATAAATATGTGCAAGTTCAGTAATTTATTTTAGTTGTAGCATATGATGTTATTTAATTAATATAGAGAGAGAGAGTATAGCAAATGTAAGGGGCCTTTCACGATTGCGGTTTTCCTGCATCCTCCGGTTGGCATAAGCTACTGCCAGCCCTGCGAATGCATGAAAAGCGCTGTAGAGCCTTGAAAAACCCACTGCCAAATTAGGATGGCCGGTGGGTCTTGCAATTTGTCTGCAGCTTGTGTTGTGGTCATTTTCCGACCGCAGTGGAAAAGCTTTAACATGGCTGGTGGTGTCTATTAGACACCGCCAGCCATATTAACATGGTGTAGAATGTATGCTTTTTTATGGCAGCTTTGCTGTCAGGGAAAAATATACGGACTTTCACTTTGGGGCCTGTTGCGGGCGCCCTGGGTGAAGGGGGGGGGGGTGGGGGTTGCACATGGGGGTACGTATGGTACCCTTTTTCATTTGTGTGAACAAAGCAGCAGGCACTGAGCAGTGCCTGCCGCTTTGTGTATGCAAATGCTGTGCATGCATTCTTTACATTGTGGCAGGTGCAGTTTGAAGCTGCATTTGCTGCAATGTTAAAGATATAGGATGTGATTGCCACTTTGGCAGTCATAGCCTAATCTGCGTGTAGGAAATGATGCATTTTATGCGGGCCTTCTCTTTTACACTGGGGTTGTGGATGGAGCCAAGTTTGTTTGCGATCCTAATCAGCTGGTAAGTTCATACAAAAGAGTTAGTGTAAAAGAGAGTGAATGCAAGCTTGAATGAAAATGCTTGTAAAAGTATTAGAGTGTGTTATTAAAAGCATGAAAAAGAGAATATAAGAGAGTTTGAGTGAGATTGTGAAAGTGAGCGTATAATAGAGAATGTAGAATGTAGTATGAAAGAGAGAGTTTAACTTAGGAAGTGTTAATTAAAGTGTCTTAAAAGGAATTGTTAGTGCGAAAAAGTATTAAATAGATATATAATTGTTAAAACTAAGTATAACAAAAAATATAGTATAAAGAGATAAACTGTGAAATAGAGTGATTGTAAAAAATACATAGTGCAATAGAGAGAGTATGTTAGAATAAAGGGCATTTCTTATTATTTTAGTTGAGACATTAAAAACTGGCATATAACGTACATTTCCTAATATTAGAAGCATAGCTGCCAATTGTTTCAAATTGCCATGTGTGACTTTTTCATTATTGCAACGGAGTTATAAGCGAAAATACAATGACTATGAGTGACATTTTCTTGTAATCAATATGAACACAATTGAAACATACAAACATTAGGAATTACATCCATGTGAGTTTCAAGAAAATCTTAGAAGATCTTAGAACAATAGAATTGTTACAAGACTGCAAAGCACCAGTAAATGAAGGACACTGAAGTTATGGCACTATATAGCTTCTCATTGTATAGTAGATTGTAATGTGCTATGTTTTTTTTTACATAAGACAATAGGCAATTTCTAAGCCTTTACTATTTTTTAAAGATACATACCTGCAGGGCTAGAAATTGCATTACAGTAAATATAGCGTAGTGCTGGCTAAGTAGAAAGACGTTTATATATAATTCCTAGGACTTTGTAAGTATATTTTGAAGAGTTGTATGTGACTGTACGATGTGAAAGAGGATTAGTAATCAATTAGTATAGGGGAATATGAAATTCATTTGAGTAGCTGAGATGTGAGTTTTTTAGTTGCATTAAAAATGTTAGTGGGGGTAAAGATTTTCAAAGTATTTAGAGATTGCAACAGCAAGTTTTGTATGAGTAGAGAGGGTAGGAAGAGTTAGAAGCAATGTGATAGAAACTGGATGAGGCATGTTTGTGAGAAACTCTCACATGAGCAAATGGTATGCATATAGCTTATGCTGCATTTGAAATAAAGAGGAACCAATTATTGTTGATACATTAGGAGAAATCACTAGTAAAGGAAGGTAGAAAATTTTAAAAACAATACAGGCAGATGAGTGGAGAGAGAGGTTAGGGGAGATGGTAGCATCATGTAAGGGAAGAAGTATAGAATGGGAAACAGGCAAGTGAGTAGGGGCATCAGTAAGTTTGGTACAAGTTTTATCTATACTTGTAGTGTGCAGGTGTATGTGCATGGCATTATTACTGAATACACTAACAATTTTGGCAAAAAAAATCTGTATTTTTATCTGAGGCAATAGTCTAATGCTGCAAGAACGTGAAGCAGCTACTTAAATAAAGAAGTCTAATATGATTTTCCTAGATGCAGTATCGCGTCAGTTATTGCACCCTTAATTTTTAAATTACATGATTGCAGTGTGAGGCACATGTAGTTTAATGGGATGATAAAAAACTGTTGTAAAAATAAATGAGAAAGAATCGAAGAGAAGAAAATTATAACAAAATACAGGCAGATAGAAGGAGAGATAGGTTAGGGGAGATGGTAGCATTATGTAAGATAGGAAGCATAGAATGGGAAAATGGCAAGTGAGCAGGGTATAGAATGGAAAAATGGCAAGTGAGCAGGGGCACTGAAGAGAACCGTACAAGTTTTATCTATACTTGTAATATGCAGGTTTATGTACTGGTAGTAGGATGCTTGTTTCTGGTTTAGTGAGAACCTGTGGTAGTTCAGGCTGTACTGTTCCCATGAAATAGAAGGTCAAGGTTGATTTGCATATGGCCATGTCTGAACTGAGGTGTTGTGGTGAGCAAAAGAATGATGATGGATTCAACCTAGATGTGTGACTAATGGTGAGTGTTTGAAAAGTTTTAGTGCTATGTGTATAAACCCATTGTGTTTGCTTTGCTTGCTGTAAGTTGGCAGAGTATGCCCAAATGTGGTCTCTTGCTTACTTTGTCGTTGGATTTATGCTAGCTTAGGTGATGAGGCGTGTTATTTAGAATTAGTTTAAAGACCTTTGGGTGCAGTATAATAAGTACCTGGCTTGCCAGTTTGGGCTGGAGTATGAAAGCACTGTAACCAGTCTCTTGATGTTACTTTAAAGGCTGCGAGGAGTAGAACTGTAGGAGAGTTAAGATGTTGTCTATCTGAGGATTAGGCAAGATGTGAGGCCAATAGGGAGTCATCTCAGCACCTGGTTTTTAGATTTGCATCTAGTGCTGTGTACAAACAGAATTCAGTTTTACTTAAAGTCCTGAACTAGTTAAGAATACTGTTTCATGAAGTATTAGCACACACAATATGACAATCTATATGTGATTTATTTTGATGTTGGTTGCAAGGTAATATTAATATATGTATATTTATAGTAGGGCATATAATATCACTATGCACAGCTTGCATTTTCATAGAGAAATGTTCAATATGAAAAGATTCTTCTTTAAAGCAAGGAAAATAGTGATATGTTAATCTACCAAGGGGCGCATGTGAAAAGTTTTTTTTTCAACCCAGAACATATTGACACGAAACATAATTTGTCTTTGGAAGGCGGGAATCGCAAGACCCCCCGGCCGTATTTATTAAGATACAAAATAATAAAATTGTTAAACAAAATATACAATTTTTATGCAAAAATATTCAGGAACATTAGATACAATCATCTCGACAAGTATGATCGGCTAACCTTAACAAGATTAAAATACAGCTTGTTTCCTAGCTGAATCTAACATCCTCATCTGAACATTTTTGCAAACTAACATTTATGGCCATATGGCAAGGTCGCTAACCGGTGTCAGGTCTTACAAGCTGCGCCCTTACCGCAGGTGCGCATGCGCAGCCGAGCCCGTTAATTACCCGGTCCACCCGTGCAGCCGAGCCCGTTAATTACTCGGTCCACCCATGCAGCTGAGCCCGTTAATTACTCGGTCCACCCATGCAGCCGAGCCCGTTAATTACTCGGTCCACCCCTTTTCAGCACCAGTTATATGTGCCCCTGAAGTTCTAGGAGGGGCCAGTGACCCCTCCTTCCCCTGGGCGGACACCTCCAAAGGATGATGCCGCCCCCTCAGACCTTAAAATAGCTGCTCACCGGTCATGACCTTACCGCCACAGGCCAGCATTGTTAACCGACGATCTGGCCTCCCCCCTTCCTACTCTTAAGAAAGGTCATGTTCACCTCGCAAATCCCTCAAGCCATGCCAATATGTTATTTGACCACAAGACATTCCCGGCCTCAGTCAAGTGTACGCCGTCCCGCAGGTAGAAATGCTCTCCCCAAATACACCCGTGGGGAATCGTCTGCAACTGGGGGGCTCGAAATAATTTGTCCAACTGTGTGTTGATCCTCTTTACCGAGTGATTCAACGCCTTGACCGAGTCCCCCCCTCGCCACTGCCACAGAGGAATAAGTTGCGACCAAACTACCGTGCAACCCGCGCATGTCCTGGACACCCACCCCACAGTGGAGATGATTTCCTCTAACAGGATGCGCCTCCCCAGTTTGGCCAAATCGTTCTCCCCTAGGTGAAGTATCACCACTGACGGGGGGGCGGGTTGCTGAGATAGGAGTTCCAGAAAGTACTCTTTGAACTGTCTGATGCATAAGCCTCCCCTCCCAAAGAAGAAAACAGAAAACCCCTTTTCCTCAGCCCTTCTCTTCCTTTCACCTGAAAGAAACACATCTTTAGCGCGCCGCACATAAGAATGACCCACAATCCACGTCACCAATGTCCGTTGATCTTCTTGTTGCTTGTGTTGATATGCTGTCGTGTCCTGCCGACATTCGGCGAGTTCCTCCCCCGCGTGACAGGTTTGAGAAACTGCAAAACCAGAAAATACCAAGCGTGAGTCGACTTGCCATGTTATAACATGTCAATCCGTACATATCGTTTGTAACATTCAGATGACCATCTCCCAATCCTTTTAACCTTTTCTACTGGGAGCCCCCTTAAAACTGCCTCAGTTGTTGCCCCAATTCTGAAAGGATGGGTACCAAATTCTGTGGGATCCAACCCTGCTTTAGCGACTGCCAACTCCAGGACTCTCCTAAACTGATACCTGGTCAGTGGTGTACCATCAGTGTGACACAATAGTGCCCCCCGCCGTACCCTGCCGCTGCCTTCTAAAAGTCTCTACATGCGACACCTGGAGCAAGGATTAGTCCGAGCCCGGTGGAGCACTATGGTATCCCTCCGTCCCTCCTGGTCGGTCTTCGATCTTCGAATTGTCACCCACATTGTATCTTCTTTAATCACAACGCAGGCCACTTGAAGGCTGCCCTGTTTGTCCCCTTTTGACGCCGCTACAAGCTCGCCTATCCTTAGAGCTCCATAGAACGCTAGTGCGAATGCAGCTTTGAACAGCAGCAACTCCCATGTTGAGCTACAGACGCCACGGAGTGCTGACAAGAGGGCTGTGAGCCTTACCAGACCGATCAGCTTCCTTGTATCTGTCGAGGGTCCATGTACGCGGCGCCAACCCCTCAAGGCCTTGCGCACCACAAAAGTGTTCGGTGGATCCCTCATGCCCTTAGCCTGTGCAAAAAATGAAACCGCCGCCCTGTGCCTATTTGCAGCTGCCACTGAGCGCCCTTGCTTGTGCATCCACTCTAAATACGCTACAAAGCTGTCCTCTTGCGCCCAGCTAACCTCCCACTCGTGCCCCAAGAAAGTAGAGTAAGAAAAGAACGCCCCTTCGTATGCTGTCTTGGTCCTGGTGGCTAACATAAAAGCCACGAGGTGCGATAATCTGGGGCATCAATCTGCCAGAGAGCAGCCGGGAAAGGTGCTGGCGAGGAATCCGCTGCCGGAAGCTGTTCCCTGAATACCTGCATTTTAAAGCGAGAAAGGGCATCAGCTGCATTATTGAGGACGCCTGGCACATGCTTGGCTCTGAAGACTACATTCCATTTCAAGCATTGTAACACAATCTCCTTTACCAAGCGCAGTATGAATGGACATCGCGCCGCTTGCTGGTTAATGCATTCCAACACGCTCATGTTATCCGACCAGAAGTAAGTTGGCAGAGTATGCCCAAAAGTGGTCTCTTGCTTACTTTGTCGTTGGATTTATGCTAGCTTAGGTGATGAGGCGTGTTATTTAGAATTAGTTTAAAGACCTTTGGGTGCAGTATAATAAGTACCTGGATTGCCAGTTTGGGCTGGAGTATGAAAGCACTGTAACCAGTCTCTTGATGTTACATTAAAGGCTGCGAGGAGTAGAACTGTAGGAGAGTTAAGATGTTGTCTATCTGAGGATTAGGCAAGATGTGAGGCCAATAGAGAGTCATCTCAGCACCTGGTTTTTAGATTTGCATCTAGTGCTGTGTACAAACAGAATTCAGTTTTACTTAAAGTCCTGAACTAGTTAAGAATACTGTTTCATGAAGTATTAGCACACACAATATGACAATCTATATGTGATTTATTTTGATGTTGGTTGCAAGGTAATATTAATATATGTATATTTATAGTAGGGCATATAATATCACTATGCACAGCTTGCATTTTCATAGAGAAATGTTCAATATGAAAAGATTCTTCTTTAAAGCAAGGAAAATAGTGATATGTTAATCTACCAAGGGGCGCATGTGAAAAGTATTTTTTTCAACCCAGAACATATTGACACGAAACATAATTTGTCTTTGGAAGGCGGGAATCGCAAGACCCCCCGGCCGTATTTATTAAGATACAAAATAATAAAATTGTTAAACAAAATATACAATTTTTATGCAAAAATATTCAGGAACATTAGATACAATCATCTCGACAAGTATGATCGGCTAACCTTAACAAGATTCAAATACAGCTTGTTTCCTAGCTGAATCTAACATCCTCATCTGAACATTTTTGCATACTAACATTTATGGCCATATGGCAAGGTCGCTAACCGGTGTCAGGCCTTACAAGCTGCGCCCTTACCGCAGGTGCGCATGCGCAGCCGAGCCCGTTAATTACCCGGTCCACCCGTGCAGCCGAGCCTGTTAATTACTCGGTCCACCCATGCAGCTGAGCCCGTTAATTACTCGGTCCACCCATGCAGCCGAGCCCGTTAATTACTCGGTCCACCCCTTTTCAGCACCAGTTATATGTGCCCCTGAAGTTCTAGGAGGGGCCAGTGACCCCTTCTTCCCCTGGGCGGACACCTCCAAAGGATGATGCCGCCCCCTCAGACCTTAAAATAGCTGCTCACCGGTCATGACCTTACCGCCACAGGCCAGCATTGTTAACCGACGATCTGGCCTCCCCCCTTCCTACTCTTAAAGAAAGGTCATGTTCACCTCGCAAATCCCTCTAGCCATGCCAATATGTTATTTGACCACAAGACATTCCCGGCCTCAGTCAAGTGTACCCCGTCCCGCAGGTAGAAATGCTCTCCCCAAATACACCCGTGGGGAATCGTCTGCAACTGGGGGGCTCGAAATAATTTGTCCAACTGTGTGTTGATCCTCTTTACCGAGTGATTCAACGCCTTGACCGAGTCCCCCCCTCGCCACTGCCACAGAGGAATAAGTTGCGACCAAACTACCGTGAAACCCGCGCATGTCCTGGACACCCACCCCACAGTGGAGATGATTTCCTCTAACAGGATGCGCCTCCCCAGTTTGGCCAAATCGTTCTCCCCTAGGTGAAGTATCACCACTGACGGGGGGGCGGGTTGCTGAGATAGGAGTTCCAGAAAGTACTCTTTGAACTGTCTGATGCATAAGCCTCCCCTCCCAAAGAAGAAAACAGAAAACCCCTTTTCCTCAGCCCTTCTCTTCCTTTCACCTGAAAGAAACACATCTTTAGCGCGCCGCACATAAGAATGACCCACAATCCACGTCATCAATGTCCGTTGATCTTCTTGTTGCTTGTGTCGATAAGCTGTCGTATCCTGCCGACATTCGGCGAGTTCCTCCCCCGCGTGACAGGTTTGAGAAACTGCAAAACCAGAAAATACCAAGCGTGAGTCGACTTGCCATGTTATAACATGTCAATCCGTACATATCGTTTGTAACATTCAGACGACCATCTCCCAATCCTTTTAACCTTTTCTACTGGGAGCCCCCTTAAAACTGCCTCAGTTGCTGCCCCAATTCTGAAAGGATGGGTACCAAATTCTGTGGGATCCAACCCTGCTTTAGCGACTGCCAACTCCAGGACTCTCCTAAACTGATACCTGGTCAGTGGTGTACCATCAGTGTGACACAATAGTGCCCCCCCGCCGTACCCTGCCGCTGCCTTCTAAAAGTCTCTACATGCGACACCTGGAGCAAGGATTAGTCCGAGCCCGGTGGAGCACTATGGTATCCCTCCGTCCCTCCTGGTCGGTCTTCGATCTTCGAATTGTCACCCACATTGTATCTTCTTTAATCACAACGCAGGCCACTTGAAGGCCGCCCTGTTTGTCCCCTTTTGACGCCGCTACAAGCTCGCCTATCCTTAGAGCTCCATAGAACGCTAGTGCGAATGCAGCTTTGAACAGCAGCAACTCCCATGTTGAGCTACAGACGCCACGGAGTGCTGACAAGAGGGCTGTGAGCCTTACCAGACCGATCGGCTTCCTTGTATCTGTCGAGGGTCCATGTACGCGGCGCCAACCCCTCAAGGCCTTGCGCACCACAAAAGTGTTCGGTGGATCTCTCATGCCCTTAGCCTGTGCAAAAAAGGAAACCGCCGCCCTGTGCCTATTTGCAGCTGCCACTGAGCGCCCTTGCTTGTGCATCCACTCTAAATACGCTACAAAGCTGTCCTCCTGCGCCCAGCTAACCTCCCACTCGTGCCCCAAGAAAGTACAGTAAGAAAAGAACGCCCCTTCGTATGCTGTCTTGGTCCTGGTGGCTAACATAAAAGCCACGAGGTGCGATAATCTGGTGCACCAATCTGCCAGAGAGCAGCCGGGAAAGGTGCTTGCGAGGAATCCGCTGCCGGAAGCTGTTCCCTGAATACCTGCATTTTAAAGCGAGAAAGGGCGTCAGCTGCATTATTGAGGACGCCTGGCACATGCTTGGCTCTGAAGACTACATTCCATTTCAAGCATTGTAACACAATCTCCTTTACCAAGTGCAGTATGAATGGACATCGCGCCGCTTGCTGGTTAATGCATTCCACCACGCTCATGTTATCCGACCAGAACACCACAGATTGATTGCATAGGTGCGCCGGCCAGACCATCAATGCCACCCATATCGGGAACAGTTCCAAAAAGCTGATGTTGGTGATCAAGCCCCATGACCTCCACTCATCAGGCAGTCTCTGGGCGACCCACTTGGTCCTCAAGATGGCGCCGAAGCCCACGCTACCAGCAGCGTCTGTCCATAAAACCAACTCTGCTGATGTCGTGGGGGGGCCGGGCCACACTACCCTGCCATTAAAGTCCTCCAGGAATGCCATCCATATCTGCATATTGTGGCGAACCTCCAATGACAACCTAGTGCGGTGATGTTTCTCTCGCAGTCCCTTCATGGCATGGGCAATCGAACGTGAGAAGGGGCGCACCATTGGGATGACCCGCAATGCAAAGTTTAGTTGACCCACCGTTTCCTGTAGTTGTTGTAAGGTAGCCTTTTCTTTGAGTAGGCACAGGCGCAGCGCTGCCCTAAACCTGGACCCTTTGTCCTTGGGCAACCTGAAGCACCCCTCAACTGAATCTATTTCAATGCCCAACTAACCACACAGTAGTAACAACAAAAGCAAATATATAACAAATACAATGTCTAACAATAGTAAAGCGCGAAATGCTATTTAATATAAAATGCTTTTGAATGCATAGTTACTATGTGCACAGAACATGTGCTTTGTAGAGTAGTGTGTGCTGTAAAGTGGTGTGTGCTGTAGAGTGGTGTGTGCTGTTGAGTGGTATGTGCTGTAGAGTGGTATGTGATGTAGAGTGGTATGTGCTGTAGAGTGGTGTGTGCTGTAGAGTAATGCGTGCTGTAGAGTGGTGTAAGCTGTAGAGTGGTGTGTGCTGTAGAGTGGTGTGTGCTGTAGAGTGGTGTGTGCTGTAGAGTGGTGTGTGCTGTAGAGTGGTGTGTGCTGTAGAGTGGTGTGTGCTGTAGAGTGGTGTGTGCTGTACAGTGAGTTGGGGTGTACAATGGTGTGTGGTGCAAAGTAATGTATGCTGTAAAATGGTGTATCCTGTAGATGTTGTGTTGTAGATTGGTGTGCACTGTCGACTGGTGCGCACTGTAAATTAGTATGCGCTGTAAAGTGGTGTCCACCACAGAGTGGTGTGTGCTGTAAAGTGGTGTGCATTGCAGAGCAGTGGTGCTCGCCATATAATAGTGTGCGCCACAGAGTAGTGTGCTTGTAGAGTGGTATGTTCTGTAGAGTATTGGTTTGTGCTGTAGAATGCTATACGCAGAGGGTGCTGTAGAGTAGTCTGTGCTGCAGAATATTGTAGAGTGATGTGGGTTGTACAGCAGTGTACAGTGGTGAGTGGTGGGTGCTGTAGACTGGTGGGTGCTGTATAATGATGTGCGTTGTACACTGTTATGTACTGAAAAATGTTGCATACCGTAGACTGGTGTGTCAAGTAAAATGGTATGTACTGTAGACGTTTGTACCCTGAGCTGTTATGCGTTGTACAGTAATGTGTGCTGTACAGTAATGTATGTTAAAGAGTAGTGTGCTGTAGAGTGATGTGTGCTGTAGAGTGGTGTGTGCTGTAGAGTGGTGTACGTTGTAGAGTAGTGTGTGCTATAGATTCGTATGTGCGTAAAACGTTGCACGCTGTAGACTGTTGCACACTGTAGACTGTTGCATTTTGTAGAATGTTGCACACTGTAGAGTGTTTCGCACTGTAGAATGTTGCACACTGTAGAGTGTTGCGTATTGCAGAGCGGTGTGTGCTATTGAACGGTATGCATTGGACAGTAGTATGTGCTGTAGAACAATGAGCGCTGTAGAAGGGCATATGCTGTAACTGGCATGCGCTGTAGAGGGGTGCGCGCTGTAAAGGAGCGTGCATTGTACTGTGTAACAATATGAACTATACAATGGCGTATGCTGTAGAGGGCTATGTGCTGTAGAAGGCTATGTGCTGTAGAGGAATGTGCACTGTAGATGTTGTGCACTGTAAAGGGGTATGTGCTGTAGAATATTGTGCATTGTAGAGTGATGTGCACTGTAGATTGGTATGCACTTTAGGGTATGCGCTGTAGAGGGGCATGAGCTGTAGAGGGGTATGTGCTGTAGAAGGGTGTCTGCTGTAGAGGAGTGCACATTGTACAGTGATGCGTGTTGTAGATTAGTGTGCACTCTAAATTGGTATGCGCTGTAGAGTAATGTGCATTGTAGAGTGGTGTGCATTGTAGAGTGGTGTGCATTGTAGAGCGTTGTGCGTTGTAGAGTAATGTGCATTGTACAGTACTGTCGAATGGTGTGCGCTGTAAAATGGTGTGCGATGTACAATAGTGTGTTGTATAGTGGTGCATGCTGTAGAATGGTATGTGCTTCAGAGCGGTGCGCATTGTAAAAAGGTGCACGCAGTACAAGGGTTCATGCAGTATAGGGGTGCATGCAGTACAAGGGTGCGCCCTGTAGAGGGGTGCATGCTGTAGAGTGGTGCATGCTGTAGAGGCGTCTATGCTGTAGAGGGGTGTGCACTGTAGAGGGGTGCGTGCTATAGTGTTGCGCGTGCTATAGTGTTGCGCGCTGTACAAAGGTGCACACTGTAACAGGATGTACGCTGTAGAGGGGTGCGCACTGTAGTAAGGTGCGTGCTGTAGAGGGGTGGGTGCTGTACAAGAATGTGCACTGTAAAGGGCTGTGCACTGTCTAGGAGTGCACGTTGTCAGGGTGCGTGCTGTAGTAAGATGCACGCTCGCTGTAAAGGAGTGTGGGTTGCAGACATGTTATAAGAACAGTGTATACGTAATAAGCATTAATAACGTGTAAATAAATTATATATCGTAAAGGCTATTTAAGACATACCTTATGTTCTAAGCCTTTTCAAAAAAAACTTTATAGTGTACAAGTTATATGTACGCACTTTGAAACGCTTTAGCTTTGTGCTAAAATGGCTTTTGTGTTAGAAGAAAGTTTCTACGAATGTATAGCATTTAAAAGGGCAAAGCTTATCGCTGTGTTTGAAACAGTTTCGTTTCTCCAAATTGAAGCCAGTTGTCCATGCACGACTGAAAAACTAAACCGAATGTGTAAGCACGGCTAAGAATGAAACCAAATGTCTAAGCAAAAACATGTTTTTCAACAACAATGAACCAGCCTCGATTTAAACAGCTGTATGTCTTACAATTGTTTAAGCATTTGCCCTTCACTAAAGCTATATGTGTCTTACCTATAATTAGTATTAACAAAAGTACTGTTGTTTTAGAAAGCTTTTTTATTATCTCAAGGATTCGTTTTTAGCGTAACTAAAGAATAAGTGGCATTTGCAAGGCATCAATTTATGATAGAAATAATTTGTAAATTTCGTGACACCAGCTACCCCTACAAGAGTAACAACGAAAATAATTTTTACCAAATACAACATGTAACTAAAAATAGTAAACTGCAAAGTGCTGTTAAATACAAAGTGCTGTTTTATGCATAGTGGTGGTTAATGCATAGCGCTATTAAATGCTTTACTGCAGAGTGATGTTTAGTACAGAGTGCTAATTAGTGCCGAAAACGCTATTAAGTGCAGAGCTTTGTGTAATGTAAAGTACTGTTAAGAAAATAGTGTTGTGTGATGTTAAGTGCTATGTGATGTGGAGTACTGTGTGCTCTAGAGTACTGTACATTGTAGAGTGCTGTATGCCGCAGAGCGTTGTGTGCTGTAGAATGGTGTGTGCTGTAGGATGGTATGTGTTTAAATAGTGTGTGCTGTAGTATGGTGTGTGCTGTATTAGAATGGTATGTGTTGTAGTGGGTGTCTGCTGTTGAGTCGTATGTGCTGTAGAGCGGTATGTCTTGTTGAGGGCAAAATACATAGTGGTGTAAAGTGCAGAGTGGTATTCAGTGCAGAATGAATATTGTTGCTAAGTGCAGAGAGCAGTTTGCTGCTAAGTGCCAGGTGCAGATTAATGCTGAATGCAAAATGCAGATTGTTGCGGAGTGCAAGGTGCAGATTGCTGCTTAGTGCAGAATGTTAAGTGCAGAGTGCATATTGTTGTTAAGTGCAGAGAGCAGAATGCTGCTGAGTGCAGGGCGCAGATTGGTGGTGAATGCAAAGTACAAATTGTTGCTGAGTTCAGGGTGCAGATTGCCGCTAAGTGCAGGCAAGGTGCAGATTGCTGCTAAGTGCAAAGTGGTATTTGCTGCTGAGTGCAAGACGCACTTTTATGCTGAATGCAGGCTAACAAATGCTGTTTGCTGATTGCTATTAAGTGTAGAGTGCGAATTGTTGTTGAATGCAGCTAATTGTTAAATGCAGAGTGGAAATTAACATTTGTAAGATTTGTAAACGGCTTCTGAACGCGGTATTATATTGAAAACAGAAACCTTTTTTTTGTACATAACCACAAAGCCTTCCTAACGCGCTCATTGTATTCAAAACACACACATTATTATTGCAGTTAACCACAAACCCTTTTTCACGCACTCATTATATCGAAAACACCCACTTTTCAACACACTCAGTGTAATGAAAACACGCAGATTGTATTTAAAACTCTTTGCACGCAGTTGAAAACACGCACATTGTATTTAAAACTCTTTGCACGCAGTTGGAAAGCTGAAAAGCACTTGTAACATGGATATGTTATGTTATTTTACTGCCCCTGAACCAGTAAGAACAAAAACAAAACTTTAAAACTGCAACAAAGTAGCACACTGTAGAAGCGCGTGTGTAAAACTGAAACTGACATGCTGTTCACAGTTGACGCGTGCGACCTAATCCAAGTCAAAGAGCTGGGCGTTCACATCGCTTGTCCCCTGTCTGTCCCCCTTGAGTCCTTGAAAGCTGAAATGATTGCAATAGAGTCTCGCTGTGACGGATCGCTACGCGATCCGGTTCGCAGGTGCGAGACCTAAAAAGGATGTAAAAAGTAGTGCAATCAACAAGGATAAGTCTAGTGGTAAATGGGGAGATTATGAATGTTTTAGATGCTGTAGCAATGGACATTTGGCTAACAGTAAGAAGTGTCCTGTTTAAACCAAACATGTCTTAAGTGTAAGAAGAAAGTTCATTTGACCTCTTTATGCAAGAGTAAACCAATGTCTAATGTTAAAGAAATAGAGGTTTATAAGGATGACAATGGTGGATCAAATACTGATGACTATGAGTGTGGTCAAATCATTGTACAAATGGTAAGTAGTGATAAGAGGAAAAATTCTCCCTCTGATGATATATTAGTTGAAGGTGCCAGCACAAGAGTTTTATTTGACTCAGGTGCGAAAATTACCATTGTGTCTAACAAATTTTTCATGGAGAAATTAAAAAGTAAAGTTAAACTGTTAAAACCTGACATAAGACCTTTAGCATACGGTGGAGAACCCATTGATCTTCATGGATACTTTGTAGGACTTATAGAAAGAAAGGTTTGTTATTGGACAGATTTGTGTTTCTAAGAAAGGTGACAGCATTACAAGCTGGATACATCAAGGTGATTTGGGGGTCTTCCTTGATCCCAATGCCGATCTTCCAATACAATTGAAGTGCAATGTGAGTTCAGTTCTTGAGAGTGGTAATGAAGATCTAATCTCTGATCTTAAAATAGACTTTCCAAATGTCTTCAAAAGTGAATTAGGTTGTCTAAAAGGTTACAAGCATAAGCTTTTACTTAAATAAAATGCCATCCCTGTTTGCTGTAAAGTGAGAAATGTTCCCATATCTGTGAGATATGACATAGAGAAAGAAATAGAGAAATTAAAGGATTGGGGAATAATAGAAAAAGTTGAAGGAACAGAGTGGTTAGCTCTGATGGTGGCAGCGCGTAAATCGAATGTGGATTTGAGACTATGCATTGATTTGAGGCAATTAAATACATGTGTGGTTCTTTACAAGTACCCTTTGCCAAATATCAATGAGTTACTAGTTTTGTTGGGTGGAGCTTAAGTTTTCAGTACTGTGGATTTGACTTCGGCATACCACCAGATAGAATTGGATGAATCTAGCTGTGATCTTACTTCATTCTTTACCCCATTTGGAACATATAGGTTTATACGCATGCCCTTTAGCCTAGTATCAGCTTCATCAGTGTTCCAAAGGGTTATGGAAAATGCTGTTCATGGGTTGACAGGCGTTCATGCGTATCAAGGTGATATACTTATAGTGGGAGATGATGATCGTCAACATGATGTTCGATTGAAAGAAGTGATAAAAAGATTGAGTAATCATAATTTAACCATCAAAGCCGAAAAGTGTAGATTCAGAACTAATTCGATTGATTATTTAGGCCAAAATATCACTAGTGATGGAGTAAGACCTAAATCTAATTTTATTAATACAATACAAGACATGAGTTCTCCTTCGAACAAAAATGAACTGATGAAATTTCTAGGAGTTGTGGAGCATTATGCAAAATGTGTAAAAAAAATTGCAGACTGTGCCATCAATATGAGATATTTACTGAAGAAAGGAGTGGATTTTGAATGGACAGACAGTTGTGGGAGAGAGTTTATTGACATTAAAAAGAAGCTTAAAGGTGCATAGGAGTTTTAATACTAAAGTAAAGTCAATATTAATTACAGATGCTAGTGAAAAGGGATTGGGGGCAGTATTGAAACAGGAAGGTGCTGAAGGAATGGAAACTATTATGTTTCTGTTACAAATGGGGGTGGGGTCGCACACTACTCACACACCGGCGGTGTCGCCCCTAAGGACTCTGGTCAATGTAGTAACGTGTTCACGATGCATCATCTTTCGATCTTCTGCTATCTTCGCTGTCTTCGCCATCCCTGGACACGTGTTTCGGGGTATCACCCCTTGTCAGCAGGGATAGGCCATGTTCTGGGGTTGCCGATGGCTGCCAAATATCTGCCAGGTTTAGTACCACTGAGGCACGTAGGTGCGGGATCCCAGGCTCGTCAGCCAACTGCTCAAGTGAGCTTTAATGTTACAAATGGGGGTGGGGTCGCACACTACTCACACACCGGCGGTGTCACCCCTAAGGACTCTGGTCAATGTAGTAACGTGTTCGAGATGCATCATCTTTCGATCTTCTGCTATCTTCGCTGTCTTCGCCATCCCTGGACACGTGTTTCGGGGTATCACCCCTCGTCAGAAGGGATAGGCCGTGTTCTGGGGTTGCCGATGGCTGCCAAATATCTGCCAGGTTTAGCACCACTCAGGCGCGTAGGTGCGGGATCCCAGGCTTGCCAGCCAACTGCTCAAGGGAGCTTTAATGTTACAAATCGGGGTGGGGTCGCACACTACTCACACACCGGCGGTGTCTCCCCTAAGGACTCTGGTCAATGTAGTAACGTGTTCGCGATGCATCATCTTTCGATCTTCTGCTATCTTCGCTGTCTTCGCCATCCCTGGACACGTGTTTCGGGGTATCACCCCTCGTCAGCAGGGATAGGCCGTGTTCTGGGGTTGCCGATGGCTGCCAAATATCTGCCAGGTTTAGTACCACTCTGGGGCATAGGTGCGGGATCCCAGGCTCGTCAACCAACTGCTCAAGGGAGCTTTAATGTTACAAATGGGGGTGGGGTCGCACACTACTCACACACCGGCGGTGTCACCCCTAAGGACTCTGGTCAATGTAGTAACGTGTTTGTGATGCATCATCTTTCGATCTTCTGCTATCTTCGCTGTCTTCGCCATCCCTGGACACGTGTTTCGGGGTATCAACCCTCGTCAGCAGGGATAGGCCGTGTTCTGGGGTTGCCGATGGCTGCCAAATATCTGCCAGGTTTAGTACCACTCAGGCGCGTGGGTGCGGGATCCCAGGCTCGTCAGCCAACTGCTCAAGGGAGCTTTAATGTTACAAACGGGGGTGTGGTCTCACACTACTCACACACCGGCGGTGTCGCCCCTAAGGACTCTGGTCAATGTAGTAGCATGTTTGCGATGCATCATCTTTCGATCTTCTGCTATCTTCGCTGTCTTCGCCATCCCTGTACACGTGTTTTGGGGTATCACCCCTTGTCAGCAGGGATAGGCTGTGTTCTGGTTTTGCCGATGGCTGCCAAATATCTGCCAGGTTTAGTACCACTCAGGCGCGTAGGTGCGGGATCCCAGGCTCGTCAGCCAACTGTTCAAGGGAGCTTTAATGTTACAAATGGGGGTGGGGTCGCACACTACTCACACACCGGCGGTGTCGCCCCTAAGGACTTTGGTCAATGTAGTAACGTGTTTGCGATGCATCATCTTTCGATCTTCTGCTATCTTCGCTGTCTTCGCCATCCCTGGACACGTGTTTTGGGGTATCACCCCTCGTCAGCAGGGATAGGCCGTGTTCTGGGGTTGCCGATGGCTGCCAAATATCTGCCAGGTTTAGTACCACTCTGGGGCATAGGTGCCGGATCCCAGGCTCGTCAACCAACTGCTCAAGGGAGCTTTAATGTTACAAATGGGGGTGGGGTCGCACACTACTCACACACCGGCGGTGTCACCCCTAAGGACTTTGGTCAAGGTAGTAACGTGTTCGTGATGCATCATCTTTCGATCTTCTGCTATCTTCGCTGTCTTCGCCATCCCTGGACACGTGTTTCGGGGTATCAACCCTCGTCAGCAGGGATAGGCCGTGTTCTGGGGTTGCCGATGGCTGCCAAATATCTGCCAGGTTTAGTACCACTCAGGCGCGTGGGTGCGGGATCGCAGGCTCGTCAGCCAACTGCTCAAGGGAGCTTTAATGTTACAAATGGGGGTGGGGTCTCACACTACTCACACACCGGCGGTGTCGCCCCTAAGGACTCTGGTCAATGTAGTAACGTGTTTGCGATGCATCATCTTTCGATCTTCTGCTATCTTCGCTGTCTTCGCCATCCCTGTACACATGTTTTGGGGTATCACCCCTTGTCAGCAGGGATAGGCCGTGTTCTGGTTTTGCCGATGGCTGCCAAATATCTGCCAGGTTTAGTACCACTCAGGCGCGTAGGTGCGGGATCCCAGGCTCGTCAGCCAACTGTTCAAGGGAGCTTTAATGTTACAAATGGGGGTGGGGTCGCACACTACTCACACACCGGCGGTGTCGCCCCTAAGGACTTTGGTCAATGTAGTAACGTGTTCGCGATGCATCATCTTTCGATCTTCTGCTATCTTTGCTGTCTTCGCCATCCCTGGACACGTGTTTCGGGGTATCACTATTATGTTTCTGTCTCGCAGTCTCAAAGATCCAGAAACAAGGTATTCGGTGGTGGAGAGAGAGTCTTTGGCAGTTTTCTGGGCAATTAAAAATTTGAAAAAGTTTCTTTGGGGTATCGATTTTGAGGTGAGAACAGACCACAAGCCCCTGATTGTAATGTTTACCAAAAAGGGTCTTGATGCTATTTCAGGTAGGATAACTAAGTGGATAATAGGTTTACAGTAATATAATTTTGAAATCAAATATATTCTGGGTGCAGAAAACAATGTTGCTGACGTGTTATCACGTTTGACACCCAAAGTTATTTCTGAGGATGAAGATTTTGAGGATCCTGATGAGTGGTTCTCTGTAGTAGATCAGGAAATCATTTCGGAGAAAAGGTGGGGTGATGGTATGTCCCAAGATACTACTTTGAAAGAATTGATGAGTCTCATGGAGAAAGGTTGGATCAGTGGCAAGGAAGGATCTGATTTTACTAAAAAATTTGGGCCATTGCAAAATGAGCTATCAGTAGACAATGGATTATTATTTTGCGGCACAAAATTGATTCCCCCTGATAACCTTAGAAGAGAACTTATTGATTTGGTACATTCATCACACGCTGGTCTTATAAAATGAAAGGTGATGATTCAAGTCTCATTATTCAATGTTTAAAAAATCTGTTTTCAAGACAAGGGATTCCAGAGTCTATTTTGACGGATAATGGAGTCCAACTTGTTTCTGAACAGATGGAAGATTTTCTTTTATCTAAAGGGATGATACATAAAACCAGTGCTCTCTATCATCACGAAGCCAACGGGATGGTGGAGAGATTTAACAGGGTGGTTAAAGAAACTATCGCTTTGGCAAAGTCACAATTTTTGGATTGGAAGTGTGAAGAATTAAAGATGATTGAGGAATATAGATTGCTGCCTCATTCTACTACTGGAAAAACACCTTTTTTATTGTTTAGAGGTAGAGTTCTTAATACTGTTATAGAACCACCATCGGTTAACAGATATGAATTGAGTAAAGGTAAAGAGGGCAAATGTGACAATGAGATTGTACGAATGAGATATGAGGAGAAAGATAAGCAAAGAAAAAATTATTTTGACTCTAAAAAAGGTATGAAAACAAGAAAAGGGATGGTTGGTGATGCCGTCATGAAAAAACAACCAGGTTTGATGGGCAAGTCTGTTTCAAAATTCATGAACCCCATCAAAGTGTTTAATAATGCCATTAAAACAGAAGATCATCGGATATGGAATTTAAATAGGGTTATTTTGGTAAAGGGAAAACTTAATGGTAATCCAAATAGAAGTACACTTAATGATGAAGAAAGTGTTAGTGGTCGAAGTTCAGTGAGGGTCCGTAAAGCTCCGTCATATCTTGCTGATTATGTATAGGAGTGTTGTAATAAATTTTAAATTTTGGATATGTTTTAATTTATTTTGTTAGTGTAAAGGAGGGAGGAGTGTGATGCTCTGTATCTCTCTCATCACATGGTCAGAACTATAATATGTCACTGTTAGAACTTAGATTGTTGTATGTGTCATTTACTGTGTCATCCACTGAGCTCATAGGTTCTAGTAGAGCTTTGAAGATAAACTAAAGCAGTTACTGTTGATTCTTGGATGCTGTTGGATGGGATCCTTATTAAGGAATACATTTGAAGTATCCATCTTCAATGTGTCCTGATTTCACTATATAGAACACTTCAATGGGGCTGCTGCACAGGCTGAGACAACTGCCTCTGGTAGTAAGCTGTGCCCCTGAAGCACCTCCTCAGTTCCCAGTGCTGATCGGGGGACTGGCAGGCATGGGCAAGCATGCCCAAGGTGCAGGCTCTAGTACAGCTGTCATTAAACTGATCCAAGGCTGAATCCGCCTTGCCTCCAAACAGCCAGGAGATGTCAAAAGGCATATCCAGTAGGTATGCCTCAATGTGTGGAGAAGAATCCCCACACCACTGCCCATAGTAAGGATTCACAATCTGAATTATCCAATCAGGCCCTTGAAATGTAATTGGCGGTGTCCTGGCCACCAGGGACTGATGTACAAGGGTACTTCTAACCTTCTCCAGAAGGGCAGTTGAGATTTTACTCTCCAACAGGCAGAAAGCATTTAGTGACTCTAATGACAGACTGGTGAAGAACATCCTCTTGTCAAGCATCTAAATGAACTTAAAATCTTTATTAGGTGGAGCAGTTGAAAATGCATTGGCTGAAGCCTGCACACCATGTGGTGTTGGATGCTGAGTCAAGAAGGCTGGGTTACCTTAGGCAAGTCTGTGACACATAGCTATAGGGCGAATAACCTGTGTTGACGATCTAAACTTGCTCTATGTTGCAGCCTGAGTGTCAGGGCTTCATTAAAAGATAGAAACAGCTGTGAAGTTGCATTAAGCAGATTAGACTATTTAGAGGAGTCCAGACTGTGTGGTAAGCCAGAGTAGTCTTTATTGACACTGCCAGCACCCCAAACCTGCAGCAACTGATAAGTCAGTTGTGGCATCCCCACTACCCAACATTCCACACAGGGAAGAAGTAACCCCAATGACCATGCTCTTACCCCTACACACACCCCTTCCTTCACAATTTATAATACATTTTCCTGCATGAGCACTGAAAATGTGTCAGGTAACAATAAAAAACACCGCTATTGATGTAAACAAGCATGTCAAAGTCCCACAACATGGAGCTTGTGGTATCCAACACTTATTTTATCACATATTCTTTAACTGTTTCTGGATTTCTCCTTACTCTACCCTAAGCCCCTTTTGACAGTTGTCTTTCTGCACAACTGGACTCTACTTTTTTCCAGTGAATACTCCTAATTTCTCATATACGTATCATGATTTGGATTTCAGTAAAACTGAAATTAAACATTTGTTCCAAATGTTTCCACTTTTTAGGGCAGCCACATAATATATTTTACCTCTTTTACTTGACTTGGTGCCAAGAAACGGGACAAACTTTACAGATATGACTATGTTTTTTGTTTCTCACCAAACACATACAGCTACCTCTTTCTTTGTGTCCTAATCTGTACGGTATTTCTTTTGCATGTCCTTTTCTCACATCCATCACACATCCTTGCCTATGTGCCTCAACATTCTTCCTTCATATTAATTTCTTACTCATTCTGGATCCATCAACCCTTCCTCTTAATACGGTGAAAGGAGATACCACGGCGCTGATATGAGGAGTAGTTCTCATAGTCCATAGCATGTCATTAACTACAGATTTTCAATTAAGACCATTAATTATTGGCAACTGTAATTGATCCTAATGATATGATTAACCCTCTCTAGTAAAACATTACTGTTGTGATGATATAACGATGTTCTTACATGTTTTATACCAGCAAATTCCAAAAATGCCTTCATTTCTTTGGACATCAACTGGATGCCATCATCAGTTACCAACTCTTCTGGATAACATTACCTTATGAACACTTCTTGTAAGAAATCAATGGCTGCACTGAAATTCATATTGTCCACAAATTTTATCTCAGGCCACTTAGAAAAAAGTCAATTAAAACAAGAGCAAACTTTGGCTTACTCCTTAAAACCCAAAAAGGGCCTGAAACATCAAAAGCTACTTTGTGCGAGGTATATTCCCTGCTATAAAGGGAGTGACAGGAGAAGGACATGTTTTCTGTGATTTGTCACTGGAAACGCTTGCCCAACAATCTCATACGCAATGTTCCAAAGTCGGATCTATTACTGAATGCCAGACATCTTCCCAAAACCAGCGTTTCCTTGCACGTATTCCAATATGTCAATCTCACGGCAATTCCAACAATTTACCTCAAATACTCACTGGAATAACCAATTATTCCTTCTCCTTACTATACCATCAACAATGCACAATTATTTGTAAGGAGCCAAAGCCTCCTTTACACATGTGTTATCCAGCCAATGACTGGCAACATATTTCATAACTTCCTGTATTTTCTTATGAACCGCCTAATGCCTCCAACGATTCTTCTTCAGTCAAAGCTCTTTCTGCTCACTCACAACAAAGCACATAACATCTCCAAATCATCCATTCCACCAACTATATTTAAACACTCACTCAAACACAACTTAAACAAACAATTTGCTACAGCATTTGTAGCACCCGCCATATACTTATAGTGAAACTCCTGCAACCTGTATTGGCATTTGGCAATGGAAGGAGTATCTCTTCCTCCACCTTTTGTGACGAGCAAATCAACCAATGGTTTGTGGTCTGTTCTTAAAACAAACTTGTTGCCCCACAAAACATTCTCAAAATACTGAATACCATACCACAATCCAAGCACCTCCTTCTCTACGGTGGAAAGGAAAGGAGTCTTTATTGTTTAAGTTAATTAAAACCATAACAAAATATCATTAAAACTGGGCATATTATGACAATTATTATACACATATTAAAATCTTATAGTCCCTAATAGTACATTTGCAGGAGAAAGAGACAATGTTCGAACAATTGCACCAAACATTTTTTAACCTAAAGTGTTTTTGTGCTCTTCACACCATATTGGAGTGGGGCAAGATTTTTAGTTTTTCATACAAGAGTAACAATTTTACCAGTTTACAGTTAAGCTGTGGATCGTTTGGATCAAGACACTTTAGTATAGCAGGTCTGCAGGTACAAATTCCCCTTGCGTTAAAAAATTGTTTTAGCAATAAAAGTCGATTTGGTTTTAAAATGGGACATATGCAGATCACGTGAACAAAGTCCTGCTTTGTTGCACCACATAGGGTGCATGACACTGGCCTGCTATATTTCCAGGGCGGTTGATCAGCATTAGTCGGTAGTGACCCAAGACATATTGCTAGTAGCTTTCATTTTAAATATAGGGAGTATGTTATGGTCATATATGCTGCGGGTTGTAGTACTGAGTACGATTGCAATACCATACACCTGTGGGAGTGCCTGCTAAATGTGATTTTATCATCGATTAGCAAATGCCTCTTTGCCACTTTAATCAGTGTTTGTCGTAATGTTGAATAGGTAGGTTCTGTTGCCAAAGATCTGCCAAATTTGTGACTATATTGATGACTGCAAGTACTAGTTGTAGACTGATCGAAGATCATCTTCGAGGGTCATCTTCCTGTGCAATCCAGATAGCGGTGCTGAGTAGATTCTGGCAGTTTAGACAGACTTTGTACCACTGTTGTATTGCTGCATACCTTCTGGCAAATTCCAGGTGGACCTGTGCTGGAGAGGAGTTCCGTGGAAAACCAAATACTGTTTTGTATTTCTTTATTTGAAGTTTTTCAAGAATTACTACATCTTTACCGTGCTGAGCTTCACTCGCGCAGGCTAGGGTCAGCAATCAGCAAGAGTTTTGCTTTGATAACAGCTAATACTGGTTTAAAAGACAGACTCTTTAAGGCGGTAAGGCGACGATGGTAGTGTCCCCGACCCACTTGCTCTTGCTAAGGTTCCCTAATTTCGCTCTACGCTGTGCTGACTAAAATCATTTTAATTTTAATTTTATTTGTGTTGTGCTGATTTTAAACTACTCATTCTGTGTTGTGCTGATTTTAAACCACGCCAGAATCCGCACTTGTACAGTGCCATTGTGCCGATTTTCCCATACCTGAATCAATAGGAGGGGAATCATTTCTGAAGTGCAGCGGGGAAGCCTCGGCTCAACTTTCATTCCTGACCGCCCGTTCCCACGAGGTAACTAGTACCGTTGTGCGGAGGGCGGGTCAGGTGAGAGCCAGGTACTTCCAGTAACCACTGGTGCGGTTAGCGCTCTAGTGGTTTGACTTCAAGGGCTATTTAGCCCTCGCCCATTTCCGGGGGCGCAGCGATCGCGCACAGCTGAAGACACGCCGAAGAGCAGCCAACGAGCGGCCCGTCTGCGCCCGTCCGCGACTGGACGCGGCTCGGGGCTTGAGGCTCTGCTTAGATGGATTTACCACCTACTAGGGTAAATGGTCTCACCTATACTGCCCAAGTACTAAAAGAGCTGCGACCAACCCCGTTGATAGGATGTGCCCGGGACTTTTGGCCATGCCCGGAGGCCCCTTTTCCTGCCTGAATTGTCATTTTCAAGCATCTTATCACCACACACATACGGGCAGTAATACTGTTGGAGAGAACCCTTCTCCTAGTGGCCTAAAGATCTTTCTTTTGAACATACGCTCCCTGCCAAAACATTACTGCGAATTATGAGATCTGGTCTACTCGGCTACCCCGGACATCTGCTTCCTAACGGAAACATGGCTTAAATCACCTACAGTTCCAACCATAATGCTGGGGGATATAAGATTTTACATCTAGACCGCCCAGACAAAATAGGAGGGGGCATAGCGGTCGTATATGAAGAGGGCTTAAAAATGTCCATACTTGAACAACGTAGCAGCACTCTGATGGAAATAATGGTATTTAAGGTCAGCTCCATTACTAAGACTCACTGGAAAGGAGCTTTAGTTTATCGTCCTCCTGGATCAGCGCAGGGTTTTACATAGTCCCTTATGGAAATGCTGGCCCCTTATCTTAGGGCAAAGGAAGATTTTATACTCTTAGGAGATTTTAATATTCACGCTGATATCCCTACGCATCTGGACACCTTCTCCTTGCTCTCAGACTTATCCACACTAGGACTCCACATGCAAAATAGTGGGCCCACACACATAGGGGGCCACATTCTGAATCTGGTTTTAAAATACAATGTTGTCCTCATAGGTGCGTGAATTGGTCAGATCACTTCTTGAAATTGAAATTGAAATTAAACTATTTATAAAGCGCACATATACCACGCGGTTTCTTGGCGCTAGGACACAAAACCCAGGGGGAGTGAAGAACCGGCCGACTAACGTGGGAAAGCGTGAGTAAACAAAAATGTTTTTAAGGATTTGCGGAATTCTGAGTAATGGGTGGTGAATCTAAGGGAGGGAGGAAGGGCATTCCAAAAGGTAGGCGCAAGCGTAGAGAATTTTGCACCACCTGACCTCTTCTTCTTGAAACGAGGGACAACCAAAAGGGATTGTGAAGAGGAACGCAACTCTCTTCTAGGACAGTATGCCTTGATCTCAGAAGAGATAAAGTGAGGGGCTGTCCCTGCCCTTGCATGGAAGGTGATACAACCCATCTTAAACAAGGCACGCTCCCGGATAGGCAACCAGTGCAGAGCTTTGAGCAGAGGGGTAACATGATGGGACTTGGACAGAATATAAACAAGTCGGGCTGCCTGATTCTGCACTAGTTGGAGTCTCCGAAGATGGTAGGCGGGGACACCATTATACAAGGCGTTGCCATAGTCCAAGCGGGAGATCACCATCCCAGACAGAATGAGTTTGAGGGCACAAAAAGAAAAAAAGTGGGACACCTTACGGATAGTGCGAAGAGTGAGAAAGCACGAAGAAACAACTGAACTAATCTGAGAGTGCAGTGAAAGGTGCGCATTAAGTTTAATCCCTAAGGTTTTAACCGAAAAAGAAGGGGTGGGAGGGGGACCCGGGGAAGAAGGCCAAAAGAAAGAGAACCAGGGACTGGAGGAGCCTCCCGTCAACACCAGCTCGGTTTTGTCGGGGTTAAGCTTCAGATGATTAAAGCTCATCCAGTCCCTGATGAACAACATAGTAGAATGAAAGTTGTGAATGGACTCAGGGGAGGAGGATAAAATAAAAACCAACTGGAGATCGTCAGCATAGTTGTAAATGGGGACGTTAATCTGCTGAAGTGCAAAAATAAGAGGGGAAATGTACAAATTAAACAACAAAGGAGACGGGGAAGAACCTTGCGGCACTCCGCAGTGGACCGATTGGAGGGGAGCTGAGAAATTGGCCAGATGGACGGCATGAGTACGGTCCTTTAAAAAGGATGCAAGCCAGGCCAGGGCGGACCCCCTGATGCTGACCGCCTCGACACGGGAGAGAAGGATGGAGTGATCCACCGTGTCGAAGGCGGCGGATAAATCAAGGAGGATCAGAGCCTGGGGCCGGCCAGCATCCATGCCCTCTCTGAGGTTGTTCATCACAGAGAGGACAACGGACTCTGTAGAGTGCGCCGGGCGAAACCCAGCCCGACGGGAGGCAAGGCAGCCATTCTCCTCCACGAAGATACTGAGTGTTCTAGTGATGTGACGCTCCAAAATTTTGCCGAGGAGGGAAATGAGACGGTAATTGGCAAGTGAGGATGGGTCGGGACCAGGCTTTTTTAAAATGGGGATAATGATTGCCGATTTGTGAGCCTGGGGAACAACACCATGGGCCAGGGAGTTATTAAGAAGAGTGAGCAGAGGGGAAGGACAGGCCAGATAAATTTGTTTTAAAATGTGTGCAGGGCAGATGTCAGATGGAGAGCCTGACTTAACCATCGAGATGAGGGACAGGAAAACTTCTGTAGTCAGAGGGGGAAAGTGTTCAAGATGCATCTGAGGGAGAAAGGGCTGTGGGACCGAGTAAGGGGGGGGGACAACATTAGTCTTAATAACTGAGATTTTGTCTAAAAAATAGCTATTAAGTGAATCACAGACGGTCTGGGAAGGGGAAGGTTTGAGGGTTACTCTGTCAGAGAATGCCGGATCTTGCACAATAGAGAACATTTCTCTAGGCTGGTTTTCAGCGAGCAAGATTTTAGAAGAAAAGTACTCCGTTTTGGCAAGAAGAATAGACTTCTTATATTGGTTCAGAAGAGTTGTGTACTGAGTTTTAAGAATGGGACAATAAGCACGTCGCCAGGCACGCTCCGCTTGCCGGAGGGCCAGTTTTTCCTCTTTCAATGCGGTATTAAATCACCTATTGGCGTCATGATTGCGCCTGGCAGAAACTCGTCTGAGAGGGGCCACCTGATCGCAGCCTCTACTGAGCCAATTGTTTAAGGAGTCCATTTGACAATGGAAAGGGAGATCTTGAAGGTTGGGGCAAGAGGCAGAAAGGGAGGAGCAGAGTGATGGCACGTCCACATGAGTCCAATTCCGGGCCCATGTGTTCCTTGGGAGGGGAGATTTCCTAACAAGACTGGGATACAGGGAAAAGGAAACAAAAAAATGATCAGACCAAGTGCAAGGAGAGACCACCGGGAAAGAAACAGGACAATTGAGCGACCAAACCTGGTCCAAAATATGGCCATGGATGTGAGTGGGGCAGTGAACTTGAGACACCAAATTAAAAGAAGATAGAGAGTCAGAAAATTCTTTAGACGGAAGGTCCTCAGCTGGATCAAAAGGCCAGTAATTAAAATCGCCAAGCAGCAGGATAGAGGAATTATTGACTGCTAGGGTAGCCAGCAGGTCCTGGAAGGCATGAAGGAAGTGCACCGTGGTCGAGCAGGCAGGTAAGAGGTGGCAAAAAGGAAGCAGAGCGAACAACCAGGTAATCAATCATAGCAATGGGAGGAGCTGGTAGTATCTGGAAGTGAAGTTCCGTGGGAGCAATGAGAGCCACCCCACCACCAGACTTACCGGCCGGACGATCGGCACGGATGGCATAATAGGAGGGGGGAGGGTGGCCAGAAGGGTTGGAAGGGAGTCCAGGCAGAACCAAGTCTCCGTAAGAAACAGAAGATCAGGTTGGTGCGTGTCTAGCAGAACAAAGAGTTCATGAAAATGCTTGACTGCCAATCTAGTGTTCAAAAGGAGAACCAAGGTTGCCGGAGTTGCAGGAATTGAAGGGAGCGATGCTGGGAAGCCGGGAGGGGGAGGGACTGGGGCCAGAATATTAGGGGTAGGAGAAATCGGCGTGAGGCCGAGTTCAGAGATTTTGGCAGTAGTACAGTCGGGCAGAGCCCACGGACCTTGCATAGTTCGAAGCTGGGCTGATGAAAAGGTTAAAATTTGGGCAGAGTGGAATGCCCCTAGCCCCGGTCGGCCGCGGACGGGCGCAGACGGGCTTAACTTAGGCGCAACTTCGGCATGGGGGTGGGCTTAAATGGGGTCTCGAGCGCGATGTCAGGAGCGCTGACCCAGCCTACACTGCCCTCCCAAGATGGTGGCCTGCTAACCCCATCAGCCCTCCGAGTAGCGGCACACTGCCGATCCGGACCGGGGCTAGGGGTGCAGGAAGGTGGAATGGGGAGAGGCAATAGGTAAGCCCAGTAGAAGATGCACGCAATTAAAATAAACACAACACCATTTTAAAAAAATTAACAGGAGCCCAAGCGCCGCTACAGCGTCCACCGTCCCGCTGCCACTAGGATTAGTGTCCACTGCGCATGCGCATGGGGGTGGGCTTAAATGGGGTCTTGAGCGCGATGTCAGGAGCGCTGACCTAGCCTACACTGCCCTCCCAAGATAGTGGCCTGCTAACCCCGTCAGCCCTCCGAGTAGCGGCACACTGCCGATCCGGACCGGGGCTAGGGGTGCAGGAAGGTGGAATGGGGAGAGGCAGTAGGTAAGCCCAGTAGAAGATGCACGCAATTAAAATAAACACAACACTGTTTTTTAAAAATTAACAGGAGCCCAAGCGCCGCTACAGAGTCCACCGTCCAGCTGCCACTAGGATTAGTGTCCGCTGCGCGTGCGCATGGGGGTGGGCTTAAATGGGGTCTCGAGCGCGATGTCAGGAGCGCTGACCCAGCCTACACTGCCCTCCCAAGATGGTGGCCTGCTAACCCCGTCAGCCCTCCGAGTTGCGGCACACTGCCGATCCGGACCGGGGCTAGCGGTGCAGGAAGGTGGAATGGGGAGAGGCAGTAGGTAAGCCCAGTAGAAGATGCACGCAATTAAAATAAACACAACACCGTTTTTTAAAAATTAACAGGAGCCCAAGCGCCGCTACAGCGTCCACCGTCCCGCTACCACTAGGATTAGTGTCCTTAGTTGAGTTCTTCCTATTAGAGAAGAACAGACCCCCCCATAGATCACCTCTTCCGGCCATATGGCGTCGCCAATGGCATAAAGTAACAGTGGAGGATTTACAGTCAGTATGGAAGAAACTGGTGATTTTAGAAACAGACGATGTGGAATCTGCATTGTTTAAGTTTAATAACTATCTAGCAGAGGCAATTAAGTACCTGGCCCCCCTTAAACTTCACAAAAAATACCCCACTTCTAAACAAGAGGTCCAGTACTCAGAACTGCTTAGAATAGAAAAACAGGGGTGTAGAAGACTGGAGAAAGTATGGAGGAAAACCCGAACGGATGAAATCAAGAAAGTATACTTAGAGGCTCAATCCAGTTACTATAAACATATTAGACTAGCCAGAAGGAATTGTCTAATCATGCAGATAGCTGAAGCAGGCAACTCCTCTAAAGAATTATATAATATTCTACAAACTTTTGTTAAACCGGGAGCTTGTGAAAGCCCAGATGACTTCTCCCAACCCCTCTGCGATAACATCTCTGCATTTTTTGAGAACAAAATTGAGATGATATATGGAAGAATAACGAATGCTTCCAGACCTAGCAATATCATCATTAACACTCTGCCCCAGTCATCCATTAACGATGATAGCTCATTAATGATGTGCCCAGAAGTCAATGACTCTGATTTTAGCTCCTTAATTAGCCACATTAAAACAGGGTCCCCTGATGATTTTATACCTGCCAAAATGGTTGCCTCCTTGAGCTCGTTCCTCAGGTCAGAGATGCTATTGGTAATGAATCTCTCCCTTAAGGAGGGAAAAGTACCCTTAGCGTGGAAGAAAGCCGTGGTGAACCCCATTCACAAGAACACAACGCTGCCTTGGACAGACCTTTCTAACCTCCGCCCCATCTCCCTTTTGCCATACCTCAGCAAGATGACCGAGAGGCATGTAAACACCCATTTGTCTAAGTACATCGAGGCAGCGGGAGGTCTGGACTATTCCCAATCTGGGTTTAGACCCAATCACAGCACCAAATCTGCCCTCCTCTCCGTGACTGATAACATCAGGATGGCACTGGACAGTGGGGGCTCTATGATTCTGGTGCTGTTAGACCTCTCCGCTGCTTTTGACACGGTGTCACATGGCATTCTTCTTGGTCGTCTGCGGAAGGTGGGGATAGGAGGTCAGGCTCTGTCATGGCTGGAGAGTTTTCTCTCCAATCGCTCACAAAGTGTCAGGTTAGGCTCCCTACGTTCCACCTCTAGGGAGCTCACCAAGGGGGTGCCACAAGGCTCATGCCTAAGCCCTCCACTTTTCAATGTGTATGTGGCCCCCCTTGGAAACATTGTGAGAGTTTATGGGTTCACCCCGGTGTCGTACGCTGACAACACCCAACTCTTGTTCCCGTTCCAAACCCTCACACCCTCAATCAGGAAATCTTTCGCTGAGGGCATGAGAGCAGTGACAGATTGGATGGCCTCTAACTGCCTCCAATGCAACGTAGGCAAAACTGAGGTTATGTTGTTTGGGGAGGCGCCTCTCCTGTGGTCACCAGATTGGTGGCCTCTGGACCTGGGCCCAGCTCCCTGTCCCAAGCAGATAGCAAAGAATCTTGGAGTACGTCTAGACCAGGCCTTGTTGCTAAGAGAACATGTTAATCAGGTGACTGGGTCTTGTTTCCATACTATCGGACTCTTAAGACGCATCTTTCCATTTTATGCCTGATCAATATAGAAAGACCCTTGTTCAGACCCTTGTAATAAGTAGACTAGACTACTGTAATGGCCTTTACATCTGTGTCAATGAGGAACAACTCAGTAGATTGCAAGTGGTCCAGAACACCGCAGCAAGACTGGTCCTTAATGCCACGGCCAGATCCCCCTCCCATCCCCTCCTTGATACACCGCACTGGTTACCAGTATGACAACGTATCAAGTTTAAGATTTGCTGTACCATTTTTAAATGTCTCTCTGGTTCTGGACCAAAATACCTGACAGAAAAATTCATCCCCTATAGGACTGAACGTGTTTTACGTTCCAGCAACCAAATGCTCCTTCAGGTACCACGTGTGAGGAAAGTAAGACTGGGAGGTCGAGCTCTGTCCTACAAGGGTCCCATACTATGGAACTCGCTCCCCTTTATCTTGAGACAGGGTACCAACTTCCAGAGTTTTAAGAAATCCCTCAAAACCCATCTTTTCCCATCCATGTAATTATAGCACACCTCCTTGCGCAAGATCAGGTAACATAGCTTTGGCACAAGCGCGGAGATACCCTTTAGGGGGGCGATTCCTGCGCTATACAAGAAAATAAATAAATAAATAAATAAACCCATTTCCTTTCTTAAATGGATTATCATTGTGTGTTTGAAAATTTAATCAGTTGTCTATGTGTAAGCCGAGGTATTTGTAATTTGTTACCGTCTTCAGGTTCGTATTACCTAGTTTAAATGATGTTGCGCTTGGTGGCAATGGCTTATGGTCATAACGTTTTTTTTTTAAGACCTTTATTGTACCTCTAATACAGTATACAGTTTCCAGCTTACAGCCATCTGGGCTGGCTGTGGTGTGAACATTAACCTTCAGCAGTATTAGTATAACACAGCCTTTGTGCCGATAACCCAGGGGTACGGCGGCGTTCAGTATCCACGTGGGTACACAATTTACAGCATAAGTAGAAATCTGGATGGGTCTTTGGTTTTTCTCTTTTTTAAAACAAACTTGTTGAACTTGCATCAGACAGAATAAATGACATAAGCAGCTATGAGTGTAAAATTCGTCTTACCAATATGCCGAACACTTTGCATTTCTGTTAGCTACAGGTTACACGCATCATAACGTTTATTTTTGCTGTCTTAATTTCTAATAAGTTTTTCCTGGCGAAATGTTCCAGTTCATTTATCACTCTTTGAAGACCTACTTTTGTGTAGCTTAACAGAACTATATCGTCAGCATAGGATATGTGCTTAAGTTGTAGTGGACCAAGGTGTGATGATGCGAGTTTACCTGATCAAAACTTTGGCGAGAGATTACCCATTAAAAGGTTAAACAAGTGAGGGGCTAAGATGCAACCTTGTTTTAGACCATCTTCGGTATGTAATTTATTTGTGAGTCTGGTGCCATCTGCTCCTTTAACTTGCATGCACGTATTTGTGTAGAGCTGCGTTACGGCTCAGAGGGTTGGGCCTGGGAGGCCCCACTGCCTTAGTATGTTCCATACGATTCTCTATTGACTCCTCAAATGCCACCTTGAAGTCTATGAAGCATAGATGTAGATTTTTTCGGTATTGGATGGCCTTGTCTGCCATTAATACTAAAGCTAGGATGTTTGTGATTGTACCAGAGACCCTGTGAAATCTGGTCTTGTTAATAGGGATTATGTTGTTATTGTCTGACCAGTCTACTAGGTCTCCAAGAACCAGCGAGGCGTAGTATTTTGCTTCCGAGTCTATTAAAATAATCATTCTGCAGTTTTCTGGTTCTTTCCTGTCCCCTCCTGTGTATACAGGGTTAATTATAGAGCTTCTCCAGCTCTCTGGAAGGATGCCTGAACTGCTCACTTCATTGTATAAACAAGAAAACGGGGATAACCAGATGTCCGGGTCCAACTTAAAAATCGCCTAGAGGATTCCATTTGGACGTAGCTCACTGTCCATTCGGCTTGATCTTATTCCTTTGGAAACTTTGTCTTCTGTGAATAGTATTGGAGAATGTTGTGTTTTATAATTTAACAACAAATAATCAAAAGAAGACTAGCTATGAATGGAGTTGGTATGATATTTATATTATAAAAATCATGGTGACTTAGTTAAGTTTTGTCAATTGGGGGTGGCACCTGTTGGGTGTTTTATAATTTGCCATTTTTGGAGTATGTTCTGCGTCTTTTGCTGTCATTCTTAACGTATATACAGGTTTGGCCTGTTCAGTTGAACTATTTGAGCCCGGGACGATAGTGTTGGTGCTTGGCCTGCTTGTAATTGAGTATGTTGTAATGTTTTCCTCCATTATTGATGGATGTTTAAGGGTTCCTGTTGTTTTGTCCCTTCTATGTCCCATTTTTGTAAAGGTTTTGGTTAAGTAAAGTATCCAGGCTGACTCTGTAACACAGGCAGCATTAATTTTTTATTTTATTTTATTTGCATTTTTTCATATTGCAGCAAAACAGTCATGTCATCACTGCTCATCATTCCCCGACCTTCCACCCTCCACCCCCCCAGCCACACCAATAAAAACAATACATCATTATACTTCCCGCACCATGTTACTAACACAGTCTACTGCACCCCAATCTGCTGTGCCCCATCCGAAAGCCCTCGGAGCCCTCCTGTCCTTGAATGTGTCTTCCTCCCACTTCCCTTCTCACAGCCCCCCATCAAGGCCACAATACTTCCTCCATCTACTCCAGACTCTGCCAAATTTCTTAGGGCAGCCCCATGCTTTATATGTGACCCTCTCAGCCGCCATATAAAGGTCTAGGCCTCTTTGCCATTCCTCTATCCGGGGTGACGTAGCTGCCCCCAGTACTTTGACACAAACCCTCTTAGCTACCACCAAGGCCAGGACCAGGAATATCAATAACGGGCAGGCGAGATCTACATCATTGGTCATGCCCAGCAGGACTAGTTTTGAATCTGTCGGCAAGGTCACTTCCAGGACCTCACCCAGTTCTTTCAGAATCCCCACCCAGTAAACCTGAATCATCGGACATGACCAGAGTGTATGGAAGAAGTCCCCTCCTTCTTGGCCGCATCTTAGGCTGTTTATATCTCCTATTTTTCCAATTCTATGTAAACATACCCTATCGAAATAGGTCCTGTGGAGGACGTTAAACTGTATAAGCCTCAGACGGAATTTAATTGCTACCTCTCTTGGATGCATAAGAACAGTGTCCCAGTCTACCTCATCCATTTCACCCACGTCACTCTCCCACTTACTGCGAAGGGCACCGATCCCATCGGGCATGTTATTCATAAGGGTCCTATATGTAAGGGACACCGCTCTCTCTGGTATTTGTTCTTGCAGTAGGCGGCCCTCTAGGGGTGCGTATTCAGGGAGTGTGCCTTCCGTGATCCCCTCCGCCCGCCACGCATGTCTCAGTTGAACGTATTTAAAGTATTGTGTGGAGAGGAGGGCAAACTCCGCTCTCAAGGCTGGGAACAACTTCAGTGCCCCCTTCGCAATCACGTCTCCTAGGGTCAAGATTCCGATGTCGTCCCACTTTTTGAACCCTTTCAGTTTATTCAGCTCTTTCATCCATGTGCAGTGCCATATGGGCGTTTGTCTTCTTTTCCCATCCTATGGACTTATTTGCTCTATTCCATAGCACCAGCGTAAGCCTTGTAGCTGGCAGCAGTCTCCCCTTTCCTTTGCCCCCGTATAGATAGTAGTTATACGGGCAGGTAACCATAACGTACCGCTCCAATGCATATGTGGGGTGTGCGGCCGGGGCATGAAACCAGTCATTGATGGCCACCAGGTGTTCTGCCCAGTAGTAAGCCTCTGTGTTGGGAAGTGAAATCCCCCCACTATATTTGTGTCTCTGTAGGGTTGCCAGTGCTACTCTAGGTTGTTTGACGAGGACTTCCGAGTTTATTCCCCTAAACACCCTTCGAGGGAGGGGGTAGTATTCATTTTGGAACGCGTATAGAAGCTTGGGCAACGTCATCATCTTGAACATGGCCGTGCGGCCTAAGAGCGTGAGGGGAAGGAGCTGCCATCTGTTTGCGTCCTCCACAAAATTACATATAATTCGTCCGACATTCTTGTCGTATGAGGTGTTTCTATCTAGCGTCATGAATACACCAAGGTAGGTGGAGCCTTCCGCCGTCGTTTGCAACCTCTCTGGAAGGGCCGTCCACTGTTCACGTCCTCTAGGATCATATAGCACTGACTTATGCCAATTGATCCTGTAAACCGCATGCGCTCCATAGCGTTCTAACCCTGAGAAAAGCACCGAGATCGTCGTGGCAGGGGGCGTAATATATAGGAGGACATCGTCAGCGTAGAGGGATATCTCTTCCTCCGCGGCGTCTAATGGTCCCAACTGAAAACCCCCGATGTCCGGATGCTGCTGGACTGCCGCTGCAAGCACCTCTATCGTCAGCGTGAAGAGCAAGGGGGACAGGGGGCATCCCTGCCTGGTTCCCTGTCTAACTGGGAAATCCCAGGATATGATCCCGTTCACCTTGACCCTGGCTCTGGGGTCTGTATACAGCAGTTGCACCCATTGCCTTAAATTTGGGCCAAAGCCCAGCCTTATCATAACTCCCTCTAGGAAGGGCCAATGAACCACATCAAACAACTTCTCAGCGTCAAGGGATAGGAACCAGTGGGGGTCTTGTCTCTTGCTCACCTCCTGTAGCCAGTTATGCGACCGATGGAGATTGAATCTAGTCGCCCTACCCAGGAGAAACCCCGTCTGGTCCAAATGGACCAAGTCTGGGATAACCCTCCGCAATCTGAGCGCCAGTACCGTCGCCAGGAGTTTTACTTCAATATTTAGTAGGGAAAAAGGGCGGTAAGAGGAGCATTCCTCTGGCGGTTTACCTTCCTTAAATATCAGAATAATCGTGGCCATGCGGAGGTCCGGAGGAAGTTCCCCGTCCTGGAGTGCCCCCTCAAAGAACCCCAGCAGGTGCCTCGCCAAAAGGTCTGCCGTTTTCTTAAAGAATTCTACCGGGAACCCACTCGGGCCAGGGGATTTCCCTGCTCGTAGTTTAGCCAGGGCCTGTATGATTTCCTCCAGCGTTAGGGGCACTTCCAGGTCTTTGAGATCTGTGTCCGTCAGTACTGGGAGTTCCAGATGCTCCATATATTTCATGGCATCCGCTTCTGTTCCCAGATCTCGCTCCTCATAAAATGACTGGTAGTGCTTAGCAAAAGCGTCCGCAATCTGGACGTCTGAACCCGTTAGGTTCCCTTGGGTGTCGCGCACTTGTTCAATCCACCTGGCATCTCTCTCCCTCCTGCTCAGCCATGCCAGCAGTTTGCCCGATTTGTCTACTACGTCATACAGACAATGCAATGTCGACAGTGCCTGCGTTTTGGCCTCTCCGGTTACTAGTTCTCTGTATTGACTTTGGGTATCCATCAATTTACGTAGAGTCCCTGTATCTTTAGTACTCTGGTATTCCATTTCTAGCTCCAATATTCGGGCTTCCAATGTCTCAAGGTGGATGGCTCGGGTCGCCTCGGCCAGCCTATTTTGTGCCCTGTCTCTCATGACTGCTTTGAAGGCCTCCCATAGGACCACTTTGGACGTTACCAAGCCCTCTTTTTCTGCTATGCAGACTTTGAGTTATCGAACCTTATTTCCTTTATTACAGTGGTCAGTTTGTTGAATAGGGCATTTTTTACCTCACTCCTTGGATGTGCTTAAATGTTTATAAGAATGATTGTATTTGCTCCTTTACCATGCCCCAAGTTGATGTTTATCAGTTGCATGTCAACTGTTGTGACAGGCATTTGAACAGCCATAATTTGTAATGCTGTGGAGACGTACACAGCAAGACCACCTTTTGGCCTGCCATGTGGTTGAGATCTTGTTGCTTTTACGTGGTGTAGGGTGTAGCCTGCCATTAGAACTGGGGTAATCAGCCATGTTTCTGGAAGGGCGATTAGATCATAATTTTTCCAGTTATCTGGTGGTGTATTATGCCGGAGTTCGTGCTTTGCTCCTGCAATGTTCCACGGTAAGAGATTTAGTAAAGACTGGTACCCTTAGTTTCTATTGTTGTCGAGTCATTCCCTTTGTGCAGCCGACCAGGATCCGCCACAAGTAGCCCGGGTTTTTCTTTGTGTTTTAGATTCTAACTCAATTCCTCTCAAGTCACCTCTTGCATTTTGTAATGTGGAATAGTCTGGTGTTATACTAAATGTGTAAGACCGATTGTTGTGCTGTCGTAATAGGGGTAAGGAGTAGCATCACTTCAAGGGCTTAGAAAGTATTATCCCTATTCTTTGAACTGTTGTGTGGCATTTAGAATTCATTAGAGGGTCTCTGTTGACTTCCAGGTATACAGAGTTTGTTCGTTTTGATTCTTGTCTCCCTGGTTGATAAACTCAATAGATAGTAGATCAGTCATGGAGAGATGGCTTAAAGTTGGTTTTGTTGCCATTAATTTAGGACATTTCCTCTGTTCAAGTAATCCTGAGGGTCCTGTGATATGTACTTGGGTGTTAGTATGATCTGGTTATTTATCTTTTGTGATTGCTCCTCAGTTTTTGATAGAGGTAGAGGATAAATACAGGGCTAAGTTTTTGCTGGCTGTTGTCTTGCCTATTGTTGCATCATTTGGTGTGAATTTATGTTTGTTAGTATTTGATCATTTTGGCCTCTGTTTATTTTAGTGCCCTTCTGTAAGACCACTTCTCGTGGATTTTTGTTATGCTATTGTAGTGTAGTTCCTATATCCCTGATAGGCTCTGCGCATTGGAATAATATACACTATAGTTTTGACATAGGACTGAGGTCAGTATGTCTCTATCGAGTTCATTAAACTTAATTACTTGTGTGTGCCAGCTAACTTAGAGGTCACTAGAAACTTTCCTGAATGAACAAGAAGGGATTAGTTTCTGACAACCGCATAAACATGACAACTTTGTTTCCCTTAGAGTTGGAATAATCTTAGAGTCGTGGAAACAATAGATAACCGTTTCATTCAGTCAATCGTGCATGCTTCGTTTCTACAGTGTTGCACAGAAACAGGGAGACGGGCGTTTCAATAAAAAGGGTTTATTGAACAGTCTTATTTCTCATGCAAGAGATATGTACTGCTACAATCGTAAGACAGAATGTGAAGTATAAAATGTACAGAGTTAGCAATAAAATGAAATAAAACTGTAATAGCATGTCTTGTAGCTATGACATAAATTCATTAAAATACATACATAAATAACACATGCTAAAATACTCATCTGGTGCTTCTAAAATAATCCTACCCCAGTGTACCTAACCTAAGTCTAGTATGAGGAAGAAGTAGGTGCTGTTTTGATCTGGTTTAGTTATGTCAAGAGTTGCCAAAAGTTTCTCTAGGTTCTAATCAGCTCCATGCCTTAGAATGAGAGACGTTGGTATCTCTTTCCCGGGACTCAATCTCTAACACCCCGCAAGGGGAGTCAGAAACACTGGAGCTGGATTCTCGGCGAGGAGGATAACAGCGTCTGGTCAGTGCCGGGGACTTGACTTCCTTCGGGATTTGCTGAGGCGCGCCGCGTGGTGCAAGTAGGTAGCCGAACCGCACTGTGCCTTGCCATAGCAAGTGAAGGTATATTGATACCTTGAAGGTGTTTAGGAATGCCAGTATTGACGTAAAAGTCGGGCATAAGAATGTCATGAATGAACCCCTAAGGAATAGATGTTCATGCATAATAAATGTGTTCTTGGAGAAATCAATAAGCAAGGGGAAGTCCTAAAGGCTTAAGAGTCTGGTTTTCCTAGAACTCATTGTGACGTAGATGAACGGATGTAAGTAGCTCTGCCTAGATTTGGTTAGCATGGATAATGCCTAAATAAGGGCTGGATTTCTATTCCTAAATAAGGGAATGTGAATTGTACCTATATAAGGGCATGAATCGGGATATTCATACTGTATCTAAATCGACACACAACACTATGGGGGAATATTCAACCTCTGTACCCCTTAAAAGTTCGAAATGCAAATGCAATCATTTCCTCACATCCATCACTCCTTTTCTGCATAAGTACAGCACCCAGGTAACATTGCTTGCATCAGCAGAGATAATGTATAAATAATTGATGAGCAGGTACAATTTCACTTTTGATGTATTCAAATACATTGTCACAACCATCATCCTAATCAATACTGCAGTTTTTCTTTAGCAGATTGCATAAGCATGCTGTTTTTTCTGCAAAATTGCCCACAAATTTTACATAATACTCCACTAGGCAAAGAAATTAATTAAGCTGATCTTTGGAAGTGGGTATGGTTGTTTTTTTTGGATAGCTTCAATTATCTTTATTTTAGGTTTAAACCCCTTCCTAGAAATGTGATGTCCCAAATAATCTCCACTCCATCCTGAAAAAAATTGCATTTGTCATTCCTTAATGTTAACCCACTGGATTTAATAATCTCTAAGACATTTCTTAACCTGCTGGTATGCTTGGCTTCATTCTTGCCATAGACTAAAATATTGTCTTGGAAATAAGTATCTGACACCTGATTTGGTTTGATTTGATTGTGAGATTTATATAACGCTGGAATGCCCAAGGACGTCTAGGCGCTACAGCGGAGGAGTCTGCCAGCATTATGAAGGAGGAGGTAAGAATTAGTTTGAGAATAGCTAAGTTTTCAGTGATTTTCTAAAAGAGAGTAGTGTTGGGCAATTTTTAATGACTAAAGGAAGCATGTTTCACAATGTTACAGTGTTCAGGATAAAGCTGCTTCCTGCCCAGCGAACTTTCTTAAACTTGGGTGTCTGGACGAGTTTGCTCTGGGCTGAGCGTAGCATTCTGCATGGATGATACCCTGAAAAGTGCTCTTTCAGGAACGCAGGTCCTGTTCCATGCATAGCTTTGTACTCTAGACATAAAGATTTAAATTCTGTCCTCTTTTTTTACCGGGAGCCAGTGGAGTCTTTTTAAACCTTGGGAAACAGTCTGGAACTTAGGAATATTCAGCAACATTTTGGCAGCAGCGTTTTGCATCCACTGAAGTTTAAGCATGTGCTGTTTCTGAGGGCCCAAATAAAGAGCATTTCCGTAGTCCAGTCTGGCCATGGCTATGCTCGTCACCAGTGTTTTTACTGCGTCTGGGGGATAAAGGCTCTCACTTTCCGATTGACTTCAGTGTAAGATAAACCTGAGAGGCAACCTTGTTGCTCTGATGTCGGAAGGTAAGTCTGTTGCCAAAGATGATGCCCAGATTCTTAACCTTATGCACTGGGTTTGGAACAGTTCCCATATCCAGAGCCAACAGTTCTGTGACCAAAAGGAGGTGTCGGATCCCAACAGGAGAACATCTGTTTTGCTTCCATTTGGCTTTGTCTACGTGGGACATATATTGATTAAAGCGACCAGTGGTTTCCTCCAGATTACTTGAGATGGACACCACTATCTGGGTGTCGTCTGCATAGGAAACCAGTGAAAAGCAAAACTGCCTGATGATGTCAGCTAAAGGAGTCACATGTAGATTGAACAAGGTAGGACTTAGTGAGGAGCCCTGAACACCCCACATGGATGTGTGAACTGTTCTGAACAGGAATCACCTATCGGAACATATTGCGACCTATTGGTTAAATAGGATTTGATCAGATTTAGAGCAGAGGTCTTAACTCCCACCTTTTGGAGCCTTCTGATAAGAATATCATGGTTCACGGTGTCAAAAGCCGGCGATAAATCCAATAGGATCAGGCCGGTCCTTGCACCCGTGTCCAGAGTGGTACGAAGCTCCTCTACTGCCATAACCAGGGCGGTCTCCGTACTGTGCCCTTGTTGGAAACCATATTGTGATTAATTCAACAGGTCTTCCGAGGACACAAGGCGGTAAGTTGGGAGTTTAGAATTTTCTCCAGGTTCTTAGCCGGAAAAGGGATCCTCTCGATAGGTCTATAGTTGTTGTGGTCGCTGGGATCCAAATTGTTTTTTTTTAGTAGAGGAAGGAATGAGACCATTTTCTACGTATCAGCAAAAATGCCAGAACTGATCATCTCTTTGATAAGTAAACTTAGTTGCTCACTAATACTATCAAATGCCAGTTGAAACATTTTAGGGGGGCATGGATCTGATGGTGCTCCAGATTTTATTGCTCTAACTGTATGTGAGATCTGTTCTGCATTTGGTGAGAGAAAGGAATCCAAACCATGGACAGAACGTGAAAGAGATATAGTGGGAGAATTCACTGGGAAGTCGCTACCCTTGTCTGTGAGGGAATCAAAAATGGACTGCACTTTGTCCTTAAAAGACCCTGCAAGTTGGTTGCAGAATACCACACCGCTGTCCTCAATTAGTGGTGCCGGTAGGTTTACTACTTCCTTTAGGGTCGCAAAGAGTATTTTACTAGAGTTGCCTGCCTGATTTTCTCTGAGAAGTAACAACTCTTCTTGTCCAGGATCATTTTTTTTGTACGTTCGCAGAGATTGTGCATATAAAGTTTTCACAGCTTCTGTATAGTTTTTTTCTCCAGCGTCTCTCAGATTTTCTACAGAGTTGCTTCTGAATACGCAGTGTGTCACAGAACCAGGGTTCTGATTTCTTAGTGCGTTTGCTAATGAGGGTTTTATTCTGGAGCTAGTGTATTTACTGCTGCTTCAACCCAGTTAGTGAAACTATCAGTTGCCGAGTTTACTTCGGACAATTGGTTCGGTTTAGAGGATGCTAGTGCTGATTGCATCCGCTGCGGGCAAATATTCCTCCAATTTCACCCTTTAATTATCCTATGGGTGGTATGAGGGCGAGGGATATGGTGGGTGAAGGTAACTACAAACAAAATGGCCTTGTGATCTGACCATGGAATTACAACTGTAGGAGCGAAGATACGCCCCACATTAGCGATCGCCCGATAGGCTGTCATTCTTTTAAACCAATATATCACGTTATTGCAATGTAATCCGTATTTCCAATGCCATGCTTCTACACTTTCACCACAATTATCTCATTCCACAGGCGGAATGATGTTTGCCATTTTTCAAAGTTTCCAATGTTGGTGCTGGGCCATCTGAACCTCTTTGCACAAACACGACATGAAGAGCGCACTGAGCGCGTGTGAGTGGAGTTAGGAGTGAAAGACACAGTGAATGAATGGAAAGTTGAATGGTGGCTTTGTTAATGCAAGGAATGAGTGAGTGTGGTACAAGGGTTGCAGGTTTTTAGAGTGAGCACATAATAGATTAAAGGTCAAGATTCCCGTTAGTTTATAGTTGTTGGTTTGACGGTATTCTTACTGTTTATGTACGAACCTCAATGAAGTATGTTAAATTATTGTAGTTATGTGCAAAAATTAAATGAATTGATACTGATGAGATTTAATGCGAAAATATGCCAATGGTAATACCGTTTTTTTGCACTTGTTATTATAGTGACCCCCTGACGAAGAGCATTTTAATGCCTGAAATACATTGGGTTTCTTCTAAAATAAACAACACTGCCTACAGACGAATTTGCTTCTGTCGTGTTTGTGCAAAGAGGTTCGGATGGCCCAGCACCAACATTAGAAACTTTGAAAATTGGCAAACATCATTCCGCCTGTGGAATGAAATAATTGTGGGGAAAGTGTAGAAGCATGGCGTTGGAAATACGGATTACATTGCAATAACGTGATATATTGGTTGAAAAGAAGGACAGCCTATCGGGCGATCACTAATGTGCATTCGGCTGGGGTGTATCTTCTCTCCTACAGTTGTCATTTCATTATTTGGTGCAGCTGGGGGATGGCACCTTGCCTAATAGCACGCAATTTTGGAACATGGAAAAATGAACAAAGTGAACATTACATTGCAATAACGTGATATATTGGTTGAAAAGAAGGACAGCCTATCGGGCGATCACTAATGTGCATTAGGCTGGGGTGTATCTTCTCTCCTACAGTTGTCATTTCATTATTTGGTGCAGCTGGGGGATGGCACCTTGCCTAATAGCACGCAATTTTGGAACATGGAAAAATGAACAAAGTGAACATTAAAAGGTGTGCATCCTTACCCTTGTTATATATAACTGACCATGGAATTGGCATAACCTCCTGTACTTTCAGTGGGGAATTGGATGTGAAAATTCAATCTAGAGTGTGACCTGCATCGTGAGTTGAATGCTTAAACATCTGTTGCATCGAGGTACTGGCCACCATCTCTGAAAGAGAAGCTGTAGATTGGTCATTTGCATTTTCTAGGTGGCAACTAAAATCACCTAAAATGGAGAAATCCTGTGAATCGGTGCTAGATTCGATAATTTGACTAATGATATCTTCGAAAGTGTTTCCCCCCCAGGGGGCCTATACAGTAATGTGCCATTAAACGTATAGTTGTCACTTAGAGTGATTCTAAAAGAGAGCAATTTGCAGTCGGGACTGCTTCCTGTTGGGGAGCTTTTTATAAGCATTGTATCCTTGATAATGATCGCTAAGCCACCTCCCCAGTTGTCATGTCTATAATTTCTAATTAATATGTAGTCTTGAGGGATGTCTAGGGACAGCTCAAGATCAGAGGTGTGTTCTTGAATAAACAATTCATAAGCCTATGAAACACTTCTGATGCCGAAGCCAGCCCAAACAACATTCAGATATAATGATATGCCCCTTCAGGTGTCACAAAAGAGGTCAGGTGTCTTGACTCCCCACTCAATTCTACCTGATGATAAGTTGCAGACATATCTAACAATGTAAAAACCCAGCTGCTTTAAGTGTAGGTAACATTCCATTAATGTTCGGCAAAGATTGACGATCAATCCATAAATTGGAATTGAGAATTCTCAAGTCAACACATAGTCTTATGGATTTATCAACCTTGCATGCTAAAACTACAGGAGCCAGCCTTTCAGAACCTTCAATGGGTTCAATGACTCCAATATTGAACAGCTTTTCTAACTCTGATTTCAACTCACTACACAAACTTAACAGTACTTTGTACATCAAGCAACAGCCTGGGCATTGTATTTTTACATGATACGGTGCTGAAACCCTATCAACTTGCTCAGCTGATCTGTCAAAACTTCAGTGATATTCACTAACCCAATCATCTGCATCAGTTCAGCAACATTTATGATATCTGAACCACAAATATTCACACGTGACAATACCAAGGCTGGGTGTTTTGGCTCTTAGACAACATTAAGTTCACCTTGTTCATACTAACCTTAAAGATTTTAACCATCTTTCACAACACACACTGGTCCAAATGTAGAACTGCTTTTGAACTTCAAAGTGGCATCAGATATACCCACAAGTTCTATTCTCTTACCATCAAATGCAAAAATCTTTACGCAATATTTCTGTAGCTGAGTTTCACTAACCTTTCCAAAATCATCTTTATTAATCGATGTCAAAGGAAACCCCGAATCTGCCATGAACTTGAACAACTGTTTGTTAACTGCAATTTTGCATGCCTCAAGTTTCCCTTTATGTGAAGAAATCATCGAGGCTGTTTCTAATACCTCACCTCAACCATTTTTTGATGCAGACAACATAACTACAACACCTTTGTCATCATTGGAGACAACCTCTTCCTCAATGGTTTTTACTGTCTGAGGGTTTCAAGTGTTTTGCCTGTAAAAGACTTATAAAATGCACCCTCTTCCCACACTTGTAGCAAATTTGATTAGTAGCAGCACAACATGTGTCATTCCCTTTAAGTTATTTACTGCCACAACTAAAAGATAACAACTCATTTTTGTCGGCACAGGACTTGGATACTAAAGCTTCAATTTTTTGGGACATTGTGAAAATTTGGGACCGGCTCCTCTAGTTGGCAACACTTTGGCAAAATTCTATCTTGAAATTTGATTGACCTCTCAGTCTTTAGTAACATCAATTGCTTTCATACACAACTGAGAATGGTCAACACTTCTGACAAAAAACGAATGACGTTTCTAAATAAAGATCCTCTCTGGATAATAATACCAATTATGAGTTGGTACCTGATTATTTCATCCTTAAACCCCTTATAAGTGTTCTTAAAGCTGCAACAACATAATTTATGGATTCTCCAGGATATTGAAGACATTGTAAAACGTTGGGTCATTCCAAAACAGTGTATTTCTTTTGGATGGACCGTTTCTCAAGAGTTGTAATGATGAACATGTAGTCATTCACTACTTGTACAGCATCACCATCTTCACCGATGCAGTAGAAAGTTGTACAACTTCCAAGGGTAGTGTTTTCAAAATATGCCTTCCTTTCTGAGCCTAAATTGTACACTAGAAGTGTTTTTTCTTCTTTAAGGTGAAAGTGTCCCCATCAATAGCCTCCAAATAAGCTTTCTGCCGTTGTTGCCAAATGACTGGAGGAGTGCCTGGAAGTTGAAGAATTGGTGGAGGTGGCAATATCTTCTCCATTAAGCGGACCTCACATGGGTGAGTTGCTGCTCCCACAAATGTTGTACAGTAAGAATTGAAAGAGAAAATGTTGGAAGAAACTCCATCAGTAATTGTTGGCAAAACGTTCAGCTAGTATCTAAAGTATACTTGAAAGTATGCCTCTCCCTGATAAAGGCAGGCAGTATAGGTTTAAAGTTGTATAAATACTACAAAGAATACAATTTTGTGTCCGGTCCAGTGCTACTACACCAATAAGTGAGGATAGAAGGGACTCAGTCGGTATTTGCGGGATGTCTTTTTCCTGATTGTTGTGTGCGTTGACTGCATGGTATGGAGAGAGAGTGGTATGTAAGTAGAGAGTGAGATACAGGAGGCCAAGTGGAAATGTGTGTCTAAATATGAATGTTTTTATATCTGTTTAATGATTGCGTATAAAGTAATAACAGTTGAATCAATGTGTTATATTTTTTATGATGTCTAATACTGAATTGCTATCAGTAGAAAATGAATAATTTTTGATATGTGTATCTAAAGAATAAAAAGATAATAATAATAAATTCTTTCTTTATTCGGCTTTAGACATTGCAAAACCATAAAAGCAACAACACAGGTTAAACAATTACATGATTGAAAATATCAGTATGTCATAAAAAATGTTTTAACAGGAATCTAAAATGTTAAAAGGATGGGTTCCATTGAAATACAGTGATTGGCAAGTTCCGGCATTTAAAGGTTATTCCTGTGCCTGACAATGCATTTTAAAAAATGTAATACATGGTAGCAAGTGCATTCAGAATCTAACATTTGTAAGCATAACATGGCGGGACGGCATTGTCTAAAACTCCAGCTTTTTTTAACAGGGGAAATAGCCAGATTTTTCTGTGGGTATGATAATATTTTCAGAACAATATTGTATGTATACAGGACTGTGGCGACATATCATCACAAGGACAGTGAGCCAAAGTTGGTTCCCATGTATTCTTTACCGGAAAGGCTACGAGCCTATGAAAAAGATTAAGTCTGAACCTTGTCAGAAGCATCTTATCATAGGTACTGATCTCTAATGTCAGATAAGGCTGGATTTGCAGGGTAAGCTGTATCATGTTTGCATGTAGAACAGATTGTTTGGTTGAGACCAGAGTAAGCCTAAGAGTCTCTAGATGGTTCAGGGCTATTTGCTTCAACTCTTTCTTTGTTATCTCAGTTAGCTTATCAGGTGTAAGATAGTACTTTTCTAGACCCAGGTCTGAGAAGAAAAGACTGACATAACTGAGTCATGCTATTTTGTGCGCGCGGTCCAGCACCATGGAATCCTCTAAGATTTGTTTGGTCAGCGCATTTTTGTCCGAAACCCAAATGCGCCTCCAAAGTAACAATGGTTGGACCTTTATCAGGTCTTCTATATAGGGGATTCCTAATTCCACATGACAGGCATAGATAGAGGAGCATTTTGGCACAGATAGGAGAAATCTCATAAAAGAGTTCTCCGCTATCTGGAGGGAACCAACGTCTGCATGCCCCCATACCCCGGCCACATACAGCGCAATTGCTTGGCATTTCGCGGCATAGATTCTTAGCAGCTCAACCGGTGGTCTCCTTCCCAGTCGTTGGGAGAAGTTCATCAGTGCTACAATTGCTCTCTTAAAGAGATGCCTCCTAGCCTCTATGGCTGCCTTCCAGTTTAGTCTTTCATCAATCATTATACCCAAATAGGGATACTGGGGGGTCCTCTCAAGTTTTTGTTCGTTTAAGTAAGTATGCTTTATTCGTTTTTTTCCTCCACCAGCCACCATGACAAATGTTTTTTTGACGTTTACATGTAGATCTAAAGCACTCATAAAATCAGCATACTTAGTCAGGGACTTCTGTAGTTCGGTTGGTGTGCGGGCCAGGATGACCTCGTCATCTGCGTAGAGTAGAGCGGGAATCAGGCGTTGGTTTAGTCTGGGGAGGTCCTGCCCCCCTCTCAACATCTCCCCCTCCAGTCCATTGGTGTACAGCGAGAAGAGAAAGGAGGCCAGAACACACCCCTGCCTGACTCCTCGATCTACTCTAAAAGACGCGGAGAGCTCCCCTTTTATGCCAAAGCGCACTCTTGCAGAAGCCTCAGAATATAATTCTCTCAAGAAATCCAAGGGGGGGGGTCCACCCCCATGGTTCTCAAGACAGACCATAGCTTCGCATGAGATACACAATTGAACGCAGCGGACAAGTCTACGTATACCATATACATTGTCCCCTGCTTTGCGTGAATATATTTGGACACGATCATGCTTAGATTAAGGGCCTGTTCTACAGTTCCGAAACCTTCCCCAAATCCAAATTGTAGGTCGGATAAAATATTCCTATCATCTGCCCATTGCTGGAGCCGCTCAAGTACTACTCTACCAACTACTTTGCCCAGAGAGTCCAACAATGAAATGGGGCGGTAACATGTGACATCCTGGCGGTCTCCCTTTTTGAAAATTAGCACCATGATGGAGTTGGACCAGGACTCCATCAATCCCAGTTTCGCTGCTGCAATACATACTCTTGTGAGTATGGGGGCCCAGAGGTCCGGAAGATGTTTAAAAAGGTCTACTGGCACCCCATCAGGCCCAGGTGCTTTTCCACCTTTGATTGTTTTTAATGCCTGTATTACATCGAGTATGTCGAATTGCAGGGGAATTGGAAATTCAGCTGGGGGAAAAGAGTGGTCTAGCCCTTCAGTTGGAGATGTTAATTTAAATATTTTTGAAAGGTGGTCTACCCAGGTTTCCTCTTCTATAGCCACTTCAATCTTAGGGCTATTAGAGTCAGATAGAAAGGGGGTTTTAACTATCCGCCTGAAGGACTCGCTATTTTTCGTTACTGCGCTTTTATGGAGGTCAGCCCATAACGCTTGTTTTAACTCCTGTTTTCTCAGCTTCTTGCCTTATTATATTGGAGACTGAGGTGCTGTATCTGCTGTTGAACTCTATGTGGTTGATTAAGGGCCGTTTTTAGCTTGGTTAGTGCCACAGTGCAGTCGTGGTTAAACCATCCTGGTACAGTTGACTTGGTTGTTTTAGAATTTCTAGTCAGCAATCCTTTTGTTTTTTCTAATATTGTCTTGAAGTTTTCAAGAACCGCCCGTCATCTACTGAAAGATCTAAGCATTTTATTATGTTAGGGTATGTTATTTTTATCAGTTTAACAGTTATTTGGATGGGATCGATCTTTTCCCATTTCAGAGTATACCCGTTTCTCTAGCCCAGTTCTATCTTATTTTGGGATAGGGTGCTTGCTATGATTGCTGTTTGGGATTCTAAATCATTCAGGTAGACGTCCAACCTAAGGGCGGAGTGATCACTTAGGATATTTTTCATAAGTGTGAAATCCCTGGTTAAATGTCTTAGTCCATCCGTCAGGAGAACATAGTCGACAGTAGTCTGATGCCCCCTCCCTAGGTATGTTGGATCTAGGAGATTCCGAGTAGAGCTTGTTTTATTTGCTATTGACAGTTCTAAGTCTAAAAGGAGGTTCTTCATAGCTGTCCCTGTCCTTGTGTGGGGGAAGTGCATGAGGGGGATGTCATGCTCATCCACTATCCCACAACTCCGTTTACCCGCACGCGGGCAAGGGTGTAGATTGAAGTCCCCTCCCCATAGTAAATGAACTATCCCTTTTTTTCATACAGTTGTCGGAGCAGGGCAATTTTTTCCTGGATTGTCAAAAGAGTGATGCAAAAGTGGCCATCTTCTAGATTATTATAAAAATTTACTAGAATGATTGTTACTTTTTTTCCTGCCGAGAGACAGAGTAGTTGAAAATTTGGGGCAGATTCTGTTCTTAGTACCTTCAGGTTTTTTATGGTATTTGCTATATAGGTAATCAGGCCCCCCTTAGGCCTGCCCGCATTACTGGCAAGGGCTGGAGAGAAATACGTTTTATAGCCCGGGAAATGTAGGTCCATCATGGCCCATGTCTCTTGTAGGCAAATTATTTTTCCTACCTCTAGGAAGTGAACAGCAGAGCCATCCTCGATTTTGGGGCGAAGGCCTGCAATATTCCAGAAGATGACCGACAGGAATTGTATTTTATTCTCTGATCCTAAAATAATCGTCCCTATGGGGTCTGGGGGTAAAATGTCCTGCTCGATGTTTGCTTTTTCTGTTAATGGTCAGTCGACCAATTCTAAGCCACTGAACTGATTCATAGTCGGTATACCCAACCAGCTGTCCCAATGTGGTGTTTCCCTGTAGGGGGGTCTGTATGGTCTATGTGGAAGCCCACCCCACTGCTCCCATTCTCTGCCTCTGTTCCGTGATCCGCAATCTGCCATGGGCCTTCATAATTTTGATAGTGGGGATCCACTGCCCGCCAAGAGCTGTCATATTCATTATAGCGCGGGCCGGTTTAGGTCTGGGGTTGTCAAGTTCCCAAGCATGGGGGACTGCTTTGCGCCAGGAACTATCAAATTCCTGGAGGTAGCTGTTGTGCTGTCTTGAGGGATAGAAAAAGGAAAGACGCTTTGTATCTATCCCACCACTTGTGCTATGATATTCCCAGGAGCAAATGTTGTCTACTACTCTGGGGTCTTCAAAAGTAATCACAATGCAGTCTCCCTGTAATATTTTTTTGCCATGACCTACCCATGGGGTCCTACATACCGTTAATATCCTACTTGACCAGTTAGGAGGGATTGGGCGGTTTGTAGTTAGCCAATGTTGTGCCTTATTTTTTAAGGACCAATTAGGTTCTACGCCCTGCCCCACTAATTCTGGTACGCCAGTCATCACAACCACAAATGGACATGCCTCAGGTGGCATGTTGACGGGGAGTCTACCCTCATGTGTTCCTCTGGTTCCTCCTTTATTTACTGCTGGATTTGATGTTTTTAGGGCTGGTGTTTTTGGGACCGTAATGGTCTCAGGTATAGGTGTTGTAGTTTTAAGAGGGGGTTTCTCCACTATAGGTGCCTTTACTATTGTTTCTGCTTTAGGAGCTGGGCACAGTGGAATTGTGGTTTTCTTTTGTGGAATAGGTGCGGTCGGCTTGTTTATCCCCATTTTTTGAGGCCCTTGGACCGGCTTTGATTTTGGGGGGTTTATAAGCTTGGATAATTGGTTCTCTATATTTAATAATCTGCTTTCTAGGGGAAGAAAAAGCGAGTTAAGTAGGACAGCTATTTTGTTTACCAACTCTGAGGTGTCGTCTAATTCTGGTTCTTTGCTAGGGGGTGGAAGAACAGGGGATCCTGAATTGGTAATATCTGGTGTGTAGTGCAGAGAATGGTGTACCAACACAGGGCGGTCTGTATCGTCAACTGTTTGCAAGGTTGGCCCTACCATGTTTGAATTTGCAGTTAATTCGACAGTGTCCGTGACTATTATTTTTTCCCCCTTTTCCTTTCTTTTCTTAATTGCCCCCTCCCTCCTCCCTCTTGCTTGTCTTACTTCCTCTGGGGTATGGTCGGGTAAGATTTCGGGTGTTTTTTCTAAATCTGAACTCGAAAAGGAGAGTTGGGAGGCCGAGAGATCTACAACGTTTGGGAGGCTAAGCCTGTTATTACCTTGTGGTGCTTGCGTTAAATTGCCACCTGTCTCGGGAGTTCTTGCATCAGCCAGTGGCCCCATGGATGATCGCCTTGCAATGGCAAGGTCGATGGATACTCTATCTTCAATCATGCTGATGCTTTGGTCTATGAACGAGTTTGCCTTAGTGATAAAGTCGTCCATAGGTCCTAACAACTGCTCACCAACACCCACTTTTTTTGATTTACTGCCCCTCGTCTTCATATTTAGTAAATTAGGTTCGCAGGGTCTTTATAGGGAGTCAATA